>NC_141689.1:1489230449-1489971699 GCF_964263255.1 Lissotriton vulgaris | reverse complement strand
TGCTACATGTCAAAGTAAGAACATATGTAAAACACAGGACATGTGAGAGTTGACATATATAAATAACTGTGCATAAGAGCCAGTGAATGTGTGAGTGGCTGTATGGATCATTGTGAACTTGTATCAGGGATTGTATAAGAGAGTAAATATGTGTTAGTATATGTTTGAATAAGTAAGGTGTGTATAACTGTATAGTTAAGGAAATGGAGGGGTGATTGATTTTTTGCATGACTGACTAGGTGTGTGAGTAACTCCATGGATGAGTGACAGTCTGTGAGTGTCTGTTTACACTGAGTGTATCTAAGGTTATATTAGAGTCTGAAGAGGTTCATCGTATTATCACATGAATGATGTCATCAGTGATGTGATCAGTAATGTCAAATGAGATGTCATCAGTGATGTCATCAGTGATGTCATTTGAGATGTCATCTGTGATGTCATTTGAGATGTCATCATTGATGTCATCAGTGATGTCATCTGAGATGTCATCAGTGATGTCATCAGTGATGTCATTTGAGATGTCATCAGTGATGTCATCAGTGATGTCACTGACCATGTCATGAATGATGTAATATGTGACATCATCAGCAGTGGATTGCGGGTGCGCGATATATAGTTAGTGCAACTAACTGTATATGGAATTTCAATGGTTTTGTGTGAGTAAAATAAGGTTTTGTAAATGCGAATTCCTAACTATATATGGTCTATAACCTATGGTTTTTTCAGTGAATATATATATATATATATATATATATATATATATTACCTACTGGCGGTCGCCAGTAGGTATATATAGTTAGGATTTTTTCCCTATGGGATTTCTGAAAATTCTATGCCTAATAACTTTTGCGTTTGTGGACGGAATTGGCTGAAATTTTCAGGAAAATGGCACATTTTGTTTCTGAGCAGCCCCTGAAAATGTGGTGGGGTTTCGTCAAGGGGGGGCTGAGAAAAAAGGGGGGTCCCAAAACGCGTTTTTTGCATTGAGTTTTCCATAGGGCGGTTGGACTCACTTTTAGCCCGAACGGCTGAATGGATTTTCACGAAACTTGGCAAAATTGTAGGGACTGTTAGCCCGATGTGCCTTTGCTAGGTCTCAATATATGTGCTTCAGTGGATTTTGAGAAATTAACGTTTAAATCAAGATATATATCTGTAACAGCGCTCCGGGCAGCGATCCGGTTAGCGAACCTTTCGCGTATCGGAACTTTGCGATGCGAAGCTGATTGGCCCTCCGGTGTCTGTCAACATTCTAAACAGTCCGGAGCGGCCGCCATCTTGTCTCTCGGTAGGATCGAGAGACAAGAGGAGGCCAAAACAAAGGGGGAAATTACCATAAGGGGGCATAGTAGATCCTCGTTGACCCCCTAGGTTTTATGTGGAGATTTTAAAAGGGCCTAGGAGGGTCCAAAAAAAAAAAAAAAAAAATTTTTTTTTGCGTGGTAAGCGCCAAGTTCGCGAACCGGAAAGCGTTCTGGGCAGCGAACTTTATGGATAAAAGAATGAAAGACTTTTCTAATACTGTATGTTAATTATTTGTTGGTTTTGTTGATTATTTTTTAATTTTTTTATTTTTTAAGCAATTTTTTATTGTTGTGATTGTGTTTCAAAATTTAATAACATTTCTAACATTTAACTAGTTTATGAATTACATATAAAAATGATTAAAGACTCAAACAATTTTTTAATATTACATACATTTTTATTTTTTGGATTGTTTTTCGAAATTTAATACAACGTCTAGCATTTCACTGTCTGATATGTGTTCTTGTTCAGTGAACATAAGTTCAAACATTTGACCGTCATCATAATGAAGTAAATGATCCACTGATTCTACACATTGAACTAATTCATGGTCCCGTGATTCATCCATGAAATCTGAGTCATCATTGTCCGCAATAACTTTTTCTGTGTTGGTCTCCAGAACAATTTCGAAGGAAACATTCTGCTCACCTTCCATTTTATTGCTGTAATTTGCATAAAAAATAAATATATCAGTAGAGATAGGGCACTGTTGGGTTTAAGTTCAGACAGGCACTTGTGAGTTTATAACAGAGAAGTAATCTATGGGCACTGTATGGTTTCAGGCGTGAAGTAGTACTATTAAAAAGTGCCTGTGAAGAAGCCTAAGTAAATTCATAATTATACCACAGAAACCTAAATCAGTCCATAATTATAATAAAGAAGCCTTTCTCAATGTCTAACTCTTACAGAGGGATAGTATATAACTATCTGAACAAGTTTACCATATTTACTTATAGTGCACAATATACTTCAGTTTTAAAAATAACAACTTACCTTTAGAAACAAGTTGATGTTATTAGTGATATTCTAAATGATATATACAACAACAAGTAGTAGTCAAAATGGCTGTGTTTCCTTCTCTCCCTTTATATATATACAGGTATATAACCAATCAAATGTCAGGTAATAAAAGTAGAAAAGGAAAGTAACATTTTCATTGGTTGTCAATTCCAACAATTCAGATGTGTTTTGTGAAGTAATTTACCTCACGGTATTTGGAGAGGTCTACAGGCTAAATGGCTAAATGGAATTTCAATGAAATTTGTGAGAATGGAAGGGATTGTTATGTAGTATGAGCTAATCTATATTTGGTGAGAGTGTCTCTAGTCGTTTTTCTGTAAATATTTTTTTAGTTCGCTTAAAGTTCGCGAACCGGTCAGCGAACTTGAAGCGAACCAAAAGAAATAGAGCTTGCCAGAGTGATAAACATTCTAGCAATTTTGTTTGAAAGGGGAGGTAGTTCTGAAAAGAACTGTTTTTTTTTGTTTTTGTTGTTTTATTTATTTATTTTTTTTTTGAACATTTTTTGATTTTTTTGTATTTTTAGAACTGTTTTATGTTTTTTTTGTGTTTTTTATGGAGGGGAGACAACAAAAAACAGGCATTGAAAACGGCTCAACTGGAGCAAAAAAAAAAATTACTTCTTGGGTGCATTAGGGCATTTATGATTTTCGAACGCCATGTTCATCAGGTTGACGCTCATGTTGCCATACGACAGCATACCACCACAGTATATACAAGTTAACTTCATATGCTGGAAGTTGGGTTGAATGTTTGGCACAGTTTCTTGTGCCTCTCTTCCCGTCAAAGACATTGTGGAGGTAGATCTGGCCACAGGAGTTGTCGTGGGATTGTCTTGAAGATCCCTTAACTCAGCCCGGCTGTAGTTTAAGGGATGCCACCTGCTCATGTGTCGATGCATCGTATAGTTGCCCATACTGTATTTCTTATCTGTGCCTCTCGACAATCTGTAATCACAGATGAGGCAGGTGGCATATTTAGCATTCACCTTCTTTGATCCAGGAGGGATGGAGAAAAACTGCCAGATGAAACTTGTTTTTCGCTTTGAAACCCGGGGCAACTCTTGGACAAATTGTTGTTCCTCTCTGTCCTCTTCTTCTTCTTCCTCCTCTTCCTCCTCTCTGTTAGTGATAAATTGACTAGGTGGTCCTCTCTTCTTATGAGGAGGTGGAGGTGGTGGTGGGGTTCCACCAGCTGCAGCAAGTACAGAAGCCATTGTTCAATTCTAGCTAAATGGTCTTTCTCTCACCAAGATGAAAGTCAGAGTGAGGAAATAAGGAGGGGTTTACATGATTTGGGGAAAGCAAAAGTTCTGAACCAATGAAAAGTGTTATTTTTAGGTCACATGACCTAGTCATACATCATTTGGAAACCAAAAGTGAAATGAACCAATGAAAAGTTTGATAAACAAGTCACATGACCTGTTCCGCTTACGTTACGCGGCGCGCGCCGCGTCCCAGATCGCTTCCGGTTCGCGGTCCGGAGCACTTCCGGGAGCGCTAACGCGGCGCGTCATTAGACGCATTACGCGATAACGTGATACGTCGCGCTTCCGCGACGCGTCACAGTTCCGCTAACGTAACGTTGACCGGTTCGCGGACTAGATCGCGGCATCAAGATGAGCTAACGGAAAGCTTCCCGGTTCGCGAACTAGAAGCGAAGAAAAAAAATATTAAAAAAAAAATTATCAATAAACATCTAAATATATTTTGGGATTTAAAGAAGAATACATTTTACAGCTACAGATGTTAGCTTTTAAAAAACCAATGAAATTCACAGAAAAAACCATAGGTTATAGACCATATATAGTTAGAAATTTGCATTTAAAAAACCATTGAAATTCAATGAAAAAACCATAGGTTATAGACCATATATAGTTAGGGATTTGCATTTACAAAACCTTATTTTACTCGCATAAAACCATTGAAATTCCATATATAGTTAGTTGCGCTAACTATATATCGCGCACCCGCAATCCACTGCTGATGATGTCACATATTACATCATTCATGACATGGTCAGTGACATCACTGATGACATCACTGATGACAACTCAAATGACATCCCTGACAACATCACAGATGACATCATTCATGTGTTAATACGATGAACCTCTACAGACTCTGATATAACCTTAGATACACTCAGTGAAAACAGACACTCACAGATTGTCACTCATCCATGGAGTTACTCATACACCTAGACAGTCATGCAAAGAATCAATCACACCTCCAATTCCTCAACTATACAGTTATACACACCTTACTTATTCAAACATATACTAACACATATTTACTCTCTTATACAATCCCTGATACAAGTTCACAATGATCAATACAGCCACTCACACATTCACTGGCTCTTATGCACAGTTATTTATATATGTCAACTCTCACATGTACTGTGTTTTAAATATGTACTTACTTTGACATGTAGCACTGAGATATCCATTCACTCACCAATACACTCATGCACACAGTCAACCGCCCATACAGCGGTTTCCACATGCACTTTTGAACCCATACATCTAGTGTATCAACTGCTCACACATCTATGCACAGAGTCATACACCTCCCAGCCACCCACACACACACTCAGTCTCCCATACAAATACTTGGGCAACCAATCAATAATCCATATAGTTACTCATATAGCTACTGATCAACACATGCAGCAGTTTACAGAACAACAGACATAATGATGCACAAATTAAGACAGTTTAGTCACTAACCCATGCACTCAGTGAGACACATTTAATCACTCACTCATACAGTCAGTCATGCACCTACTAAATCCTTCATCCAGACACTTATACATCCACTCATTCTTCAATATGTAAGACATATTTTAACTTTACAGAAACATACAAACACTGGATGATGTCATCAGTGATGTCATCAGTGATGTCACTGACCATGTCATGAATGATGTAATATGTGACATCATCAGCAGTGGATTGCGGGTGCGCGATATATAGTTAGCGCAACTAACTATATATGGAATTTCAATGGTTTTATGCGAGTAAAATAAGGTTTTGTAAATGCAAATCCCTAACTATATATGGTCTATAACCTATGGTTTTTTCATTGAATATATATATATATATATAGATATAGATATAGATATAGATATAGATATAGATATAGATATATATATAAATATGATAGATATTTTTCACCTGGTTAGTTGTTCAAAGGCTTTTTTTCACAGGCACACACCATTGTTTGTTATGCTAATGTCTCCATTAAGTACGAATTAGGCACTTGCAACTAAGTATACTACTGTATTCTGAAAGAGGTGACACTTTGAAAATAGAGAACTGATACAAAGCGGCTTAGTGAGGATTTTTTGACACATTGTACATTTTGATTTACAATTCTAGCCATAAGATGCAGGATTTATGTTTTCCTGCAGCTGGATAAACCCAGGAAGTGACTATTAGAGACCCTTGACCTTGTCAACAATAACTTATTGTTATGATGACTATTACTGAACAGTTCATAGAGAAAACTGAAATGACAACCTCCTATTCAGCGCCTTACAATACACGCAGCAACAGCAATACCAATACAAAAAACAATGGCCAGCTTTCTTCCAGCATTTATTCAATCATGCTGTTCGATGATTGGTTAGCATACAAATAAGATTGTAAGGGGGTTTCGTAAAGGAATTATGGCTGAGTAGGAAATGTTTTATCTAACCCAGGCCATATGCTGGGCTTTCAGTTGTACTTTTCTTTTCTCATGTTTCATTTACAACAGACCTGCTTGCTATTATCTAACCTGTAGAATGTTTTGCATCTTGGTGTATAAAATGACTACAAAACACAAAGATGCCTTTACTCATCTTCTGATAGCAATGGATATATTAAGCAAGGGATATATAAATTTGATGTCTATTATTGTCTCTTTAAAAGACAGAAGGCCAATGAATGAATGGGCAGAGTGGTAGAGGAGGGGGGGATTCAAGTACGGGAATGATTATGTACCACATGATGAAAGCGTGACCAATAACATCATTAGGATTGTTTGAAATTATCAGTGCATATAGCCAGGTTTAAAAGAAACAATAAGGAGCATATTTATGTAGCTTTCACAGAGCGTAGTAAGCCACCTTGCTGCTTTATACTGCATGAAAGGGAAAGGACATGAAGTGCCATATTTAACATACTATGAGGCATTCCTGGCACCCTTTCAGTTGCCTAGCCCTAATGCAGGCACCCTTGCACCTGGCTTGGCAGTTCGGCTGGATTGTTCTTATTGGACAAAGTAACGATGGATTGGAATGCAGTCCCAAGTACTTACCAGTGTCTGAGATACTTATTGTGTACCCCTAGGTGCGACAGGTATGCCCAGACATGGGTCTCATACAATGTGTCACTGAACACAAGCTCTACACATAGGATGAGCCTATAACTGTGGTGAAATCGGTTCTGGGTTGCTTGTGTTTTTGTTCAGGGAGGACCTGGCTTGGCACTTCTTGCAGGACTGGTCCTATTGGAGCTGGGTCAAGATTGATTGCATATAGATAGGTCCAAACTGAGATACGGCATGGTGTTCAAAATAACAATAGAATGAGATGCAACCGTGAGTGATTACCAGTGACTGAGATTAATTCAAACACACCATCCATTGCTGTTTTGTATATTTTTAGAAAGGTGGCATTTTTCTGCTCTTTGCTATTTGGTGCCTGTAGCCTGTCCTAGGTCACATGACTTGGTATTGTTGGCAGTTGGACTTTGTAAATTCCTGACATTCAAACAAAAGAGGAATTAGGTGTCACTAAATGGGCCATCACTGGCAGGACAGGGGCGAGGGAGAGCTGGGCAAAACCCCACTTGCTTTCACAGAAAGAGCTTGTCACCACTGCATTGTCCCCACAGCCACCATGGAGCCAAGGCAAGGGAGTCAGGAAATTCCAAGCACTTCATAGAGAAACTTCTAAAAACTTCTCCTACTTCAAAGAAGGCACCAGGTAAAACAAGCATTGGCAAATGTTAAAGTTTTTGCCTATGTGAATGATAATAAGCGTTTTTCGTTGTACGCTTTAGCTTGATGAACAGTTGTGCAATATAAGTTATTGAAACTCTATGCCTCCTTGGGTAAAGTACGGGTGCTCATGCAAAGCGGGTTAAATTAGCCCTATATAAAACTAAAAAAATAAAATAAAAATGCCATTGTACAGGACGGAAGCTGCTGGAGGTGTTGCAGCACAAAATAAATATAAATGTGCAGTCCATGTTAAAAATGCAGCCTGGAGGTGAGGTGCTTGCTCTGCAGCACTCCAACACACTGTGTGCCACACAAACATCTCTGTAAATGTAAATGTAGGTGTACTTATATAGCGCAACCTGTCACCCAAAGGGCATCCTGGCGCTTGCTTAGGGAACCCGTCCGGGTATTCCCCTGTGAGAGGCCCCGGCAGGGTGTCCACAGGGTGAAAGCCAGGCATCCCGCCACGAGGGGCCGTAGTGGAGATTAAGCAAGCTATTGCCCAGAGTTGCAGAGTGAGACCCCGTGAGTCGAGTAGGCACCGGAGCGAGAATTGTCGAGACCGTGGAATTTTGAGCCCGAGACCCGCTGAGACGGGGAATCGAACCCTGGTCCACAGTCAATCTCAGCTTCCAGGTCTGCCGCCTCTAACCACTGAGCCACACTTTTCCACAAGAAAGGCCTCTACTGGCTGCAGAGCCATATGGAACTAAGGGGCATATTAACAAGGGATGTATTTCCACTTTTTTGGCTTTAAAAGCCAAAAAAGCGGAGATAAAATGTTCTCCCTATCAACAACAGGGTGCTAACATGCAACATCGCATGTTAGCACCCTTTTTCTCTACGCTTTCCTTTGTATCTCTAATGAGATGCAAAGGGGGCGATCCAGAGCAAAATAGTAGGAGAAATGTCACTAAGCGACATTTCTCCTCTTATCAAGCTTCATACTAACTAAAAGCAGCACTAACCACGGTTAACACTGCTTTTTAAAGTCTGTTCATTTTCAGACTTAGGCATACCTGTAATGGGAGATGGATTATGTGACTGCAACCACAGTCACTTTCACCAAGTTTATCGCCGTTTTTCATTGAATATCGCTGGAAATCCAGCGTTATTCAATGTAAAAGGGCGATATTCCGGCTATCCCTGTTCTTTTTTTTTTATCGCCATGGCACTCAGTGTAGATAATACTACGCTACCATGGCAATTATCGCCGGCGATATATTTTTTTACGCTAACAGCGGTCAGCGATAATTTTCGCTGCCGCTTGTTAATATGCCCCTGTATGTTTTCTTACCACCTTTGAAGTGAGGTTCGTGCATAATGCTGAATGTTGTGCCAACCACCTACTGCATACAAGCTCCCAGAAATTTTTCATTTCCTTTCAGCCCATTGTGGACAAGATCATTTAGCAGAAGAAACATTGCTACAAAAAAAACACATACATCAATATTTTAAAGAACCTTTATAAAACCAAAATTAGAACCAGGACCTCCTGCCCTGCCTTCCCTTTCGGTGCTAAGACTGTTGTCTGATGTTATTGAAGCTACTTAGTCACGTCCTTTTCCTCTCAAGTGAACATGCGCTCTTCCTTGTGAGTCTGCAGTTTTTCTGAGTATTCAAAGGGAGAAATGGCATCTTGTTTGCGGGGCTGTAAAAACATGTGCAACTAAAAAGGCCACCACTCTTGATTCCTCTACCCCAGCGTGTCCCTCATGTCAGGCGAGTTTAGGATTCCGATCCCCACTCTGGTGAGGCTATGAACTATTTCACACATAAGAATAATAACAATACTAATAATACAGCACTTCTACTAATTCTATCCGCTGTAAATAACAGGTGGTAGTATGACTCTTTTTCATGGCACATTTTATCCTTGGAAGATTGTAAGGCTTAGTCAACCTTGCCAGAAGTAGTGGCCTGGAGATCAGCACATTTAATTAGCGAGCATTCAACTCACAAAGTCATCCTGCAGCTAAGGCTTTCATTACAAGTGCCCCTGTAATTCTAAATGTGAGAGAAGGCAGGGAGCAGGGCCAGGCACAAGGCCATCAGACAAGAGAGCGCTGGCTTCGCGGGCATCAACATGAAGCTACGAAATGTGTGGTGCGGCTTGAAAAGTCGGTGTGGGATTGTGAGCGGTCTAGTAGTTGGGTGGGCGGAGTTAGTGGGCTGGGGGGAAGAGGAGAATCCAGGGGATGGGCTAGTCAGTTAGAGTAGGGACGGGGACCTGAGAGCACCTGTTGAATAAAGCTCTTAGATACATAAAGAAGTAGTCTGTCGTTATTATGAGGAAGACACGACAACTGGCGACGAGGGTGGGATGCACAGCTTGCTGTCCCTGAACCCGCAAATGACATTCGGTCCCGTTTCTAGAAATTGGGAAGGAAGTCGCTGTTGCGACGCAGGTGCCTCAAGAAGAATTGCCGCCCAGAGAAGAGAGGCTAGCAGTCCGTATGTGTTCCGTGATCGGGAGATCGCGTAGAGCCCCAGCGAAGAAGCGCAGTCGAGCATTGGTGAAGTTTTGAATTTGGTGCCGGTCCACGCCTGAAGCGGTGAGAAGCTAAGAGGCCCGGCGTGGTATGAGGCCTACTGACAAGCTCTGAAGTAACCCAGTACCACTGTGCTACAAAATCGTAAGAAGTGTGAGATCAGGATGAATGCATGGAAAAGTACTGAACAGATGAGATAGCCCGCCATGAGAGAACCTCACCCCAAAAGCGTGCGAAGTGGCATGCGCGTGAAAAGCCGAAGTCTGAATTGCGGCCCAAGCGTACCTGGTGAAGCGGAGTGGCCGGCGAGAGGCAAGCAGACGAGTGGAGAGATCGTTGTGCCAGCAGTGTGGTGGCGGCCGGTGAGTCCCTGTTGCAACGCATCGTGCGAGTGAAGAGTGCATGTCGTCGGACATCGCAGAGTGAAAGCAGTCAGTCAAGCGGCCATTTTGAAGTCAGGCAAGACGGGAAGGACATCCCTGGTCAATAGTGAAGCGGCCATCTTGGAGTCAAAACAAAGATCAGTTGTTCAATTTACTTTAAGGCTAAAGTTAAATAGCCTGATGTGTAAGTCATGTAATTAAATATACACAATCAATTTATAAAACACATCAAAACATATAAACATATAAACAACAAAAACACAAAGGTGTATCAAAAAAAGAGCTTTATCAAAAAATTCATTAAGTCAGCAGTAAATCAAAGAAGCAGGTGAGGCAATGCTGATATGAAGAGCCTAGTAGCAAATCAACAATAATACAGCAAAACCTATAAAAAACATCTATCTCAGGAAACAAAGTGAATCAAACACTGTAGAGATAAGATGGAGGTCGACGTTTCGGTCTCTCTACAACATAATTAACGAGACCATCTTCAGGACTGTTGTCAATAAAAACACTGCTATAAGCCTCCATCTTATCTCTACAGTGTTTGATTCACTTTGTTTCCTGAGATAGATGTTTTTTATAGGTTTTGCTGTATGATTTGCTACTAGGCTCTTCATATCAGCATTGCCTCACCTGCTTCTTTGATTTACTGCTGACTTAATGAATTTTTTGATAAAGCTCTTTTTTTGATACACCTTTGTGTTTTTGTTGTTTATATGTTTATATGTTTTGATGTGTTTTATAAATTGATTGTGTATATTTAATTACATGACTTACACATCAGGCTATTTAACTTTAGCCTTAAAGTAAATTGAACAACTGATCTTTGTTTTGAATCAAATCCCTTGAAGGCCTCTCTACCCTTTCACTTAACTACCCAAGCCCTCAAGGGTATAATTGGGTTTCTCACTTTCTGTGAACCATCTTGGAGTCAGGCATCAGTGCGCGCCATTCAGTTAAAGAAATTCGAGCACAGTAATGATCGAATAACGGTCTGTACCAAGAGCGCATCACCCCAAGAGGCAAGACAAAGAAGGACACAGCGTTTGTAGTGTTGCACAGAATTGCAGACATAAAGTGTCACGAGTACAGTGTACGGACGAGTCACGTGAATGAGGTGACCCTGTTGCATGAAGACAAGCAAGAGACATTCCAAGCCACACGGTAATGAACTGATGAAAACATGAATAGCATGAGATGATTGCTCAGCGTGAATAAGGGCATCACTTGAAACTGTGAACAGTGGATCACACGACTGCCCAGAGGCAGCGACAGAGTTCTTGAACAAGCACAAGACAATCCAAATGACCACACGTGGTCAAGAGAGATAGAGTGTTACAGGAAACAGGAACATTAGATAAATCATTCATCATGTCAGCGAACAACTCACCACAAAGAGAAGCCAAAGGTGATCCTGGTGGGCATGACCCACCTCAGGCCCCCAGAGCCATTAACTCTGATAGCTGGTGAAAGTATGGGTCCACGGTGGCAGGAGTGGGTTGAAGACTTCGAGGACTACATCAAAGGGTCCAAGGTGACGGTGGATGAAGACCAGTTGATTGCATAGCGTATTTAGTTGGAAAAGACATTAGCAAAGTAATAAAAGAACTGCCCCCGGCTGAAACCGGGACTTATACCAAAGTTTGTGAAGCCTTAAACAAAAAGTTCCTGCACAAGCGTAATGTTGATTACGAGAGATACATGTTTCACCAGGCTCGACAGGACAAAGAAGAGCTGATGAGCACTTACTTAACATGACTGCGCCGACTATCACAATATTGCAATTTTGACACATTTTCCACTAAAGATGCCATACGGCTTTGAATCATTGACATGTGTCAATCCGAAGCACTTAGAAGGAAGCTGTTAAAGAAAAGTTATAAACTTGATGAAATTGAGGAGATGACAAGGGTGCACGATCAGGCCGAGGAGCACGCCAAGAAGATGGAGTCAGGGCGTGCGGAGAAAAGAGAGCAGGCCAACAGAGTCCAGAATGTCAGACCCCGCAAGCGTTCCAGAGAAAGGCCCAGAATAAACAGGTCCTCTGCCTGGCACCAGCAAGCCGGACACCGGCGCCCTGAAACCCGTCGGCTAGACAAAAGGGAGGATCGTACCAAGAAATGCTATTGTTGTGGTTATGAGCTCCCACATACAGACGCCTGTCCTGTGATGGACCAGCAGTGTCGGAAGTGCAAGCACAAGGACCATTTGGAAGCTATGTGTGGAGATCCTCGAGGTGAAATGAGGAATGGTGCAGCTCGAACGTCCAGGCCGGGCGCTCGGCATCACCTCGTGTGAACCTCACAAGATCACACTCAATCATTGCCTGAGTCCCCAAACCCTAGTAGAGAGTTGAGACGATCTCAGTGGGTCTGCAGATCATCGTCCCGAGAATTTCGGTCAGCATCTTGGGAACCTAAATACACCAGTGAATATGCAAGCATGGTGGCTAACCCGGACCAGTTGAAAAAGTACCCCCGACTCGATATCCTCGTAGGAAACCATAGCACTAAGTTTGTGCTAGACAGCGGAGCATCGCTAAATTATCTCCCAGTGACTGAGTATAAAAAGATGAAACCAATGCCCACCTTGAACCCAGCACAAGTCCGGGTGTACACATGGATGGCTAAAGAGCCACTGAACTGTCTTGGGCAATTCTCCACGACCCTTTAATATAAGACTAAGTCCATATCAGCTGTCATACATGTTATTGAGGGTCCAGAGGCGGACTGCCTTCTCAGCTTGCCGACCGCTGAATGCCTTCGCCTAGTAGATTTGTATCAAGTCAACAATGATCCTGATATAATTCATAAATTTCCAAAGTTGTTCTCCGGCCTGGGGAAGATGAATAGGTGTCAGATTAAACTTCACATAAATGAACAAGTCCGTCCTGTTGCTCAACACCCTCGCAGGGTGCCATTCCATCTCCAGCAGGCCGTCAAAGATGAACTGCAAGAGTTACTGAACGGTGACATCATTGAACGTACGCATGGTCCCACGCCCTGGGTGTCACCGGTAGTGATGGTTCCCAAGAAAGGGACGCCCGAGAGAGTGCGCTTGTGCGTGGACATGCGAGTGCCTAACATGGCCATAGAACGGGAGCGCCATCCAGGGCCCCATCTGAGTGACATGATATCTGCCTTAAACGGCGCAAAAGTGTTCTCCAAACTTGATCTATATAAAGGCTATCACCAGTTAGAATTGCATGACAAGTTGCGATATATCACGACCTTTGTCACACACCTGGGGTTATTTCACTACAAGCGATTGAGTTTTGGCATATCCTCAGCAGCGGAAAAATTTCAGGAAGCCATTCGTCAAACCATTCAACATATACCCAACATCCTGAACTACAGTGATGATATACTGGTGTATGGGTCTACCACTCAAGAACATGACAAGGCACTAGATCGAGTTTGCCATGCATTGTTGGAAGCCAACCTGACCTTGAATCGAGAGAAATGTGAGTTTCACCGGTCCACACTCAAGTTCTTCGGGCACATTTTTTCAGCAGCAGGGATGAAGCCTGACCCCGACAAAGTAGCTGCCATGAATGACGCCAATAGTCAATAGGACGTTGGAGACATCAGGTCATTCCTGGGCATGGCCAGTTATTGTGCCAGGTATATCAAAGACTATGCTACCATCAGTCATCCTCTTAGAACCCTCACCAAGCAGGGTTAGCTGTTTGAATGGACCCCCCCAATGTGAGCGAGCCTTCTGTGAGATCAAAAAGGCAGTAGAGTCTGCCACCAACCTATCATATTTTGACCCCAAGAGCAAGACAGAAATCACTGTGGATGCCAGTCCGGTGGGACTAGGCGCCATACTTGCACAATATGATAACGACACTGAACAAAGACACATTGTGGCTTATGCGAGTCGCAGTTTGACAGACCCAGAAAAGGCATACTCACAACAAGAGAAAGAAAGCCTGGCGGTTGTGTGGGCATGTGAACATTTTCACGTTTTCATATATGGCAAACATTTCATGATGGTGACTGATCACCAGGCCCTTGTGACGATATTTGGAAAACCTCGAGCAAAGATGCCGCCTCACATTGAACGGTGGGGTCTGAGACTACAAGACTACATCTATACCATTGTGCATAAGCCTGGAAAGTCGGCCAATCCTGCTGACTATATGTCACGCCATCCTTAGCAGTCTCAGATCCCTGGGCCATCTATGGCTGAGGAGTATCTTTATTTTGTGGTGGATCAGGCCACCGGCAGTTACCCTCGAGGTCATTCAGAAAGCCACTAGAAATTGAAATTAAAATATTTATAAAGCGCACGACTACCAAGCGGTTTCTTGGCGCTAGGGATACGGACCAGGGGACCGAGGGAAGGGTAGGCCGCTAGTGTGGGAAAGCTTGGGTAAAGAGAAATGTTTTTAATGCTTTTCGGAACTCCAAGTAGTGTGGAGAAGACCTAAGGGAGAGGGGAAGGGTGTTCCAAAAGGCAGGGGCTAGAGTGGAAAATGTAACACCTCCAGACTTCTTCTTCCTAAAGCGAGGGACAGACAGAAGAGATTGCGAGGAAGAACGTAACTCTCTAGTGAGGAGGTAGGCCTTAATTTCAGAGGTGATAAAGGCAGGGGCCGTCCCTGCTCGGGCCTGGAAAGTAATGCAGCCCATCTTAAAAAGGGTGCGCTCCCGGATGGGAAGCCAATACAATGCCTTGAGCAAGGGAGTGGCGTGATGAGACTTGGAGAGATTGTAAACAAGTCGAGTGGCCTGGTTTTGCACCAGTTGAAGTCGCCGAAGAGATGATGCAGTGCTGAAAAAAGTTATGAGATGTTTGCGAAACAACTGGTGGAGAGACATTGATAAGGAAGGGGAGAGTGAGCCACAGCTTTGGCAAGAACTGCAGGCATTTCAGCACATCAAAGAGGAATTGTCATCCACCTCCGAGGGACTCCTGTTAAGGAATCAGAGAATTGTCATCCCCAAAAAACTACGCCAGGGAGTCATCAATCTGGTGCATGAGGGTCACCGTGGCATTGTATTAACTAAAAGGGCATTGAGAGAAAGAGTCTGGTTCCCTCTATTAGATCACATGGTCGAACTCATATTAAGGGATTGCCCTCAATGTCTATTGGTCAAGTCTGGAGATCTGCGGCCGCCACTGCAAATGACGAATTTGCCTCAAGGAGTGTGGCAGGAATTGGCCATGGACTTTTATGGCCCGCTGCAATCTGGCCAATATGTCCTTGTAGTGATTGACGAATATTCACGATTCCCAATTGCTCAATTTGTATCGTCCACCAGTGCGTCCAGCACAATTGCAATGCTAGATGAGGTGTTTGCTGCCTGGGGTGTTCCTAAAGAACTGAAAACAGACAATGGTCCCCCATTCACTAGTCAGGAGTTCGAGGACTTGGCAAAGCATTTAAATTTCCACCACCGGAAAGTCACCCCATTGAGGCCACAGGCTAACGGCACTGTGGAACGATTCATGGCCACTCTCAAGAAGACTTTTCAACAAGCAACTTTGAATAAGCGAGATCTCCAAGTGGCTCTCAATGAAGTGCTGAGGGCCTATAGAACCACCCCACATGCCACCATGGGCAAGTGCCCAGCGACATTAATGCTGGGTCGGCCTATCCGGACCAGAATTCCCACATGGGAAGGCGCGCTGAGACCCGTGTCCCCTGCCCACATTGATTCCGAAGTCCAAACTGCTGATTGTGCGAACAAAGAGATCATGAAATCATATGCTGATCGACGCCGGTGAGCCAGACCCTCCTCCCTGCAGGAAGGAGATACTGTTGTGGTAAAACAAGATCAACAAAAGAAAACGGACAGTCGATTCCGAGATGATCCTTTGACCATTACGCGCCAGAAGGGCACCATGGTGACTGCAGAATCAGACAGCCGGAGAATTACAAAGATGTACTCCAGCTCTGAGAGATGCTCTCACTAGAACAGTTGAACCCACCAGTGGTGAAATCAGTGAGAGTTGTGACCAAATAAGAGACCCTCCAAATGTAGACGCTGCGCCTGAGAGTGAGATTGCCTATGATGAAGGCTCCCAACGGCCTCGACGAGATGTTCGACGGCCTAAACGACTAATTGAGGAACTATGAATTAACTGGTTATTCCATTTTGTTCAGAAAGGGGGAGATGTGGGATTGTGAGCGGTCTAGTAGTTGGGCGGGCGGAGTTAGTGGGCAGGGGGAAGAGGAGGATCCAGGGGATGGGCTAGTCAGTTAGAGTAGGGACGGGGACCTGAGAGCACCTGTTGAATAAAGCTCTTAGATACATAAAGAAGTAGTTTGTCGTTATTACGAGGAAGACACGACAGTCGGCAGCAGTGCAATGGGAGCCCACAGATTAACTGTAGTTGAGACGACCAGTGGGGCTACAGATCCACGGTGAATACTTCCTTAAAATGAAGGAAATGCACCCCATGCTGGATGGCTCGATGTGCCCATATAATTATGACAGGGAGAGAAGACAGGGAGCGGGGTAAGGCACAAGGCCATTGGACAAGAGAGCGTGGGTGCGCGGGCATCAACATGAAGTCATGAGCTGTATGGTGTGGCTTGCACTGCCAGCAGCATTTCAACAATAGGTGCCCATGGGAGAACCGTAGTGAAGGTGACGAGTGAGGCTGCAGATTCATGGTGAATGGTAGGGTGTTAAAATATCGATAACAAAAATATAGCTGACATAAATATTGTTGCAAAAATATCGTTTACAAAAATATCGACACCCTATACTTAAACAGGTAAGTACATAAATATCGACTCCAAAATATCGTTGTAATTAATATAGATGTAAAAAATATCGACTTTTTAAAATAATTAAAATTACATTAAATAATAAATAAATATAAGTACTATTAACAAAATACATTACATTACTTTTATTTTTTAACTATTTCAAACAAATTTACTACACTTTTTAATTATAAACTTAATAAATGTGGACATATAAATTAATTTTACACATTACTTTATATAACAACAATAATACATATATATAATTAAAATACCCCTTTACCCAAAAACCCAAAACTGACCCTGAACCCTAAAAATACCCCTTTACCCAAAAACATTTTCACTAAAAAAATCCTGTACACACACCTAAAAATAATAAAAAAATTAACATAATTAATGACATAATTATTATTCAATTAACTAATTAAAATTAATTAACTATTATTTATTACACTATTTATATTTATTTAAAACATTAATTAATCTATTATTTCATTATATTTAAAAACCCCTTTACCCAAAAACTGAAAACTGACCCTGAACTCAAAAAATACCCCTTTACCCAAAAACTAAAAACTGACCCTGAACCCTAAAAATACCCCTTTACCCAAAAACTAAAAACTGACCCTGAACCCTAAAAATACCCCTTTACCCAAAAACTGAAAACTGACCCTGAACCCTAAAAATAAACCCTTTACCCAAAAACTAAAAACTGACCCTGAACCCGAACAATACCCCTTTACCCAAAAACTGAAAACTGACCCTGAACCCTAAAAATACCCCTTTACCCAAAAACTGAAAACTGACCCTGAACCCTAAAAATACCCCTTTACCCAAAAACTGAAAACTGACCCTGAACCCTAAAAATACCCCTTTACCCAAAAACTGAAAACTGACCCTGAACCCTAAAAATACCCCTTTACCCAAAAACTGAAAACTGACCCTGAACCCTAAAAATACCCCTTTACCCAAAAACTGAAAACTGACCCTGAACCCTAAAAATACCCCTTTACCCAAAAACATTTTCACTAAAAAAATCCTGTACACACACCTAAAAATAATTAAAAAATTAACATAATTAATTACATAATTATTATTCAATTAACTAATTGAAATTAATTAACTATTATTTATTACACTATTTATATTCATTTAAAACATTAATTAATGTATTATTTCATTATATTTAAATTACTTCCCACCCTACTCCCCTATAAACCCACAACCCGCTACGGAACTATTAATACTAAATTCAACTGAAAATACATTATTAAATAATAATATACTACTAAAAATACTACTTTGACTACAAATAATCATTAAAAACACTACATTACTTATAATTATTTAAAAAACGATATTATTGTAAACTATGTTTTTGTAAACGATATTTATTACAACTATATTAATGTTAACGATATTACTTACCTGTCTGTCGATATTTTGGTCAGACGATATTTTTGTCATCGATATTTCTTCCTGTAGATATTTTTGCGGCGATATTTATGTTAGGCGATATTTTTGCGGTGATATTCCTGCTCTGTACCATGGTGAATATTTCCTTAAAAGCAAGCAACTCTTCCCCATGCTAGGCGGCTTGATCTTCAAAGCCATCCAGGAAATGCGAGGCTGGCTCATGAGCGCACGAAAGTGAGGGGCTTCACATACTGGAGCGGGCACCCTGAAAAACATGCAGATGACAAGCACCCTTCAAATGCATGCAGGCAGAGGGAGATTACAAGCATGCTTCAAATTCCTAAAACCAGGGAGAGATTAGGTAAACATACATAAAAAACGTGGTGCAGATGAAACAAAATAAAAGAATTTCCACCTACCAACGCACATGAAAAGGAGTACTTGGACCTCGGGAGACCGATATGAGAAGCACACTAGGAACAACAGGAAATAGTATGCTACAGCCAATAAAAACGTAGGAAAATTAAGTACAAGCAAACCAATCAAAAGTGAGGGTGGTATGTAAGCCCCTTTGAGATTCATATTGAATACAAAAGATTTCTCAAGCACATCGCAAATGCAAGTGTTGTGCAAGTGAAACCTAAAAATGGACCCTCAGAGCCACTCTGACTCTGAACTTCAGTTCAAGTTCCATTTTTGTACTTGCAGAAAGACTTTCAGATGACTGCTGCTGTTGCCTGCTGTGTACTCCACAAGACTGCTTTGCTGCATGTGAAAGGGCTGCTTTGCGGCCTGGACCCTGCCTTGAACTCCCAGATGTTTGCCCTGCTGCTTCAGCCCTGCTACATTACATAACCCAGGACTACCAGAGTGACTAGGCAAGTTTACTGGCCCTCTATTCAGAACTTCATGGACATAACAGGTTCCCACCATCTTGAACCCGCACCTGGACCCAGCTTGAGTAAGTGCTGAACCCCTAAGTGGTGCCCTTCCAGGACTCGACCCTTATTTGTTGTGTCACAGGTGCCCAGATAGCTAAAATCCAAATCTTGGGAATGTTTGGCTAAAAACTTCACTGAGAACCATAAGTAGACCGGGACACAGGGCTTATTGATTCACCCATGGTGCATCGCCAGTTTGCCTGGCTTTGTAGCAGCTCCCGCTACATTTTTCTCCACAGCTACAAATCCTTTTTAGTGATCCTTCGCCACAGGGGCATCCAGCCTCCTGAAACTCCTGTTGGCTACAGCTTTGTCCCAATACTGGTTTTCAACATCCAATAAAGATACTTATGGTCTGATTACGAGTTTAGCGGTCCGTCGGACCACCAAACTTGTGTTGGCGTGGTGGGAATTGCCACACTGGCAGTCTGACTGCCGCATTGCAAGTGCAGTGGTCCCATTGCCACAGGGCCAGGCGGGGTGGTCTAGCCTAGCAAAATGCTTGGTGGTGCTGCAGCTGCACTGCCAAGCATATTATTAGTTTCTTCACAGCCACAGCTTATTTGGCATTAAGCTTGCCTTGAAAACTGTGGTGGTGGTGGATCCTCTTCCAGGGGATGCATGCAAGGGGTGCATGTTGTGCCCCCCTGTTTGCATGCACTCCCAGTACCTGCACGGTATGGACTTCGAAGTCCATTTCATAAGGGAACGTGCTTTGGCACTCCCATTGCAGTGCCTTTCTAAAAGGCACAGACAAGGGTAATCTGGCCGGCAGTGTGCAGACGAATTTGGCACTGTGGGAGTGGAGTGGTGGCATGGCAGCCCACTACTGCACCGCCAAACTACTCGTAATCAGGCCCTAAGTCTGAATGTGGAAAAATTCACTGTGACTTTGTCTAGTAGCTCTCCAATGATGACACGTCCTCCTTTAAGTCCAAAAGTAATCGCCAACTGGGCCCAATCCACCTCTTCTATTGAACCTGCGCTCCTTCGCCATCAGCCATATTTTTCAGCATTGACCCATTCTCACACAACAAGATTTCCGCATTTCTTAGGCACTAGTTTTTACCATAACATTTAAAAATTCACAACTATGCTTCTACTACTTGGATTTGTGTCATTTTGGTGTCAAATAATTTATAAAAATGTACTCTATTTTTCAAAAATTGGTATTGGGTTTTTCTTATGTTGTGTTTTAATGTTTGTGATTTGCATAAACACGTTTCTCATTGCTCTCTAGCCTGACTGCTTTTGCGCCTAGCTACCCAGGGATAAGCACAGGTTAATTTAGTGACATTTGTGATTCATCTTGAAAGGGATTGTAGCTGTTGCTTGACCAGAGCTTCCACCCCAGTCAGCCAACGATCCCATTTCTCACAGATTGTTTTGTCGCCTCTCAATATGTTGAAATATCTAGACCCCTAGTAAAAAGTCTGGGTTAGCATGTTGACAGAAATGTGTGTACTGCAGCTATCCATTTCATTTATTGGCATTGAAGTGACTGCACGGGTAAAGAGTTATTTGTACATTCTTCTTCGTTATAGTTATGATCAAAGTCACTGGAAGTATGTTTTTTTTCATATCTGCAAAATTGTGGATTACACCATTTTCACATAATTCATAATTTGCTGCATAATCTGCAGATTTTAACAAAAAATAATGTTATTTCTGGCTCAAATGGATATAAGGTTACTAATAATGTGGTGACACATTGTGGTAAGATTTACTTGCATACCTTCTGTTGGTTATTGTGTATTTGAGTGTTAAACTGGTACTAACGACTCAGTCCTTTCCCAGACATGTCAACCTCTGTAAAACTGACAAAAAAATGAAGTAATACTTTCCCATAATGTGGCTCATACTTTGCCTTCTCTTCCTGCATAATTTAGCCTACCTTGCTGCGTAATATGCTCCTCGCCTGCCACCCAATTCCAGTTGCCGTTGTTATGATGATATTATACCAAACACTCTAGTGGCAGTACCACGTGAAGTGAAAAGTGAAAGTGCTAATTTACGACAGTTCTGGGCATTTTTGGGTTCATTGATGTCTTAAATAGTTAAAGCAGCGGTATTTTACTATCTTTGGTTGTTTATCAATGTAAATGCAAATGAATGTAATGCATTTGATTAAAAATGCAGCAGCATGTTTTAACATCTCTAAAGTAATTACAGTATTAACTAAAAAAACAATTTGTAAGAGCAATAATTGCACAGGCACTATCTTTGGACGTAACTGCGGTTCAGCCGAACCAAGTTTAATTAGACCAGAATTATTCTGACACACAATATTATGAGTGTCTTTCAGGAAACTCAGGAACGAAAATAGAATAGGACTCAGGGTGTGTAATCCAACCAAAACCAAAGTCAAAAGGGAAAGGTGAAGGTAAAGTGAAACATCAACATTAAAGGTATATTGGTTGATACATAGAAGGGACAGCAGTTTCTTTTCAAAATAGTCTTGTATAAACACAGAATAAATCATTGTGTCACAAACTCAGAAATGTTGTCTGTCTCTGTTATTGTGTCAACAGCGGTTTGACCCTAAAAGGATAAGAAGGTCTCATCAGGACTAAGATAGCCTGGGAAGCGTTCACAGGAATTAGCTTACCTGAAGGCCAATGAACAACTAGGCCAGCTCAATGAAAATTTTCATCATCTTTCAACTAGTCTGACTCAGGCCGAACAGAAAGTATCTTCACTAGAGTCAAAACACAAGGATCAGGGAAGCGATTTGAGTAAACTGCAGCCAGAACTAGAGGACATGCAACTGAAATTGGATAGTTTGGAAAATCGAGCCAGAAGTACACGTTTAAGATTCATTGGGATTCCCAAAGATTCAGAAGTGGGTAAATCGCTGGTTCAATTAATAAATTAACTGATAGAGAAAGTTGTTTTTCCTGAAAGCGCCAAAGATATTGGGGACTTGACCATCAATAGGGCCCATCAAGTACCAGGAATTTGCCCTTCCAACCCCAAATTTCTAAGAACAATACTGGTTAACTTTGGCGATAGCCGAATCAAAGAACAGATTCTATCACAAGCATTTTAAAAAAAACATTCACTTCCTGAGAGAACTTTTCTTTCAGAATCTATTCTGATATGTCTATTTTAGCAGCTTGAAAGCACAAAGATTTTGTGGAAATGATTGACAAATTCAAGTGCTATAATGCACCGGTGGGGATAATACAGCAATACAAGCTTAAAGGTTATACAAAGGGAGAACATATATATTTCATTCAGTAGAACAGGCTTGCAACCATCTTTATTTAATCAAGAGGTGTCTAGAGAGAGGAAATAATAAATAGAATTTGGGCCATTATGGGATATAGATAGCGGGAAAATCATGCAAGCCGATGGAAAGATCATAACGTGTCATAATGTGTCAGGTATACTTATCCATTGTGGTACAATCTAGCAATGATATCCTCAGTTTTTTGCTATTCTGCTCTCTTGGCTGCCATCTCCTCCGAGGGGCAAGTCCTTAGTACCATGTCAAGGTACAATAGTCAGAGTAATGGGGGACACAGGGTTGGATCCAGGGCATGGGGGCAAGGGTCCATGGCGGGCAACGGCCCGAATTTTGGGGAGGAAAAAGGGAAGGGGGAACTTTAGGATGGGTGACAGGAAAAAATTTAAAAAATTATCACTGATCTAACTAAGAACATCTTTCACAACTGAAGGGTTGGAAATAATATAACCTACTATGTAATAGAATAAGAAATATAATGTATACAATTGATAGAAGTCAGATAATATTAGCCAACATGAATGGCTGAACAAGAGTTGCTATGTATTGTTTCAAGTAATTTGAATAGGGATAATAATTCAACAAAATTAAGAGCCATACTTCAATGGTTAATGGTAAATAAACCTCATGTCATTCTTCTTCAAGAAACGCATTTCAAAAAAAGTATGCCTCCACCCAAATGGTCGAAATGTATAAAACAGGCCTTTTTGTCCTCAGCCAATGCCGCCGTTAGGGGGTTGCATTTCTTATTACCTGTCATTATCAAGGGGAAGCCCTTGAGACTATGAGTGATCACCTAGCCAGATGGGTGATGGGGAATCTGAAACTGGGGGAGCAAACTATCCACGTAATCAGCTATGATGGCCCCTTACATGATGAAACTTTAGGACTAGAAAAAAATGGCAGTATTTTTATCCCTCTACAAGGAGTAATAATTATTGGAGGGGATTTCATTTTTATTCAGAATTCAGGTTTGGACTCCTCCCAAAAGAACAAATCCCAAAATGAACTGTTAACAGCCAGATACTTGAATAGTATGGTGCAGGACTTCACACTAATCAATCTATGGCGGTCTCAGTACACAGCCAGTAAGGAGGTCACTTGTGTTTCAAAAAAATATAATACAGCATCCAAAATTTACTTCTATTTAATTTGCCATCAGTTCAAAAAAGGGGAATCTTGGAATATTCCTAATCCCTTTTCTGACCACTCGGTCCCACTACTTGAGATCAAGGCGAAAACCGGTCCAAGGGTGCGACCCAGATGGAAAATAGACAAAACCCTACCAACAGGCGAGGACTGGATTAAAAAAATGCAGGCACTATCCGCTGAGTTTCCCATCAGAAATATGGAATCTGCCTCACCTTTTGCGTTATGGGATTCCTGCAAGCCTTATATCAGAGAGAAGGCAATTTCACTGCAATTTTACGTACAGCCAGAATCATCAAAGAGAAAAAAGAATTAGCTAGACATCTTCAATATATTTTTGAGAAGGCAAGTCAAATCAATCATTTATTCCAATCCGAAATAACAACACTCAATTTAAAACAGGCCAGAGCAAATATCAGAAAGTTTTATGAACATCAGGAAACAGTAAATCAAAAAACTTGCCTCCAAAATTGTTATGAGGAAAATGAGCATGCAGGCACATTTTTAGAATTGGTTCATAAAACAAAATCTTAGTAAAGCCATGGTGAAGTCCATCTTTGATGATGCGAAAGGTCAAAATGTCCACCAGGCTGATAACATCAATAAGGTCTTTTTATCACATTATGAAAGACTATTTACAGCTCTGACATCTAAACCACTAGAAGAAATCGAAAATGTATTGAATAGAATCATGCTACCACATTTAACTCCCTCTCAGAAAGCCCAAACGGTAGCACCAATTTCAGAAATAGAGATCGGTGCAACCGTAAAATGTACACCTAGCGGCAAAGCCTGTGGAATCGATGGTATATCCATTGAATTCCATAAAATCTTTTTGACACAGCTAAATAATGTATTGCTTTCTTTATACAATGTGATCTTGAAAGGTTGCAATGTCCCCAAGACTTTTACCGAAGCAGTGGTTGTTAGAAGCCATCAGATATACCCAGATCTTATTGACCAATTAGTCTTTCAAATAACTATAAAATTCTCACGAAAATAATGGCAAAGAGAATTATTCTAGTTGCCCAAAGTTTGGTTCACAAGGACCAATGTTTTTTACCAGAAAGATCTCTTACCTACAATACAAACTTCTTAACTCAGGCTATCGTTTTTTTTCTCAAACATCAACACTAAAGCGGTAATCATTATGATTGACGCAGAAAAAGCTTTTGACATGGTCAACTGGAATATTCTTTTCACAGTTCTGAAAAAAATCGATTACCCTCCAGTTATAGTGGACCTACTTACAAAATTGTATAACAAGACCCAGGTGAAAATAGCTATTAATGCACATACTGTTGGCTCCGTGGAGATACAGAGGGGAACCTGGCAAGGCTGTCCTATGTCCCCAGTCTTATTTGCCTTGTATATTGAGCCATTAGTGAATTTGCTAAGTCAAAACCCTTAAGTCACACCTCCAATAACAGGGGCACCCAAATTAAAATTATCTGCAGAATATTTAATACTCTATCTTGAGGCAAATATTAAACAAACATTTAACACGATTGAAACATTCTCAAAGCTGGGGGCGTATAAAATTAACGACAGTAAATCAGATATTTTAATATTAAATTGCCACAACCAGATTCTGCCCCAGGCCCTTCAGAGGGGCTGATTTTGATCTCATTCGGAAAGCATTGGGACCGAATCGTGTGTCCTGAATGCTTTCCGTATGACTCGTGTCATGGAAGACAGACCGAACAAGTACAATGCACTTGAGTGCATCCAGATACGAATCGGTTGGAGCAGCATGAATAAAAATGATGGTACTTCCATTATTTATTTTTGTTTTCTCAAACGTTCTTATCAAAATCCCTTATACTTACTTTACAGAAATAGATCAATTAGTTCGTAAATTTATTTGGAGAGGGAAGAAACCACAGACTAAAGTAACTACATTGCAATTGAGAACAGAAGAAGGCGGCCTAGGGCTCCCTCACATACAAAAATTCCCAAGCCACTCTCTTGGATTGGTGTGGACATGCATTATCAGCACAGGATTATGGCCCTAACTTCTACCTACACCAAATGTTATTGGAAAAAATACAGGTCTAAAATCTTTTATTAAAATCCTTAAGCTACCCAAACGCTACCGATATGAGTCCTCAGACCTTGGTCCAAGGATCTCACTGCCCCCATCAGCTTCCCAGCAGCTCAGCAGTAATCTGTGCCGCCTCGCGCCCAGGCACCCCTCCTGTGCAGGGTGCAAGACTGCTTGCCCTCTATTCTTGCTACTTGCTTCTGTTCTGGTTTATTCTTTTATTCTAACCCCCCTTTCTGCCACTATACTTTTCTTTTTTCTCTCTGGTTTCCCTTCTGCTCCCCCTCATAATTTCCTGCCGTTATCGCTGCTTCCCTTACCCCTCCCGCCCGCTCCCATCTCGCAGCTGATCGTCCCTCCCCTTCAAAAGGCGTCCACTGTGGGGAAGTGTGCATGAGTCCTCAGACCTTGGTCCAAGGATCTCCCTGATTGGCTAAAAACCTCAACACTTTCCCAGGTGAAGCAATACTTTGCCCTTCTTTCTGATGACATGGATCTGAGGGATTTTTATTAGGTCCCAGCAATCCATGTTAAAAGCGCTTTTTGTACGGTATATATAACGAGCTGTGGAAGAATTCTCAACAGGAAGCTGCTGAGAGATTGCTTGAGATCGACAGGGTTAACTTTGAAAAGGCTTTTGCTGTGGTTGACAATGGTATGACCACATTATCATCCAGAATGTATTCACTGGACAAGATAGTGTCTTCCACAATTGATATAATAATACAGCAAGACATGTCTATTTTACAACATAGACAGTCACAGGTACAGTCATTCATAATACTGAGCTGGATGTTACAAACATTATGTTCTGGCCATGTACCATGGCATTACATCAACAGTACTAGTCTATTTTCTAAATAGGATCTAACAGAAAGACAAATAATAATGGCATGCAAAGATGCAAAATATACCATGTTGCATATTGAAAAATGAGACCAATCACCTTTGACCTTGGCTGAGACACCATCCACTGACTGGGTAATCTATGGTTACATCACCCTACCGGTCACGACACCCCAATTTCAATACTGTCTCCAATATCAACAGGTAGGCAGTTATGAAGCACTAGGGGAAGGTTATGTACATGAGTATTGGGAATTACCGTTCAGGTTTGAAGGACCGGGTTTTAGAACCCAGCGGCGTCAGGGAGAGCGCCCGATGCCTTCGAGTTCCCCTGTCTTGGCAAACAGAGACACGGGATACTTCTTGATGACGTCAAAGACCAAAGTTTATTGGCTGCAACCAGGAACAGAGATCTACGAAGCACACATGGGTGGTTCGCTAGAGACTGCACAAATTCAATGAGCGGAGCATGGTCTTTTATGCCAAAAATCAAGCCTCAGGCAACATTCAAAATTAGCATTGAGTTCATACAAATTGACCAATGACAGTGTGACAATTTAAAAGTAGCGTATGACGACAATCCTACTTTCTGTTGTCCAGCCCACCAGAAATGACCAAGCACATTCCAGGTTTCTTGTCGGATCAGGCAGGACAAACCCATCATAAAACCCTCAACCCAAATCAGTGATTATGTTGTAAAGGAAAGGCAGAAACAGATTGGAAGTGAGATAGAAAGGTGGGTGCAGTGTACTGTAAAACTCAGGCATGTCCTGCTCTTTGATCTTTATCTGACCAGCTGCTTAACAAGGAACTGGCTCAGCGAGGTCAGCCTCGGGCAAGGAGTCAGTTCGGCCAGGTCATCCAGAAGTCAGCTAAAGCATATGTGTCTCAAGGACTCGCTCGACCGCAGTCAGGGCCTATGTGAGGGCAACCACTCAAAATGGCTGCCGTACACAAAATGGAACCCGAAGGTTCAAACTAAATCCTCGAATACATAGTGTTCTCATTGATCGATTCATGTGAAAACACTCAGACACACTACACTCGTCATTTGCGGTCTGCTGACACCAAGATCGTCCATTTCCGTCGACCTTAATTGTACGGGTTTGGAACCACCGAACCAGACCCAGAAACTCACGGAACTACAGACCCTCCTTTTGCCCTTACATAGGCAACAGACCCAAACCCATGTCAATCTGAATCTGTGTCTATATTCATCAGATCATGGATATGTCGCTGTAGCATCATCCTATTACTTAGTACCTCTCTCTGGACAGGTCTCTTTGCACACGCAGTAGCACAGAGGCCACAAATTGCAGGAGCACACTGTACACAGAGACAGAACAGGAAAAGGATAGCTAAGACCATCCCAATGACCATCAGAATCTTCCAACCCCAAGTGGATATCAATCCCCATAACCATCCCATTAACGACCAATCTCCTTTGTCCAAATGGACAGAATCGGAGATCTTATGTAACTTAGAAATGGCCTGGAAAACTGACGGAGCGTTGTCTGGAATGAAAACGCAGCAGCTCGATTGAATCAGCTTACAAACTCCACCTCGATCTGCTAGTATGACATCAAGAGCAACTCTATTTTGGAGTGTCATAAGTCTATCCGACTGGAGCTCAGCAGTCAAGTTACTTAGAGCACCAGCAGTTTCGACTATGGTGGACTCAACTAAGTATGGGCGGAAAATCTGTTACGCTCGTGGATTTTGCGGATTTTCGGTAAATTCGCAATCTGCGAGATTTGCGAATTTCCCGCAAAATCCGCAAATTCGCACGCAGCAGATTTTTTTTTTCTTGGTGATACAATTTTGCGGCGCGCTGCGTTTATCATCGTTTGCCGAGTTGTTTTTCTCGATATTTTGCGAGTGCTGCGCCATTTTGGATCTTGCTGCGTGATCCCGCGGGAATTTGGCGAGCGTGATTACGTCATCGCGGCTTGCCAACTTGCACAGCGAGAGTTTGTCAACGCGAGTACGGCGAGATCACGTCTCGCGGTACTTCGCAATTGCGAGATTTGAGATGCGGCGAGCAGCAACAATCTCGCACAAGCGAAAATATAAAATTTGCAATTCTACACAAGAAATCCTCCAGCAAGCAGCATAAACCTTCTTGAAATGATGATTTTTATCTGAATAACTCCTTAGGTTGACATTTGCCTGGACTTTTTTAGAGAGGAGTCCATTTTGGGGAGGGGGGGAAGGGGGTGGGAGGAAGGAAGTGCCCCACAGTCTTCAACTTCCTGTTCCTGTCCAGCAGGCTCTTCCCAGTGCTTTGTCCATCTCCTGGTCACTTTTCATTTGGATCTGGAGCTGGAAGGTTTACTTTTTGTGGATGCTGATGGATATTTGGATTTGAGGCCTTTTTGACTTTTTTTGGATCACTGTTGGATTAGAAATTTTACAAGTAAGTTTGTTTGGGGCATTACAGTTGCTGCAACTACAATTTTGGAATTTTCGATTTTTGGGCTGTTTTGGGGCCTTTTGCCCAGGGGTACTCAGTGGTGGGTGGACTGAGTCTTTCTGTGGGGTGTCTTGAACTTAAACATCATGGAGGGCATGGATGGATTGGGATGGTGCTGATTTTTCAGTGATTTTCGTTTTTTGGGGCTGTACTTGTGGCCTTTTCACCAGGGGTATTTGAGTCTAGCATGGGCCAAGTCTTTCTGTGGGGTGTCTTGAACTTAAACATCATGGAGGGCATGGATGGAATGGGATTGTGCTGATTTTTCAGTGGTTTTCGATTTTTGGGGGTGTTCATGGGGAGGGACAGGCCATGTGGCTGGGGGCCATTTTGAGTGCTGCTACAGGCCCTGGCCATGTGCAGGGAGTCAAGTGGCCATTTTGAATGTAGGCATTGTTGTTAGGCCTGCAACCATTTTGCCTACTTTTCAACCTTTATGCCCAGGGGTAGTGAGTCTTGCATGGGCCTAGTCTTTCTGTGGGGTGTCTTGAATTTAAACATCATGGAGGGCATGGATGGAATGTGATTGTGCAGATTTTTCAGTGATTTTCGTTTTTGGGGGCTGTACTTGTGGCCTTTTCACTAGGGGTATTTGAGTCTAGCATGGGCCTAGTCTTTCTGTGGGGTGTCTTGAACTTAAACACCATGGAGGGCATGGATGGAATGGGATTGTGCTGATTTTTCAGTGATTTTCGTTTTTGGGGGCTGTACTTGTGGCCTTTTCACCAGGGGTATTGAGTCTTGCATGGGCCTAGTCTCTCTCTGGGGTGTCGTGAAATTAAACATCATGGAGGGCATGGATGGAATTGGATTGTGCTGATTTTTCAGTGATTTTCGATTTTTGGGGGTGTTCATGGGGAGGGACAGGCCATGTGGCTGGGGGCCATTTTGAGTGCTGCTACAAGCCCTGGCCATGTGCAGGGAGGCAAGTGGCCATTTTGAATGTAGGCATTGTTGTTAGGCCTGCAACCATTTTGCCTACTTTTCAACCTTTATGCCCAGGGGTAGTGAGTCTTGCATGGGCCTAGTCTTTCTGTGGGGTGTCTTGAATTTAAACATCATGGAGGGCATGGATGGAATGGGATTGTGCTGATTTTTCAGCGATTTTCGTTTTTTGGGGCTGTACTTGTGGCCTTTTCACCAGGGGTATTGAGTCTTGCATGGGCTTAGTCTTTCTGTGGGGTGTCTTGAACTTAAACATCATGGAGGGCATGGATGGAATGGGATTGTGCTGATTTTTCAGTGATTTTCGATTTTTGGGGGTGTTCATGGGGAGGGACAGGCCATGTGGCTGTGGGCCATTTTGAGTGCTGCTACAGGCCCTGGCCATGTGCAGGGAGGCAAGTGGCCATTTTGAATGTAGGCATTGTTGTTAGGCCTGCAACCATTTTGCCTACTTTTCAACCTTTATGCCCAGGGGTAGTGAGTCTTGCATGGGCCTAGTCTTTCTGTGGGTTGTCTTGAATTTAAACATCATGGAGGGCATGGGTGGAATGGGATTGTGCTGATTTTTCAGTGATTTTCGTTTTTTGGGGCTGTACTTGTGGCCTTTTCACCAGGGGTATTGAGTCTTGCATGGGCCTAGTCTTTCTGTGGGGTGTCTTGAACTTAATCATCATGGAGGGCATGGATGGAATGGGATTGTGCTGATTTTCAGTGATTTTCGATTTTTGGGGGTGTTCATGGGGAGGGACAGGCCATGTGGCTGGGGGCCATTTTGAGTGCTGCTACAGGCCCTGGCCATGTGCTGGGAGGCAAGTGGCCATTTTGAATGTAGGCATTGTTGTTAGGCCTGCAACCATTTTGCCTACTTTTCAACCTTTATGCCCAGGGGTAGTGTGTCTTGCATGGGCCTAGTCTTTCTGTGGGTTGTCTTGAATTAAAACATCATGGAGGGCATGGATGGAATGGGATTATGCAGATTTTTCAGTGATTTTCGTTTTTTGGGGCTTGTACTTGTGGCCTTTTCACCAGGGGTGTTTGAGTCTAGCATGGGCCTAGTCTTTCTGTGGGGTGTCTTGAACTTAAACATCATGGAGGGCATGGATGTAATGGGATTGTGCTGATTTTTCTGGGGTTTTTTCGATTTTTTTGGGGTCTATAACTGAACTGATGTTCCTCTGTCTTCCATTGTTTTTAGGTGCACAAGACTCAAGAGAACCACCAGTGCCAGGAAGAAGTCCTGCAGCGGTGTGTGTGTGCAGCATAACGTCACGCGACGTCACGTCTGGCCTCAGACAACTCTACAATTCGTGCAACTGCGGCCTGCTGTCTGACCTGCTCTGAAGAAGATGGCCCCAAAAAAAGGTCTCCGTAGCTCCTCTAGCAAGAAAGTTGCTAGTAAGGAGCAGAAGAAGCAAGTTTCCAAGGAGGCTGGTGTGCCAACCTCCACGTTTTTTGGGAGCAAAAAAAAAAGTACGCCTGCAGCAGCAGAATCTGCTGGGGACCAAGCTGGGAGCAGCACCCCCGCTCCATTGGGTTCAGTGCCTCCACCACCACGCCAACTTAAGTCAAAGCCCTTGAGTGCTTCAGAGGCAGTCAGTGTACTTCTCCAATCACCATCGACCAGTGATGTTGGCTCATCGCAAGAAAGTAGCAGCAATGTCCCTGAATCAACACAGGTTGTTGTAACTCATCTGACAAGTGTTGAACAACCACAGCCGCAACAACAACATGTGCAAGTAGTACAAGCCCAAGTACATGTGGAAGGAGAGGCAGCGCAAGGAGATGCGCAAGCAAAGGTGCATGGAGGGTCACAAGTGCCCACAATAGTTGTTCCTCCCGAAGTAGGGGCACATCAGGAAATTGACAATCAGACCGAGGTATCATTTGAGGAAGCCACTCCTCCTGATGATCATTCATTGTCTTCCACATCCCTAGCAAGGAAAAGATCAAGGGGGGTGTCTACATCTTCTTCAAGCTCACCTCCTACTGATGATCTGGATGACGAATGGGTACCACCACGGCAGCCTGAGAGTGAGGCACACCATGATCTGACAAAGATACCTAAGCGTAAAAGGAAGGTCGTCGAAAAACTCATACCTATGGAGTGTGATGAGGCTCAACAAGAAGTGACGCATACTGCTGCTGATGAAGCCCTTCACGACGACGATCCAGTCATCATAATGGTCACTGCAGCCCCAGCGGGCATGCAGCAAAGAGACATTTTTACCCTATCCCGAGAAGCTGCTGAGCGTGATGATGATGTCGACGAGGAGTCAATGGAAACACAACAATCATTGGATTTGGAGTTAACTAGTACACCAACACCTACCGCTTCCATATTTCTTCCTCGCAAGAAGGGACTTCCATCCACCTCGACCTCAATTAGTGGTGGTGAAAGTGCAAAATGTACTGAAGTTCGGCAATCCACATCCTCCACTTCATCTGGCATTAGCAGCAGGACCACCACCACCAGTATCGCCGCCTCCTCCGGCCCCCAAAGACATTTCAAGTCTCCAGTTTGGGACTTCTTTAGTGTTTTCCCAAGAATGGAAAACGTAGCCATTTGTAGCATGTGTAAGCTTCGAGTTAGTCGTGGTAAGTTTGGTACCAACTATGGTACCGGAGGCCAGAGAGGTCATCTTGAGAGACAGCACACTGTCAAATGGTTTGCGCACCTAGAGGCGGTCAAGGAAGCCCGAATTGCACGTAATGAAAACGTTGACTTTTCATCTGATGATGACGAGGAGGAAGAAGACGATTCAAACACTTCACTTACACCCAGTACCCCTGTCAGCAGCACACCCCATGTGAGCCACACTAAGAGTGTGGGAGAGAGTGAGACATCAATGCGGAAAAGTTCATCAGCGAGCGTAACTGGGTCGAAGATATCATCATCATCCCGCAAATCCTTGGTCCAGGGCAACATTAAAAAGATGTTGTTTTCAGAAGCGCAATATGAACGCAACCACCCACTGACGCGTCTGTATAACACTAAGCTGGCTAAAATGCTAGCTCTGGACCTTCTCCCTTTTTCTTTTGTAGAAGGGGTTGGTTTTCTAGAATTAGTGGCAGCGCTCTGCCCTAAATGGAAGGTTCCTAGCCGGTTCTATTTTGCCCGAGTTGCGGTTCCAGCACTACATGAAGGTGTTCTGAAGGTGATTGGGGCAGCTTTGGAGAAGAGTGCTGTTCACACTATACATCTGACAACAGACATGTGGACCAGTGGCGCAGGCGCTGATTACATGTGCATCACTGCACACTGGGTCTCTTTTTCAGGGGCTAAAGCAAAGCTAAACGCAGGTGTTGACGCGGACATTGTTTTTAAAGCTGCTCGGAAACATGCAACACTAGCCATGTTTGGTTTGGAGAAACGTCACACAGCAGAAAACATTTTGGATGTCTTTAACACAAAGGTCCTTAACTGGCTGTCCCCAAAAAAACGCCAGGTTGGTTATGTTTCCACGGACAATGGCGCCAATACAGTTAAGGCCATGAGGCTGTGTTACTATTTCAGAGTGCCGTGTTTGGCGCACTGTATAAACCTGGTTGTCCAAAAATTCTTGGGTAATAAAGGCAGTGCAGTGTACAGAGTATTGGACACCTGCCGAAAAATGTGCAACCATTTCAGCCATTCTTTTAAGGCCCGGAAGCAGCTGAGGAGCCTGCTATATCAACGTCAAATGCCAGTGAAAGCACTCATCCAGGAGGTGGTAACACGTTGGAACTCAACCTTCTACATGCTTGAGCGTCTGTATGAGCAGTATACGGTACTCGATCAATATTTCTTAACAGAGGGTACAGCTCAGGAGGACCTGAGGATGGGTGCGGCGCAATGGAACATAGTTCAAAGCCTGACACGCATGCTTCGTCCTTTTGAGTTCTTCATGCGTGCAGTCAGCAAGGAGGACTGTAATTTGGGAAAAGCTATCCCATTGTTGTACATGCTGGAGCACCAACTGAAGGAGGTGTGTTCTGTGTTTGAAAAAGATGTAAAAAACCAAGATTCTTTTGTTCTGGCTGAGAAATTATTAGAGCTCCTACAAGGTGATGAACGTCTTAAAATGATCCACTCAGAAGAGCATTACATTTGTGCTACTATTCTGGATCCACGCTACAAAAAGGCGCTGGCAGGCCAAGCATTCTTTCCTTTTGATGATGAACATGTTCCAAAGTACAAACGTTGGCTAGCCTTGTCAGCCAAGAGGTTTGAAAGAGAACGGCAGAAAATTGAAGGAAATGGCAGTACATCAGCAGGCCATCCCCAGTCAAAACAATCCACTTCTGCACCTGTGGCTGTGGCACAAGTGACCTCTCAGCCGTTAAATACACCGGCAACCGGATCATCTGCACCAGACACAACAGAAACATTGGAGGCTGAAGAGAATTGGCTACCTCGGCTTGGGTATGGTTCTCAAAAGGGCAGAGGCACAGCAACAGCTAAGCAAAGTGGAGGAACCTTGGATGAGGACCTTGAGTCGATGGTGAAGGACTATCTGAATGACTCAACAGAGGTCTATGTTAATGCTGACCCATTGGCGTATTGGCATGGGAAAAAAGAATTGTGGCCAGAGCTCACCAACCTGGCGTTAAACTACTTGTCTTGCCCACTCGCAAGCGTGTCTTCTAATTGTGTTTTCAGTGCTGCTGGTGGCATTGTAACTTCCAAACGGAGCCGCCTCTCACCCAAAAATGTGGAGAGGTTAACAATGATCAAGATGAATCAGCACCTCATACCACCAGATTTCAGAGTACGAGAAAGCGCGCCGGATGAAGACGAGGTGGCCAGCAACATAGATGAGGGAATTTCTACTCTGTCAGGTGACACTGAGCTCACCCTGCCTGAATTCGCAGAGTATGATGACGAAGCCTTATTCTTATTCCTGGACCGTGATACCGAGCCCTGAAAATGAGACAACGATTCAATAACTTTCTTTTTCGTCCTTATTCACTTTTATTCCTGTGTGTCTGTCTTTCTTTGTTGTGCACAGTTAATATATTTCAAACTTTAATCAGATAATCACAAAAACAAGCCCATCAGCAGAACTGTCTTCACTGGTTTGCTAATTGATTTGAAGGTGCCGCAGTCTGCATTCCTCAGGTTCACAAGTTCAGAAGAACATGCTCCTCTATCCTCCTCCTCCAGACTCCTATTTCCATCAAAGCAGAGGGCTGGTTTACGCCCAATGAAGAAAGACTCAGCACTTGTGGGGGTGTTGTTCTACCTCTTTGCAGGTGAGTTGACAGCTCTGGGACCATTGTTGGGAAGCTCTAATACCGGATAAAAGTGGTTTGGACCAAATCCGAGGCGCAATTTTTTTTGTGTTTTTGCTGACTTGCTTGCCTTTGAGGTGCTCTTAGGGGGGGTTCCGTCTGTTTGTGGGTGAGTTTCGGGGTCTGTCAGCACTGCTGGGACACTCTAATCTAGATTGCATTTGTTTTTCAGGAAATCCGTGGTGGCAAACCGGACCTATGGCCTAGCTACGCAGCGCGTTTGGACCGAAGGCCGAGAAATATTGCAAGTATGAGATTTTGTTTTTGGCCTGTTTGGGGGTGTTATGCTTTTTGGCGGGTGGGTTGGCGGGTCTTGGGGCATTCCTGGGAAGGTCTAATACCGGGTAGAAGTGGTTGGGACAAAATCCAGGCCGATTTTTTTGTTGTTGCTATTTCTGACATTTTGCTCAATGTAGCGTTTTCGGGGGCCTGTTTGGGGGCTTCCTGGTGTTTGTGGGTGGGTTTCGGGGTCTGGGCGCACTGCTGGCTATATATACTTTACTTTGAAAGAGGTTTGAAGCAAATCCATGGTGGCAGAGGGGAGTTAGGGCCTAGCTGCAGAGCGTGTGCGGAGTGATTTGGGAAATTTGGAAAAAAATGACAAAGTCCCCATTTTTGTACATTTGCTCTTTGGCTGTTTGGGGGTCTTCTACTCGTTTTCTCCTGGGTTGACGGCTCTGGGGCCATTGCTGGGAAGCTCTAATACCGGATAAAAGTGGTTTGGACAAAATCCACGCCGATTTTTTTTGCTATTTCTGACATTTTGCTCAATGTAGCGTTTTCGGGGGCCTGTTTGGGGTGCTTCCTGGTGTTTGTGGGTGAGTTTCGGGGTCTGGGAGCACTGCTGGGACACTCTAATCTTGATTGCATTTGCTTTTCAGGAAATCCGTAGTGGCAAACCGGATCTATGGCCTAGCTACGCAGCGCGTTTGGACCGAAGGCCGAGAAATATTGCAAGTATGAGATTTTGCTTTTGGCCTGTTTGGGGGTGTTATGCTTTTTGGCGGGTGGGTTGGTGGGTCTTGGGCCATTCCTGGGAAGGTCTAATACCGGGTAGAAGTGGTTGGGACAAAATCCAGGCCGATTTTTTTGTTGTTGCTATTTCTGACATTTTGCTCAATGTAGCATTTTCGGGGGCCTGTTTGGGGGGCTTCCTGGTGTTTGTGGGTGGGTTTCGGGGTCAGGGCGCACTGCTGGCTATATATACTTTACTTTGCAAGAGGTTTGAAGCAGATCCATGGTGGCAGAGGGGAGTTAGGGCCTAGCTGCAGAGCGCGCGCGGAATGATTTGGGAAATTTGGAAAAAAATGACTAAGTCCCCATTTTTGTGCTTTTGCTCTTTGGCTGTTTGGGGGTCTTCTACTCATTTTCTCCTGGGTTGACGGCTCTGGGGCCATTGCTGGGAAGCTCTAATACCGGATAAAAGTGGTTTGGACAAAATCTACGCCGATTTTTTTGTTGTTGCTATTTCTGACATTTTGCTCAATGTAGCGTTTTCGGGGGCCTGTTTGGGGGGATTCCTGGTGTTTGTGGGTGAGTTTCGGGGTCTGGGAGCACTGCTGGGACACTCTAATCTTGATTGCATTTGCTTTTCAGGAAATCCGTGGTGGCAAACCGTACCTATGGCCTAGCTACGCAGCGCTTTTGGACCGAAGGCCTAGAAATATTGCAAGTATGAGATTTTGCTTTTGGCCTGTTTGGGGGTGTTATGCTTTTTGGCGGGTGGGTTGGCGGGTCTTGGGGCATTCCTGGGAAGGTCTAATACCGGGTAGAAGTGGTTGGGACAAAATCCTCGCCGAAAAGCCTTTTGGCACTTTTTGTAACTTAGGGTTCGTTAGGGTTAGCCCTAGCAGCAGGATTGCATGTGTTTCGGGGTGTTCTAGATTTTTGCAACTGAGTTCTGGGGTCTTAGAGCACTCGTGAGAATGTGTAATTTTGGTTGCAAGTCATTTGAAGAAAATCCATGGTGAGAAAGGGGGGATTTGGCTTAGTTAAAGAAAGCCTTTGCCACTATTCTTAACTTAGGGTTCGTTAGGGTTAGCAGTATTTCTATTGCATGTGTTTGGGTGGGGGGGTTTTCGAGTCTTGGAGCGATGCTGGCTATGGATACTTTTGCTTGGTTGCTTGCAAGTGGTTTGAATGCAATCCACGGTGGGTAAGGGGGTACTTGGGCCTACTTTTACTTTCAAAGTACGTTTTGTCACCAGTTTTCTGCTAGGCCTCGTTTTTTGAGATTTGATTGGGGGTCTTCTACATTTTTGCGACTGGCTTTAGTAAGGGTCTGGGTGGGAGCACTGCTGGGAAGATCTAATTTTGTTCTAAAACACAGTTTACAGGACACCTAGCTTGAGGGGAAAGATCCGCTACATTAATTTGCCCATACTTATTTATCCTTGAAAAGGTGACTCAGACAGAGTACGTACTTTCAAAAATATTGTACTGTCTACTAGGAAAATCAAAGTGTGACTTTTTGCACTCCACAGCCTACATACCTTATATTTATTTATCAGTGGTGTTGTAATATTATATCACTTCCTGTTTTTCGTTGAATAATTACAGGCCGGGTTTCAGTCTGTGCAATGGGGAAAAAAGGATGGAGTCAGGCTTCACATTAGCGAGCCACAATTCAGCATCAGGCAGACAGTGGACAGGGTGTCTTCTGGTCACCAACATTGATGGACGAAGCGTCAGCTGCAATGGAGGAGTGCCGCTAATGAGAGGAGTTTTTTTCTGCATGCAACTTACTTACCAAATTCAACAGGACAACTACAACAACATACAGATACAGTATCCTTTGTCTTTTTCTCTGACTGTGACTGCATTTCTTGGATCTCTCTCTGCTTCTAAATTGATCCCTTAACACATCACTTAGTCCACTCCACTATCACATTCGCACCACACATAGTCATTTGTAAGTGCTCCTACGTAATTCGCAAGTCGCAGGACGCCCCAGCCCATAGAGGACTGGGATGGCCCCAATGATGAAGCATGTCACCAAGGGGCAACCCTGGTGAGTGAAGGGACACCTAGAAAAAGAGCAATTTCTCCTTTTCTATCTACTATACCTTCCAGACCAACCCCATTGAGTGTTGTGAATGGATTTATAGTGACCAGCAAGGCTCTCAGGTATCTGGCAACAGAGACCTTATGTTGAATATAGTTATCAATAATTCCACACACGCCCTGTACTGTTGCATTCTTTCTTCCACAGTTGTCGAAAGTACTACTTACTTTTCACTGACATGCATGCAGTAGTGCATGCACTTTCAAAGATTGATGGATAGGTTTGTACCCAAAGATTTGTTTATGTTCAATTGTTTGTCCATGCTGTGCTTTTTTTACAGGGTGTCTTCTGGTGACCAACATCGATGGACGAAGCGTCGGCTGCAATGGAGGAGTGCCGCTAATAAGAGGATTTTTTTTCTGCAGGCAACTTACTTACCAAATTCAACAGGACAACTACAACAACATACAGATACAGTATCCTTTGTCTTTTTCTCTGACTGTGACTGCATTTCTTGGATCTCTCTCTGCTTCTAAATTGATCCCTTAACACATCACTTAGTCCACTCCACTATCACATCTGCACCACACATAGTCATTTGTAAGTGCTCCTACGTAATTCGCAAGTCGCAGCACTGTACCCAAAGATTTGTTTATGTTCACAATTGTTTGTCCATGCTGTGCTATTTTTTCTTGTCTCCCAAAACCTTTCCCAAAAACCCCTGTACCCATCCATTTTTCAAACCCTAACCCTCTTCCCCCGGGCTGTGTGGTTTTGATTGATGTGTGACTAAATTACAGCAATAAATCCACACACTTGCTGGGTAGGATAAGGTGATAGCAACAGGCTGGTGAAGAAATCCGAGGATATATTCTTACTCTGCTTGACAAAGACCCATGGCTAATGTCAAAGAACTTCAACCAAATTAGTTATACTTTACCATTTGTTAGGCTACAATGTGGCCTGTTCTAGTGTACTTCTGTCACCTGCTATATTCTCTATTGTACCGTTGTATTGCTCAGGAGGACAAACCAGATTTCATTTTCTTTTTTTTCATAGGCATGCAACTGCAACTGTGTCACACCACTAGTACCACCGCTATGAGGAAATTGTATCTGCCCAGGATTGCCAACCTTATTCGCTGTTTCCCGTGGAGCCAGCCCTGGGCCTAGCACTACTTGCAAACAGAAATTACAGGTAAGATAGGCGTTTGGTTGGAGGTAGTATAATGGAGTATTAGGAGAGACGAGAGATTGGATTGACGGTAGTACTACTAAAGTCCTAGGACGATTCAGGAAAACAAACTTACTGTTAAACCCCCACCCACCAGACTCAAAAGCAGTAAAAAACAGGTATGGTCAGATAAAGTTTCAAAAAGTATATTTTTATAGCCCTAACAAAATAATCTCCCGCAAGACCCTCCCTAACCCCAACGATTGTCCTTCAAAAGTCCCCAAAAAACCCAACTCCCAATTCCCACCCCCTAGAAGTCTCTAAAAAAGGGGCAAGGGACACTATGGCAGGGTGCTGTTGGATTTAGCAGCCAGGGCATCATGCTCCTTGCGGAGGGTGGCAAGTTCGAAGCGGAGGCCCTCCACCAAGTTCTTATAGCTATGGACCTCCTACTCCAGGTAGGACAGTCTGAGGGATAAGCGGCGCCGGTGTGCCTTGCAAATCCTGTGAGGGGCAGCTGCTTTCTTTGCTGCTCGGCGGTGGCGTTTGGCTTTGGTAGCCCGGCTCTGTACCGCTGGAGCACTGCGCTGGCTGGCAGCCCGCATGGAGGAGGATGCAGCTGTCCCAGTGGACTTTGTTGTTGTACCAGACTGCGTCTCCTCCACTTCCAGGGCCACCAGCCGCCGATATTCAGCGACAGTGGCATCCAGCCTCCGTTGCCGAGCCATTCGAGCCAGCTCCTTCCTCCTTGATGGTGTCTTGGATTTGGAAGGAGCAACTACATGAAAAAAGAAAGACATAGTCTGTAACCAATGCTCCTTAAGATTAACACAAAATGATTGAGCAGAAAGTTGTCACAGTACAAGTAGCAAATTGAAAGCACAGTACATAACTATTGAGGACAGTATCTATGTAACCTCCGACTTCTTCATCCTTGCTCTAACATTAGTGGGAGTTTAAGGAACAAATTCTACCAGCACTATGGACTTCCATTACAGTCGACTATGACAGTACACCACTCTTATTCTTCTTCTTCTCTCTTGTTTAGGAAAATTGGTATGTTATCTTATGCAAGCCGGCATAATGCCAGCGCAGTGAACTTGCACCCGCGAAAAACAGACGCACACCATGGTGAGTGAGACAGACTTGCATTACTGTACCGGTCCAGTACATGCAGGTGGTGAAGCTCTTACTTTTCTATTACGGGTGGCACTGAGAATACTCTGTTAAAAGGGCTACTGCTTAATTAATTTAGCTTTCACCCTACAGTGCAAATGAGTATTAGAAAAGGAAAATGAAGAAGCTAAATTATCTGATTAGTGAACAGTGGTACCCCCACACATGAATGACGTACTACTACTAAACTAAAGTTATTAAGAGAGGTAGGGAGTGTCCACCGTAATAACCGGATATATGCTGTGCTTGCAGTTGCAATACAAACTACTGCTACTATTCATGGTAGTATTTGGACAACGTTACAACTTCTTTTCCTTGCCTTTCCTACACTGGAACGGACGTGCGGGTGCGGTGTTACATGCTCTTCAAAGTAACACTTAGTTCATCCAGTGACAGTCTACTCTCTCTAGATACACATATGCTATCTAAGAGTCAGATAGTACCATGAATGATCCAGGCATCCATCCATTCAAAGTATATGCACACATACAGTTTCTGTCTCACCCACCCAGGCTGTTCTCCTTCCACCCATCCTTGCTTCATCATTCACCCAGCCATGCACCATACCATATTCTTTCCTTCCCAGCCACCTCGGGGACCAAGCAAACACATATCATTCTTCTTTGCCAGTCATCATTACATTTCTCGTCCTTCCACACTTACTTACACCCTTCTTTCGCTTTTTGTTCATCCCATCCATCAAGTTCACCTCAGATCTGATTGGGATTCTTCTCGCCAAAAACTTCACAGCTAAGTCGAAGTACATTTAGAGGAGGCTACTACCTGGTTTATTTATATAATACACCCGTGCAGAAAGCACACTCTGCAGTCTTCAATCTCAATGACTAAGGAATGTATAGCTTACCTCTGCCTGCCACCACCGTGTGAACCCTCACAGGCATGTCCTTGTCCGGCACTTGCACCGCCTCCTCCCCAGAGTTGTCCTCCTCGTCCAATGCCACCACCACCTCCATGCTGGCCCCGTCTCCAGATGTTCCACCTACAAAGTACATTTAATAATGTTAGAATACGCCACTCACTACTATATAATATTTGGTCTAGGAGGAAGAAAGAAATGTGAAAAAAACAGTATACAATTTAATAATTTATGACTGTGTACTCTAAAGTAAAAATGTCCCTTTTTCCAGGGAAGGCTGTTGTCTTGCTGCACTTTTTGGCACAACTGATGAATGTTTGCTTTTTACTTTTTAACACGCAACACTTTTTCTCCTAACAGACAGAAGCTTGACTTCTAAGAACACGAGCAGGATCAAGTTTCCAACCAGGTGAGAGCTCGGCTCGACCACAAGAAATGTGTCCAATTAATCGTCAGCACTAAGCACTTTTCCATTTTCAGTTACACGTTCACTTTTATGACAAACTTGATTTTAATAAATGTGTTTACTTTTAATAAAGCTTTTAAACTTAAATGGACTCTGTGGTTTTTGGTCCTCCAGACTAGAGTGGATGAGCTAAAGGTTTTGGAATTTTTGCAAGCATGAGTCCGTGCCTCTGCCATCGGTGACTTTGGGAGCTAAATGACTCTGCCACACTATCTAGTCAGTAAGGAGATTGGGGGTTCAACTACAAAGTCTGTTATCACTGAGGTATGTGGAAAGTCTAACAGCACCTTTTATAATTGATAAGCTAAGCAATGCATTATTTAGTGTCCATAGTTCTGTTTGTGCAGATTAGTCCCTGCAACAGTAGTAGAATGGATTGTCCTCCTATCCAAACCAAAAGTAAAGTAGTATCTTATTCTTTCTTGGTGGTCATTCACCTTTTTATTGTTGGCAATGGTCAAAGCATAAACATTTAGAATACTTGAAAAGACATTATGGACAATCCCAGAGGACTGCACTCAGTGCATAGAGCTATTGCTGACTAGAATGGGAGTCCAATGGAAATGCCAAATGTGCAATCTTAGTTAGCTACACAGACAGACTAATAAGAATAATCTAGTAATACCACACAGAGTCATAGTCGAGGAAGGATAAGAATTTAGATCCTGTCTACAAGAAGATCAAAGACGATTTAGAAAAAAACGAATGAGGAACGCTAGGAAAAAATAAGTACTCTATATTAAAATTAAAACTTACTGGGGCCAGCAAAGGAGCCCTCGCCTGCCCGGTCCTGGCCTGCATCGTCAACAGCACCCTCCTCCTCCTCCTCCTGTGTCCTCCTCTTGCCCCTGGGGGAAGCTGATGTACAAAATGAAAGAAAGAAAAACAGAAAACATGGATGATATTTCTCAACCAAATCAAACTTTTCAAAAGAACTAACAAAATATTTTTGCGAAATAGCAAATAGGGAACGACTCCACGGGATATATTATTGACCAATCCCATGTGGTCGACTACGTTATTACTTTAGTATTGCTTGATTTGCGGACCGTCGAATTGGAAACTACCCTATGTAACTCACTAAACAAAGAACTAAAAAGGTTTGCCTAGGATTGGCAGGCAGCAGCACGCAAAGTGACAGCCAAAGTCCATCGTGATTGAAGATCAGCGACAACACTAAAGTTTCCTACTACATTAACCAGTCATTAAAATACTCAAACTATTAATCCACCACCACTATTTCTTCTTATTGCCATGTGTACAAAGGAAGGACCGGACTTGAGTCTGTAGGGGCTGATTTAGAAGCCCCTTGCAGCTCTTTTGCTCCATTGTTGCGTGACTTTTGTGACGCAGCGACAGCACAAAAGAGGCGCAATGGTGCGGCATATATTAACAACGTGACGCATATGGGAGATGCATCACGTTGTAAAGCCCTGCGCCAATAGGGGGCGTTCCGGCGCAAGGGAGGGCGTTCCTGCGCAGGAACGCATCCTAAAAGTGGCTGAGGGAAATCTACAAGATTTCAATAAGTCACTTTGAGGCCAATGATGCGTGACTCAAACCCTGCGCCTGCTTGAAGCAGACGTATGGCTTGACGCAGCATTGGGGAGATAGGGCACCCCAGAGCATTGATGGAGCTGCACCATCGTTGCGACGCAACTCCAGCAATGCGCCGCCTTTACGGCACAGATGCGTAACGCTTTGGTGACGTTTTGGGCCCATGGTGCGCCGCATTGTAAATACGGCGCACCATGGGTGATGGTGGCGTGACGCACAATCACTGGCGCATCCCTGCTACTTTGCAGGGATGCGCCGGTAATTAAAAATCAGAACCTTAGTGTGTAGCATTACGCAGTTCTTTAAACTACACTCATACATAATTTCACAGGCCAATGAAATGAACACAAAATCTAAAACAAATAAGCATAGTAGCAACACTACTGAGAAGAAGGAGAGCAGTGTACCTGAAATGCACAGAAGATTTTGAAATATAATTTACCTACAATGTAATGAGCAGCATTATTGCTCTTGGTAAAAAACTAAAATTTGCAATATAATAACACAGCAGGAGAAAACATAGTAGTAAAGAAATAGCTACCACTACTCACCAAGCCCGGGGATCTCAAGGCCAAGGAGGTCGAGCAGATCTCTCTCACGGGTCAGGACATCCGTCCAGCGGTGGGTGGCCTTGTTGTAGGTGCGCCAGACCCGAGAGTGGTGGTAAATGGCCTGGCACACCTTCTCCCACCGCTTCCGGCACTCCCGGACCCCGTACCCGGCACTGATCTTGCCGCCTCCCATGATGGTCCTGGGGAGGCGGCGCTGAACATAAAAAAATGAGTTGGCCCACCTCCTCCGTGGTAAAGATCTCCCTGGGTACGACCTCCTCCCCCCTCAAACGCCCGCACGGGAGCCGGACACGGGGTGCGGGACCCTTCCCCTTCTCGGGATGCTTCCCGGCTCCCTTCACCATGGTCTGGGCAGAAAGGAATAAAGAAAATAGAATAGGGAAGAGAAGAAAAGAAAAGAGTTTAACAAAGTAGTTTAAAATTAACCAAAAGTAGCAGTAAACACAACAATATAGGGATAGAAAAATAGAGGGATAGATAATAAGTAAAATAGATCAAAAAAAACTTCAAACAAGCAAAGGATGGCAGAGGTTGACAGAGGATACAAAGAAAACAGTCATGCTGTTCTTCACTATCATCTGTCTCAACTGAAATCGGCAACAACGTGGCTGGATTCAACGTGTTGCATCGTTTAATGTGCACATGACTCGCTAACAAACGTCAACTCGTAACCTGACAACTGAGCACTAGTTAAATGCTGTGTCTTCGTACAGTTCAATAAGGTATCCACTGCATGTGGAACCATAACCTCTAACGTATTGTCCATAACTAAATCAGCAGACTGTCGAATTGAAACAGCCGCAGCCGCCATAGCTCTCAAGCAACTCAGCAACGCTCTAGCTACCGGATCTAAAGTCGACGAAAAGTATGCACATGGACACTGCTTATCACCAAACTGCTGAGTCAGCACTGACAATGCACATCCTTCTCTCTCGTGAACATACAATGTGAAAGGCTTACTGTAGTCGGGAGTACCCAACACAGGAGCCGAACACAACGCATTGCGTAATTCAGAAAAGCTCTTTTGACATTCGTCAGTCCAAGGAATAGGATTTGGAGTATCCTTAACAGTAAGAGCTATCAAAGGCTTCGCTAACAAAGAAAAATTAGGAATCCACTGTCTACAGTACGACGTAATACCCAAAAACGCACGCACTTCTCTCTGTGTCGTAGGAACACTCATTTTCACAATAGCTTGAATTCTTTCTGGGGTCAGTTTCCTTCCCTCCTTCAATAAGAGGTGACCTAAGTAGGTTACTTCTTGTCAACAATATTGCAACTTGGAGAGAGAAACTTTGTGATGACAATCAGACAAGTGGCGTAGTAGCGACAAAGTGGCTTCCCTACAAATGTCCTCAGTATCAGCGGCAACTAGCAAATCATCGACGCATTGAATAAGGGCTTCACCATCAGGTAAAATCAACAGATCAAGTAGTGTCTTCAAAGCTTGGCTATAGATCGATGGACTCTCGCAATAGCCTTGAGGAGCGCGCTTAAAGCGGAAACTGCGTCCTCCTAAAGAGAATCCAAAGATATCACTACTCTCTATGGCAATCGGGATGCTGAAGAAAGCATTCTTCAAGTCAATCAGCGAAAACCAGGTGGCAGTAGCCGGAATCAGAGTCAACAAGGCAGTAATAGCAGGCATGACAGGAAATTGTGGAACAACAATCTTGTTCACTTCGCGAAGATCAATGACAAACCTATATACAGGAGGCTGTGAAGAATCAGTTCTCTTCAGAACAGGCAAAACAGGACTATTGCACACATTACCTCTTGTTTCCTCAATGACAGCCTTGTCGATCAGATCATAAATAATCGCTAAAAATGCACGCTCACCATCACTCGAGATACAGTACTGTGGAATGCGCGGTAACTTAGCATTTGCCTTCAGTGTCACAACATATGGGGGAATCTCTAAAAGACCTACATCGTTCGGACAAGTAGCCCACAATGAATCTGGTAAAGAAGACAATTCAGATGGAAGACTATCTTTCGATATATACATTGGAGAGATCACTCTCTCACCCAAAGTAAGATGAACTCCTGACGGAGAACAATTCAGTGTCTCATACAATCTCTTCAATAAATCCAAACCCAACAGATTCTCATTACAACCTGTAGTCAAAAGAAGGGGTGCTTTGATTTTACACGGTCCAACAGAAAGAAACAATGGAGCAGAAATCGGATTCGTAACAGGGGCGCCAGAAGCACCTACAGAAACATTATCAAAGCCAGACAAAGGTGCGCCAGGGAGTTTAGAGTGCATAATAGAACTCTTTGTAGCACCAGTATCTAGCAGAAAAGGTTCTGACACACCTGATGCAATCACTTCAACATAGGGTCCACTCTGATCTACTGGAACTGAAACAACTCCCTCTCTTTGTCCTTGGCTGTCCTAACAATCATTACCATTCCCTTCGTCACCTTCAACATAGTAATCATCCATATAGTACTGTGCTGTCCTAACAGACGAACTTTGCGGCTGATCAAAACTATTCATCGAGTTCTGTGGAGACAAAGGACGTACGTTCTGTCCGCGACCTCTACCTCTAGGCACTTGTTGAGCACCTCTACCTCGTACACCAGAAGCACCATTCGTACGCTGTAACAGAATCGGACAACTATTCTTGAAATTACCCTCTTCTTTACAATACGCACACTGATTAGGCCCATACGGAAAACGCTGTTGAGAAGACTAGTTCCTTTGCGAGTTTCTCGAATATTGTTGAGATTGCTGATAATCGCGCTGACTATTAGTACGGGGTGGATAAGCTTGTTGTAGAAGAACTTTAGTCTTCAATTCCTTAGTCTTCTTATCCGCTTTCTCAAACTCATCTTTGCGCCTATTTTCATAGTACTGGGCCGTAGCTAAAATCTGTGCTGACGTGGAAACTGCCCAAGCACTCTCGGAATCCTTCAACTTAGTTCACAACTCGGGAAGCAAATTATGTACGAACTTGTCAACAAACAATCTCTGGCGACCCTCGGTAGCCATATCCTGACCACTATGATCTGCAAAAGTTTCTTCAAACCGCGTGAAGAGACCAGACACACTCTCGTCTTTCTTCTGCTTGCATGCAGACAACTTGTCCCAATTAACACGCACTTCAGGCATCAAGGTCTTCATATAGTTAATTATCCTACCAGGAAGTTCAGTAATAAGATCTTCAGGCTTAGCACCTCCAACTTGTCTATCATTTGCAGCAACAAGATTAACCCATGTATCACCCAATTCATTATCATGATCCGTATGTCGAATCACATTCCAGATAGGCTGAGGAACAACATTACCAAACAACATGTCTATGTCTGCTAAATTCATGACGCACAAACCCACGGTTTGAGTGAGCTCTTTATAATATCCCGCCGGATTTTTGCGTGGATCAGGTAAAGTCTGCTTAAGTGCTAAAACTTCAGCACGCTTCCACGGAACATGTACCCACACTCGCTGAAAGTGCGCAGCAACATTTCCATCTTGAGGTCTCCAAACTGGAGGAAGCTCACGCATCGGATACTGACGCGCTTGTCTCCTAACTGACTAATCAGACTCAAACAATTGCTCGGAAGGAGCATTTTTACGAAACGACAACAACGTTGACAACGCTCTCTCGATGTCGAGACTCACAATCGTTCCTTTCGCAAACTCGGAACGCACTCGATACAATTCTTCAGGCGCTTTACCCACATCGTCCATCCATTGTTCATGGAGGAACACACACATCATTTCAAAAAAGTACCGTTGCTTTGGTGCTTTCCATTGTTGGAAAACATCCATAATACCTGCAAGATCATACTGGGAGGTATACGTAACCCATCTACATGCCATGTGATCCAAAACTACACGCTCATCTGCGTCAGGCAATTGACTACGCAATTGTCTATCCTCCTTCACCGGAGACATACCCAATTGTCCCAACAAAGGAGAAAAGAAACCAGAAAAAGCAGCAGTCATTCGTTGTCTAGTAGAAGGAGAAGATGGAAGAATAAGGGAAGACGGAACAATAGTAGAAGAATCCAGAGTCGGAGCAGAAGGAGTATTAGAAACAAACGTAGGAGTAGCAGACAAAGGGGATGGCAAAGTTGGCGGCCCCTGAGGAGGCTGCGCCAAAGGAACAGTAGCCAACGGAAGAAGAGCTGGCTGTGGAGGAATTACAGGTGGCACAACAATCGGATGTTGCACAGCCACAACTGGTGGTGGTGGTGCCGTAGCACTCTGTGCATAAGGTGGTGGCGAACTCAGGAGATGCAACATTAAAGGATCTTTCGCAAGATCTTTCTTTTCTTCCTGCTCTTTAGGCAGCAAAACTGGGTAGCATCTGTCTACCGCTAACTTCTTCGCTCTAAGCATCTGTTCGCTCTCCTGCTCTTCCTCATTATCCCTAAACGCAACAGCAGCTTGTACCATTGACATACCTCGTTCTCGTTTATTCTTCTTCGCTAATTTAATTTCTTTCTGTTTGGCTTCTTTGCGCCATATGCGGAAAGAGTCAAACATTGCCGGCTGGGCTTTCTTCGTGAACAGCTTCGCTTCGAGATTATCTAAAATCTCAGTTTCAAAACTACCATAATGGGGCCACTGTAGGACATCGTCTTTTCTCGTATACTTTACCCAGATCTCATTATAACTAATAGGACCTACACCATGCTTCACGTATAATTCATATGTAGGAGTTCCAATTGGTGGAACCGGACACGAATCCTCTAACCGGGAATCCTTAGAACAACCACAACCAAATATCTTTCCAAGTCTGCTAAGACCAGGCATCTTGCTCACTAGTCTAGCTGCAAACAACAAGGGAAATCTCAAAACGGTTGTCTTGCGAATACACGAGTCCCTTGGCTCTGGGGCCTGCAGGTACCAAATCAAAGCGATCCACTAAAGGGATGCCAAAAACAAACTAAGGACTAGGAGACTCTCCACTCATACTTAACTGAAATGTTGATGGCGTCACCAGAAGACCCGTCAATCGTCTCGCTCTACAAACGTCTAAGGCTCCAAAACAGGGCGACAGTCAGGGCAGCAGTCCTTCGTAGCCGTCGGAAAGCGGGAAACCTCGCAGCAAACAATTTCGGACCACGCCGACATACAGGGATTCCTCCAGAATTTTCACATGAAGCTCCTCACGATCTTCGGGCTTGGACCAGTACCGCTGAAGTGGCCCCACATGGGCGCCAATTGAAGGACCGGGTTTTAGAACCCAGCGGTGTCAGGAAGAACGCCCGATGCCTTCGAGTTCCCCTGTCTTGGCAAACAGAGACACGGGATACTTCTTGATGACGTCAAAGACCAAAGTTTATTGGCTGCAACCAGGAACAGAGATCTACGAAGCACACACAGGTGGTACGCTAGAGACTGCACAAATTCAATGAGCGGAGCATGGTCTTTTATGCCAAAAAATCAAGCCTCAGGCAACATTCAAAATTAGCATCGAGTTCATACAAATTGACCAATGACAGTGTGACAATTTAAAAGTAGCGTATGACGACAATCCCACTTTCCGTTGTCCAGCCCACCAGAAATGACCAAGCACATTCCAGGTTTCTTGTCGGATCAGGCCGGACAAACCCATCATAAAACCCTCAACCCAAATCAGTGATTATGTCGTAAAGGAAAGGCAGAAACAGATTGGAAGTGAGATAGAAAGGTGGGTGCAGTGTACTGTAAAACTCGGGCATGTCCTGCTCTTTGATCTTTATCTGACCAGCTGTTTAACAAGGAACTGGCTCAGCGAGGTCAGCCGCGAGCAAGGAGTCAGTTCGGCCAGATCATTCAGAAGTCAGCTAAAGCATACGTGTCGCAAGGACTCGCTCAACCGCAGTCAGGGCCTATGTGAGGGCAACCACTCAAAATGGCTGCCGTACTCAAAATGGAACCCGAAGGTTCAAACGAAATCCTCGAATACATAGTGTTCTCATTGATCGATTCATGCGAAAGCACTCAGACACACTACACTCGTCATTTGCGGTCTGCTGACACCAAGATCGTCCATTTCTGACGACCTTAATTGTACGGGTTCGGAACCACCGAACCTGACCCAGAAACTCACGGAAATACAGGTTTAGATGCAGATTGGGGACACTGAGGTTTTTCTTAGCAGTTTCATTTTGAGGATGCTTTAAGCAGTTTCTGCAAGGCCATTTCTCTCCATGCGCGTGCAATGCTTCAGTAGCTAACTTGTCTTGTTATCTGAAGGGTTCTCCAGCTGCCGTGATTCTACTGGTGTCCTCTCGAATGGGAGCTATTTGATGCTGACTGATCAAGGTTGGTGAGGAATGGAACTGGGCATTGTTTATCTAGTGACGGTTAATTCCATAGTGACTTGTTGCACACAAGTACTGTTTCTACCTTCCCGCACAGTTAGGAAGGCAGCACTATGACCTTCAATAAATGTTTCCAACATACAGTTTGGTTCTTTGAACAAACTAAAAGCCATGCTTTTTCAGAAGGATGTGGCCTTAACTTCAGCCAGAGAGACGTTTGATCTCCAGGTTGCAAGGTCTTAATCTGAGATACAGACACTTCTCCACACTAACTTGCCGTTGCATTTTAGGGAGCTGGTCCACCATATCTTTAACATGTCTGATATATGTGTGTAAAATCTGAACCTAACTATAACGTCCCTGTACCCTTCGTTTTTTCCAGTTAATTTCTAAGTGTTTTAACTCTATATCCTAACTATAATGTCCCTGTAACCTTTGATGTTTCCAGTGTATGTCGATGTTTATATGTATGTATTTTTTACTTAGCATTTTCTTTTGTTTTTATGAATTTGGTAAGACAGCTAAGGCCATCTCAAGGCCAGTCCTAAAATCATACAAGACTGCAGCAGGATGCTTAGAACAATGAGTTACATGGAAAATAACAAGCAGGTTCCCACCACAAGGTAGTGAAATTGTAGCATTCATGACATGTCATGGACAATAATTCAGGAGTTTGATTTTCAAAGACATTTGTCCTTCTGAATTAGACTTAGGTGAAAAATGTATATGAATGTAATGTCTTGTAAATAAAGAATGAAGGAACTATTTTTGTTCCCGATGGAGTCCGTAGACCTGTCAAGTAGGTGTTGGAGGATAACGAAGTGAATGCAGGTTTAGAACATATAGTTCTTGCTTACATGCTGGAATAAAGATGCCTATAACTACTCTCCATGTGTGGTGTAGTCATTGGCGAGTGCCCGGGCTTGGTAGGACACTGCAACTGGTGAAGAGGCAGGAATAAGTAACTCGTAGATCAACAGTGCTCTCCCGGAGAGTTTGCCACAGTCCAGCAAACTGCTTGTGCGTGCCACATGTGCTGTAGTCGAAAGGCAGAATAGACACTGGCACCTGTGGAGTCTCAGAACAACGGCAGCCTGTGCGAAGCTTTCAAGGATAAGGAAAGCATTATTGAAAATCTACACATCGGTGGCCAAGAATCAAATCAAAAGGCCGCAAACAGAGGTACCTTGGTACTACGCAAATTAATGATAACACTAACAGCGGTTGAAACCAGGTTTAGAAAGACAGCATAGTATGATACTCCAGTGAAAATTAAGCTGCAATCTCATATGCTATGAAGCAGAGATCAATCTGATGTTTATGAAGAGACATTTAAGTGCAAAGTTGGCCCCCCAGATAGAGGGCAGCGCTTGTGCTTGCAGAGCTGTCCATAAACTAAGCAGCCCAACACCAAAAGCTACCAAGTGGGGGAGCAGAATAGGTCTACAGATCTCCATCAAAATCAAGAGCTCAATGGACAGCAAGGGTAAAGACAAATCTCCTCTGACTATCAAGAATGATCCTGAAGCCAGCACGTAGGTATGTGTTAGAATCGGGGGCCTCTAGTTGGCAGAGGTAGGTACCACTGTCCAAATAGGGACCCTTGCTTCTAGTCAGGACAAGGAGATAACCCTCTCAGATAACCCCTGCTCGCCCTCAAGGTAGCTTGGCCTGAGCAGTCTAGGCTAACCAGAGGCAATGCGTTAAGTATTTGTACCAACACTCACAGTAACACAGTGAAAACACCACAGACTGATTCCACAACAGTTTAGGAAAATAAAGATATTTATTCTAAACTACACAAGACCAAAGCGGCAAAAATCCAACATACACAGTTCAAGGATATGGTTTCAAAAGAGTTCTTCAGGTTGTAATCAAAGTTCTTTAAGTTGCGTTAAAATAATCCACAGATGCGTGAAAAGTTCACAGTTGCGTCACGTTTACTCACAGTACCTTTTAGGTGCAACAAAGTTCCACAAGCAGGAAGCTGGTGCGGTGGAAACAAGCGATGCGTTACTCCTGAGACCCTGGGGAGGCGATGCGACAGTCCCGCTGCAGCAGCGGGCGTGTTGCGACGAATCCGGTCTGTATGGGGAGGAAGGCAGCTTGCGTAGATTCCGGTGCGTAGGTTCCGTAGGAAGTCTGTTCTCGCAAAGGCACGATGCGATGATCTCGTAGGGGCTGCGACGATCTCCGGGGCGACGATGCGCGATCCAGCGGTGATCCTCTCTCTCGCAGCTCCTCGATGCGATGGTTCTGCGACGGTGCTCGCAGCGACGTGATGCGGTCCGCAAGCAAGCGGTGCGGCGATCTCACCCAGCGACGACAGGCTCTGCGACGACACTCGCAGCGATGTTCGATTCTCCCGCACCGGTCTGGTGCGTCCCGCAAACGCAGGATGCGACGGCTCCGGCAGCGGCGTCAGGTGCTGCGCCAATCTCGACCTTCGTAGCGGCGGGAAACTTCTCGCACTGTCGGGGATGCGCTCCGCAAGCGAGCGATGCGACACTTTTCAGCTTCAAAAGTCTCTCAAGCTTAGTTTCAAGTTTCCAGCTCAGGTTCAACTTCCAGAGGCCCCACAACTGGATCAAGCACTCTAGGAAGGACAGACCTCTCTCAGCAGAGTTCAGGGAGACTGGGGGTGAAGTCCTTTTGTTCCTGGGACTTCAAAAACAGGGAGCCAGCTCTTCTCAGGCCCTTGGAGATTCCTTCAAGACAGGGGACACAGCTCACAGCAAAGTCCTTCCCCTCTCCTTGGCAGCAAAGCAACAGCAGGTCAGTCCAGCAGAGCAACAGCAGGACAGTCTTCCTTCTTCAGAGTCAGCTTTCTCCTTGGCAGAGGTTCCTTCTTGATTTCCAGGATGATCTAATTTTCTGTTGTCAGGGGTCCTGTACTTATACCCCTAAAGTCTTTGTTCTCTCTGTGCATGTGGGCCCTGAGCCCGGTCTGAACCAGTTCTGGGTGGATCCTGAGTACTTTGTTTTGCTGGCTGCATCTTTCCTTTCAGAGTGAGGGGCAGGGTCCTCAGCCGCCCAGCAGGAGGTGGAGCCAGCATTGTGGCAGGCAGGCACAGCCCTATTCAGCCCAGGTGGTAACTCCTCCCACCACTCAGGTTGCAATTGCTTCATTCAGCCAAGTGCTGACTCATCCAGCCTCTGGGGGAATTCCCCAGCCCCTGTCACTCACAAACCAGACAGTCAATACACAAACAGGCCCAGGCACACAGAAGGGTCAGACAAGAGAACAGCAACTTTCTAAAAGTGCTGTTCTCAAACACAGGATTTAAAAACCACCTTTCCTAAAAGATGTATTATTAAATTCTGAGTTCAGGGATACTAGATACTTATGTCCTATCTTGTTCCTATGGGAAGAAATGCTGTTAACCACTGTAGCCAGCATCCCCCATGTTAACCTATGGAGCAAGATAGCCTTACAATAGTGAAAAACGAAAATGGCTGTAATTCACTACCAGAGCATGGTACCTGCACTAGTACATGCTCTACCTTTCACATACACTGCACCCTGCCCAGGGGGGTACCTTGGGCCTTCCATAGGGGTGACTGATGTGCACGAAAAGGGAAGGGTTAGGCCTGGTCAGTGGGGACACTGACCAGGAGGACATGGCAGTTCTAAACTGCCCATAGGCGCTGCAGTGGCAGGCCTGAGACACCATTTTAGAGCTACTCCTGTGGGTGGCACAATCAGTGCTGCAGGCCCACTAGTAGCATTTGTCATCACCAGCCCTGGCACACCCAGTGCACTTTACTAGGGACTTCATGGTGATACAAATATGCCAAACATGTATATCCAATCAAAATACCAATTTACATAGGGAGCACTTACACTCTGGCACTGGTCAGCAGTGGCAGAGTGTCCAAAGCATCTAAACCAGCAAAAACGAAATCCAGCACAGCATCAAAAATACAGGAGGCAGAGGCAAAAAGATGGGGGTAATCACGCCAAAGATGCCAGGTCTAACACGTGTCCCCTCCAGCTGAAAGTGGGGAGAACTACCCACCCTCTTGGGAGTTCTCTTCACTAAGGCGGAAAAACCTGGACAGACCATCAGTGTTGGCATGTTCTGTACCACGGCGGTGTTCCACCGTAAAGTCCATTCCCTGTAGGGAGATGGACCACCTCAACCGTTTTGGATTTTCACCCCTCATGTGCATTAACCACCTGAGGGGCCTGTGGTCGGTCTGAACACGAAAGTGAGTCCCAAACAGGTAGGGCCTCAACTTTTTCAGAGCCCAGACCACAGCAAAAGCCTCCCTTTCAATCGCACTCCACTTCTGTTCCCTGGGGAGTAGCCTCCGACTAATGAAAGCTACTGGCTGGTCTCCATTCTCCTCAGTGGCTTGTGAGAGTACTGCTCCCACACCATGCTCTGAAGCGTCCGTCTGAACTATGAACTCACTGGAAAAGTCAGGTGCCTTGAGCACCGGTGCTGTGCACATCGCAGTCTTCAGGGCCTCAAAAGCAGTTTGGCAGGCGTCAGTCCAGTCAACTCTTTTGGGCAACTTCTTGGAAGTGAGTTCTGTCAAGGGGGCGACAATGGTGCCATATCCCTTGACAAACCGTCTGTAATACCGGGTGAGTCCTAAAAAGGCTCTCACCTCTGTCTGGGTCTTGGGGGGCTCCCAAGCCAGAATGGTATCTATCTTTGCCTGTAGGGGCGCCACCAGGCCGCTCCCCACCTGGTGTCCCAAATACACCACAGATCCCTGCCCTATCTGGCACTTGCTGGCCTTGATAGTGAGGCCTGCCTTTTGCAGAGCCTTCAACACTTCGCAGAGGTGTTGCAAGTGTTCCTCCCACGTGGGGCTGAACACAGCAATGTCATCCAGGTATGCGGCGCTGAATTCCTCCAGCCCGGACAGTACCTGGTTAACCAGTCTCTGGAACGTGGCAGGGGCATTCTTCAACCCAAAGGGCATGACACGGAACTGGAAGTGCCCCTCTGGAGTTGAAAATGCTGACCTCTCTTTGGCCCCATCAGTTAAGGCAATCTGCCAGTACCCCGAAGTCAAATCAAATGTACTGAGGTACTTGGCAGCTCTCAACCGATCCACGAGCTCATCAGCTCTGGGGATAGGGTGTGCGTCAGTCTTCGTGACCGCATTGAGCCCACGGTAGTCCACGCAAAACCGGAGTTCTGGGGGGCCACCGGGGGTAGCAGCTTTCTTGGGAACCAAGACCACTGGGCTAGCCCAGGGGCTGCTGGAGGGCTCAATCACCCCTAGCGCCAACATCTTGGAAACCTCTTCCTTGATGCTGGCCCTGACCTTGTCAGCTACCCTGTAAAATTTTTGCTTCACAGGCAGACTGTCTCCAGTGTCCACGTCATGGACGCACCAGTTGGTGACTCCTGGGGTCAGGGAGAACAGAGAGGAGAACTGACCCAACACTTGGCGACAGTCGCTCTGCTGTTCTGGGGTCAGGGTGGGCGAGAGGACCACACCATCCACTGACCCATCGTGCTCCTTAACTGCCAGGAGGTCAGGGAGAGGATCACTATCCTCTTCCATTCCTGCATCTGTAGCCATGAGCATGGTTACTTCAGACCTCTCAAAGTGTGGTTTGATGCGGTTCACGTGCAAAACTCTCAGGGGCTGCCTGGGAGTCTTCAGGTTAACCAGGTAGGTTACCTCACTCTTCCTTTCCACCACCTCGTATGGCCCAGACCACTTGTCCTGGAGCGCGCAAGGCTCCACTGGCGCCATCACCCACACTTTCTGCCCAGGTTGAAATTCGACCAGAGTGGTATTCTGGTCGTACCATCTTTTCATTTCTTCCTGGCTTGCTTCCAGGTTCGCCTGAGCGAGTTTCCTGAAGCGTTGTGTCTGGTTGCGGATGGCCAGCACATAGCTGAACACATCCTGGGGGGTTTTCCCACGGGACTTTTCCCAACCCTCCTTCACCAGTGAGAGAGGTCCTCTGACAGGGTGGCCATACAGGAGTTCAAAGGGACTGAACCCTAAGGACTTCTGAGGCACCTCCATGTAGGCAAACAACAGGCATGGTAACAAGACGTCCCACTTCCGTCTCATGGGCTCCGCTAGGCCCATAATCATACCTTTCAGGGTCCGGTTGAACCTTTCAACCAACCCGTTTCCTTGAGGGTGGTAAGGAGTGGTGAACTTATAAGTTACCCCACACTCCTCCCACAGAGACTTCATGTACCTAGAGATGAAGTTGGTACCCCGGTCGGAGACCACCTCTCTGGGGAACCCCACACGGGAAAAGATCCCCATCAACGCACGGCCCACCACGGGTGCTGTGATTGTCCTGAGAGGGACTGCTTCCGGGTACCGGGTGGCATGGTCCACCAAGACCAGGATGAACCTGTTGCCTAAGGCTGTCTTGGGGTCCAGGGGCCCTACGATATCTATGCCCACCCGCTCGAAAGGGGTGCTCACCACTGGGAAGGGTTGAAGGGGAGCCTTCAACTTCATTCCAGTCTTGCCACTAGCTTGACAGGTTTGGCAAGATCTGCAAAAGGAACCGACGTGCTTCCTCATCTGGGGCCAGTGGAAGTGGGTGACAAGCCGGTTCAGGGTCTTGTCTTTCCCCAGATGTCCTGCGAGAGGCACATCATGAGCCAGACCCATTAGGAAGTTACTGAAGCGCTCGGGTACCACCAGCACACGGGCTGCACCGGGCTCAGCAAACTTAGGCTCGCTATAAAGTAGGTCACCTTCCCAGTAAACATAGTGATCTTTGACTGCTCCACCTGCTGCCTGATCTACAGCCTGTTGCCGCAGACCAATGAGGGAAGGGCATTCCTTCTGCTCCCTGCAGAACTCCTCCCTGGAGGGACCACCTTCTTGCTGCCAATGGGTCAGCTCAGGTAGGTCTCCCAGTTCGGCCACCTGTTCCCCTGTAGGTTCCAGGGCATCCCCCTCAGGTTCTGCTTCCTCCTGGACCGTGGGAACGGCTGGGGCTGGTTTCCCGCGCCCTCTGCCTCTTCCTCTCCTGGCAGGTCTCTGGGCCACTGTTTCAGGCTCCAGTTCTGCTGATTCACCCCTACTGGCTGCCATAGCACGCGTGGTCACGCAGATCCACGCAGGCAGACCCAACATCTCCAAGTGAGTTCGGTGTTCTATGTCTTTCCATGGAGAACTCTCCAGGTCGTTGCCTAACAGACAGTCCACAGGCAAGGCATCACTGACAACCACCTCCAAAAGACCAGAGACTCCTCCCCATTCAAAGGAAACCTTCGCTAGCTTGCAGAGGCGCACTGAGCTGTCAGCGGCCACTACGGGGCGGAGTACACCAGGGATGATTTGCTCGTCAGACACCCACTGACACCTCACGGATGTCACACTGGCTCCGGTGTCTCTCAGAGCCTCAACCTCCCTCCCATTGATGGTCACCTTCTGCCCATATTTCTTAGTGTTAGAGGGCAGTAAGGTTTCCTGGACCACCTCTTGGTCTCCTAGCGAGACAAGGGTCATAACTGCTAGCTCTCCCCAGTCACTAGAAACCAAATCCCCACCCAAAGCTACACTAGCTAACGCTGGGGCGGGAGCACCAGTGGGTGCGGGCTTCTTCTTGGGACATTTCGGAGCAATATGGCCCACCTCGTTGCAGTGATAGCAGGTAGGGGGACCCTGGTTATTTCTCTTGTCCCGCCTACCCTTAGAGGGCCATGGCTGTTTAGGCTTGGGGGTTTGGGAATCCTTTTCCGGGGAACTACTTTGGGGCCCTTGTGAGAACTCCTTTTGGTTACCCTTGTCCCCCCCACTCTTCTGCTGGGGACCCTGCCCACCTTTGGCTGCGGTACCCACAATTCCTTTGTGGACCCTGGTACTGGTCCAGCGGTCCGCCTCCTTAGCAAGCTCAATGGGGTCTGTCAGCTTGCTGTCTAAAAGATGCTGGCGCTGCTCTGGAACACAAAGACTACTCAAGTGCTCCCAACTGATTAAATGCAACAACCCCTTCAAATCAGTTACTTTACTGCCCTTCATCCAACCGTCCAGTGCCCGCGAGTACCCATTCACACACTCCATCCAAGTCTCAGACTCTTTCTTCTTGGAGTTTCTAAACTGCAGTCTGTACTGCTCTGGAGTAAGGCCATACCTGAGACATAAGGCCTCCTTCATATTGGGGTAGGTCATGGCACCTGTCAACTCTAAGGGCTCTAGAGCACTCCTCCCAGACGCCTCAAAATGTTTCCACAGGCCCGCCCCCCAATACTTGTCAGGCACATCATTCATCTTCAATGCAATTTCATACGAAGTGAACCAGGCATAAATATCCTCACTCCTATGGTAATTCTGTACCAGGTCTTTGGGAATATATACTTTACCCCCATGCACTGGCTGCGCGCTGCCACCATTTGAACTGGCATCCACCTCCTTGTTTTTCAGATCCAGCTCTTTTATTCTCAATTCATGAGCCAAAAGCAATTTCTTTTCCTCTAAGGTGCGGGCATGCTTGCTCTCCTCCGCCGCCTTCTCTACTTCCAATTGCCTCATTTTCATTTTCATGACCTCCAAGTCATATTCTCTTATTCTTTGATTTTCCTGTAACTCTTCTGGGGTGAGGCCCCTACTGGAGTGGTTGCTGCCAGCTCCTGAGCCTACTCTGCCCACTGGCAGATCTTTGCCTTGAAAAGCATTTTCTACATCCACATCATCATCTCCCTCTTGTGCCTCCCAATGGGCTTTCAAGATTCTCTGCAGCTCCTCTTTCCTGTAGGCGCTTTTTATGGGGCACTCAAACTCAAGGCAGAATTTCCTAAGTTGCTCAACTTTGTATGAATACAAATCTCCAATGGCAAACTCCAATTCCACTTCTGCCCTCTCACTGGGTGCCTTCCCATTCTGAGACATGATGCTTTTCGAAGAGTTACTCAAAAATAGAATTCAAAAAACTCAAAAAACAATAGTATGCGGTGGCGTAGTGGTCTGCACTCACTAGTGATGTACACCAATTACTGTGGGTCAAGTACAAATACAAGTTCAAATCCCACCGCCTGACCACCAATGTTAGAACTGGGGGTCTCTAGTTGGCAGAGGTAGGTACCACTGTCCAAATAGGGACCCTTGCTTCTAGTCAGGACAAGGAGATAACCCTCTCAGATAACCCCTGCTCGCCCTCAAGGTAGCTTGGCCTGAGCAGTCTAGGCTAACCAGAGGCAATGCGTTAAGTATTTGTACCAACACTCACAGTAACACAGTGAAAACACCACAGACTGATTCCACAACAGTTTAGGAAAATAAAGATATTTATTCTAAACTACACAAGACCAAAGCGGCAAAAATCCAACATACACAGTTCAAGGATATGGTTTCAAAAGAGTTCTTCAGGTTGTAATCAAAGTTCTTTAAGTTGCGTTAAAATAATCCACAGATGCGTGAAAAGTTCACAGTTGCGTCACGTTTACTCACAGTACCTTTTAGGTGCAACAAAGTTCCACAAGCAGGAAGCTGGTGCGGTGGAAACAAGCGATGCGTTACTCCTGAGACCCTGGGGAGGCGATGCGACAGCCCCGCTGCAGCAGCGGGCGTGTTGCGACGAATCCGGTCTGTATGGGGAGGAAGGCAGCTTGCGTAGATTCCGGTGCGTAGGTTCCGTAGGAAGTCTGTTCTCGCAAAGGCACGATGCGATGATCTCGTAGGGGCTGCGACGATCTCCGGGGCGACGATGCGCGATCCAGCGGTGATCCTCTCTCTCGCAGCTCCTCGATGCGATGGTTCTGCGACGGTGCTCGCAGCGACGTGATGCGGTCCGCAAGCAAGCGGTGCGGCGATCTCACCCAGCGACGACAGGCTCTGCGACGACACTCGCAGCGATGTTCGATTCTCCCGCACCGGTCTGGTGCGTCCCGCAAACGAAGGATGCGACGGCTCCGGCAGCGGCGTCAGGTGCTGCGCCGATCTCGACCTTCGTAGCGGCGGGAAACTTCTCGCACTGTCGGGGATGCGCTCCGCAAGCGAGCGATGCAACACTTTTCAGCTTCAAAAGTCTCTCAAGCTTAGTTTCAAGTTTCCAGCTCAGGTTCAACTTCCAGAGGCCCCACAACTGGATCAAGCACTCTAGGAAGGACAGAACTCTCTCAGCAGAGTTCAGGGAGACTGGGGGTGAAGTCCTTTTGTTCCTGGGACTTCAAAAATAGGGAGCCAGCTCTTCTCAGGCCCTTGGAGATTCCTTCAAGACAGGGGACACAGCTCACAGCAAAGTCCTTCCCCTCTCCTTGGCAGCAAAGCAACAGCAGGTCAGTCCAGCAGAGCAACAGCAGGACAGTCTTCCTTCTTCAGAGTCAGCTTTCTCCTTGGCAGAGGTTCCTTCTTGATTTCCAGGATGATCTAATTTTCTGTTGTCAGGGGTCCTGTACTTATACCCCTAAAGTCTTTGTTCTCTCTGTGCATGTGGGCCCTGAGCCCGGTCTGAACCAGTTCTGGGTGGATCCTGAGTACTTTGTTTTGCTGGCTGCATCTTTCCTTTCAGAGTGAGGGGCAGGGTCCTCAGCCGCCCAGCAGGAGGTGGAGCCAGCATTGTGGCAGGCAGGCACAGCCCTATTCAGCCCAGGTGCTAACTCCTCCCACCACTCAGGTTGCAATTGCTTCATTCAGCCTAGTGCTGACTCATCCAGCCTCTGGGGGAATTCCCCAGCCCCTGTCACTCACAAACCAGACAGTCAATACACAAACAGGCCCAGGCACACAGAAGGGTCAGACAAGAGAACAGCAACTTTCTAAAAGTGCTGTTCTCAAACACAGGATTTAAAAACCACCTTTCCTAAAAGATGTATTATTAAATTCTGAGTTCAGGGATACTAGATACTTATGTCCTATCTTGTTCCTATGGGAAGAAATGCTGTTAACCACTGTAGCCAGCATCCCCCATGTTAACCTATGGAGCAAGATAGCCTTACAATAGTAAAAAACGAAAATGGCTGTAATTCACTACCAGAGCATGGTACCTGCACTAGTACATGCTCTACCTTTCACATACACTGCACCCTGCCCAGGGGGGTACCTTGGGCCTTCCATAGGGGTGACTGATGTGCACGAAAAGGGAAGGGTTAGGCCTGGTCAGTGGGGACACTGACCAGGAGGACATGGCAGTTCTAAACTGCCCATAGGCGCTGCAGTGGCAGGCCTGAGCCACCATTTTAGAGCTACTCCTGTGGGTGGCACAATCAGTGCTGCAGGCCCACTAGTAGCATTTGTCATCACCAGCCCTGGCACACCCAGTGCACTTTACTAGGGACTTCATGGTGATACAAATATGCCAAACATGTATATCCAATCAGAATAACAATTTACATAGGGAACACTTACACTCTGGCACTGGTCAGCAGTGGCAGAGTGTCCAAAGCATCTAAACCAGCAAAAACGAAATCCAGCACAGCATCAAAAATACAGGAGGCAGAGGCAAAAAGATGGGGGTAATCACGCCAAAGATGCCAGGTCTAACAGTATGAATGCTGCAGGTCCAAGTGAACAGCATGGACTCACAATGTCAGTAAAAGCCACAACTAGTTATATTTCTGCCACTTTCTTAAAACTGCCATCATCATTTGACACTGCCAAGAAACACAATACTTTAATTCAGACCTTAACTGAATTGGGATGAGACGACAAATCAGATCCTAATCTTTTTTAGGGGACAAGTGTCCAGGCTTTATCTTTTAACAGTGTTTGGAGAAAGCTGGATCCCGCCTTGACCTTGTAATTAATAACTGAAGCTTGACTCTTCAAGCTCTATGATCGCTGTCTCTCGCATACGAAGATGGGTTAATGCGGGTTGATATCTGCACAGGAGTAGGACCTAATTTTCAAAAACTGGAAAGATCAGTACAGCTAGTGCTATGACCAAGGAGAGACTCATCGATTCGCTGATGGGTGGTGCAAATTTAGCGAAAAAAGCTCCAGAGGAAGGATGGCTAGGCTGCAGTCTCGTTTGTTCAATGTCTGCTGTTTGAGCACTAACTTTAGTACACTTTTGAACTTGTTCACAATTGGAGATTACTATAAAAGAAGTTTTATCATATTTTGCAAAACTTTTGCTGCCATTTTCAAGAAGACAATGATGGCCTTCATTCAGGTTGTTGGGGTGTTCACAATGTTAAATCTAAGTTGGTAACTATTATTGTGGAAGAGTAACAAGTGAAAACAAAAATAGGAACAGCTTGGTTTTGCCTTTAGGCTTGGGGGGCATTTCACTGGTTTCTTTAGCCGTTTGCAGTTCTTGCTGGATAGTGGCAGGTCCCCAGATGATGTGGTGGTACCTGCAGCAATAATTATCGTGGCTGCCTGCAGGACTTGTTGTTTTTCTGTTGAGATTGTTTGTTAATGCTTAGAGAAATTACATGATCAGTTGTGACGACATGGGATCTGAGGACTTTTTTTTCTTCCAGGGAGCTCTCTTTTTGGATATAGAGAATATGTTTGCATTAGGAGAAGTAACGGAGAAGCAGAGAGCTTCAATGGAAAGTATAGCATGCCACTTGTAGCATGAGTCGCCATACTAAGCTTTTGATTAATAATGACTGCTGTCTTAAAGTTGGCAACCGAACCGAGGAAGTAAACATTGCTGTGCGAGCAAATGGCGTCGACAACTGGAGAACAGTACAAAGGGGGTTAAAAAGAATTGTATTGAGTCTCATTGTCAATAAAACATGTGAGTTATTGTCCAATGCTGCAACATACATAGCTAATGCTTGAAGCAAACCTACTTGAATGTCTAGTTTAACTGATTGCTATGACAACGCCTGAACGGAAGTAGCTAACGTCTTATTCAAGGTTATTCATGTATCTGGATTAGCATATATTTAAGGAAAAGATTGGCTTGAAGAGCATGCTGTATATTCTTGAGTCTATGGAGGTGAAGGCCTGCTATGAAAGAGTGGAGAAATATTCGAACTGACTAGGCCATGTAAACTGGATGTGCTCTCGGCATGGGGCCTCATTCAACACGTCAGGAAAGAGAGTTAGGGTATGTCAATATCTACAGGCACCCAGTAACTCTTTCCTGTAGGGATCCTTTTTATAGAAGTTGAAATTATGCGAACGTTTGGCACAAGTGAGTCAACATATGGAATGTTATTGCTTATGTCATAAGCACCACCATGCAGGAAGTGCAAAGGTGCAAATCTTCAGAGCTTGCATGCAAGATCTCGCGGCCTGGATGTCCGCCAATTGCCTCAAACTCAACGGAGGCAAGACCGAGGTACTGGTAGTGGGGGGAGGCCAATCAGCGTGGACGTCGGCGTGGTGGCCACCGTGCTTGGGCCCACTACCTGCCCCTTGCCAGAAAGCAAAGAACCTGGGCATTTGGTTTGATTCTGACCTTGCCTTCGGTCCTCAGATCAATCAGGTGGTTGGATCATGTTTTGGGACCCTTAAAAGTCTCAGGAAGGTATTAAAATTCTTACCTATCAGAGCCCGCCAAACTCTGGTGCATGCACTAGTCACGTCAAAGATGGATTACGGCAATCTTCTCTACTTGGGAACCTTGGAAAAGAACCTGAGCCGTCTCCAAGTTCTCCAGAATGCCGCTGCTAGACTAGTGCTTAGACTATCTAGAAGAGCGGGCTCCGCAGCAGCCCTCCGGTCTCTGCACTGGCTCCCGATTCGCAGCAGGGTGGAATTCAAAGCCCTGTGCACGTGCCACCGGATCATCAACGGGAGAGCTCCGCTCCCTTTGAAAGGATTGCTGACACCCTATGAGCCATCTCGCTCTCTGAGATCTTCCGGTTCAGGACTCCTGTCAATTCCCAGGGTGTCCAGAGCCCGGATGGGTGGAAGATCTTTTAGGCTCCTTGCAGCATCCAGATGGAACAAGCTACCAATGGCACTGCGACTAGAACCCTCAGAAACACTGTTCAGAGCCAAGCTGAAGACTGCTCTATTCTCACAGTAATTTTCTGCATTTATCAGTCTGGTACACATTAGCTCATTAGCGCGGGGACACGCCGCTGTGTGTCACCAAGCGCTCTACAAAACCCCCTAAATAGAAATAAATAGAAATAGGTGCAAACATTGCACATCCCCTGCAAAGCTCCTAAGACCCCTCTTGTTCAGCATTATTTTGTTCTTCATTGTATAAAGAAAACACACCCTTCGTCTTTCTGAAAAACAGTTTTCCCCTCAAATGTATAATTTAATGTTGCCCAGGGCAGGCTTTAGGGCAGTGTGACTGGTGCAGCATCACCTAGTGCTGATCTCAGGGGAGGGTGTCACTGTGTTTAGTGTTTATAAAAAAAATGTACGGGTTTAAAAACACCTTCAGTGGAGTTCCTTTTGTGTCCACCAGTTTTCATGCAACAATAAAAATGTCAAGATAATTCTGATGGCTAACATGAGTTTTGTCTAATAAGAGTTTTGACTCATCATAAAGTAGCACAGAGGGTTAATAGACTGCTGCAATTTACGTGTACCATGCAGATCACAGAACTGTATTTTATGGGGATAGCTCAGTGGGATACTGCTTTTGTCACAGAGATCCTTTTGTTGATGACAGTTCATAAGTTAAAAGTATATTGCACAGTAACGTGTGGACTGTCATCAAAGAGCTGCATGAAAACTGTCTGGTATAGGTTATAACGTTATTTCTTTCTCAGTCATTCATTATTCTGATGTTGCTAATTTGCATAGAAACACATTCTTACTAGTAAAGCCGACCCTAACCACTGTGGTATGTTTTAAACCATGAGTTTGTGCTTCTTCGGACCAAAACATCTTAAAATACACTGCCTACTAGTATGGATGAAAAGTGATTACTCCACTTTCTAATCCTTGTTGCTTGTTTTATGTAACATTTCCTATACAATAGTTTACACATGTTTAACTTATTCTCTCTGTATAATGTGTGTGTGACGTAAAGTGCTTTGACAGCTTGCATTGGTGTGGGAAGCACTATAAAACAAATGAAGTGAGAGACGGGCTATGAAGAGATAAAGTGCACGTTTGCAGGGTGGTAGTGAAGGAATCTGTGAACAAAGAGGTAGTTAGGTGGCTGGCGCACCAAAAAAGATTGTTGCACCGGGCACCACCAATGCTAAAGCCGGCCCTGATGCTGCTATTTCAGTAATTAGATGCTCTAGTAACTTTTCATCCAAAATGTAAATTCTAATTCAAATTTCAGCAGATGAAAATATTTATTTCCACTATTGAATTTTATATGAGGTAATATGTTGCTATAAAGCATATTCCCATAATATTTTTAATTATTTCTCCAGTGCTTGCAGAAGCTACTTTTTGCTTGTAGGATTCGTTCTTATGTCATTTGGGATGAATTGTTCAATTATGCAGAATCATTTCCCCCTTGCATTAATGATGTGATAGGTTTCAGTGCCTCACTTACTTATATCATCCAAAAGGCCTGGTTCACAAAGGTATATTACACGTTTGGGTCAGTTTATACTTTTGAGTAAGTTTACTACTTCTTGATATTCACAAACTTGCACCCTGTCGAAACTTACACGTGTGAAGCAGGTTCAGTATTACACACGGCCAATTACAGGAGCACCCTTCCATAGAAAATAATGGAAGTAGGGACGTACTACAGAAGAGTATATTAGTATAAAATTGCAGTTTGTGAATAGCACTTTCATTGTAGAACTGCAAAATCTACTACAAAGTGCAGTTTATGAATCAGGCCAACATTTTTCTTTTTGAATTCTTAGACCGTTACTTGTTAATGGCTTTTTTGACGTTTTTGCTACTTACTCATTTAGGACCCTTGTGGGCGATTTAACTTGAATTCCTTCTACCAATATTAATTTTCCTGATTAAACAAACATTGGCAAAGCCAAATAGGTCAACCATTGGTTGAAAGTATTTAAGCTTTGTCAATGTTTTTTTAGTTTTGTTATTTTTTTGCAAGCATTGTTGCTGGGGAAGTTGTCAGCCCTTATTCAATGTTAAAATAAACACTGGCTAATAGCAAACATATTTCTGGCTCTCAAAAGCAGTCCTGGGCACTGAAATGATGTACTTTGAGTTTGGATCAGCTGCTTGTGAAAGGTCAGAATGCTGACACTCAGGGTTCGATTCCGATTCAGGAAAAAATGCTGTCCTAATGCTATTCAGAGGTTTACCAGATGACAGAATCATATCTGGAGCTTTTTTCTCTTAACATGCAAGAACGATGCAAATTCCAGTCAACTTCCACCCGAATCGTCGGGTCCGATTTGTGCTCTATGTCAGTACTTAAAAGGCTCAGGAAACACGGCGTATGCGTCGTACGGAGGCTCTAATCAACACATTTCCAGATACGCAAGTACGATGCGTATTGAAAACACGTCGGACAGGGCTCCGCTTACCGCAAGTCTCAGCATTCGGACGAGGCGTATTGATGTTCCGAATTGCACCAGAACATGAAAAACAGGCACGAGACGGTGCAGCCTACGTGTCTAATGTGCTGTTTTAATACTGGACTAAGTGGCATTGTTCGCAGACGAGTCTGTCGTGTATATTTCCTCGGGTTGTCACTTGGCTGTCTCGATGCTTCCACAGATGAGTCTGACACGACAGGCTCCTTTCCTACCGACTCATACGTAGAGTTTATTACCCAACCAAATTGTTAGGAACTTTTACACTTCGCATCGTACTTGCACATTCGGAAGGAGTTAGCACGATTCGGTTGGAAAAAATAACGGGTCCCTGTCGGGTAAAATGCTTTCCTTCCTGAATCGGAATCGACCCATTATAGTGAAGTTAGCCAGTGGCAGAAATAGGATGCCTTATCCCCCCTGGTGTATGGTGTAGTCGACAAAGGAAACATGTTGATGACAAAAAGGGTGGGCTGAAATCCCCTCTAAGTAAGTAAATAATACATGTAATTTTGGTAATAACAAAAGTCTTGGCTAATGCCAGAACTAAAAGAGACTAATGGTAGATAGGTAATGGACACCATCACATTCTTTTTGATACCCTGATATTCAGAAAAACTACCCTACACTAGGCGAAAGGTATAGGGCTCATAAAATCTGCGATGGACATACTACAAAGATGATGTCAGACATTTTTTTTGTATTTTTTATTTACTTCATGTCAGCAAAACTACTCTGCCATACACCTAAAAAATTAATGTTTCAGTACTTGACATGACAAGCGACAAAAGAAGGTTTTCAGACAAATTGATGGGGAGGGGGAATGTATGTAAATATCTGAAAGTCCTGGCTGCCAAAAGGGTACGGAAGTGACCCATTAAGCCAACTTATAGCTTCATCCCAAGAGAAACTGCAATGCTCAAAGCACAAAAAAAACAATCAAGAGAGAAAATTAAAGTCTAGAGCCTAGGGCCTAGAGTCTGATATGGTCTCCCACTAACTACCTGGGCTGAACCAAAAATCAATCAGTTTCGCAAATGAGTAAAATACATATTTCAATGAACCAGTTGGAATAACCTTTGCAGAAACCAAAGTCCATCTATTGCAAAATCTCACATCCTGAATATCATACATAATAATAATGTGACTCGTGTGCAAGAGAGGGGTTAAACACTATGCCAACAACTACATATAAAATATAAGAATTTAAATAATGTCAGAATAAAAGCATATTTTCTATATCACTGCTGCATCCACGAAGAGACTTCTATTTGCCATGGAATTGTGTGCCAAGTGATAACTAAAGGATTTTCTACACGTTATTTCATACCCTGTTCTCTCACTTGAACAAAATATTAAAGACAAATATATTTTTTTCCCTTCATTGGGCCTAATCAGTAAATAACCTAGAATTATGTATTGCCAGACGTCACTGATTAACCCCTCCTGGTGTATGCTGTACAGGTTTCATTTGGATGGAATATAATCCCTTTAAAAGAAGCTCACATTCTTTGCAGGAACTAGCTGCCAAAGAGTGAATTTTCTATTCCTTTGTTCCCAGACAACCTACAGGCAGAACAGAGCACGCACCAAAGGGAGAAAAAACCGTGCTCATCTGTCATAATCACTTAAATATACTAATTGCCTCGAGATTTCAAAATGGCTGTGCAATACACTTTGCGCCATAATCAATAGCAGGGAGCAATTGCTGTTGCCATTTCTTTGCCTTCAGGCTCCAGCAAGCTGTCAATCCAGAGTGCTGCTTGAACTTTTTCATCTGCATAGACATATGGCATCAGAGTTCAGAGTCAGGCAATCTGTAATACTTGAAGGGCTGCACACTGATCAATGGACGGATTCATCGTTCCTTGCATCGCTGAAACCTCGTGGAATCCATTTGTGGTGGGCGCCATGATAGTAGCTGTTCATCAATGCCAGAATCTTTACGTGGGCCTGGGTTTGAGCACATCCCCACTTCAACTGAGATAACACACTTACAGATACAATGCAGTGACTTATTAAATCGCTTATAACAAATGCTACAGCTGCAGGCGGGCACTCAGAAACGCACCCCTAGCTACAGCGCATTAGATGAACATCTGGCTTTTGCAATTCATCCTTTGTAAGTAAGAGTTTTATTAATAATGTAGCAATGGCCTCACTCCAGTCGCTGACAGGAGTTGAAGGGCCTAGGAAAAAAACATACCTTGCAAACTCCACCATGGGAGAAAACTATTAGAAGTATTACACCGAACTATATTGTAATCCACAGTCCATCATGTCATTTTTAAAAAAGTTTTTTGTTGTTGTGGAAAATTTATTATTTTTCTCAGTTGAACAAATCTGCAAAAGTATTCATGCTGTTTTTATGTGTAAAGATAAGGCATGAATGGAAAACAGCAGTTAAAAATATTAGGTATGATTTCATAAGCTTTTTCTGCACCTAGGCGTGAGGTTTTTAAAGAAAACGCTATAAATTGGACACGTATGTTCTTGCAAGTGACTATGTCACATTGCACATTTCTGGGGCAAGTCATGTAAAGCACGTTTTGTGTGACTGTGCCCATGGCAGTGGCCCTCCGCAGGGCCCAATGGCATATTTACAAGCCCCTATCGCCACCACAACATGACTTTTCTTGGCGTTGTGGTGGCGATAGGAGCTTCGCCTTATTGAAAAGGCAGCCTTTCACGCTACACTTAGCGTGAAAGGGGAGGGCAATGGGTGTTGCGGAGGGCGTTTACAGCAACACCCTTTGATTTTGACGCTGCCTCCTATTTACAAGAGCAGCGTAAATAGAAGGCAGCGCCAACATTTATACCAAGGAAAACCTGGTCTTAAACAGGTGACAGAAGGAGAAATACTTTATTTCTTCTCGTTTTTGCTGTTTCCACGTGTGCTGCGTTGTGCAGCACACATATAAACAGCAAAACGCCAATAATTGTTATGCGCAAGGTTTCCCTTCCTGCACATAAACAATTATTTTTTAAAAAATTGTTTTGCAGATTCTATGTGTGCTGTATTAGGCAGCACGCATAGAAGTTACAAGACGACATTTAAAGATTGTTTATGTGCAGGAAGGGGGTCCTTCCTGCACTTAAACAATCTTTCCCTCAGTACAGGCATCCTTGCACAATGGTGCAAGGGTACCTGCGTTGAGGCTAGGCAGCTTAGGTTAACGCCAGCGCAGGGGAAAACGCAGGGCTGCCTCCTATTCTACTTCATATGGTCCAGCCCTGAGTTTCTAAAGTGATGAAGCGTGTCGTTAGCCTTCTTGGCTTAACACTCTTCACCACTTTATTGTAAATATGCCCCTGGCTCTCTATTTATGGCGGATAGAGCAGAGTGCCAAATCTGCAGGCCTTATCTAGGACAGGGCATTTCAGTTAAAATGGATGCCAAAGCCCTGGAAGGCCAAACCTGCACAGATGAAAGCAGGAGCAACAAAAGACAGAAAGAGTTTGTATTGTGCCACCCACTGGACTCTGACTCAGGGAAGATTTCGTTCGAGGTACAGCAGGCTCCCCTTATCCACTGTTGACAGCGTTGCCTGCAGCTCGCGACACCCTAGAGGCCTGATGCAGCTAACTGGCAGGGAGAGCAATGGTGAACACTACCTCACTTTCTGGGGCTTCCACCTAGTTGTGGCACCACCAGGGCCGGACTGGGCATAGTGGGCACCAGGCAAGACCCCGTGCGCCGCACGGGTGGGGGCTGGTTTTGGGCCCCTGGGGGCCGTTTTTATTACAGGGCTATTTTTGCAACTTAGCTGCAAAATCGGCTGAAAACCGACCCCGGCAAAGAGCTCAGCGGCAGGCCCTGGGCACCACAACGTAGCCTATCAGAATCGAATATCATGATGCAGAGTTTTAAGTTATCTGTGCATGATGTACCCAAGATATTTGTGAATTATGCAGTCGATAGTTCCACATGGGTGTGTAGCTGTGGGTGCTGCAAAAAGGAGTGTCAAAGTAAGGGCATGCACACTCAAAGCAAACTAAGCGAACACCTGCTAAGTAGAATCATCGGGGGAAATTAAAGAAATACAGAATTGAGTTCACTAGATTTATCGCAGGGGCTAGCTTACACCCAATTGTGCCAGGGGTAAACGGTGCAGGCAGAACAGTGTGGTGTAGCCATCCATTCAGGTTTTGCAGGGCATGTGTCCAAAGTGGTAGCATGTATGCAAACAATGTGTTTTGGTTGTAAAATATGTTAACTGAAATAATTTTTAATGTAGAATGTTCACCTAGTTGTGGCACCACCAGGGCCGGACTGGCCATAGTGGGCACCAGGCAAGACCCCGTGTGCCGCACGGGTGGGGGCTGTTTTTGTTACAGGGCTGTTTTTGCAACTTAGCTGCAAAATCGGCTGAAAACCGACCCCGGCAAAGAGCTCAGCGGCACCTCCAACCCCCCGAGTGGGGAGAGGGGGCCGGCCGAGCAATTTGCCAGGGCCGGTTGTGGTTCCCAGTCCGGCCCTGGGCACCACAACGTAGCCTATCAGCATCGAATATCATGATGCAGAGTTTTAAGTTATCTGTGCATGATGTACCCAAGATATTTGTGAATTACGCAGTCGATAGTTCCACAAGGGTGTGTAGCTGTGGGTGCTGCAAAAAGGAGTGTCAAAGTAAGGGCATGCACACTCAAAGCAAACTAAGCGAACACCTGCTAAGTAGAATCATCGGGGAAATTTAAAAAATACAGAATTGAGGGGCATATTATCAAGGGGGTTTAATTCCGCATTTTTGGCTTTATAAGCCAAGAAAGCGGAGATAAAATTATCTCCCTATTACCTAGCTGTCGCTAACACCAGTTAGCGACAGCTAGTAGGAGATAGCGACCATCTTGGGCCCCGCTTTGCATGTCAGTGAAATTTATCACTAATGACATGCAAAGTGGGCGTGCCAAGATGTTAGCGACTGGAAACAGTCGCTTACATCGCTATCTCCTATTACCAACTTTTGGAGATATTCGCGCTAAGCGCGATTATCTCCAAACGCTAACACCTGCCCCAGAGCAGTTCTTAGCCATGTTATCCAATGGTAGGTGGATAACATGGCTAAGAGCATTAGCTCGATAATGCATGAATATCGCTGACTTTTCAGCGATATTCATCCATTTCGGCCGATTTTTATCGCTTAGGAGATAAACCTTGATAATAGCAAGGTTCCTAAGCGATAAAAATCGCCGCAGCTCGGCGATAAAAATATTGCCGCTAAGCCAACATAGCGATAATTATCGCTAGTTGTTGGTAATATGCCCCTGAGTTCACTAGATTTATCGCAGGGGCTAGCTTACACCCAAATGTGCCAGGGGTAAACGGTGCAGGCAGAGCAGTGTGGTGTAGCCATCCATTCAGGTTTTGCAGGGCATGTGTCTAAAGTGGTAGCATGTATGCAAACAATGTGTTTTGGTTGTAAAATATGTTAACTGAAATAATTTTTAATGTAGAATGTTCTCAGTTCTAGAAATGCATAAAGAAACGAATCGTGCACACCTTGCACATCGAAGGGTTGGAAAACAGTTCTATATTTTCTTTCTTTTTAAATGTCGGTATTTATATAGCAATAATTTTGCCCCACTGCACAACATAGTACTTTAAAGTACATGAGATATTAAATATCATTGGTTCACCCTCAGGAGAATTATCAAACTTTCACAGGAACTGTGAAGAATGAAGTGATAGGCACATGGTGACGCATCTGAGATTTATCCAAATATTTTGTGAAGATTTGCCTGTTTTATCAGTTCAGGGTGCTGGGAGATAGCTGGGGGAAGAAAGGGTTTGTTGTTCTTTCATGAACATCAAAAGTGTTATTCTCTGATGGGTTCAATATAGATAGTAGAGGTTAGGGAAGAGAAAGCTTGCTTTTGGGTTTCCCTTTTCTTGCCTTGGGCATCTTACATTTTAATACATTTCATCTGTAAGTTGCTCTGGTTTGAACAAAAGAAAGTACATTTAAAGCCTGAAGCAATCTTATGGGTATAAATCTCCGTGTAGGTGACAGAAAGAGCCTGAAGCCTCAATGCCAGATGGGGGGACCAACGAAAAATCCTTGAGGTGGGAGTGGTGTGGTCAAACTCTCAGTGTACAGCGATCGGGCAGGTGGCAGAATGGAAGACAGGCTTGGCAAATGGCAATGGTGCATTCAGGGAGACTGATTAGTGGGTGCTGTTGTTCACCACCACTTGCAGTATGATTAGAGTTTGTTCAGATGCTCAGTCAGCGCTAATTTCGATAAAGGGATTGATTCAGCTCAGAAGGATGATGCTTTGATCAGGGACCTTTTGGGTGTGCTCCCTGCAGTGAAGCCTTGAGAGGAATTGAAGTTTAGAGATTATTCGTCTCCTGTCTTCAAGAATACCATGAGGAAACAAAGGGTCCAAATGGGAGATGCAATTTACCCTTGCTTCTGCGTAAGTACTAAGGGGAAGATTTATAGGCCCCCTGTAACACTGTTGCACTGCCATTGTGCCACTTTTGTGACACAGCGGCAGCGTAAAAAATGCAACCATTTTACAACGTGATTCATCTAGGAGGATGCATCAGCTTGTAAAGCCATGCGTGACATTATACCTGCGTCAGGTATAATGTATGTAGGGTGTGCATTCCCACGCAGGAAAGCCTTGCAGAAGTGAGTGATGCAGTGAAATCTACAAAATTTCACTGTGCCACTTCTAGGACGCTATTGCGTCAAAACCCTACACCTGCTTGGAGCAGGCATAAGGAGTGGCAGTGTATTGGGAACAGGCCCCAGTGCTTTGCTGGAGTTGCCTCGTGCTTGCGACTCTTGTTCTCATTACAGTGGGTACTTTTTCATCCCTTCTTTCACTCTTTGTCACTGATTTCCTATCTTTCTCCTCCTTCTTCTTTCTCCTTTCTCTGCCTTTCTCTCTCTTTTGCTCCCACTCAATAATGGATGACAAATAAGTGCCAGACCCCAGAAATGTATGCAAGTATCCACCAATGGCAACCACTGGCACAAATTAAAGGCTGGACTGACAGAAATAGATTTGAATAGTAGGCAGAAATTGTGCACTTTAATAGGTATTTGGCCCATATTTATCAATATTTCGCCAACTCAGCAAGCCACCATGCTGCACTGCATGAAAGGGAGAGGGCAACAATGTGCCATATTTAACATTATAAGGCGCATTCCTGCTCTCTGCCTGAGCATGCACATACTGCTGCCTGGCGCAAATATAGGCACCATTGCACAAGGGTGCTTATTTGTAGGCAGAATAGTTTTGTGCAGGAAAGGACACTTTCCCGCTCAAAAACAATCCTTAGAGGCATTTTTCTCTTTCTCATGTGTTGCACAATTCTGGTCACTTAGAAAGAGGAAACAATGAGGAGAAATACAAATATTTCTCCTCGTTGTGCCTCTGGTGGGGAGGCGTACAATTCTGACACAATCCCAGGTCTACCAGTGCTTGTAGATCTGTGAATGTGTCAGAATGCATGGGGGGATGTGTGGGAACTTCCATGCTCCACCCATGGCATGCCGCCCTGCGCAGAGTATCACAAGACAGTCATTTGTGTTGCCTTGTGATAAATAGACAAGATTTATCAACCCATGTAGGCTACACAAGGTGGCCTTGTCAGGCTTGGTAAATCTCATTTAGGTTTTGTGTCGTCCTTGCATCCCCTGGCGTGACGAAAGGGCGATGCAAACCTTTTATAAATAGGGGCCTAGATATGCATGTCCTAATATATGATTGTAGTTGTTGAACCTGGCCACTGTTTTTGGACTCATCACTTGATGGGCATAGACTCTTTATAAACATGACTAGCACTTCCGGTACACTTAAAGTCACCTAAAATTCCCCACTGCAGCCTCCCAGATCACTGAGCTGTGCCTGGCTTTTTTTTTATCACCTGCCACCTAATAACTGTAGGGAACTGCTGTGGGAAACTGGAAAACAGCAAATTCCAACCCGCCAGGAAACCATCGCGGGTTTTTGTAACAAATTCTTCGATGCTGCAACAGCAAAGCTCGTTTTTTTCCCTACTGTGCCCATTAAAGAAAATCTAAAAAATTTAGCGCCGGTTTAACTAGTTTATAAACTGCTTCAAAAATAAGAGCCTCCCACTTGATTAACAGCAGGACGGCGCAGGGAATCTAATTATTTTTTTATTTTCTTCGGTCAGACTTGGTCAGCCACCAATGACTTCCTGTTATGTGTTGTGAATGCGCCCATATTTCACTGCAGGCGTAAAGGCATTTTTCGACATTAACAGCTCAGATGCTTTCTCGTAGAAGGTTGCGAAAGGCGGGACTTCAGCCGCCCTGCACTTGTGAGCACAAACACGCAAAATATTTTTATGCCTCAGCGAAACGAAGCTAATAGGTATTTAAGCGTAATCGATCAAAATCACGGAATTCCTAAATGTGATGCGGGTTGAAACGGATCTATACGCGCCAGACCGTGGGCATCGATTTTCTTCTCTAAATTATGGCCACTCAGTTTCTATTTAAAATTGTAACTTGAAGGTACATTTTTCAATATCAGGCGAGCGATATTAAACAGGGACACATTATTTATGAAGATGTCAGATAGTTCTGCTGAGTTTTGATAGCGCAGTGTACCTTTTAAAGTCAATGGCCCTTTCTCTGCGAGGGCAGAGGGGCAGAACCGAGAAGTCGAGGCGGATTCCAAACCACAGTCCCTTGGAATTTCCTGCAAGGATATTTGATTGACCTCAAATTTGACGTTATATGATATGTGTAAAATAGAGAAAAGATGTTTCGTGAGGGCGCAACGGGAAGGTTTTAACATAAATTAATTTAATACATATTTGGCTACTGCATTGAATGCCAACCTACACTATGGAGCAGAACAGCTTTTATTAATTGTGCTAGTTTGCTCGAGGATTGGAAAACGGTGTCATTTGAAAGTTTGCTTTGAGTCACGTTTACATTTTTTTATTGTAACCTAGACTCGATAATGCAGAATTACGTACTACAGTTCAGCTCACGCTGACTCGACAGTAACCCCTGTGACAGTTCCACAAACATGTTTGAAAGAAACGCACTGTTCGAAATTGTTGCGCCAAACCTGGAAATCCACTCCACAGACACGAATGTTAGTCACTGAGGCCCCGATTCCAATAGAGGTGGGCGGGTCACTAAATCTCGAGCAGGGTTCGAGTCAAACCAATGCCTGGCTCCTTCTCAGCTCGTTTTCCTCTTAGACATTTCCAGCTCAAAACGAGAAAACCTTTTACTTTTTGAGATTACTAAATGATATATTGATCTTTTTGATTCTCATCAATTGTATCACTTTGTAATGTACTTACCTATTTATATGCTTTTTAAAATTCAATAAACTTATTGAACAAAAAAAAGGAATCCAAAGGAGATGAAAAAAAAACACCAAAAAAAACCGAGAAAACCTTTCATGTGCCACCATCTCTCTCAGGCGCTAAGAATTAAAAGCTAAGCATTAATAACCTTTGCTGTAAAAGTGAAGAGTCCAAGTGATACCCATCTAGTGGCTGAATTACACAACACGAAACCATAAAACCTGGGATCAGCCTTGCCCTGCCGAGGTTATCTCACAGGGGAATACCAGGACGGGTTCCCTAAGCAAGCGCCGGGAAACCCACTGCGGGTAGCTGTGCGGTATATAAGCTCAAATACATTTACATTTACATTTACATTTACATTGTTCCTTGACCAAATTGTGTGATCCTAGTCAAATATTTTACTTCACATGTCCTCATTTTGATTTATATGGTATTTGAGAGCACCTTCAAATACACACGTTCAGTTTGTACACTATACAAAAACCTCTTGTTTTTGGTTTCATAGACTATAACAGAGGTTAACTCAAGGGGACCCCTAGGGCAATGCTAACTCAAGGGGACTGCGGATGTTTAGAAAATAATATATAATTGTAACAGATTAATAAAGCGTGCATAAATGAAGAAGTAAAATGTGAAATTAACAATTTTGAAATGATTTGCAAATGTGAAGGAATTTGTAATTGGAAGCAAAAATTAAACCAGTGCTCTTAAATTGATGACACAGAGCAGTGCAAATGCCTCAAACAGAATACAATGTGGATGACTGGTGGCCTCACTTGAATTTAGAAAAGCCCTTACCTTGTATGTTAGTGAATGGAATAGAATATTGCATCATTTGGATATCTGTGTGATGAACGCTTTTTTCTGTGTTTTTGAGTATTGTTTTGAGGCTCAAAACATCTGAAGTGTATAAGCCGTGGTCCCTGACTTCTATTGATGACTCAGTGGTGGGTCTGCGGATTCCATTAACCCCTTTGCCGTGGGGATAATTCCCCCGCGGTGCTGGGGTGAGGGGGGGTGTGCGCAGCACCACGGTGCTTGTGAGGAGCTTGGCTCGTCACGCTGCACGGTGGCGCTCTGCTCATGATGAGCTGAGCTCGTCATGACTACGCCCGTTTCTCAGAATGCTCAGCACAGAGGGGAATTAGCCCAGCGTGTGAGCGCCGTGCGTGTCATGACGAGCTCAGCTCGTCATGAGCACACCGCCAACGTGCCTCATCATCATGAGCACGGAAGGAGTTAATGATCAACGGGGGCCCACAGAAGTCAAAAGGTTAAGAACAGCTGGACAGTAATGTTGCTTCATGTATAATATGAAGCGCCATGTACAAGATATATGCACATAAAGGGTACATATGACAACTGACTTGCCTCTTGGATCACTAATGGTATGAGGGTGGGGAGCAGGAGTGTTTCTAAGCTCATGTTTAAAACTATCAGTTATTATAAATACCTCTGAGTCCAATTATGTAATCTGATGTTCCTAAGGTATATTATTTCTGCATATTAACGAAATACATTCAGTGAGTTTTTAAGAGAGTTTATCATGTATTTTAGTAATGTTTGTTCATGATTTACATGCCAATGCGTTCATTTCACAGATTATGGATGGGTTTTCTAGTCAAGCCAGAACCTCAGCTATGCCCTGCTTCGCCTCTTTCTGTCAATGTATTGACTCAATCAGATCTAAATTACAGTGGGGTGAGGGGGCATGCTAATTCATGTCCCTGCTCTATGTTGCACATCGAGATTGTGGATACTTGAACGCCGATTACTTATTTATATTCATATGCCATGTACTGTACTAAAGCTTTTACAAATGTATTCTGTAATGTTGATCTGGTTTTAATGAACTCTCAATAAAAAATTAAAAAAATAAATAAAAAAAGAGATTGTGGTGACGCTAACCACTGGTAATCTTACTCTAATTAATTTCCCAAGTCAAACCTGCCAAATGTACCTGTGGAAAAATATGGTAAAAACTGATGAATGCAAAATGTTGAGCTGAAAACACTAACTTTACCATTAATTTCTCCATTTCAAGAGGAAAATTCAGGATTGGAAGAATCCACAATATCTGGTAAATAGCTCACCCCCAGAGTATCAGCATTTGCCGGTTACTGCAAATGGTTCACCCATTTCCAGCCCTCTCCTATCAGGGCCCTAGTGGTAGCCAGCGTGACCAGCTGCTGCCTCTGTATTTCCCTTTGGTAGCCACTGCACTACACTTGCTGCCCCTCATCACAGATGCAAGAAGGTTGATGCTGCAATAGAAGGCGAAGAGAGCTCATGGGTCTTACATCCCTTGTGCTACTAAACAGGGTTTCCTTTTGAACCCCTATCTGAAGAAAAGGACAATCTGAGAGTCTGAGAGAAAGGTGGTTCCTGTTGTTTACATAAACACACCCATTAATTCCCCACACAAAGGTTGGGAAAGAAGTTCTTGCCTGATTTCTTGCCTGATTGTTCCAGATCTTCACCACAGAAATCTAGAGTGACCCGAACCACAAAGGAGGATCTGTTGCAACACAGGATTCCAAGTTGTACTTTGGGTCACTACAGCCCACCCTTCTCTGAAAGCAGGCCCCTAACCCTAACCAGGAAAATGACAGAGTGGCAGAATGGCCATTTCACCTGAGAGCAGGCAATGAACTGGATTACATCATATGAGGAAGGGTTGCACACCAAATGTTTTCCCTAGTTTTCCAAAATTCGTCAAATTATGTTATCTGTCAAGTTTAACTATGCGTGCTCAATGGAAACGGGCTCAGCCCAAACGTCACGAAATTCATAAATAGCAGTAATCTGGCTCTTCATCAGGGGTAACTGAAAATTACAATATGTATATGTTATACTAATACATATGCATATTGTGATTTTCAGTTACCCCTGACGAAGAGCCAGATTGGCTTGAAATGCATTGGGTGTGAATAAACTGCTTTTTATGAACCTGGCTTTAGTACGTGTTTTTGAAGGAGGTTCGGAAGACCCATCTTTAACACAAGAAACCTGGGAAATTGATTTTTCCTTACATGTGGATTACGACTGTGTACACGTTGACTAGGATAAACAAAAAATGAAAAAGAGTGATGAAAAAGAGTACAAAATGAAGAAACGAAAAAAGGTGAAGATAAAACAGACTGCTAAATGCAGAATTTTGCTGTGCCACTGGTTTGGGACCCACAGGTGTTCCATTTTGGATGTTGTTTAATGAACTGGGTTACACCCATCATTTCTTTTGCACATCCCTATGTTTTTCTTTAATTCTAAGGTGAGAACAGTGATGTAACAATAGCCCCCGCAGCCCCCATGGTGCAGGGGACCCTCAAGATCCAGTGGGTCCACCCTGACACTGTGCACGGGCGGTGGGGCCCCTTGCCTTCAAGCACCTGGCTGAGTCTGGAGCGTGGGGCCCGCTCTGTGAACTGCGCACGGGGACTCCCTCAAGTATTGTTACGCCACTGGTAGAGACTATCTATTCCAGGAGTGTGAAACAACTTCATTCACACCCTCGGTGTTCTTTGGGGTATATCAGGCGCTTGCCCAACTGGAACTACACTTAGTTCATCCCCTTACATTTATATGTGCATCTATTTATAAATAACCCAAATCCTATGAATTTGTGTGTTCACTGCATTTTGCATGACTACCGAACTTAGCGCCTATTTCCCACATCAGTACTTACACATGAACCTGCTGCCAATTCCATGCACTGGGTGACTGACTACGGGGCAAACATTCATCTGTTGGAACACATGTCTGCTGATCCTGATTGGGTGAATCGGGATCCAAGCATCTTCGCCTGCTGACGATGGTTTTGAGAACCTGATTGGCCAGATGAGTCAACATATTTAATACTCATGCTTCCTATCCTGAAGACTTCATGACAGGGCAAAAATATTGTTACCACTTTTGCCTTACTTTAAAAATATAAACCAATATTCTTGGGTGAGACAAAACCTCTCGCCCAAATATGGATTTGCCAATTACTTGGGATAAAAGTTACACCAGGCATCTCCTAGATGATGACGCCTGTGGCTACATTTGCTTTCTGCGTTTGGTCTCTTTCTTATGTCTTACAGTATTTGAGTAGTTTTGTTCTTGCTTGTATACAGCAGTTGCAATAATTTTTCTCACGATAGACCATTTGCCCAAGTGCTTATACCCGAGGAATCAGCAGGTATATGTGGTTTCTTATTCCTATCTTGACTTAATTTTGCCAGATAAAAAGTGCGTGCATATTGAGAAATTACAGGAATACGTAATCACTGTCTCTGGTTATCCATTCCACATATGTTTTCTAGCAAGAATAGTGAGACTCCTAGATGGAGGACCTCGGCCCAGATTTGCAAAGAGTTTATGCAACTCATTGCAGCAAGAAAAGATGCTGTGTTGCATTGTGTGAACTGGAGTATGCAGAAATTCGCCATATTTACAAGAAGTGGTGCAGTACTCCTCTTTCTCTGTGCTGGAAACCTTTCAGCTGCCGTGTGCCATTGCATGCACCCTTGCTCGATACCTTGCTCAATAGTGCTATGGTGTCTGCATTGTAGTCAGCATAGCTTTTGTGCAGGATATTTTTTGAGCAAACCGAAATAGAAAATAGTGTCCCAGATGCACTTGAAGTAATTTTGTTTATTATAGCCTAGGATCATAATTTTATCTTTCCTTCCTGGGACTTCGAATGGCAGACCGTACTGTGGCATTGCTTTCAGAAGCCACGCGGGTTCCTGCCTCTGTGAGACAGGGCAACCAAGAGTTGGGTAGATCGGGCTTCTGTCAGTTTTTGGTTGGTGACCCCTTTACTACACAGTTCCACATGACCCACTAGACTCTTTATGAAAAGGTGAGAAAGTTGATTTGCTACAAATTCTTTACACTGTTTAGTTGTCAGCCAGTCGTGTCTGGCAGCACTTAAGAGTGGGGAAGTGGGCACATGGGTGAGGGACACATTAAATAAAGTAAAAGAATAAAAACACACTTACTTGCAAAAAAATCCTCCACGCTCATGTTTTCATCTTCTCGCCTTCTCCTCCAGCAAGGGATCCTCAACAACTCCCCTAACCAATCTTGTGATTGCTCTCATGCTGCATAAGAGCAGCAAAAACAACAGTTGATGGATAGAATGCAGAACAATGTCATACATTCACCCCAGTACAGAGATCTGGGCCAAAATCCATTGTTTTTTTGCTCACCATGCCATTCCAGTTTGAACCTAGCCATATGCAAATCAGTCTTGACCCTGTGCCCCATGGGAACAGTCCAGCCCGAACTGCCAAACTAGGTCCTCCCTGGACTGGAAACAAGCATCCTAGGACCAGTTTCGGGTTTTCAGCCCTAATCAGCCAAGATAGCTTGATTCCAGTGGCATGGAGAGCACGGGACTCACGTTGAGCATACCCATCCCACTCGAAGTGACAAATGCAAAAACAGTTGATAAACTGAATGCAGAACAATGTCATACATTCACTACATCACAGAGATCTGGGCCTAAATCCATCATTTGTTTGCTCACTATGCCATTCCAGTTTGAACATAGCCATATGCAAATTAGTCTTGACCCTGTGCTCCATGGGAACTGTCCAGCCCCAACTGCCAAGCCAGGTCTCCCTGGACTGGAAACAAGCATCCTAGAACCGGTTACGGGCTTTCAGCCCTCATCAGCCAGGATAGCTTGATTCCAGTGGCATAGAGAGCACGGGACTCACGTCTGAGCATACCCCTCCCAGTCGGAGTGACAAATGCAAAAACAACAGTTGATGGACAGAATGCAGAACAATGTCATACATTCACCCCAGTACAGAGCTCTGGGCCCAAATCCATCGTTTCTTTGCTCGCCATGCTATTCCAGTTTGAACCTAGCCATATGCAAAACAGTCTTGACCCTGTCCCCATGTGAACAGTCCAGCTCCAACTGCCAAGCCAGGTCCTCCCTGGACTTGAAACAAGCATCCTAGGACTGGTTTCGGGCTTTCAGCCCTCATCAGCCAGGATAGCTTGATTCCAGTGGCATGGAGAGCACAGGACTCACGTCGAGCATACCCGTCCCACTCGGAGTGACAAATGTAAAAACAACAGTTGATGGACAGAATGCAGAACAATGTCATACATTCACCCCAGTACAGAGATCTGGGCCAAAATCCATTGTTTTTTGCTCACTATGCCATTCCAGTTTGAACCTAGCCATATTCAAATCAGTCTTGACCCTGTGCCCCATGGGAACAGTCCAGCCCAAACGTCCAAGCCAGGTCCTCCCTGGACTGGAAAGAAACATCCTATAACCAGTTTTGGACTTTCAGCCCTAATCAGCCAAGATAGCTTGATTCCAGTGGCATGGAGAGCACGGGACTCACGTCTGAGCATACCCGTCCCACTGGAAGTGACAAATGCAAAAACAACTGTTGATGGACTGAATGTAGAACAATGTCATACATTCACCACAGTACAGAGATCTGGGCCTAAATCCATAATTTTTTTGCTCACCATGCCATTACAGTTTGAACCTAGCTATATGCAAATCAGTCTTGACCCTGTGCCCCATGGGAACTGTCCAGCCGGAACTGCCAAGTCAGGTCCTCCCTGGACGGGAAACAAGCATCCTAGAACCTGTTACGGGCTTTCAGCCCTCATCAGCCAGGATAGCTTGACTCCAGTGGCATGGAGAGCAAGGGACTCACGTCTAAGCATACCCGTCCCACTCGGAGTGACAAATGCAAAAACAACAGTTGATGGACAGAATGCAGAACAATGTCATACATTCGACCCAGTACAGAGATCTAATCCATCGTTTTTTGGGTCACCATGCCATTCCAGTTTGAACCTAGCCATATGCAATTCAGTCTTGACCCTGTGCCCCATGGGAACAGTCCAGCCCGAACTGCCACGCCAGGTCCTCCCTGGACTGGAAACAAGCATCCTAGGACCAGTTTTGGGTTTTCAGCCCTAATCAGACAAGATAGCTTGATTCCAGTGGCATGGAGAGCACAGGACTCACGTCTGAGCACACCCATCCCACTCGAAGTGACAAATGCAAAAACAGTTGATAGACTAAATGCAGAACAATGTCATACATTCCCCACAGCACAGAGATCTGGGCCTAAATCCATCATTTGTTTGCTCACTATACCATTTCAGTTTGAACCTAGCCATGTGCAAATTAGTCTTGACCCTGTGCTCCATGGGAACTGTCCAGCCCCAACTGCCAAGCCAGGTCTCCTTGGATTGGAAACAAGCATCCTAGAACCGGTTATGGGCTTTCAGCCCACATCAGCCAGGATAGCTTGATTCCAGTGGCATAGAGAGCACGGGACTCACGTCTGAGCATACCCGTTCCACTCGGAGTGACAAATGCAAAAACAACAGTTGATGGACAGAATGCAGAACAATGTCATACATTCACCCCAGTACAGAGATCTGGGCCTAAATCCATAATATTTTTGCTCACCATGCCATTACAGTTTGAACCTAGCCATATGCAAATTAGTCTGGACCCTGTGCCCCATGGGAACTGTCTAGCCCGAACTGCCAAGTCAAGTCCTCCCTGGACGGGAAAAAAGCATCCTAGAACCGGGTACAGCTTTCAGCCCTCATCAGCCAGGATAGCTTGATTCCAGGGCATGGAGAGCAAGGGAATCACGTCTGAGCATACCCGTCCCACTCGGAGTGAAAAATGCAAAAACAACAGTTGATGGACAGAATGCAGAACAATGTCATACATTCACCCCAGTACAGAGATCTAATCCATCGTTTTTTGGCTCACCATGCAATTCCAGTTTGAACCTAGCCATATGGAAATCAGTCTTGACCATGTGCCCCATGTGAACAGTCCAGCCCCAACTGCCAAGCCAGGCCCTCCCTGGACTTTAAACAAGCATCCTAGGACCGGTTTCGGGCTTTCAGCCCTCATCAGCCAGGATAGCTTGATTCCAGTGGCATGGAGAGCACAGGACTCACGTCTGAGCATACCCGTCCCACTCGGAGTGACAAATGCAAAAACAACAGTTGATGGACAGAATGAAGAACAATGTCATACATTCACCCCAGTACAGAGATCTGGGCCTAATCCATCGTTGTTTTGCTCACCATGCCATTCCAGTTTGAACCTAGCCATATGCAAATCAGTCTTGACCCTGTGCCCCATGGGAACAGTCCAGCCCGAATTGCCAAGCCAGGTCCTCCCTAGACTCAAAACAAGCATCCTAGGACCGGTTTCCGTCTTTCAGCCCTCATCAGCCAGGATGGCTTGATTTCAGTGGCATGGAGGGCACAGGACTCATGTCAGAGCATACCCGTCCCACTCGGAGTGACAAATGTTGATGGTGAGTGCTTGCAATGTTCAACACTCCGTCCATCATCCCCTTAAGTTTCGTTTTGTACGCCCTAAGTGGGCAGGGTATGCCCAGAATTGGGTCCCTTGCTCACTTTGCCACTGTATTCAAGCTAACCTGGCTGATGACGGGTGATTAGCCAGAAACCGGTCCCAGGAAGCTTGTTTCTGGTCCAGGGAAGACGTGGCTTGGCAGTTAGGCTGGACTGTTCCCATGAGGCACAGGGTCAGACTGATTTGCTTATGGGCATGTCTGAACTAGGTTGGCGGAGTGAGCTTAAAGAATGATGATGGATTAAACCCAGATAAATTGACTGGGGGTGAGTGCTTGCAATGCTCAACACTCCGTCCATCATCCCCTTTGGTTTTGCTTTGTTTGCCCTAAGTTAGCAGGGTATGCCCAGACGTGGTTGCTTTGCTCACTTTGCCTCTGGATTCAAGCTAGCCTGGCTGATGATGGCTGATTAGCCAGAAACAAGTCCCAGGATGCTTGTTTCCGTTCCAGGGAAGACATGCCTTGGCAGTTCGGGCTAGACTGTTCCCATGAGGCACAGGGTCAGACTGATTTGCATATGGCCATGTCTGAACTGGGGTGGCGGAGTGAGCTTAAAGAATGATGATGGATTAAACCCAGATCACTTGACTGGGAGTGAGTTCTTTCAATGTTCAACACTCCGTCCATCATCCAATTTGGTTTTGCTTTGTTCGCCCTAAGTTGGCAGGGTATGCCCAGACGTGGGACCCTTGCTCACTTTGCCACTGGATTCAAGCTAGCCTTGCAAATGATGACTGGTTAGCTAGAAACCGGTCCCAGGAGGCTTGTTTCCAGTCCAGGGAAGACATGGCTTGGCAGTTTGGGCTGGACTGTTCCCATGAGGCACAGGGTCAGACTGATTTGCATATGGTCATGTCTGAACTGGGGTGGCGGAATGAGCTTAAAGAATGATGATGGATCTAACCCAAATCAGTTGACTGGGGGTGAGTGCTTGCAATGTTCAACACTCCGTCCATCATCCCCTTTGGTTTCGCTTTGTTCGCCCTAAGTTGGCAGGGTATGTCCAGACGTGGGTCCCTTGTTCACTTTGCCACGGGATTCAAGCTAGGTTGGCTGATGACGGCTGATTAGCCAGAAACCGGTCCCAGGATGCTTGTTTCCAGTCCAGGGAAAACATGGCATGGCAGTACGGGCTGGACTGTTCCCATGAGGCACAGGGTCAGAATGATTTGCATTTGGCCATGTCTGAACTGGGGTGGCGGAGTGAGCTTAAAGAATGATGATGGATTAAACCCAGATCAGTTGACTGGGGTGAGTGCTTGCAATGTCCGACATTCCGTCCATCATCCCCTTTGGTTTTGCTTTGTTCGCTTTAAGTTGGAGGGTATGCCTAGACGTGGGTCCCTTGCTCACTCTACCACTGAATTCAAGCTAGCCTTGCTGATGAAGGCTGATTAGCCAGATACCAGTCCCAGGATGCTTGTTTCCGGTCCAGTTAAAACATGGCTTGGCAGTTCGGGCTGGACTGTTCCCTGGAGGCACAGGGTCAGACTGATTTGATTATGGCCATGTCTGAACTGGGGTGGCTGAGTGAGCTTAAAGAATGATGATGGATTAAACCCAGATCAGTTGACTGGGGGTGAGTGCTTTCAATGTTCAACACTCCGTCCATCATCCAATTTGGTTTTGCTTTGTTCGCCCTAAGTTGGCAGGGTATGCCCAGACGTGGGTCCCTTGCTCACTTTGCCAATGGATTCAAGCTAGCCTTGCTGATGATGGCGGATTAGCCAGAAACCGGTCCCAGGAGGCTTGTTTCCAGTCCATGGAAGACATGGCTTGGCAGTTCGGGCTGGACTGTTCCCATGAGGCACAGGGTCAGACTGATTTGCATATGGTCATGTCTGAACTGGGGTGGCGAAGTGAGCTTAAAGAATGATGATGGATTAATCCCAAATCAGTTGACTAGGGGTGAGTGCTTGCAATGTTCAACACTCCGTCCATCATCCCCTTTGGTTTCGCTTTGTTCGCCCTAAGTTGGCAGGGTATGTCCAGACGCGGGTACCTTGCTCACTTTCCACTGGGTTCAAGCTAGGCTGGCTGATGATGGCTGATTAGCCAGCAACCGGTCCCAGGATGCTTGTTTCCGTTCCAGGGAAGACATGGCTTGGCAGTTCGGGCTGGACTGTTCCCCTGAGGCACAGGGTCAGACTGATTTTCATATGGCCATGTCTGAACTGGGGTGGCGGAGTGAGCTTAAAGAATGATGATGGATTAAATCCAGATCAGTTATCTGGGGGTGAGTGCTTGCAATGTTCAACACTCCGTCTATCATCTCTCTGGTTTCGCATGAGAGCAGCTACAGGATTGAAGGGAGCGGCATCCCTTGCCCCTTCCGAGGACACTGGAACCCTGCACTTGGTCTAACTCAGCTGTCCTAATACAACCGGGTTAGGGCTTTCAAAGCCAGCCAAAGGGACACGCACACTTTGAAAAGTGCCTGGGAAGTCCACCTTTCTGCCTGCTGCTGCACTGAACAAGCCTCAGTTTATCTCTGACACAAGGGTTAGGATGGGAAGGGTGAAAAATAAAATGGTACTAAATTAACTGTACTAACATTTTATATTTTTCATCGCTGGGGCCTGTTTTTGGGCATTTTGCTTAATGAGGCCACACTCCTCTGCCCCTGCTGTCAGAAAATGAAAACACGTTGATATCCATCCCGAAATTTTTTGTTTTCAAGATAAATACACTTTGTGCTCATCAGTTTTTATTTGAGTTGTCGGTTGCAGTTGGGGGCCACCGATACTATATATAATGGTCTCCTTCATTGATGGATGAACACTATTTAATTATTGTATGAATGGAATGGAAAAAAAGTACTTGTCTGTAAGTATTTTCCTCTAATATCAGATAGTCAAAATTGAATATGTGCAATTGTCCATATCACTGTTTGCATGTGTTACATTAGCCAGTGGCAAAAACACAGGGTTTGCAAATGCAAAACGTTTTTTTCAATGATGTAGTAAACTCCTTCAACTTGTTTGAAAATTTGTTCTGATGCATACCGAGGCTTTTTTCATCCATTATGATTCACAGAGTAGACGTGAAAGAGGCTTCCTCCTCCTATGTCTATTTTGGATTTGCAATGGAATGTGTCAATAGTTTGTGGTCCCACTTGCAGTTGCAAGGCACAGATATGGTATTTCCCTCATAGTGGGGTCGTAGCTGATTCACAAGTGAAAGTTGTTCCTGTAGATTCCCTTTTATGGATTGTGTTGGTGGCATTAGATGGAGCAGGCAGTAGCCCAAAGCACCACTGCCTTCCACCCACAACATGTTCACAAACAGAAACATTTTATTAAAAAACAGCACCTGGCACTTTAATAGAGAAGGGCTGCTTTATTAAAATGGTTTACCTTTTGGGAATGCAAATTCAGGGATCTAGGTCTCCATCCCTGCATTCACAGGCAATCACAGGTGGTGGGAAATTTGATACTGTCTTATTAATATACATTATGTAGGATGTTTTGCAATGCCCTGCGAAGGGCCAATTTCAATACAACCTGTTAGCGCATAGGCAGCCTCACAATCATACACTCATTTGCAAACCCACGGGTGGGCAAATTGCACACACCTGGTTTGCAAATGGGAATGTACAGCAATGCTATTTGACATCAATAACTCGAAATATGTGTTCACACACCCATTGAACACTTATGAGGGCTAATTTATTTGCCTAATAAATTGACACAAATTTATACAATGTAAAACGTCTAGATTGTGTGAATTGGAAAATGCCATTGCTGTGTCTTTAACTTTGCCCTAGAAAGTATTGGGTTATGTTTACTTCTCTCAATATGTTTAAAATCCAGAGACCATTTCTGTCTCGTACATATAATACATAAGTATATCCTCCAACAGCCTCAGTATTCGCAATTGAAAGTGTAAGATTTTTTAAAATCTTGGTTGTTATTAGAACTGTTGGCCTTAGGGTGGTCTGCCCCTCAGACGTTTTGTCATCATCCCTCCTACTTTTGCTGATCTCGTTTTGCTCGCCTCAGTACTCTGTGTACTTTACCCTTGCCAATCAGTGTTAACGTACATTTTCTCACTTCTTGAAACGTGGTAACATTGGCTTACCTACCAGTCCCTGATAAAGTGGTACTACATCAATCAATCAAGGATTTATAAAGCACAGCAAATCACCCGTGAGGCTCTCAAGGTGCCGGCGCAGCTAACCATCCTCTGATGGGATTTGAAAGTAAGGGGAAGTCATTGAAAACACAGGGGGAAAACAAGGAGAAAGCAATAAAAAGCAGGGAAAGCAAGGAGAAGGCACTCAAAAAGTGGAAAAAAGCAAGGATAAAGCAGTGAAACCAAGGAAACAGCACTCAAAAACAGTGGCAAAAGCAAGTAGAAGACAGGGGAAAGAGCGATGCAGCAGTACAGGGAGAGCTGGGCCTGGGGCCTTCTCAATATGATCATGTTGTGGCTTCAATTGAGTAGGTTTTGGGAAGCGGGAGGGGCGCTGGAGGTAGGGGACGGGGAAGGTGAATGTGGGATAAATGCACCAGGCGGAAGCAGCAATGAGGGAAAAGTCAAGGAGAAAGCTATGAATACGAGGGGAAAGCAAGGAGAAGGCACTCAAAAAATGGAGGAAAAACAAGGAGAAAGCAATGAAAACAAAGGGAAAGCAAGGAGAAGGATCACCACAAACTAGGAAAAAAGCAAGGAGAAAGCAGTGAAAACAAGGGAAAAGCAAGGAGCAGGCACTCAAAAAACAGGTGGAAAAGCAAGGAGAAATCATTGAAAATGAGGGAAAGGGAAGGAGAAGACACTCAAAAAGCAGAGAAAAAGCAAGAAGGCTGGAGCGAGAGTTAGGCCGCACCCCAGGAACAGCTGGGCCTGGGGCCTACTCAATGACGTCACACTGTTGCCTCCATTAAGTAGGTTCTGGGAGTAAGGAGGGGCGCTGGGAGGTGGTGGGCAGGGCCAGGTTGGAAAAGGCAGCAGGCAGGAGCAGCAATGAGGGAAACACAAAGAGAAAGCAATGAAAAAAGGGGGAAAGCAAGGAGAACACACTCAAAAGCGGGAGAAAAAAACAAGGAGAAAGCAGTGAAAAGAAGGGAAAGCAAGAGAAGTTACTCAAAAGTCAGAGGAAACCAAGGAGAAAGTAGTGAGATCACAGATGAAATCACAAATAACGATATCTTAGATAAATTGAATGCAGAACCTAAAAGTGTGAATTTCTGTTTGCCTTAGATTTTGTATTGTAGCCACTTTTGATCCACAGGAAACCTTTACATCTCAGCAATGGTAGCTTTTTTTTTTTAAAAGAACTTCATTGGTTTGTATTTTTTACAGCTATGCATCTCTCATAAATTGTTTTTTTAGTGGAGAACTGACCCTTCTGCTCTTTTTCATGAACAATTTATAAAGGACGAAGGAGACTTGGGCCAGCTAATAGCTGGACTGGAGAGCGGTTTACAATTGCAAATAGTGCACTGGTCCAACTGTCCTGTGAAACTTTCTTTTTGGTGTGAATTCTCAATGAACAACAATGACCAGGGCCGCTTACATCTGTCCTGGCACCTTAGTGGCTATTGTGAAGGCAGTAGAGGACCAATAATAGGGTGTCTCATCTCTTTCATCCTCCTGTTTCTCAAGGGCTACAACAGTAGCGGTGTAGGAGGAAATAAAAATAAATTGCGGAATGATGCTGTAATGGGGTTATTAAAGTATTGTACTGAAATGACATTTCTATAGCGCCTGTCATTGATGATGAGCCCCCGAAGCGCTTTTCAAAAGATAGGTAGCACAGGAAGGCAACCTCCATTTTTCCATCTGCTTACATCCGAAGATCCCAAGAATGGATATGTGACCTGAAAAGTGATGTAAAACTGTTGCACTCTTTTTGTGGTTACAATAAAATATATTGCTTGCTAAAAAGTACATAATCTTTCATTTGTTCATCCTTTTAGTTTAGACAAGTAGTCAGAGGTGCTAAATGTATGAATGAAAAGATATTGTGGTTGAATCTAAAAAGATATAGCTCCTAAGAAAATAGCTTGCTACATTTTTGCATTAGCTTGGCGATCGATTTTCACATGCCTGGCTAACTAGTTCAGTGACCCTTTCATGTTTGACAGTCTACATTTATGTAGCCCCAGACTCAGATTTTGCTAGCAAACAGGCCCATTTCAGCATTTTTCAAAGCCTCGTGAGCTGAGTTTGCAATCTGAGACTCAAAACGTAATGAAAGCGTGCATTGTGCTGAGCTCTGTGCGGAGAGGGATCTTCTGGCGCAACTTTAGATGTGAAATCAATGCTTTTCGTTTTTACCGATGCCTGCGTAAATTAGAGCGTGTTCACGTCATAGAAGAAAACATTGATAACACCTTTGGATGATGCCAAAAGCGTTTGATGAGGCATGGGAGCCGCTGTACAAACAATTCAGGAGTTTCCATTAACAATCAAATATGCGTTAAAGTCCCTTGTTCCCATACTGTTTCTAATGTTTGCAACAACAACACATCAAAAACAACAGGCTAACTTCCCTACCACCTTATTTTAAGATTAAAGACGTCTCCATGCAGCACAACTCTCTTTGGAAGAGATTACTGAAAATAAAGGGGCAAATTATCAACAACTAGCGCTATTTATCGCTAAATACGTTTAGCGAGATTTTTTTTACATCGCCGGATTTTATTGCAGAGATAATAGGCTATTAGCAACGTTTATCTCCAAAGCGATAAAATATCCTGCGATAGCGGCAAAATGCGTGAATATCGCTCGAAATCTAGCGATATTCAGGCATTATCACTAATAGGGACTTAGCCTGAATATTCACCTCCCATTGGATATACAGGCTAAGAACTGGTCTGAGCAGGCCTTAGTTTTCAGCGCTATTCGCACCTGCCACAATTTTTTTTATCGCTACGCCTGCGTTGATAATAGGCGATAGAGATGTTAGCGACTGCTTTCAGTTGCTAACAGGTTGGGTATGCCCACTGTGCATGTCATTAGCGATAAATATCGCTGACATACAAAGCGGGCCCCAAACCGCTCGCTATCACCTAAAAGCTGTCGCTAAATGATGCTAGTGACAGCTTGCTAATAGGGCAATGAAATTATCGGCGCTTTGCAAAAGTGGCGAAAATTTCATATCGCCTGCCTTGGTAATATCCCCCATAGTCCCTTGCTGGTCTGTTTTCACAAAATGATAGCTGGCAAGCATCTGTGCACTTTGAAAAATACCCATGAAGACCGGCGTTTGGAAAGAAAATGACTAGTGACTTTATTAAGAAAGGGTAGATTTATTAAGGTTTGCGCAGACGCTCTAACCGTGATTCGCAGTTTTACACTGAGGACAGGCCTCACGTATACTTTTTTCGAATTTTACTGCATATTCGCTTAGGATCCACAAATATGAAGAAAAAGAAACAAGCTTGTTTTTGTATATTATCCCCTTGGTATGCCAGGTCCGGGAAGTGGATTCATTATCATGAAGGGGACAAGGGGGGGAGTCTGTGACCTTCCTTACAAGGCTGATTTCAACTCCGGGGATCGTACCCTCCCCCCGGCCCTAGCCATGCATAGTTAGGAGGAGGGGGGCGCAGGCCCCCCCCCTTGAGGGCTGATTTGAACAGAAGTACCCTTGTTTGGACAAGATAAACCTCTTTGAAATCTCATCGCCTTTGCTGTGTTATCACAGATTTCTGTGACAACAAGCTTGAGGAACAATCACACTGCTGAAATTAAAAGCACCCAAGGTCAATGGAGACATTTCTTTGTGGTCCATTATGGCGCTGTAGTGTAGAATATGTAGTTACAAAATAAGGGTAAACCTGGAATCACTGGGACCTGGGTACTAGATGGTATAAATTGTAAGGTTCAAGATACCTACAAACAGAGGGGTCGAAACGTTGACTTTTACTGCATCTGCCAATACTAAATCGACAGTGATGAATGAACTGTGAATGCATTTGTTATATGGCAAATATTTGTATAGAATGTGAACTTTTGTCTATCCGGTATATGACTAATATATACCCAAACTGTTTGTGCTATGTTTGTCACCATCACCAAGCTCTCTCTCCCACCACTTACAATCTAATACACCTTTTCACCCCCCTTTTCTCCCTGGGCACCACTCTTATGAATTGTGATACCTTGTAAAGTTTATTACTTAAAATTGTTCATATAAATACATTCCCAATGTGATTAAATAACATTGGTCGAACATTAATGTTTCCTCTTTCATACTGTTGAATGCTTAGTTTCTTGACATTTGTTTTTTAATTTTTTCATCCCCTCCTTTTGAAAGCCAGTAACGCACTGGGACCACTTCAATTTATACCGTAGTGTAGAATATGCACTAGACATTTACCCAGTGAGGTGGCACTTATGAATTAACGAGTAGAAAAGTACCTCGGTTGGGTAGACATTTTATGCAAAACTGTGGACTCTTGTTGGATAAAGAGGCAGGTGAGCTTCCTTTCTGTCCTTGATGATTAGTTCACAGAAATTAATCCTTAACCAGAAGCACTTGTCAAATATAAGCATAGCAGGCGCTCCAGTTGAAGCTTCATGTCTGTAAAGGACACATGAGCCTAACTTCTTGGGCTTGGAGAAGGCAAAACAAGTGTTTTTCTCAGTATATCCACAATGAAAAACGATCTTAAATCCTTGATGTAGGTGAATGCATTTTTGATCTATAGGAGCGCAATCTGTAATGACTGTGACAAGCGAGTTCTTTCTTGTCCTCTCCTGGTAAGAGCCGAATCCATGGTTTTCCCTTTAAATTACTGCAATTATGCACTAATTTACAAAGAAGCTCTGCCCATTTGGCCCTGCTCTGCACACCTTAGTAATATTCAAAGTCTTCCCGCATTTTGCCAGACTGTTGGACAACTTACTAAAAAGTCCCCCAGAGCATTTCCCGCCAATTTCAGTGATGAGTTCTTAATGCCGGGGAATATAAGGACATCTCCAACAAAACAAAGAAGCACTTACCTAAAATAGTTATAGGAATAGGAAGTAGCCTTGTTTGATGGAGCTCCACCACTTTGTAGTCTCGTTGTCTTCTCTATACAAGGATTCATGTTATCACAGATTTCGAGAAGAAGACGCTCGAGGAAACCAGCCCGAGGAGGGGTGCTGCATGTGGGGAGTTGGTCGCAGTACCTGCAACCCATGCCCAACATGGCCTTTGGCCATTCACAGTGTGTGGTTAAGTGCACTATGGAGGTTAGTCACAGGGTCTGACCATAGTCCATGTGCGGCTGCCTTTGGATTAATTTATAGTAAATAAATAGTACTTCATCTTAAAAAAAAAGGAAATTCACTGCAAAAAACCCCAAAGGTTATAGGGACCTTAAAACATTCACACAAAAAACAAAGGTTACAGGGACTTTATATATTTAGGTTCAGATTTTACTAAGGGTGGGTGGTTAACTCCGCTCCACCAGCGGAGTTAGTGAAGTTTTAGAACTCAGCACTCCATTTGAAGTGCAAAGTTTGCAAAATCTCCGCACTCATAGTGGAGCGGAGTTTACCAGTGCCACGTACTAGGACTTAGCTCCCAAATGGTGGCTATCCACAATGGTACAGCCCAGCTGCCAGTCTCTCCTAGGCGCCACAGCCTTCCTGCTGGCTGCACACACTCCACTGAAAAAGGAGAAGCCTGGGCCTCTGCTGCTCCAGCTCAGATTCAATGTGGCAGCCAGCTTAGTGCAGCAGCTAACCCCAACTCAAAGGACAGCAAGAATTGTAGTGTGCATGCCATATTACATGAGGGCAAGCCTGTCTGGATGAAATCCCATGATAGGTTCAGGCATGTCTTCACAAAATACAAACTTGTAAATAAAGGGTGGCGTCAAATTCGATGGGTGTTGCGGTGGAAAGCCAAGCGCAACACCCACTGCCCACCCCTTTAATGCTAAGCATAGCATGGAAGGGGGTTTTATTTACAAGGCAGCGTTAAGCCACGTTAACTCTGCCTTGTAAATAAGGCAAAGCCCCTATTGCCACAGAAACCTAAAAAAAAGTGACGTTCCCATAGCGATGGGGGCTTCTACATAAACCCCTAGGAGTCTGATTACGAGATTAGCGGTCTCACCATCATATCGCTGTAGCGGCGGTCCCAAAAAGACCATTGAGCTGGTGGTCTTCCACATGCCATATTATGATGCACGCCACTTGCACTGCCATTGACAGAGTGGTTCCTGCCAGCGGGGTGGCAGACTGCGGCTTCCTGCCGATCAGATTACGAAAACACAGTTGTACTGGTGGTCCTCTTGTGGCGGTTCCTTGATGGCAGTAGCCATTGCGTTCCACTCTAAGCAAAGCAAAGCACCAGATCAGTGCCCAATGGATGGATACAAAGACAACACAGCTGATATTTATTTTATTTATTTTATTTATTTTGAGAGTTTTATATAGCGCGAAAAAGATCTTTGCAGATAACAGAGCGCTTTACAAAGGCAGGAGGAGGGTAGGGGAACAAGGGGGCATAGTAGGGAGGTCGATCATCAAGTACATGTACATAGCAAGAATATTACGTATAGTACAGGTATGAGGTAGCAAGGCATAGTTGGAGCGTAGGCCATCAAAACGCTGTAAATAATACAGAAAATTATTATTATAAAAAAATAGTACGTATAGTACAGGTATGAGGTAGTAAGGCATATTTGGAGCGTAGGCCATCAAAACGCTGTAAGAAATAGAGAAAAAACTGATATGAGGGAGCAAGGATCTAAGCACTTTAGACTAATATATGTCAAAACACACGTGCATAGGAATATATAGGCAATATCATAACAAAATACTGGTAATACTGTTCGCAATGTAAATCAAACGAATTGTTCAAGTGTATTTAGCCATAAGGATACTTTTGACTTCTTTCTTAAAAAGAAGGGAGGAAGAGATGAGCCTCGTTTCAGGAGGAAGTGCGTTCCAGATCCTGGGTGCCATTCCAGAGAAGGAGCGTTTGTACGTTTTTTCCTTCCGGAATCTTCGCGGTTTCAGCAGAAGATTGTTTGTGCTCCTGGTAGTTCTGGACCCACCAGAAATTGTCAACTTATGAGTGAGGTAGCTGGGTGATTTCAGATGTATAGCCTTGTGCATCATGCAGGCAATTTTCAGCTGTATTCTGGCTTCAAGAGGCAGCCAGTTCAAGGATTTGAAGTCAGGGGAGATATGCGAATGCTTTTTGGATCCAGTGATGAGTCTTGCAGCCGCATTTAGTGACGCTTTGAGGGGTGCAGTTGTCATTAGCGGGAGGCCGCAGAGGGCCACGCTGCTGTGGTCTATGCGAGGGATGACTAGAGCTTGTACTGCTGTTTGGAAGTCTTTTGCTGGGAGGAAGGGTTTCAGTTTCCTCAAGGTATTGATTTGGAAGTTCGCCCCCTTAGTAGCCTTGCTGATATGCTGCAGCATGTTGAGGTTGGTGTCGAGTGTTATGCCTAGGGATTTTGCTGAGTCCACGATGGTCGGTTGGACATTGAGTGCTGTTAGGTGCTTAAGCCATGTTTGTGCGGAAGATATTTTCGTGGGAGGTGAGATTAGGAGGAACTCAGTCTTCATAGTGGAGAAGTGTGGCTCACGGTGTAGAGCAGGCAGACCCGGAAGCTGAGGTCAGACCCGGGACCAGGGTTCAATTCCCGACGCGGCAGGGTCTTGAGCTCAAATGTCCACGGACTCGATAATTCTCGCTTCGGTGCCTGCTCTAATCATGGGTTCTCACTCTGCAACTCTGGGCATTAAGCTTGCTTAATCTCCACAACGGCCCCCCTGCGGCGGGATGCCTGGCTTTCACCTTGGGGATGCCCTGTAGGGGCTATCTCACAGGGAAAAAGCCAGGACGGGTTCCCAAGGCAAGCGCCGGGAAACCTCCAGGTAGCTGTGCGCTCAATAAATGCAATAATAATAATAATAATAATAATAATAATAGCATTGAGTTTGAGGTGGTTATCGGCCAGCCAAGATTGGGTGCTTCTGATCGTTGAATTCAGACTCAGGATGTCTTTGGGGGATTGTAACTTGAGATATATTTGAGTGTCATTGGCGTACATGTGAAAGTGTACATTGGATGCTTGTAGCAGGGTGGTGAGAGGTTCCATAACTAGGTTGAACAAAGTAGGGGAAAGGCAGGATCCTTGAGGGACAACTAACAATACCGGTACTGGGGAAGACATCACGTTTTTGCTCTTGAATTTTTGAGACCTGTTGTGTAGAAAGGAAGTGAACCAACGAAGCACAGTCCCAGAGAAGCCCATTCTTGTCTTTAGGAGTTCGAGTAAGTTCTCATGTTTCACTGTGTCGAATGCTGAAGAGAGATCAAGAAGGATGAGGAGGCAGGTATTATTTTGATCTAAGATTTGGATGGCGTCATCAATTATGTGAGTCATAGCGGTTTCAGTAATGTGCCCTGCTCGGAAGCCTGATTGGTGTGGGTTGAGGAGATCAAACTGTTCTATGAGCTTTGTCATTTGTAGTTGGACGCATTTTTCTAAAAGTTTGGTGAGAGTGGGAATATTGGTAATCGGACGGTAGTTGTTTAGATCAGTGGGGTCGGCTGTTGGTTTCTTCAGTAAAGGTGCAACTTGTCCAACTTTGAGGGAGTCCGGGATGGTTCCTTGTTGTAGTGAGCTATTGATAATTTTAGTCCAGAGTGGGAGTAGCAAAGGGATGAAGTCTTTTACGGCGTTAGCAGGAAGAGGGTCAGTGAGGTGATTGGATGGTTTTAGGGTGCTGAGTATTCTGTCAATTTCTTCTTCAGAGTAGGTGTTAAAATGATGACCATGTCGCATTGTTTTTTAGATTATTGGGTGTTATGCAGTTGGGTATTGAGTAAAGGCTTGCGTCATTGAGGAGGTCTCTCCTTATATTATCAGTTTTTTTGTTAAAGAAAGCTGAGAAATCTTCACAGGAAGGAGTAGTGCTCATAATGTCGACAGCTGGGGGTTGTTCCTTAGATTGAGATCGGATTAGCTCGAACAATTTACTTGGACGGTTTTTTGCTTGGTCTAGCTGTATTCTGAAGAACTCTGACTTTGAGTGTTTTATTTTCCTGAAGTATGCATTTCTCTTTTTCCTCAGAGTTTTGAGATGCAATGTCGAGGGAGCTGATCTCCAGGTACGCTCTGCCGTTCGCATAACCCGTCTCTCTTCATTGAGACTCCCGTTGTACCAGGGGTTGGATATCTTAGTGGATACTCTTTTCAGTTGACACATATCCAGTGGACACACCTGCACATCACACTATAAAATACACCCCATCCGAGACCATGATACTTTGCCTCTCCACTGCAGCACAGCAAGACAGACACCACACTTTTTTTTTGAGTTAAGGCAGACCTTTTTTTCCTTTCTGATTTAACACTTGCTAGATTTTCTTTATAATATCCCTTGGTGTTCTTTTGTCATTGTCACTCACTTTAATTTTAAACTTATATTACATCAACAAAATCTGTGTTTTACAGAGTCTGAGTTGTCAGTCATGGTGGATGAAATCATAAGAGTAGAGCCATAATTGTTTGGAGCCCATGTCCAACATACTCCCCTCAGTAGGAAAAGGGAAATGTGGGACATGATAGTCAACAGAGTAAATGTAGGAACCACCCTGCACACAAAGGAGGAAATAATGATGTGAGCGGGAAGGTGCATTTCCTGGCCTCCAAGCAACACCTGAAGGCCCAGAGGACTGGTGGTGGAACTCCCAGCACCCTATTACAACTGTTTTCCTGCCATCCTGCATTCTGAGGGCTTGACAGGAATAGCTGGATGAGTGGAGTCCGGTAAGTTACACCTGACTAACTGTCACAACACTTGTTCTGTTTGCTCTCATCTAAGCTTTTGCTATTGTGTTCTCGATCTACCTACTAACATGCAATACTCAAAGTATCAGAGGTGTTTGTTTGTCAGTGGCAATGTATTTTGCTTAGTATAAGATCACATTTATCAATCTCCATTAAATGCCACATGTTGGAATGGTGTCTTTAAGTGTATTACTATTAAATCATCATCCAAGGACCCATAATATGTGTCGCTATTTAAATGTAACATCCAGCACAACTGCAATTTGTCAACAGTTATGTTACACTAACCATTTTGCAACAGTTAGGAAGTAGAGATTGAGATGACTAGAACTACCCTTGGGCCCTGTTTCTGTAACTCAAAACAAGAGGCAATTGTGATTTTGCCCAATCGAAATTGTCTGACAATCAACAACTGATGTATATTTCTTATGGACTGAGCAATCTATATACAATGCTGTACTGAGAGACATATCTGCCTACTTGGATTTAAGTCCACCTGGTCACCTCAACTGAAACTATTGGTGATGTGAGTGACACCATACCAAGTGTGTACCTAAAGCATGTGTAAGACATTAAGCTAAGTCAGCTGATTAGAAGTTGCAGGTGACCCATTGACTGCACTGCTCACATGATGACTAATGCTAAATTTACAACCAAGTTGGTTGTTCACCTGTATTGTACACAACTAGGCTTTGGAGTGGTAAAATATACATGTTATCTCTCCAATGTGTTGGCATACATGTTTGAGAGACGTCATGTTCATTCCTTAATCCAAAATGCAATATATCAGCACATCTAATGAGCTGCTCAATCCTAGTAAAAGTATTGAATATCTCCAAATGTCTTGTTAACAAGTTCAATACCATGGAAATATATCACAATAGTAATCTCTTCCTATTTTGTTTTTCCTAGGTCTTTTCTTACTGTGACTCAAAACATTTGGATGTCGATATCACGCTTCCAACAATAACAATGTTCTCTATTTCACAATAGGTCAATCTAGCACAGCACCTGGGCAGACTTTGGCCACCAAACAGACTCCCACTCCACCCCTGGATAAAGCCCTCAATTATGAAAACACTCCTAGACATGTGGGTGTGGATGATGATCCTAGCACATCTGGTCAGCCTGGGCAGATCGCAACAGTGAGGCTCACTGTGAAAACACCAACACCTCCCACCCCAGCTGCAATGCCTCAACCAACCACAGTCCCCCTAGCCTGTGTACCTAGCACAGTCACTAACATCTTGTGCACCCCAGTCCTTGATTTGTAGGCAACAATCATCAGCTCAGTCACATAAGAACTAGGAACCAGTGGGAGAGTGCACATCTGGGCCATGGGCACAAGCCCATGGGGATATGGTTTGTGGGAGTGGTACTTTGGGCCCGTTCAGTGAGGCCACTCAGTCCGCTCACACCCAGGCCATATAGACCTAGTCTTGGGAGCCTATCAGGACTCCCAAGATGTGATGGGTCAGGTTTTGATAGAAATCCAAGAGATAAAGCAGATACAGAGGGACATACGTTAGCCAACCACAACACCAACATGGGCCAGCTCATTGGGGTGCTGCAGGACATCAACAGAACCTTCTGCAAGGCTTTCCGCCACCATCTACCTCTTCCTATGTTATGTTCCAACTACATATGGGCCATCTACATCTGTGGCAGCCACAGGAAGGGAGGCCCTGTCAAAGGAAGACACCCCTGTATCTGCAGCAGCACATCCCCCACTGTTATATGCGTGGACCTCCATACAAAAATCCAGGAGTTGCAGATGGCAAGACACCCACCACCGTCAGCAAAAAACCTCAACCTTAATTTCCTCCAGTGTGTGTAACACATTCACTGTGTTGACTAACACTGGACTCTTTTCCCTTTCTGATGGGAATAGTATTTTGGACTCTGGACTTCAGATAATTTGTCATAGATAACTATGGTTTCATTCACCATGACTGACTACTTCACTTTTTTGTTTTGTTTGTTTTTGTACAATGTAACTCATGACCTTTACCACTTTAATAAATACACAAGTCACAAACTCTTTGTCTGCCGTAGTAAATCTCACATCTACCAATGTATACATGTACTCCCATCTGAACTTTACAATGCCAACACAAGCTACTTGTGTAAGCATAGATATGTTGCATGTACATAATGTTTAGCTCAGATCACATCAACACATACATACAAGTATCTTATCTTATGACATCTTTATTGGAGGAGTGTGGCTCAATGGTTAGAGCGGCAGACCCTGATGCAGAGTCCTGACCCGGGACCAGGGTTCAATTCCCGCCTTGGCGGGTCTTGGGCTCAATTTCCTTGGACCTGACAATTCTCGCCTCGGTGCCTATTCTAATCATGGGCCCCACGCTGCAACTCTGGGCAATAGCTTGCTTAACCTCCACACCGGCACCAACAGCGCTAGGATGCCTGGCTTCACCCTGGGGGTGCCCAGGAGTGGACACTTCACAGGGAAAGCCAGGAAGGGTTCCACAGCGGTATGAGCATTAGCGCCAGGAAACCACTTGGTGACAGTGCGCTCTACAAATACCTTGACATTTACATTTTATTTCATTGTTCCAATCATAGGCTGGCATGATGTCAGAAACAGCAAATCAAAGATGCCTTCAATATTCTGTCACTGATCACATTTTCAGGTGCAGACCTTAACAACATGAAAGGAAGAGATACATCAGACAATTTCCTATTGAATATGTAAAATAAAATTGATCTTTGTCATCAGCAACAGCCATATTACCTACCTCACCAAAGAAATCCAGCATTATTTATACCAATAACCAGACACATGGCAGTACAACAGTTTCTGATCACATGGTCATTCCAATCCAGTGTTACTGCATCTGGTGGAATGTCACAAACAAATGTCAGTGATGTGGCACAAGCACTTTGGCCTACAATGAGGAGAGATATCAACATCTACATACAATTTATACAAAATTATAATTTAGCCAATGTGAAGGGAGGCTAGAATTATTTGGTCGCACAACAACATTTTGACGAAGCACTAGATGGCACACATATTACACTATGACCACAACATGACATTGAACAAGTCCAATGGATTCCTGTTAACTTCCATTCTACTGCTGTGCAAGATGTCTTCATACAGGTTTTGAATAAAGGAAATGTGTAGATTGTGCACTCCTAATTATTTGCACTGATTATGGCACTCGAGGCAACAGAGAGAGCAATCAGCGTGCTACACCTTTTGGGTGCTGCCTAGTACGCGGTGCACAGGTTTTGTACACCCAATGTCTGTGACAGACATTCCCAGGAACAATCCATGTCTGCTTCGTACATCCAAACAGCATCATATACCTGCTAATCTCAAAACTCTGAAATGCCAGAATTAAGATGCCATGGTGTAGGTTCCTAAAACAGTCCAAAACAAAGAGATTAGCTAGGAAATCATACAAATGACATAGTTCACATAGTCAACTTCAGGAGAACACAGTCCATGACAAAAATCTAAGCTAAACAAACCAACACTAACAAAATGAGCATGTGTCAAAACCTTCCTCCACAAACACCTTTCACCAGAATTCACCAGAGCTTTAGGTTTCTAATATTTTTTGTAAACATACTCCTCACATAATCACAAGCGTTGCTTTAATATTCAAAGTCTTGACATCTCATAACATGCTTACACTCATGAGAAGAAGTTGTTGATGAGATTTTGATGCTAGCCAGCTCCTTCCTCTTCACCCCTATCATCATCATGTGGCTTTTCAGGACCCTCGCCTGGTGTCACTCCATGGTCTGAATCTTCTGTGATATAAGGGATGTTCCGTCACAGGGTGATGTTGTGGAGCATGCAGCAGGCCACAGTGATTTGACACACCTTCCCGGGTGATTTGGGGAGGGCTTCCCCAGTGTCATCCAGAAACCTGAATCTGGCCTTTCTGAGGCTAAAATCTCACTCCAGTAGTCTGATTGAAGCGTACTTCCCCATACATTGTTGGAGTCGTCGGCGGTTCCAACAACCAAGTACAGTCGGGAGTCTCCTAGACACTAGACATAGATGCAACAATAAGTTACACCCTCTCTGATTATGCTACCTGACATCACTCATACAAACCTAGGACAGATCAAACTTACCAACAAGCCAAGCCCTATCCGGTAGTGGTTGTGACATCTGCTGGGGTATGGCGCTGTTCTGCAGTATGAAGGAATCATGGGCCGATCCTGTGAACAAAGCACAGATGTTTGAGATGTATACGTGGGATGCGACCAAATCCATAGAAGTCAACCTTTACATAGGCTAAATCGTCACATATAGGGAACAGGCTGAAATCACGTCTTGTAGTACACCAGTGAACATTGGCTGTGACATACCACCGGATATAGCCACAGTGTTTTGAAAGGAACCTGTGGCTACAAAATGCAATACTGCCATAAGGCTCACAATAGTTGGGCTATATGCGGGATTAATGTTTTGAGGAAGGAGATCAGGCTCCAACTGATGACATGAAACCTGTATTATTTGCTTATTCAAACTAAACTTCTTGATGACATCACTTTCTTCCACAGTTTGAAGGTCTGGAAATGAGCAGTACACTGGAGGCTGTCATGTCATCCCTCTCCCAGATTACCTATGTGTGGAGTGGAAAATAGTGTGAACATTGATCACAGTGTCCAGAGTAACATATATGAAGAGTAAGTAAAAAATAGTCTGCCAACACATAACTGGTTCAGAAAGCATAACACATAATCCACAAGATAATTGTCCACTGTTCACTTGTTCAGCATCCACCAATAATCCCCATTATGGACTTCACATGTGCCTGTAGTATAAATGTACAAATTAAACATTCAGAAATGTATTCTTAGCACAATAATGTAAATTGTAAGAAATTCTAGGTAAAAAACCACCAACCGCGGTGTAGAGTGCATCGCGCACATTTTGCATTTATGCACAGTAATGAACTACATAGATGATTCGTGTCATGGAAATCAGATGACAATGGAACGGTCCATATGTAAACATGTTATCCCTCATTTGGAGTGGTTGTGATGCACTTAACAGTCACCAATACTGTAGTTCCAACCGCTAAAATGGCGGATGCCTGACCTTGCACATAGGACATTTAGAACCTACCAACGGAGGAAGTCGACTGTTCGGTGCACGGTTTCATCCACGGCAGACATAGCCATAGACTAACATTGGTGATAGTGATGTCATGGTCCAATGGCTGTGTCAGTGTATGCTGATGATCGCGTACACATGTACACCTTGGTTTGAAAAATAACTCACTTGCCTACTGACACTGCTGCTATCAAGACAGCCTCAACCTTAGCTGCTGGTTACCTCCTCTGGGAGCAATCATGCCAGTCCAAGCAGGTGAGAGGGCCTGTGTCTTCTCTCCAGAGGAGCTGAAACTATTGGTATAAGAAGTGCTTCCCCTAAATGGCCAGCTCTATCGCTCAATCAGAGGAACAGGTGCTTATCTTATATGTTGTTTACTCTGTTTAACTCCATCCTTTCAATTCCCTCCGGCTCAATGAGCCTCTGAATTCCAGAGTGAATCGGGATTACTCTTTTAACATTTTGTGGTCCCTACATAGGACAATTCTGTAATGGATTGTGGGGCACTGTATATTGTGTACCTAATATCACCATTATGATGTGTGGTAAGCCCTAGATTCTACTTGTGGTGCATGCACATATCTATGAATGTATACATTTCTTGGTACCTATGCTATATTTGCCAATCAGATCATGGTAAATGTGCAAATAAATGTATAGGCTTTACAGCATGAGCTGTGTATGTACACTGTAAGAAGTAGTTGAGGATAATGTTAGCTATGTGTACAATCTCACCTATCACTCAGCCCAGATCAGGCCTCACCAAACTGTTGTCTGGGAACCAGTTATACCTCGCAGACTCCTTCAGAGTGCTACACAACCTTGAGGTCATGTATTGAATGGCCAAAATATGTACTTTTATGTATTGAAGTGGCGGAAATGTGATGTTCATGTTGGATCAGAATACTCAGCCTGCAGAAAACAAGGCAGACAATGCGTTGTGGCCACGACCCAGCCTGGGGCAGAGTTACTGTGGCAATACAAGTAATGCGCAGGATAATCTCCCTGTAGACCTGCAGATCCTTGGATGTTTACAAAATGAGATTTCTGAACCAATAGTAGCCCTGTTTGCTTTTACATGGACTACATTTGGAATGGTGACTGAGGTAAACCCCTGACCTGATACTTCTTTCCATTGACCCGTATTATCAATGTGTGTCACTTACTTATGACAGGTCCCTTACTCCCACAGGTCTGTTGTCACTTTTTCATAAGTCATTCTAGCACTGTACAGGCCTGTTGCATATGTGACACAATAACAGGCAGATAGTTTCTTCTGGAGTTATTTTGATGTGCTAATCCCCAGCTTTATTATATTCAGCCAATCAAACGATAAATGCAATGGTATGTTGATATCATCCCTGTAACAGTGCCACATATGGCACAAGGTGTGTTCTGTGATGGCAGTATATATAACACAAACTCAATCAGATGTAGTATGATACCCTTTTAAGTAGTCCACATGTTGAAACATCCCCAGAGAGGAAACCCTCGGTGACACACATGCCAGCACTTTCATTGTGACCTAAGTGTTAGGATGTCTGATAAACGTCTTGATGACATCACTCTCTTCCACGGTTTGAAGGTCTGGAAAAGAGCAGTACACTGGACATGATACCTGCATGTTTGAACTTATGCATCAGTTCAATGGGCCTGGCTGTAAAGATGCACAATCATGCAAGACTAGTTTTCCCTTCAGAAGGTCACAATGGTGTGTTGTGTTTCCTAGTAGCTGACATCATAGTACATGTAGGATGGCCCTTGGCTACATGATGTTAGTGGACTGGCTTAGTCAGTGTAGAACATGACTAGTGTTGAGGATAGTCAGCAGATGACTTCCATTGTGTGCTTTCATATCTTTGTAGTGCTCAGCATTCGACAACTGCACATGTAGTGTGTTGACTATTGATTTAGATTTGTGCTAAAGGTAAATAAAACATATGTCAACCAAAAGGTTATCCAAAAGCTTACAGATATAATCTGTGTATTGACCTATTGTATCGATACAGAACAACAGCCATCAAAAGCATTCCATTTGAAAAGCCATTGCTTGGAAGTTGCTGATCCTGGGGTCTATCGCCAGCGCATCGTCCATTGCAGGAAGAGGTGGGAAGACCTGAGGAGCTGGGCCCAGAAGCTCACAGAGGTCCAACTGGGGATGTCCTCTCAACATGGACAGGGAATGCTGGACCTTGACCCGCCCTAATGGCCCGCATATGGCTGTAGCCTACCCATAGCTTGAGGGCCTAACAACAGGTACAATGGGGTGAGTCCAGCCCGGAGTCATACATGTTGCATTGCCAACTTTGTGTTACAGGCAGGCATTTCCCCACCAATAATGGGGGTGACCCATGTGTGATGCACTAGAAGAGTTACTGTTTGTGTAGGTCTGGTAGAAGGTGCATGCAGATATGCTGTGCCTATTCCCTTTATGACCAGGAACATAGCATAGTCCAATCCACTACAAATTACCTGTATTGAGCCGGCACATGGATGAGTAAACTGATAACCTAAGTATGCAACATCTCAGCACTGTATAAGCACAGAAGTCAAAGGCACACCGCATGCAAGGGAGAAGGGGCTGCTGCAAAATCAGAGCTGCAGGGGTAGCTCCCCCAAAATGCAGCACACACACATAACATGCAGAGCACATCAACATTGACAACAATGTGGTCAAACCGCAACACGTCCACAACAGAACAGAGGACACAACTGGTGCTGCTTGTCTGTAGAAACTGGCCAATCACATTTGGCATTGCATGGGAAATGTGAGTTGATAATGTACAAGTACAAACTCACATCCGTGATGTTGTCGAAATGTCCCCTGTCCCGCATCTATTAGGCAGCTCCTCCCAAACAAGCACAATAAACACTGTCATGCAGTCTGTTTGTAAACATGTACAATGCGACAACATACATGTGAACACAATGTAAAACTGCATCTCTCCTTCACATTGCAGAGGAAAAATAAACACCTCCTGCAGATCAGAACTAACCTCTCTTCTCTGATGACAAAGAGGACCACCACACCTACGACACCGACGCCCTCCAAGAGTGCATTGACAGCCTCCACACCCCACCTCCAGGAGCAGGGCAACCCAGCTGCATCAATGAGACCCCACCCCCTGCATGGACCACACAGCAGGCAGCACCCACCACCATGGCTGCATCCCAGGGCCCCCACAAAGAACATATGGCCTGGGGTGAGAGGAGAAGCTGGCGGAACATGTACGAGTGGGGTTCAACCGCATGGCAGCCAAACTAGATGCCATACGAGGGTATCTAAGTCCCACCAGGGACCACTCACAGTCCCTAACAGACAGTCCATTCCATGCTCTCTAATGGACCATGGCTGCCATCGATGGAGTCCTGACTCAAGGACAAGAACAACTGTCCAGTCAGAGTGGCTCTAGCGATGTCACCCGGGAGTTGGAACTCATGCAGAGGATAATAGAGACCTTGGAGTGGTCGCAGGCAGAAAGAGCAGCTGCCATGTCTGCACACCAGTGAGAGGTAGATGGGTTCCTCAATGCCCTTAAGACCATCCTCATGGCATTGCTGCCACAAGGCCTGGCGCTGATGACTGCTTGTGCTAAAACTACATCCACATCTCCGCCCCCTGAAGTATCAATGCCACCCAGTGCAGCAGAAATTCTACCTCTGGACCCTGAGGTATCACTGGCACACAGTGCTGGAGACAGAACACCACAACCCACACATGAGGCACATAAAAAGGCAGAGGATGAAGATGCGGATGAACCTGCCTTCATGGTAAGAAGGACGCAGTATCCTTCATCTCCGCCATATGGCCGGTTTCTGCTTGGTTCTGCCCTCTGCATCATCACCTTCCACTGTCCCCCGATACACTCTGTGACACTCACCTTGGACCTGGAAATGGACTGCCATATTATGTTTGGTCACCAATGACAAAGCATTCAGAGTGAGGACTGAACTGTTCCTCTTCCGTTGGACTTGTCATTCCCTGAAGGACTCTGGCTGGTCCTCCCCGGGCCAACAATGTAAAGTAGAGATTGAATGGCCCTGTACTGCTCCAGCTGCAACACTCCACTGAATGTGCATTAAACATTCATAATCACATAGATGTGTCATGCTTATGATCTTGCAAGTTTGGAAGTATGGATAAATGTAGGGTCAGTGGTTCCCCCTTACGTCCATGTTGCTCATGTCGTTGGACTTGGGTCACAGGGTGACACATTGCCGATTATGTTCCGGGTGGCGCCAACACTACAACAGTGACACACGCATTAGTTACTTCCTTTTCCAGCCCAGTACAGAACCATGCCCAGAGCCTCAGAGTCATTGTTCACACCCTTATGCTCGACTGGCATACACCAGGCCAGACCACTATGCTTACGCTCATTGGGGGGACAACGCTACATGTCCCAGGTCTTCCCTGTAGTGATCTGCTTATCGCAAGTCTAGTTGTCAGCAGCATGCCAGAGTCACTCCATCACGGCTGGTTTACACCCACACCACACCCATCCAGCACATGAGTCACATGACATGTGACCCTGCCAATAAATAGGGCTGGACCCACGTGCTCGATGCCATTTCCACTGTCCATCTGGGTGTTATGGTGTGGTTATTATTTATGCATGAGGGCAAGGGCCCTGCCACATCTCATTCCCCAGGGCCGGAGGTGACATGATGGCATCCGCACCATAATACTCAACCATAGACGGTCCATGACTTGTGGGGCACAGACTTGGTGGCACTTGATACACTGCATCCAGCACAGACACACTCCCACGGAACGGCGACTTTTGGTGCACTAAGATAGGGGCACCGTAAGTGGAGTGGGTGCGCAGCCTGCGATGATGCCCCGTCCTGGTGGTCCGAATTGTGAGGATTAGTGTGAGCCCTGCTGGACCACAATGTAGCCCTGAGCCAGCGGGCAGTGCTGGCCTACCACCACGTGGTGTTGCCTCATTGGTCACAGAGTTAGTGGCTCCTAGAGGGCTGAGCAGGTGTGCAGCCTGCGATTATTCCATGTGCACTGATATGAACTCTGCCATAGCGAAATCAAGACCCATAATCAAGTGTGAGACCTGGTGGCCTTCTGAGCGGGGCTGCATGATGTATAGGGTGCCATGTTCGTGGGCCCCGGGCCCCGGGCTTGGGCCTTGCACCAGCATGTGGTGGGTCCTCTTGGAGACAAGCCGGTGGCAGAAGGAGAGCAGTGAGGCCTTGGTGAGCAGGGGCGGGCAGTCACCTCAGGGCGGCGGGAGGGGCCGGGGTGCAGCAGTCTGGGCGGACAAGCGATAATGGCGTGTGCAATGGTATGTACTCTTCCATTCATAAATCTGGACTCTGTTTCATATGAGGGATCTGATGAACTGAAGTGCATAGCGGCACGTGGTTGGAGACTAAGCATTCAGTTCGTGGAATTTGCTGGATTTTCTGCAAAATTGCAAAAAAATCTGCGAAATCGCGTTCGGGACGGATTTTCAAAAACTGAAGTACATGAAACACTTACAGGGTTACAGCAGGTGCCCAAGTTGAAGCTAATTTCTTTGTAACCATTTACAAAATGGTTAGAAAGAAATTAACTTCAACTTGGGTACCTGCTGTAACCCTGTAAGTGCTTCCTGAGCGGTGCCTCCAGAGTTGTTGCCTACTTGCAACTATTCTCTGACCCTGCTCTGACTCTCGAAGCAGGGTCAGAGAAATGTTACAAGTATGGCACAATGCTCCAGGCTGTCACAAAAATTAAACCACAACAGGAAGCACTTACAGATAAGGAAGCAGGTGCCGGACTTGAAGCTCAAATTCAGTAACACATTAACCAGCCCCGGGTTGAGGCTGGGCAGGTGTGCTTTCTTCCCATAATCTACAGTGGTGAACCAGAGGGTGCTGTGATGAACCAGAAGGTGCAGTAGTGAACCAGAAGATGCTGTGATGAACCAGAGGGTGGCAGTGGTGAACCAGAGGGTGGCAGTGGTGAACCAGAGGGTGCTGTGATGAACCAGAGGGTGGCAGTGATGAACCAGAGGGTGACAGTGATGAACCAGAGGGTGGCAGTGGTGAACCACAGGGTGGCAGTGATGAACCAGAGGGTGACAGTGATGAACCAAAGGGTGGCAGTGGTGATCCAGAGGTTGGCAGTGATGAACCAGAGGGTGGCAGTGGTGAACCAGAGGGTGGCAGTGGTGAACTAGAGGGTGGCAGTGGTGAACTAGAGGGTGGTGTGATGAACCAGAGGGTCGCAGTGATGAACCAGAGGATGACAGTGATGAACCAGAGGGTGGCAGTGGTGAACCAGAGGGTGGCATTGATGAACCAGAGGGTGGAAGTGGTGAACCAGAGGGTGACAGTGATGAACCAGAGGATGGCAGTGGTGAACTAGAGGGTGGCAGTGATGAACCAGAAGGTGGCAGTGGTGAACCAGAGGGTGGCAGTGATGAGCCAGAGGGTGGCAGTGATGAACCAAATGGTGGCAGGGGTGAACCAGAGGGTGGCAGTGGTGAACCAGAGGGTGGCAGTGGTGAACCAGAGGGTGGCAGTGGTAAACCACAGGGTGGCAGTGATGAACCAGAGGGTGGCAGTGATGAACCAGAGGGTGGCAGGGGTGAACCAGAGGGTGGCAGTGGTGAACCATAGGGTGGCAGTGATGAACCAGAGGGTGGCAGTGATGAACCATTCGGTGACAGTGGTGAACCAGAGGGTGACAGGGGTGAAACAGAGGGTGCTGTGATGAACCAGATGGTGGCAGGGGTGAACCAGAGGGTGTCAGTCGTGAACCAGAGGGTGGCAGTGGTGAACCAGATGGTGCTGTGATGAACCAGAGGGTGGCAGTGGTGAACCAGAGGGTGGCAGTGGTGAACCAGAGGGTGGCAGTGAACAACCAGAGGGTGGAAGTGGTGAACCACAGAGTGGCAGTGATGAACCAGAGGATGACAGAGATTATCCAGAGGGTGGCAGAGATGAACCAGAGGGTAGCAGTGATGAACCAGAGGGTGAAAGTGGTGAACCAGAGGGTGCAGTGATGAACCAGAGGATGGCAGTGATCAACCAGAGGGTGGCAGTCATGAACCAGAGGGTGTTGTGATGAACCAGAGGGTGGCAGTGATGAACCAGAGGGTGCTGTGATGAACCAGAGGGTGCTGTGATGAACCAGAGGGTGGCAGTGATGAACCAGAGGGTGACGGCGATGAACCAGAGGGCGACAGTGTTGAACCAGAGGGTGGCAGTGGTGAACCAGAGGGAGGTAGTGATGAACCAGAGGGTGGCAGTGGTGAACCAGAGGGTGGCAGTGGTGAACCAGAGGGTGGCAGTGATGAGCCAGAGGGTGGCAGTGATGAACCAGATGGTGGCAGGGGTGAACCAGAGGGTGGTAGTGGTGAACCAGAGGGTGGCAGTGGTGAACCAGAGGGTGGCAGTGGTAAACCACAGGGTGGCAGTGATGAACCAGAAGGTGGCAAGGATGAACCAGAGGGTGGCAGGGGTGAACCAGAGGGTGGCAGTGGTGAACCAGAGGGTGGCAGTGATGAACCAGAGGGTGGCAGTGATGAACCATTGGGTGACAGTGGTGAACCAGAGGGTGACAGGGGTGAACCAGAGGGTGCTATGATGGACCAGATGGTGGCAGGGGTGAACCAGAGGGTGTCATCGTGAACCAGAGGGTGACAGTGATGAACCAGAGGGTGGCAGTGGTGAACCAGAGAGTGGCAGTGATGAACCTGAGGATGACAGAGATGATCCAGAGGGTGGCAGTGATGAACCAGAGGGTAGCAGTGATGACCCACAGGGTGGCAGTGGTGAACCAGAGGGTGCAGTGATGAACCAGAGGATGGCAGTTATCAACCTGAGAGTGGCAGTCGTGAACCAGAGGGTGCTGTGATTAATCAGAGGGTGGCAATGATGAGCCAGAGGGTGGCAGTGATGAACCAGAGGGTGGCACTGGTGAATCAGAGGGTGCTGTGATGAACCAGAGGGTCGCAGTGATGAACCAGAGGGTGGCAGTGATGAACTAGAGGGTGGCAGTGGCAAACCAGAGGGTGGCAGTGATGAACCAGAGGGTGGCAGTGATGATCCAGAGGGTGGCAGTGGCGAACCAGAGGGTGGCAGTAATGAACCAGAGGGTGGCAGTGATGAAACAGAGGGAGGCAGTGATGAACCAGAGGGTGGCAGTGGTGAACCAGAGGGTGCTGTGATGAACCAGAGGGCGGCAGTGATGAACCAGAGGGTGACAGTGATTAACCAGAGGATGACAGTGATGAACCAGAGGGTGGCAGTGGTGAGCCAGAGGGTGGCAGTGATGAACCAGAGGGTGGCAGTGGTGAACCAGAGGGTGGCAGTGATGAACCAGAGGGTGACAGTGATGAACCATAGGGTGGCAGTGATGAACCAGAGTGTGGCAGTGGTGAACCAGAGGGTGCTGTGATGAACCAGAGGGTGGCAGTGATGAACCAGAGGGTGCTTTGATGAACCAGAGGGTGCTGTGATGAACCAGAGGGTGGCAGTGATGAACCAGAGGGTGACGGTGATGAAGAAGAGGGTGACAGTGTTGAACCAGAGGGTGGTAGTGATGAACCAGAGGGTGGCAGTGGTGAACCAGAGAGTGGCACTGCTAAACTGCCCGGGAGCCCTGTGGGTGTGAGCCCCTGCGCTGCTGAGCTGCCCAGGGGTTGTGAGCCCACGCACTACTGAACTTCCCCGGTTCCCAGTGGGTGTGAGCCCCCGTGCTGCTGAACTGCCCCGGAGCCCTCTCAGTGTGAAAATCATTTGTGCTTAATTGTCTGAGACCCCTCTGGGTGTGAGCACACATTGTGCTAAGTGTCCCCCTGCTACCCGTACATATATACCCATACCGCACAGCACCATTATCCTCTTGCACCATGAAGTCTGGTGCCTGGATGCTCCTGATCCGTGTAGGTGGTACCACCATCTGGTGCAGTCAAAATGTAAAGTCATAACCTTCTACACAACACCAATAAACACGTGTCCCCCTGGCACCGGTATGCGCATGTACCAGGCATGGAGCACCCGCATGCCACTGCACCCTACTGCCCAGCGCCAGCATATGCCTGTATGGGGCAGTTTAGTATGAGATGGGACATTGTCCATCAGAAGCAGCTGCATGCGCCTGAACCCACTGAGCAGGATCAGAATGGCTTTGTACCAACACGCGCAGCAGAGCTATCTTGGACATCTGAAGGATTCTGGGGTCCTGTGCCAAACGTATTTTTTCATCCATGAGTTTCATGAGCGCCATCCCGTGTAGCTCCTGTGACCAGGAGGCTGCTTTCTTCTCATCTGCTGCTCTGCTCGGTCTCTGACCCTTTATAAACAAGATGCATGTGAACTCGCATAGAAGCCCCACCCATTTGGCCCCATCCACCACACACTAGCGGTATGAAACGTCTTCCCGCCCGTCCCCACTATAATGGCCAGCTCACTCAAGGGACTTCAGTGCCTTTTGGCGCGCTGGCAAAGTTACCAGCACACGTGGTCACATATTTGTGCAAATGGCACAAAAAGCCGCGAGTTCGCGGGAAAATTCGCAAACTCGTGGACTTTTTTTTCAATTTTGCACGAATTCGCGGACCACGGATTCGCAAATTTTGCCCATACTTATTGGAGACACACCGGTGCCAGCAGGTGAGCAGCAAGGCCTGGGTGCGCAGTGTTGGCACTCTCTATTCCTATCCCTCTCTTCTTTTCACTGTGTCTCTCCCTCTCTTTCTCTCTCTCTCTCTCTCTCTCTCTCTCTCTCTCTCTCTCTCTCTATCTCTCCCTTTATTTCCGTCTTTCCCTCTTTCTCTCTTTCTCTCTCTCTTTCTCTCTCTCTCTCTCCCTCTCTCTCTCCCTCTCTCTCTCCCCCTCTCCTTCCGTCTTTCTCTCTCTTTCTCTCTCTCTTTCCCTCTCTGTTTCTCTCTCTCTCCCTCTCTTTCTCATGTCACGCCTTCTTATCTGGATTTTTGTCTTGCAGGCTGTGACCTACAGATTTTCCTGAGGAAACCCGACATGACTCTTCAAAATTGTTGTTTTCAGTTTATTTGGATTGTTAGATTTGGGGGTCTTTAGTTGGCCCAGGTAGGTACTTGTGACTAATACGGACTCTCGACTCTAGTCAGGATAAGGGGGATTACACTCCTAAAATAACCCTTGCTCACCCCTTGGTAGCTTGGCATGAGCAGACAGGCTTTATCTCAGAGGCGTTGTGTTAAGCATTTGTGACCACATACAGTAACCCAGTGACAACACTACAAATGAACACCACACAGGTTTTATATAAAAAATATTTAGACTTTATATAGAGTTACCACAAGACCACAAACGACAAAAATACTCAATACTGCTACTTTAAGATGGTAGCCTTAGCTTAGTTTAGTTCAGTTCTTAAGATGCAACACTTTGTGTCAATGTACCTTAGGTTGCGTTGCGCTTCCACGACAAGCAATGTCGCAGCGAGGGAAATGCAGCAAAGTTCAAGTACAAAGAAATAAAGTTGTGAAGACCTTCCAGATGCGGCATGCTTCTCCGGGGATGCAAGAAGTTCTCAGTTCGATGCGTGGGGTGCAGCGGCGACACCCTTGTTCCGCGTGGCGACGGCAGCAGATCCACTTGCCACACTCTTCTCCCATGATGCGCGAAGCTTCCGCATGATGCGACAACTACAGCAGCGACATCTACGATGCGACGACAGCATCTCCGATGGCGGCGCACTTCTCGGGGATGCGAGGCGCTTCTCTTCGATGTGGTGCAGTGCAACAGTTCCAGCTGCGACACCCTCCTTCGGAGTTGTGACGGCAGCAGCAGCGACGGCGACATGCGTTCTCTTCGTTGTGGCACTCTTCTCTCTGATGCGGTGCAGTGCAACAGTTCCAGCGGCGACACCCTCCTTCGGAGTTGCGACGGCAGGCACAGCACCGGCGACACACTTTTTCTCGTTGAGTCGCGCTTCCAGGTCCTTGCGACACGCAGTTCCTCAGAAGTCCCAAAACAGCAGCAGGTACTTCCAAAAGAACTCTGGGGAGCTGGGGGTTGACGTCTGTTGTCCCTGAGACTTCAGCAGGAGGCAAGCTATTTTCCAAGCCCTTGAAGATCCTTCACAAGTTGAAAGCAAAGTGCACAAAGTTCCTTTCTCCTTCCTTAGGCAGTAAGGCCACCACTGCAGGCCAATTCCCCAAGCAGCACTTCAGCTTTGGAATAGTCTCTCCTCAGTTTCTTCAGGCTCCTCTCCTCAGTAAGGTTTCTTCTTGTAGTCCAAAAGATGGGCAACAAGCAATTGACTTACAAATACTCTCAATAATCTAAACCTGTTATATCAGCCTACACATATTAAAGGTCATACCCTGGGTCAAATTTGGACTACCAAAATCCCTTTGAAGAACTTTAGCATTGTCCCCTATGTATGATCAGACCATTGTTTGATTTCCTTCTCATTATCAATCCTCATTTCTCATAAACCCCGACCAGTCCTGATACTCTATCCATGAATTGGTCTCGAGCTAACTTAACGTCCCTCTGCAACCAGCTTGAAAAATCCTTACCATTCCCAAAGAAAGATATAGATGACTACAAGGGAGCAATTGCAGGATGGCTTGTTGAGGCCAGTAATGTCCATGTCCCCTTTCAGAAAATTAAACAGGCTAGACGCCATGACACCTATAAATGGTTCTCAGATTATTTAAAAATAGTGAAATTAGGACTCTGGCGCTCCAAGTGGAAATGGTGCAATTCTTACTCTCTTGATCTCAAAAGAATCTTCATATGACAACTTAAAGAGTACAAACAGTCGATCAGGCAAACTAAAGCTATTTTCTTCACTAGTAAGATCTTTAATGGCCCCAACAAATCTAAAGAGATTTAAAAAATTGTTTCTGAACTATAATACCCAGATGGAGTCCTTCTACCTATCATGCCCTCTAAAAATCTCTGGGATTCTCTCAATTATTTTTTCTTTAATAAGATTGAAACCATCAACAAGAGTATTCCTTTCAGCCTTTTGTACAATAGCCTGCCATCAATGGATATAAATATGAGTTACCTCTTGTCCTTCCCCAAGATAAGTAAAGAGGACCTATGGGACTTACTGATAAAAGTTAACTCAGAGTCACTCAATGATAGCTATTGATACAAATGGTATTTCCCAGATCAGGCACTATCTTTTCTTAATCAGTCTTTCAGTCAAGGTATGGCTACTTCCTTCCTGCTTCCTTCAAAAAGGCAATTCTAGTCCCCTTACAAAAGAAAATATTTGAGGATCCCCTCAACCTAAAAAGCTATTGCAGAATCTCCCTCCTCCCTTATTTTGCAAAACTGCTTGAGGAGCTTCATCACCTCTGCTCATTTATAGAGGCCTCAGAATCCCTTGAACACTGCCAAGCATGCTTTCAGCCAGCGCACTTCACTGAAGCAGTGATCTTCTTGCTAGTTGTTGACATGCAAAAGGAGGTGAATGAAGGCAATACTCAAGCCCTAGTACTCCTCAATCTGTCAGTGGCCTTTGACATGGTCGACCATAGTTTTTTGACTTACCGTGTCAGGTGCTGCAGAGCTGTAGGACACAGCTTTCAACTGGTTGATTCTCTCTTTTCTTAAAGACAGTTCTCAATCAGTTAGACTCTCCCTCTTTAATTCTACTTAAATCCGATTGAATTGTGGAGTGAAAACAAGGCTCCTCTCTTTCTTCTCATCTTTTTAATCTTTATATTCGTCCTCGAGGTCACTCTCTTTAAAACTTGAAAGGTAACATTTCTAACTATGCCGATGATAAGCAACTCCTTTTCACAATTGATAATACCCTCAATTCTAAGTCGCATTTCGAAGACACCATGCTGTTCATCTGGGATTGAATGAACAGTAACCATCTGAAAATAAACTCTGACAAAACAGAGATATTAGTCACCAAAAATAGGTTCAACTTCTGGCGTCCCTATTTTTGGTCCAGTGATTTGGACCCCTCTCTCTCCAAGAGGTTGTAATAAGTCTTGACTTCATTATCGATGAGGAGCTATCCCTAAACCAGCTCATTGGTTAAGTGATATCATTCTATTTCTTCCAAATGCACAGAATTCAGAAGATTAAGAAATTTCTTACTGCTGACGCCTTGATCTAAGTCATAATTGACTTAGTCATGTCAAGAATTGACTACGCCAACTCCCTCTACTTGAGTCTTCCTAAACATCTTACATGTAGGTTCCAGTTCATTCAAAATCAGGGTGCTCGGCTGATCTAGCAACTTCCCAAACATTGTCCTATTTCTCAAGTGACAAGAGATCTGTATTGGCTCCCTGTTGCACAGATATCTACATTCAAAGCATTTTGCAATATCTTTAAGGCCTTGCACACAAATAGTCCAGATTTGATTAAATCTCAGATCCATAAGTTTCCCCTCTCTTGGGATTTTAGATCCACTTATCTACACGATTTAGTGATCCACCAATTCAAGAGAAATAGGAATGGAGGAGTCATGTTCTCAGTCACTGCTCTTTGTATCTGCAACTCTCTGCCTTTGGAACTTAGGACCACTTAAAACTATGGAAAGTTCATACAATTGTTGAAGACCTGGCTCTTTTAGCAAGCCTATCAATATGGATGTGAGTCCTGTTGAGACAACTACCTAGCACCAAGAGACTGTGTGGTTGATATGCGCTCTATAAGGTCTAGTGACATAACATAACCAACCCATGCATTTAGCCATATAGTGTTGGATGCTGTCTTATGAGCACTTTTTGTTCACAAATCAGTAGCAGTTGGAGTGTGTGTACTTCAGGTAGAACAATTTACATGTCAGCTTTCTTGTCACTGTAGGTTTGCCCATTTTAGAACTATCAATAAATCAATGTGGTGCTAGGAGAACTTGTCTGTGAAGCACTTACATCTTTTAAAATGCTACTGAACTGTAGATAGTAAGAAAACATAACAATAAATAACCTAATTTAATCAGATATTTTAAAGCAATCAATCATGGCTTCATATGGTTTATGTTGTTGTTTCTGTATGTATATACATTCTCTTAGGTGTATGAGATGGTGCATGGAAGTGCATGTATTTGTAATATGAGCATGTCTTTATGTATTTGTGAAGGGTGCATGCGTATTAGCAATTTGCTTATGTTTGTCAATAGTATGTGTATGTATATGACTTGTATTATGTGTTGTGTTCAGCTGGTACAAAATGCCCCAGCTCGGCTTCTCTGAGGCTGTCGCAAACGTGACCACATTACAGAACGCCTGAGAGAGCTGCATTGGCTTCGTGTTGAAAATTGGATAAAGTTCAAAGCTTTGAGCTTTATGCATAAGATCAAAATCGGATCAGCCCCCCTCTACCTTCAGGCCCTTGTCAGCCCTACCTTCCAGCTCGCTCACTTCGTTCCTCATCCCATCATCTTTTCAATGTGCCAAAGTTCAAACTTACCAGAATGGGCGGTAGTTCCTTTGCGTACTGAGGACCCAGACTGTGGAACTCACTTCCTTTGGCCATACGGATGGAAAACTGTCACATGCGATTTCGCAGAGCGGTGAAGACCTGGCTCTTCGATCTCTAAATCTTCTGCCTTATGTTGTCGATTTGTCTCTTAGCGTCGGGAAACCCTCATGGGTAGCTGTCGCGCTCAATAAACTCAATAATAAATAAAGAAATAAATAAATAATAGGTGTTTAGAACAGGGACATTTATTGAACGTAATGTTTCATATATCCCCTTTGATTTTGCACACATGTTTCGACATGTTTCGCCCCATACAGCGCCGCTCTGTATGGGGCGGAACTTTGGGGAATGTCAAACTTGAAAGATCTTACTCGAGCTGAGAACACCTTCTTGAGAAGCTTGATGTCCCTCGGTCCTTCTGTCCCCATCTTGCCACTGCAATTGGACATGGGCTGTCGGGCGATTGAAGATCTAGCAAAGCTACGCCCTTTGCTTCTGTGGGCCCGCATCTGGAGAGTCCCTGAGCTCTCAAGCTATGCGGATGGCCTGCGGGAGATAATGAGATCGACAGGTTGGGCGAAAATAAAGTGGCTAACGGATATCAAAGCACTACTCACCAATCTGGGGCTGGAAGAAGCATGGCACCAACAGACAGCCCCGCCCAAATCAACGATAAAACAGCTTTATTGGAATTGGGTGGTAAATAGAAGGAATTCTTCTGCCTCGATTTGTAAGTCGACCAGAAATGTTATGGAGTCCAAAGATGTCCCCATTAGAGAACTGTATCTGGACATTATCTCAGCCCCTTGGGAAAGATCCCTGTATTTTAAATTTAGAATTGGTCTTCTCCCTGTAAAGGAACTCACTAGCCACTGGAAAATTCCGTACCAGACTGCTCCGTGGTGCCCCTTCTGCCCTCAGCGCCATGAATCTGTCCCTCACTTTTTATTTGAGTGTCCTGCCTATAAAGTCCCAAGGATGAAATGGTTAAAACCCATGTGTCGTACACTGGGAACTAGGCACTGCAATGAGGCACTAAGGATTCTTGTTTCAGACACTCGCACTTTTTATGCATGCGCCACCTCGAAGTATCTTGGGTGGGCATGGCGGATTCGGTCAAAAAGACTCAGACAAATTGTTTAATTATGCTTTTACTTTTACGGCCTGTTTCATAACCATGCCTATTTTAGGTAATTTAAATATTCTTCCCCTAAAAAAATAATAGTAAAAATTGCAGACTTAGATCATGCAAGGGTTTTTTTTTAAAAATACGGTTTTATCCTTAAATGCTTTGAAATGAATTTTACTTGTATGTATGCTTTTTAAGATATTTTATATGTCGAAATAAAGCCTTTTTGACTTGACTTGACTTGACAATCACTACTGCCCAATTGGGTCTTTGACCTTCATCAGGTCTAGGAAGCCCTCATTGCATTCATTGTCATGCAATGATAGTATTGACTGAAACATTAAGTAGCGATCGCCTTCCTCTTTTTCCGACTTGTTTTGTCAAAAAATGTCATTAACTCAGAGGAATTTTGAATTTTGAGTTATATGTTTCAATATCAGATAACTTGAACAGAAAAAACAGGGCTTGGCTCAATATGGTACGGGCCTGAGCCCCAGGGGTTTATATTTCTCCTATCATTTGTGCAACAGCTTTGCTTTTTATCGTTTTTGTCTGCTCCCTGGTAGTAACCTGAGAGGTTTGTAGCACGTACACATTATCTGTGACCTGCTCCAAACCCCTTGCAACATTACCACTGAAGTGTCTCTATTCAATATGCAGCTTCGCAATTCTGTGGGCAAAACTTTCAGCTTCATCTAGCCCCCCTTGACTGCCTTAGAGATGTTTCTTTCTTCATCTGTGGATTAGTGATTCACCTTGTAGTGATTCACATAATGCTGTCACTGCCTATGGCAAAACCTCTATTTGTGTGGCCCTGAGCCCCTGGCTTTAAATCTCTGTCCTCAGTCCCTCTTTCATAGTTTTTGTAGGCCACTTATTTTCTTGCCCATGAGACGTAATGCCTTCAACTGGTTTGTCAGTACAATGACCCTATATCCCTCCAATGCACTTGACTATAATTCCAAGTTCACGGCTACAATTCTAAACATATACTTATTAATATCAGAAGGCTTACATGTACAAAAGCTACTCCAGTGTGAAGAGAAAAAGCCCAAACACTAGAATCATCATCACATTTGAAATATCAATAAATATGATACATTCGCAACTCGGATGACTAAAAACAATACATCCCATGCAATGAAGCAACAAAACTAAAATATAAAATAAATGTGAAACAATGTATAAGAGTGCATTTAAAGGGAGGATATTTACAGCATGGTTTGTGGCATTTACCGTGATGTTTAAAATCTTCTATTCCCAATTTTGCTCTTTAAATGTGGAATTAAATGCAGATTTTGAGCATTCCTTACCGAAGTGTACATGTATCAGAATTTACTACATATTTTTATTCGGTAAAAGTTGGCAAGCTTAGATTACCAATATTTACGAGATGAAATTGCAAGGGGTGGCATGTTTACAGCAGTCAATGGAAATCTGACCCCTTCACAATCAGGAATTGAGCACAACCCTTGAGTTGTAGGGCAACATAGAAAGGACAAACTGATTTCTAGTCTGTATTTCCAAGTATACATTTATTTCGTTTTTTGCAGTCCTAGTTTCAATTATCTGTTGTGTTCCGTTTTGAGTTCTACATCTAATTATTCAGCCACATTGTGCATCTATTAGTAATCCAATTATTTGAGGTATTCCACAAGGTGAATGTTTCAGCGTGAGTTTTTATTCCCATAATGAGCATTGCATTTGCAGAATTGCCCAGAATTCTCTTTCTTAATTTCCATGGAGAAGGTTTTTCCGATTTGGAGCTGTTTGTTCAGATGCCTCTCACATAAACTGTCTTTTGAGGTCACACACAATCATCATGTAGAAGTTAAATTGTCTGCAGGGTCCTAATGCTATTTATTTTATCCATTTCTAGAGTGCTCTATTGCCAAGAAAGTCCCCTGCATTAGCTAGACAGGCAAGAAAAGAGAGCTCGATATCACATCAGGGATTATAGGGGCATATTACCAACAACTAGCGATGATTATCCCTATGTTGGTTTAGCGGCAATATTAATATCGCCGAGCTCCGCCGATTTTTAGCGCTTAGGAGCCTTGCTATTATCAAGGTTTATCTCCTAAGCGATAAAAATCGGCTGATATGCATGAATATCACTGTAAAGTCAGCGATAATCATGCATTATCGAGCAAATGCTCTTAGCCATGTTATCCACCTACCATTGGATAACATGGCTAAGAACAGCTCTGGGCAGGTGTTAGCTTTTGGAGATAATCGCGCTTAGCGCGATTATTTCCAAAAGTTGGTAATAGGAGATAGAGATGTTAGCGACTGTTTCTAGTCGCTAACACCTTGGCATGCCCACTTTGCATGTCATTAGCGATAATTATCGCTGACATGCAAAGTGGGCACCTAAATGCCCGCTATCTCCTACTAGCTGTCGCTAAATGGTGTTAGCGACAGCTAGGTAATAGGGCAATACAATTATCGCCGCTTTAGCAGGAAAAATTTCCGCTAAAGCGGCGATAATGCCCTTGGAAATATGCCCCATAGATTGTTATTTTAGGTGGTTTGCACCTTTTATTAGTAGTGGGAAGACAATTATATGTTTAACCTGCTGCAAATTACACACAATTGTAATGTTCAAGGGCTTTCACTGCACTGTCACAGAGTGTGAGCCTGACAAACTCGTGTTCGAAATTCTGCAAAACTCCATCTTTTGGATAGTACTTTCATTCATGTAATCACATGGTTGCTGCATCAATATATGAAGGTGGTAGACATTACTGTCAAGGGGAACTGAAAACTATTAGCTGTCATGAATGCCGATGACAAAAGGAGGTGGCTTGCACTTGCTTACTAATGCAAGTCTCTTTTCAAGTGATTATATGGTGATTTGTTGTACAACCCTTTCATAAATTGACAGTGTGCTTGTGCCATCAAATAGATAGGTAAATTAAGAACTCGGAAGAGGCTTGCATTTCTAGAATCAAGAGCTGGCTGTGCCTCAAACCTACAAATCCTGGAAACAAAGGGGCATATTATCAAGGACCGGTGTTAGAATTATCGCCGTTTTATCGACAGGAAACTGCTGATAAAACGGCGATAATGGGCTTGATAATAAGCCCTTGTTATTTCCCATAGAAGCCCATGTTCTGATGTTAGCATGGGCTTCTATGGGAACTTACAAGGGCGTATTATCAAGCCCATTATCGCCGTTTTATCGGTTGTTTCCTGCCGATAACACGGCGATAATTTTAATACCGGTCCTTGATAATATACCCCTAAGCACCCTATAGCAAGCTGTCTCCGGAGCTGGCTAAGGTTTTTAGAACAAATAACCACATCTGTCTGAGGATTAATGTAGGATTTATATGGTCACTCCGAAGTCCTTTTCAGATATTCTCCAGTTCAGCCTTGTTTGATACATTTTTGTTTAAATAATTTTTTATGAGGTCAAAGAAAAAATATCCTTCATTTAGATAAATTGTCACCTAAAATCCCCCCAAAAATATTTGAAACACAACGGAGAGGCATGTCTAGCACCCATCGAATTCCCTAAATTACATTTTAAAGCTTAACTTGTGCAGTATTTTCACATTTCTAGGAGACTTTGTTGCAAACGATTTTCCTTTTATTCCTAAGGAATTATTTTAAATTTCGCCATAACATTTGGACCCTTTTATGTTCCTTTTTGATTTTTGTTCTAATAGTTTTATTAAATAGTTTCTAATTTATTCAAATGTTGTTATTCTATTGTTTTTTTAATGTGTTTTTGCTTGGATGTGCTGTTGCAGATAGCATTTTATGCATTTTCTCACAGGATTACCTTGTCACCCTGGCCTAGCTACAGAAGGTGATGCAAAAAATGTTGGTGGTGGGGAAACATGTTTTTATCTTTGAAGCCTGAAAAATGGGACATTGCCAAGCGTGAATTTCTCATAATACATTTGACATTGTGCTTCTAAACTCAAGACGTAGTTACACAGATCTAGGTATTACAATCACAAGGCCAAACACATCTGCTGATTTCAGAGACAATATACAAGTGGCCAATTAATTTGTCCGTTATTCCCTGACTAAAGCAGCCATTTTCAATGTATAAATTATATTTGTATAGTACTCATCTAGCCACATACGTAGCAGAGTGTGTCACATACTATATTTTAATATAGCAAAACAAAAATTAATATAGTCAGTGTATGGCGAGGCTAAATGTAAAAGAATTAGAGATACATTTAGACCATGACGATTGATCTGACAGCCCCTCAGATTAATTGAGGCTACCACTATCCCACTGTTGGAAAAATACCTTTAATATTTAGAAATCTCTACCAAGCAGGCAGGATGGCACTACCTTCATTGGCTCCATTAAAGGCACTGAAGCTTTGCTGAGCAGGAGCCATGTTTGTTATACCGCTCAACTAAGCGTTTTGCGGTCTGGAAAAAAATTGCCTTGCTTCCACAAGATGGTCCTGTGTAGGGAAACAATCAAGGGTTGCTCCTTTCGTAAATTGGGCAGGTTGCCTGGTGTGCTACTGCATGGAAGATGGTTGTAAGAGAAGCTTGGCTGAAATTGATGGACCACTAATAAAGCTTTGTCAAAATCTAAGTGTGAGAGAAGAAGTGCTGGATTTGCTGCTCTCAAGGCACAAGGCGGATTGGTGGGTGTGAGTTTTTTGAGTTAGAACATTTGAAAAGTGATGTTCTTTGCAAGTTCTGTTTAGGTCAAATATGCAGCACAGGATTTTTCACAAAGTGGCAAGACTAGATGACTTGCCAAGATCGCAAGTTATTTTAATAGTTTTTGGAAAGGAATAGGATTCTCTTTAATACAGAAGTAAGAACTCTGTCTTTACCAGGTTCAGTATCATGGAGAATGTGCAAATACAATTCATTCAGTTTTCAATGATGGTTTTCAAGGTTGTTTTGTCTTGGTGGAAAAAATTGTGTGTCATTGGCATACTTGTGAATATCTATCCCTGAACTCCAGAACAGTCTGGCCCAGCTGCCCTAAGTCACGAATGAATGGAGAGAGTGTTGAGATTGGGCATTGCGGTATTCTACATTTTAGAGGGAGAAGAGCGGATCTGAATGATTCTCTATGTGATTGCTCTTAGAGAAAGGGTGAGAACCAATGTAGGACCTGCACTTGGTCTCCATATAAAAGACGTGGAGAAGTGCACAGAATGGATCCAGTTCTAGGAGAGTTTCTGGTTCTGTGCTGTGATTTTGGTCCCCGGGCCCCATGATCCGGCCAAATATCAAAGAGGCTGGGGGGGGGGGGCATGCAGGCACACTCCCGGGCCGATTTTGACATCAGGGACCCCATCCCCCAGGGCCTGGCCCCATTTGAAATGGGGAGGGGGCATACAGCCCACCTCCCTGGGCTGATTTTGGCCCCTGGGACCCTATACCCCCTATCCCAGCCATTAATCAAAGGGGGAGGGGCATGCAGCTCCATCAAAGCATAGGAGACAGCTTTGATTAAAGTGGTAAAAGCAACCTAGAATTGCTGTGTAAGGGTAATTTTTCAGGATGGCTTGTATTGTTGACTGTCCGAAGTCTATGATAATTTTTTGTGGGAAGTAGGTATTAGTTTCTTGCTTTCCCTTTGGGCATATGACACTCTTGACCTCGATGTAATCTTCAGGTGCTGTGTTGTTTGCAAAACACATCTCTATTGTCATACTCCTCTCGGGAATTTCTCACAATGCAAAGTCATCTGCAGATATTGTTGTATTACAGGACTATGACTCTCCTTACATGACTGTGCAAGGTCTGTGAGTTCTGCATACTGACACTGTGGCCTGAAGGGGTACGTTTGAGAACTGGGCCAGGAATTAAGTTACATCTGTAGTGTTTTCTGACTCCCCAGATATGCATGGATGCATTCTGTAACAAGAAGATGTCCCCTTGTACACATCATACTTGGACTTTTGCCAAGACAGGTGTCATTTATGATCTGTGTGGGTACATGCTACTACATTTGCTCCTGCAAAGTGCTGTCATTGTGCATGGTACCACAGTGGTGAGACATAAGAGACTTAGACTGTTGTATGAGATATGGGACTATTTGGAGGCTTGTGTTCCAACACTCGCTGAGTGCCATCTGAAACACACTTTGCCACAGCAGAATATATCAAGCCTGCTAGTGGTGCAGAAGTGCCCTGCTCAAGTGCGTGTGGACAGGAATTATAATTTGGCATGTGGATATGTGACATATCTGGCCTGTTCCGTGAATGCAGTCCACTGCATCAGATTGCTTTTCTTTATAGGTGGTTTGAAAAATGGGAGCTATGGCCCCATGTTCCTCAACAGGTCTGACAACATGATTGTTACATGTGAGGCCGAATTCAAGTTGAGGAGACACATAGGAAGCCTACAAATATTTATTTACTTTTTGCACAATTCAGGTCATATCTGAAATGTTGTCCTTCCTATAAACTGAAATTTTCGCAAAGAAATTCTGCACAATGTGGTTGCATCACCTACAACCAGCCATTGTGTGTTGGATCTCTCCTCCATCCTCCTCCTCCATTGGTTCCCTCTCCTTATGGTCCACATCCCATGAGACATTTGTCGGTACACCTATGTTGTGCAGGATGGTACATACAAGGATGTTCCTGCACACTACTGGGGGCGAGTATCGCAATCTCCCCCTCACAGTTCCAGCCATCGGAAGTGGGACTTCAACACGTCAAATGTAGGCTCCACAGTGTTACTGGTGTAGGCCATTGCCTGGCTTTACTGCTGTTTTGGCTCAGTCTTGGGATGTGGAATTGGTGTCAAGACGCATAGCTACAGATCATATTCTTGATCAGCTGAAATAGGAAACTAATAATACTGTCAATGACCATGCTGATTGTTAAAGCCACATTCATTTGCATGTCTTTTAAGTGTACAGAATGACTCATACACATTTATTACAGTATTTGACAATATCTGTTACATATATATTTGCCCATTGTATTACACGTCTCTTCCAGTTCTCTGTGTCATGCAATGTATGTGGATACTTTGGACACTTCTACATGCAGACATTCATGTTTGTCCAGTAGCTTACTGTGATAGTTCTCATGATAAGTTCATTACCACACTATGTTATGTGCATGTGTAAAGTGACAGAATATTGATCTGATTGTTTGGCCTTATAGTCATCCCTAGGTTGTCTGTGAGAGTGCTAACATGTTTGACATTCACACATACATATGTCCCTGGGGAACGACTGATGATGTTGCTGCCCTACCTGACACAGCCTTTGAATTGTCCACTTACGTTAGTATTAGAATTTGGTGTGTACATATGATGCGTTTTCAACATGTTACATAGGTAGTTGTGAAATTTATAGTCAGCCTTCATCTGCTGCATTTCATCAGACAATTTGTCATGGGGCACTTGGAAGGACACATAGGTATTGCGATGTGTAACATCTCCATGTTGGACATACTGATGTTGTTACAAGTATCTATCTGCCACAGACCTAGACACAATACTTTGGTCTTCACATGTATGTGTATGACTGTAAATTGTAGGGGATTGTGTACTTCTATGCCTTGATTCTTTCCTCATTGCTGCAGCAAATGAATGTTGAGAATGGTATCCTGAGTCCACTGTGGTGCATTGTCCAGGTTGCATTTTACTCTATGTTGATGACTAATGTATGACATGTTTGCTCACTTGTGTTAGACTTTGTGACTTTCACATTGCTGGATTCATATGCTTTTAATTTAGGCTACTTATTCCACAGAATAGGTGAGCCATCTCATTGGTAACATCAGTCAATGTGGCTGTAAACCTTTTTGTTTGTGTGTATGTAGACTGTCAGTATTGCTGAGACATATATGTGTTTTGTACTGCTGGTGTCAATAAGTTATCCAGTATTGATATTTATAAATCTGGGGTCACACATTGCCTTTCCACATCCTTCTTCCTGTGTTGGTCCTGGAACGTTTGTCAACATACAAGTGTACTGCCAAGTGTGACACACTTAGTCATTTCCATAGTACTTTTTCTCCCACCAATGCAATTTCTGACCTTTGACTGATACCGAGAGAAGGTACCCCAATGAGGAGACACTCATCTCACACTTATCTCTTGTGTTGCGTTTGAACTCATATTGGCTTGCCGGGCATACCACATGGTTTTATTTGTGGTTCATTACACAGACTGTTGATGTGGTTCCATCAATACACACAGAGTGAATTGTCACATTTCTACTCACTGATGTTCTGTAGCTACTGCCATTGACCGTTAAGTGAGTGCTTGTCAATGTGTGACATCATTGTCTACATGTTGCAGTGCATTGGGCCCACTATGTGCACAAGACACAAGGGATCAGATATTTGGTAAAGTGGCACTGTGCAGTGCAGCAAGTTACCTATCTGCACAGCACTGCGTAACTGAGAAAGAGCAGTTGTGAACAGTATTTAGGCCAAACTGCACATTCCTGTCCTTTCACCCTCCACTAGTACACAATGGGCTGCCTAGCACAAGCACAGGCACACTGGCACCATGGTGCTAGGGTTACTGCATTGCATACAGGATTGTCTTTGTCTACGAGGGGGCAACTTCCTGAACATAATGAACCCTTAGACGCCTGATCATCTAAGTGTGTCTACCATAGTATGCGGCACACATAAGAAGAGGGAATGACTTAGGTTATTTTTCCTGTTGCACATCACCTGCGGGGAGCAATAAATGTAACACATTTCCAAGTTTGTGTGGTATATATGACATGCCTCATTAACTTTGTGAGCAGAATGGAAACACCCAGACTTGCTGCACCGAGGTTCGATATTAATAAAATAGGCAGATTTGATAGTGACGTCTGGTGCTGGTTCGTTTAAAAGCTCTGACCCTGATTGTGTGTACACATAGTGATGCAACACTGCATTTTGCACAGCTTTGCATTGCTCTAGATCTTTACACGATTCAAAGGCACACAAAGTGGCTTTGCCTGTCTTAACGCTTCTGACTTATGGGTATGATTTACACATGTACCAGGATGCAAGTCTGAGGCACACCCCTCTTACATATGGCCCTATTTTTGTTGCCAAACACACAGATGGTTATTATGTTATATAGTGTTTACTGTTAGTAAGTCTGTTGTGTACATTATATTTGCTTACCAACAAGTAGGACATTTCCATATCACCCATTCTGGTAACACTCATTGATGATGCAATGCCTGAAGATGCAAGCATCTTGCTTACTCACCGGGTATTTTGCCAGCACATTGGTGAACATCCCTAGATGGTCCATGATGGCCTGGATGTTGATAGAGCAGGTGTGCTTCCGGTTCCTGTACAGGTGTGATGTTTCTACATTGGGAACCATTTGCCCATGTGTGCAATCCATGGCACGTAGCACATCTGGAAATCCAGCAATAGAATAGAAACTTTGCTTGGTCTCCAGCTGCTGTTGTTGTGTCTTGGGGAAGGGGAGGGACTGGGGTGTGAGGTGGATAATGGCATGCTGGACAGACCTTAGGAAGTCAGAAAACGATGGCTGCAATATTCCTGCCAATCTGCGTGTTGTGATCTGGAATGAATCTGATGCCAGGATGTGGAGGACTGCCATCAGCTTGATCTGCGGTGGGATGCTGATGTCTCTGGCACTTAGTGGCTGGATCCTTGACGCAATATCCTTCAGCAGTTTTTGTATGGAATCCCTCCTGAGTCTGCAATATCTGATGACCTCATCCAGTCTGAAGTCAATAAGGGAAATCTGATGGCGTAAAACATGCTCCCTTCTTCTGCACTGCCTACATGCTGGTGGTGATAGTGGTAGTGGTAAGGGGTGGCCTCCTTACAACTCATAGCTGCGGAATGAGCACCTATATGGCGTAATTACGATTGCCAAACTGTTTTGTGTGGCTTGTCTTTATGTACCACAGCCACTGTGCCATTTTCTATGCGTGGTTTGCCGATGCACAGGAATGTTGACACATGTCAGGCTCTGCGCACTGCTTGCCAATGATACATCTATGTTGACATAACCATAAATATCACTGCATTCATTCTACGGTAGAATTTACTGGGGAACACCTGCCTTGCATATTTTAATCTCTATGTGGCGCAGGTATCTTTAGACCCAGTCCTACAAAAACTGAAGCATGTGGCCACATGCATATATTTGTAGATATGGAGTATACTCTGTGCCGCCGTTGAGTCTAAATTTGTGACATAACGGCGGCACAAACCTCTCATGCCCTTTATTTAACTGGTCATCATCTGTACATTTATTCACCTTTTTGGGTGCCCTATTGTACACCAGTAATCTACTTTAGTTTATTACATCTGTGCACTCTTCTTCCAATGGCAGACCCTTGCACTGCTTAAGCTGGATATGCAGTATGTCAATATGATATGGCAGACAACTGCAGTGATGTATTAGAGTACTCCACTAGTGGCATGGTTGGAACTTAAATGCCACTTTGGCCTCTCAAATTGTTAGTGAAGTTGTGATATTCCAGATTGATTATAGTGTGTGTGTGTGTGTATATGTGAGTGTGTGTTTTCAAATACAGTCTGTGGGGACTACATTGGACCTTACTGTGTTGATAAACCTGGTAAATCTAGGCACAGAACCAATTCTTGGAGGACCATTACACTTTGAGGACTGGTCCTCATAGTGTGTTACGGTACGTTTGACCGAGTTCATCAAAAAACTATATGTGCAGTTATTTTATTTTGTTCCACAGCATAATCTCCTGTGATATTAAGACATGGGCAGACTTAGAACAGAAAATACTCCCTTCATTATGGCTAATTGCTGGTCTTCGTATATATAGGTATGTCATGCTCTGTGTGTTTGTGTATGTGTGTTCATGTTTGTGTGTATGTATGTGTAGCTATTTCATTAAGTATTGCATATAGTGTTTTTTTGTGTCCTCATACGCCATTAGATATACCCAGATTCTGCTTTACTCTTTCTGCGGCCCCCATTCGATTGATTGGCGCAAACAGTATAAAGATTCTGATCTGATCTTAATGGAAGCTCTTTCCACAGAGACCCTCCTGAATAGTCAGTTCAGTTTTTTTAACTAGATGGCCCTTGCAACTGATCCGAGGGATACGTACTACTGTGAAAAGGCCTAATCATTGGACAAATAGGTCTCTATTGTTGCATCTTGTCAAGCCAACCTAGACAAGGCAACCACAAATCTTTTTTCCTTTTCCAGATAGCCCTCTCCAGATTTGATGTGTATTTAATCGCATTTACCCAGTCTAAGACAGTCGGGTGATGCTTTTAAGACAACATTAGCAGATTTCTCTGTGTGCAAGAAGAATTAAATAAAAGGACAATTTACTTACATCTCGAGGTAGCAATTCATAATTTGTGAAGATACCAAAAAATACCAAAGTAATGCTCGCCTGTATTTCAAAACTGAACATAGCTTTCATACCTTCAATAACCGCACCCCAGAATGTGTGTATCATTGGGCATCTTAAAAACATATGGATATTGTCAGCTTTTTCCTGCTGACACTTCGGGCAGCGGGGGGTAGGTCCCCTACAAAGTTTAGACAACCTAAGTGGGGACCAGTAAATTCTGTGGAGAGAAAAGAGCTGATTTCTCTTTAAATTGGCAGTTGACACTGTAGAATGTACTATAGCCTTATAGCCCGCCGTAGCGGGCTATAGCGGCTATTAAAGGCCCGCTGAATCGTTAAAGGCCCGAGCCGAAGGCGAGGGACTTTAACGAAATAGCGGGACTTTAATAGCTGTATAGCCCTGCTACGAAGGGCTATAAGGCTTAGAACATTCTGCCACTAGAGGGCAGAATGTTCTAACAAATTAAACAAAGGGTTCTCGAAGCTTGAGGGGATATAAATCCCCTCGAACTTCGAGAAGCCTTAGTAGAACATTGGAATGTTGCTCTGCGGGCCTTCACCGGCCCGAAGAAGCAGGGAGCACTCCATTGTCTGCAATGGAGCTTCCAACATTCCAATGTTCTAATAAGTCGAAAGATACTTGACAAATTTCTTCTTGATTTTCGTCTGGCAAGCATTCTCCCGAAAGCTGGATTGGTAAGGTGAAATCTCCATCAGCAATGTCCATCATCGTCCAGTATAAGTTTGCTATCTCTTTCTTGTTCCGCTTTCTCACATGTAGTGCCCTCTCCAGATCGTTTGAGAAACCCACAACTGTCCCGATTGCCAGACTCCAGCTTCTTATTTGTAGATATTTCAATTTTGATAATTTGCTGTCTATGATGTTGTTCAGCTCATCCCATGGTAGCAAGGAGCCCTCCGGCATTAAATGAGCCCAGCGTTCCAACCCTGCTGATTTCAACAGAGTTGCCAATGCATCTTTGGACCACTCTGGTGATCCTGGATAACCCCATATGGGAGCCAGGGCACTATAGTAGCTGATTTTCAAGAGCTTTCTGATTTTATACTAGATGGTCGCTATATCTATTAGCGACTTTAAGTGGACCTTCTTGGAGAAACGTGGGTCTCCGAACTTATACATAAAGGCTTGGTCATCTCCTTTATGTCCCGTAGCATTACTTTGAACATTTTTCCTATATCTGAGTCATCTGGCTGATGCAAGAGCATCTTCCCTGCCTGTAAGGGCAGGGAAGATTGCATGTAGTTTTGTATGTCTGTAGTGTTTGTCATGAGAGACAACTGCATTCATTTTTGTTTGGGTTGCATTAATGTGGCTCTTCCTCATGAAGTATTCAGCTGATCTTATAAGATGTGTTTGCACATGGAGGGACGCTGTTTGCTCACTGTCATACTTTGCCCACATCATGCTGGCATGATTCTTGTTTTCCATTTGTTTCTGTCATGCCTGCCATTGGTTTGCTTTTGTCTTCAGATTTGGTCTGCATATCTGACGTGTTTCATTCAAGTTGGCATTGATCAATTGCTCCAATGCTCTCTGCTATAACTCAGCACTGATCTTCACTGCTGCTTGTCTTTGACTGTGATATACATTGCGTGACTTCCCAAATTCATCAGATTTAAGCTGAACCTGCACACTGGAATTCTTGAATATGCAAAAGTCATGGGATGTGCATATTAAATAATAGGTATTAAGTATTAACAAAGAACTTTGATCTTATTATGGGGCTCCGAGTACTGAGGTTTAGCTGTAGCCCACAGTCTGCTTCATGAGAGGTATTGGTTGTAGCGTGATACAGAAATAAAACAAGCCCATTGTAAGAAGCTGTTGTTTTCAGACAGTGGCCTCCCAATGAGTTTCCTTTGCCTTATGGGGTAATCCTGATCAGCCAGTGACATATTATTCATCAGGTTGGGTGAAGAATCACGTGAATGAGGTACTTTGATCTGGAACAAGCATCTGACCAGAATGTGCAAGGAAGCTGCGCGCAACCACAGCACATCTGGGATGTTGTCCAACCCTATTAAGGTCTAGGGATAGTTTCATTCTTTTCCTAATGATCACCACTTTTAGTTGGTAGAATGTATGTGATGTAAAAATCTGGCATTATTCCAGATATCAACGATACTAACACTTGCCAACATTTAAATGTGGCAGCTGCAAGGTAGAGAGAGAGGTGCATACCTTTATAATAATGAACAAAGATTATTTGTGCCTTCCTTAACTGTGGTAAGTAGCTCCAGGAGTGTTTAACCATTATAACCCAGTGAAATCCCTGCCACGTTGTATGTAAAAGGAGGAAAGTTACACATCTAAATTTAACGATGTTGTAACTTAGGAAATGCATAGTACTGACAAGGATTTTCACTTTTAATCAGTTTTCAAAGATCAGCTTCATAGCATATGATGGCGTTACTTTGTAATTGTTCCTTTGATAATGGTAAGCATGCCGCTTAAGTTGGTCATCATTGCTATGCACTTCGCAGTTACTCCTTTCACCGACATCGAGACGTCTACATTTTTAGTGCTCTATATGAGTACACAAGCATGCCCCATCTTAGAATAATGCTTACCTCCATTTTGAAAAAAATAGCCAGATGTACTTTCAGGTTGTAAATGATTTTCTGTTCATTTACAACATTTTGACCATGTGATAATTTACACTAGCACTTATAAGTGTATGTTAGTACCATATGCAAACAGCTTATTGGAAATTTTTATTTAAGAAATCATACTCTTGCTCAACATTATACAACTGGTGAGACTGGTTCATTGCCCCCCGAATAAAAGGATCCTATTCTGAAGTGGAACACGTTGTATACCTAGCCTTCGCAGCTGGAAGTTGTTTGAACGTTTTCTACTTCTACTGTTTGTGATATTTCCTGAGTCGAACCAACTTTGTCCAACCGCTAAATAATTTCTCACAAAATGTTTTTGAAGAGAATATTCCCAGAACGTATCTAACAATAGATGGGCCAATTAACTTGTTTTTGGGGCGAACTCACAGGAAACAGTATTACAAGACAGACAAATTGCTCCCAACGCTGTAGTTTACTCCCACGATTTGCGGCAGGTGAAAATTCTCCTAAACTGTGGGTGAAATTTGTGTAGATTACAAATTTATGCACGAAATGGCTGGGTGAAATTCAGGAAAATTGCATGTGATTTCAGAGTCTGGGGCTGCACCTCAGAATCGTGTGCAAGCTACACACCAATGAATTACCATACCACGCTGAGCTGTTAATTATAAAATGCACAGTTTGCACCTGTAATTAGTAATAGACACATTAACAGGGCTAAAATATTCTGAAAGTTGATTTAACAGATAAAAACTTGGGGGCATATTACCAAGGCAGGCGATATGAAATTATCGCCCCTTTTGCACCCGTTTTCGTCCGCATAGCGGCGATAATTTCATTGCCCTATTAACAAGCTGTCGCTAACATCAGTTAGCGACAGCTTTTAGGTGATAGCGAGCGGTTTGGGGCCCGCTTTGCATGTCAGCGATTTTTATCGCTAATGACTTGCAAAGTGGGCGTATCCAACCTGTTAGCGACTGAAAGCTAACATCGCTATCGCCTTTATCAATGCAGCCATAGCGACAAAAACATTCACGCTAAGCACAAATATCGCTGAAAACTAACGCCTACTCAGACCAGTTCTTAGCCTGTATATCCAATGGGAGGTGGATAATCAGGCTAAGTCCCTATTAGCGATAATGCCTGAATATTGCTGGATTTCCAGCGATATTCGCGCATTTCGCCGCTATTGCCGGATATTTTATCGCTTTGGAGATAAACATTGCTAATAGCACTTTATCTCTGCGATAAAATCCGTCGATGCGCGGCGATAAAAAAAATGTCTCTAAGCTTATTTAGCGATAAATATCGCTAGTTGTTGATAATATGCCCCTTGGCGATTTGAGGAGTCTCGCAAATCTGATTTAGGGATACATTTTCTCTCAATTTCCTTTTTAAAGAACTTCGCAAGGCTTGCAAAATTTAAAGAAATAATTGTGCAAAGTTGTTCGAATTAACAATTTTGAAGTTGACTCAATCCTTTTTCCACCTCAGTTTAAGAGAAATCAATTTTTGTACGTTTTTCTAGAGTAAGTATCATCTCTAGTTGAAGCGTGGATTTTTGTTTTGTTTTCAATAGTGTCTGTGTAATGTATGTGAACAGTCTGCATACCCCTATGAAAGTAATAGTATGAACAAATTACCTCGGTGTTTGGAGGCACTGGACACTCAGTCTTCACGCTTTGTTTAACAAAATTCATATGAATTACTGATCAATACTTTCAATAGTTCTCATACTCAGTCATTATGTTAAGGATGGACAGTGTTGAATGTTTTCATGCACAAGTTATAACTAGTGCTTAAAATGTTATCTTCTTCCATGTACCGCCATTAACATTCTCCTACCCCTCCCCACACCATGTGTGGGACATTCTACTAACATTTAAATGTAGACATTTTACTCCCCGAACTTGATATCTTTGGGGCCATCCTCGCGTTGCTGGGACCGTCCACCATACGTGCGGCAGTCCCCCACTGCTGATTAGGATGCGGCCGCCACCCTGGCGGTCCCGTCTGCATATTTGACATTGCCGGGGTGCTGCTTACCGCAGCACGTGCCGTAATGCCAAATTGACATGTTGTGCATTCCCATGCACAACGTGACAGGCACCATGTGGTACCTGCCACCCAATGCATGGGAATGCAGGGGTTACCATAGGTACCCCCATAGTGCAGTCCTCCACCCCCCCTACTTCCCACCTGGGGGCCTGCAACGTGCCCCAAAAGCTATTCCCCACCAGCTTTTCCATGGTGGCATCGCCGCCATGGAAAGGCCTTTTCAACCAGGCATCATAATATGGATGGCGGTGCCTCATACTCACTATTCAGGTATGGGAGTTTGACTATACCTAGTGGGATTCTTGGCTCTTAGACTTAGGCTATTAGACTTAGGCTCTTAGACTTAGGCTCTTTCGCACCTACTCACATGCTAGGTACACTTAGGTACAGCAAGAATGCGCGCTCAAGTGCTACAGCTGGTGGTTACTGTTAAGCAGTTGCTTGACAACGACTTGTGGAACCGGCCATCTGTGATAAAGATTATGATATTAAAAATATAGTTTTTGTCACCGACACTGATTTCCCAAGAGAAGACGCATTGGATATATACAATATAATACGGAGAGCAATCCCATGACTAATGCAAAATTACTCACAGAACTTTTACTTACCCCTATAGACTATTCAAGATGTCACAACCCCAAGGGTCTAGCCAGTTAAAAAACAGGCACCGAATTTGGGCTTCTTATGAACAGTAAACCAAGGTCAACAAGTATGTTTTTGCCACAGTTGATTGGAATAAGGCAATATTCCTATTGCTAGCTGGTTGCACACCGACATACGAACAAGGCGCAAACTGTTCGTAGATATACCCGAACTATGTGTCAAAGCCGAAAGCAAATTGAACACCAACCAATAGAAGTCAGCATGGAGACCAAATATGACTATCAAATCGGTGTGATTACTCCAATGCCCCTGTCCTATTGGAACCAAGGCAACCTTACCAAAAGGGGTCCCATTTCCTAATTTTTAAATATATAGTTCAGAGTTACTTCTTCTAGCATCACTTTTTTCTTCACTCTTTAAAGAGACCTTCGCGAAGCATTTTTTTTATCTAACTTCTACAAAATTAAAAGATCCACATTTAAATATTGAAATAAGAATAAACATACCCTCGGTTTTCTATAGTGCTGTACGACTATTGCTTTAGAGAAAAACATTGTCTGACAAAGTGCCTTTAAAACAATGCTGCTCTTTCAATGAAATAGGATACGTTCAAGTTGTTCCTCTTCAGTTTCTAGCTCAGACATAGTCCCGACATGAAACAAGACAGGGATCTGCTAAGTTGACTGGCCTTTGGATCAAGTGTTACCAGTTGTACATAGCTCGTAGTGATCAGAACCAATCCGAGCTGTGTGTGAGGAGGTCGACTAATGTTTGATTGGTGGAGACAACGATAGGCCGCTGTGATTGATTACAAAGCCTGAGGCACATGAGAGGCTCTGCTGTCAGGGCACTGTTGTTTGGGAAGCTGTGTTCTCTCCGGACGGTCATTGGAAGGTGAAGGACGGCAAAATAACTGGCGAACGTTGTAGATGGCGTGGTTAGCTCCTCCAGTGAGCAAAAGGCGAGGCTCCGCAAGTGCAAACACTGCAGCCTCGGTTTCTGTAATTCAAACTCATGGTGCCTGAGCCTCTCACTTCCACTGGGCAAAATAGTGAGGAAGAAAAAATGTGCAGACACCAAGATTCTGCCTCCAACACTTCGCCCACGCAGTGCGAGGCCTCTCCCTTCGGTATCTGCACTATGTACAGCTACTCTGCTTTCAGTGTAGCTCTGGAAGAATTGTTGGTGTTCTTCTGTTCCTACCCAGATTGTGGTGCACAGTGTGGTGTAGATGGGACCTGGGCACCAACAGATCCCACGGCGCAGGTACCTGTTGGTAGGCAGCAGGGCATTTCTCCTCACTCTTCTCCTCTCAACACCATCAAATAAACCTCTTTGGCATTTCTACACGTAAAACACAAGTACTGCTTGGTGTGCAAATACATGTTGTGATGACTGATTACATATATTTGTAGGGGTGAGTATTCCCTAAATGTCAGGCCCAATTTCTAAATATGGCAGAAAGGGTGCTGTAGTAGTATTACTAGATCATCTCATTTAACTACATTTACCAAAGAGTTCATAATTAGAGGTAAAGAGTTTCATACACAATAATGTTCAATGCCTTTAGTTGTCATTAAGGTGGTGAAATGGCCCTATGAGGGGATATCTGATGTGATTGTTGGGGCACAAGTTTAAATGTCAGCCTTTCATCCTTCCGGGTCAGTATATTAATTAAAACACTTCCAATCAGCTAGAAATATGCAGTAAGTTCTACATAAAATAAGCATTGACAAAGCCAATAGGTCTGGCCATGCCCTCCATAAAACAATCCTAGTTTTGCTTCTTTGGCGATGTTATTGTTATTTATTTATTTATGCGATTTTATATAGCGCAAACTTTACCCGAAGGTGTCAGAGCGCTTTACATAAGAACCAGTTCACAAAACATAAGGACTTAGGATTACATAAAGGATACAAACAGAAAAAATTGCAAATGTACAAGATGTAAAGTCACACAAGGAGGAGATACAAATGGATATACTCTAAGAGTCACATAGGAATGTTAGATAGAACAAAGGTCTACTGCAAATACTAGTGATTAGAATTATCTCTATATATATAGGGAAGGGATTTGACTGGATATACTCTGAGTCACATAGGAATTGTAGGTAGTACAAAGGTCAACCGCATATACTAGTGATTGGAGTTATCTCTATATACATAAGAAAGGGATACAAATGAATATACTCTAAGAGTCGCATAGGAATGGTAGCGAGCACAAAGGTCTACTGCATATACTAGTGATTAGAGTTATCTCTATATACATAGGGAAGGGATAGGACTGGATATACTCTAAGGCTCAGCTAGCCAGAAACTATGTGAAGGACTCTCGGACTTTTTCCTCGAAAAGATCGATAAACTCTGCGTCTCCTTCCCTAAAGGGCCAATGCCTCGGCCTCCGTCCACCGATCCCCCTACCTCTCCGTCCCTTCTTGCCTTCAATAAACTTGCCCAGGAGGATGCTATCAGACTACTCATTCATTGCAAGTCTGGTGCACCCTCTGACCCCGTTCCGGCCAAAATTATGGGTGAACTGGCCCCCTTGCTAGCCGACTCTTTCCTCTCCATCTGGAATGCCTCTCTGCACCATGGCTTTTTCCCTACCACCTGGAAGGAAGCCTTGGTGATCCCAATTCTAAAAAAGGCAGATGCCGATCCCACTGTTTTTTCCAACTACCGCCCTATTTCCCTCCTCCCCAAACCTGCAAAGGTTTTGGAAAAAGCCGTGCAGTTGCAACTCACGGAGTACTTGGAGAACAACTTACTACTGCACGACTCGCAATCTGGATTTCGGGCGGGATACAGTACTGAGACGGCTCTGCTGGAGGTCTCGGAGACCATCCGGGAGTGCGTGGACAGAGGCGAGGAGGCCATGCTGGTCCTCCTCGACCTGTCCGCGGCATTCGATACGGTATCCCACCCCATCCTCCTTGACCGACTACGGCATATGGGCATTGGCGGCACTGCCATCAGTTGGATCGAGTCCTTCCTCTCTGGAAGAAGTCAAAGGGTGCTGTTGCGGCCTTTCAGATCGGAGGAAAAACCCTTATCTTGCGGTGTGCCACAGGGCTCGGCCCTCAGCCCTCTGTTTTTTAACATATATCTTGCCCCACTGGCCGGCGTGGTGGAGTCCTACGGAGTCAGGGTGGTCTCTTATGCTGATGATACTCAGCTAGTGTTCTCCTTTAGAGGCCACTCTGACTCCGCGTTCTCCAACTTCCGCCGGTGCCTTAACAACATCAGTGATTGGATGTCTGAAAACCATCTAAGACTCAATGCAGACAAAACAGAGGTGCTGTTTTTTAACCAGAAAAATTCCATCCCCTCCTCCTGGTGGTGGCCCACGGCACTCGATCCCGCTCCCTCTCCCGTCCATTCGGCCCGTAACCTGGGCTTCCACTTCAATGACTCCCTATCATGCAAGACTCAGATTCAAAAAGTGACCTCTGCCTGCTTCCTGAAGCTACGCATGATCAGGAAAATCCTCCCCTATCTCCCTCTGGATTCCCGCCGTACAGTTACCCACGCTCTCATCACGTCCCACCTGGACTATGCTAATAGCCTCTATGCTGGAGCTCCCCAATACCTGATTGACCGGCTGCAGATTGTCCAGAATGCGGCGGCGAGGCTGATTGGTAATATTTCTTATCGTCAGTCAGTTGCCGCATATCGTAGGGAACTGCACTGGCTACCTGTGGCCAGCCGTATTCAGTTTAAGATCCTCACTCTGACTCACCGAGCCATTAATGATCGCGGACCAAACTACCTAAAAAAACGAGTTTCAATATCCCGTTCCATCAGATCTCTGAGATCCAATGACCTATGCCTTCTGATCTCTCCCCGCTTTAGACTATCCAGAATGGGTGGCAGAGGATTCAGTGTCATTGCTGCAAAACTATGGAACTCGCTGCCAGTCGATCTCAGATTCTGCCCTTCCGAATCTATCTTCCGGGCCAGACTCAAAACCTGGCTCTTTTCTAGACTCTGATTTATCACGCCACTTCCCCTCTCTGTTCCTTCTCTCCCCTCTAAGACTCAGGTTCTAGCGCCGGGACACCCCTCCGGGGGTAGCTGTGCGCTTTATAAGCTACATAAAATAAATAAATAAAATAAGGGTCACATAGGAATGGTAGAGAGCACGGCGGTCTACTGCATATACTAGTGATTAGAGTTATCTCTATATACATAGGGAAGGGATATGACTGGATATACTCTAAGAGTCACATAGGAATGGTAGATGGTACAAAGGTCTACTGCATTTACTAGTGATTAGAGTTATCTCTATATACATATGGAAGGGATATGACTGGATATACTCTAAGAGTCACATAGGAATAGTAGAGTACAAAGGTCTACTGCATATACTGGTGATTAGATTTATATCTATATACATAGGGAAGGGATATGAATGGATATAAGAGTCACATAGGAATGGTAGATGGTACAAAGGTCTACTGCCTATACTAGTGATCAGAGTTATCCCTATATACATAGATATACAAACATAGTAGATTTCCTCAGGCAGAGTTCCATTAAGTGGGGTCGGAGGGGGGACGTAGTCACAACACCAAGGGAGGGTGGGAGGGAATCGAGGGTATGGAGAAAAGGCAAGACAGAGAGGGGAAGAAACATTTGAGGATCCTCAAGGGGGAAAAGAGGAAAAAGGGTAAAAAGACGAGGGAATGGACAAGATGATGAGTCGGGGACCAGGGAAAAAACGGCTGAGAACAGCAGCAAAATGGCGGGCAGGACAAAGGGAAAAGTAAAGAAGTCCATGAGAGACTGTGGTCCACAATTGCAATGCCTCAGGAGTTTCCCGTACAGGGAGCTGTAATTGTGGTCATACGATTCTTCAAAGCGTCTTATAGGAGTGCCCTGTCCGGCCTGATGCCTGCTTGTAAGGGTGCTTGTAAAGGTTCAGCAACCAGCCGCTGGCAAAGTCACAAATTGAAATTTTGGGTAATCCGCAACCAGACAGTTCGGGGCAGTCGCTATCTTGCTCACTGGTGTTTGCAACCGAAAACTCCAATTTCGGGGTTAGCTACACAAGTTAGGGCAGTGATATTATGCCCATGCACCTCCAACCAAATTCCGGCGCTGGAGCACGCTCTCTATTCCGGAGTGTGGTGGTGCAAAGATCCCTTCTGTAGCCTGGAGAGCAGGGTCGACACGGAGAGCCCCGCTTTTTTCATCCCACTTAACACTGACTTCTATCAAATTTTGCTAGTTGGAATCACATTGACTGTAATTTTGCAGAAATGTTCTTGAATTCCACCTCTTAAACTGAAGCAATATTGCCTCTTTTGGGTCAACAAATCAAAATCTGGTAAGTGTTGGCGTGCAAGAACATGATTTCAGTTACAAACCAGGCCTAATGACTTTGCAAAAGCGTCCATGCATGCTGGATTTGTATTTCATCAGGAGCCCGGAGGCTGGATCATCAGAGCGGCAGCTGATTCTTCCCATGTGAGGACACCAAAAGAAAGCCATCATAGAAAACAAGCTGTTGCTTCCCTAGCACCTCATTTAATTTGTGCCATGGCAAAGTGGCAGTCAGGATACCCACTGACTGTGTTTCATATAGATGTGGTGCACAGTCAGTGTGTCCCTTAAGGATGACTCTCCAAAGGGGGAAAAATGCATCCCAGGGAACCTTTCCAGGCATTTCCAAACAGGTGCCCGTAGCGGGTTATCTGCCCCCCCTTCAAACGTAGGCTGGGCCAGGCTGCCGCCTACACCGTGAAACGTGGAAACAGCACCAAACACCTGGCCCACCTTTCATTAAGCGTTATTCACAGTGCAGGTGCTACATGTGGTAGGTTGGTTATTTGAAAAGCCAGTACTTTAGCTTCTTGTGGAGTTTGAGAAGAGAAGAGGAGGCTTTGAGATGGAGTGGGATACTTACCCACGCTTTAGGAGTAATGCAAGAGAATGCCTGTCCTCCTGATCTGGTTCTGTGCATGCGTGGGATGTGTGAAGCACCCATTGATTTTGACGCTGCCCCATATTTAAAAGGGCGGCATAAATATTGGGTAGTGCCAAAATTAAGACCAGGGAAAACCTGGTTCTAAACAGGCGCAACAAGGAGAAATGTTTGATTTCTCCTCGTATTTTCAGTTTCTATGTGTGCTGCGTTGTGCAGCACACATAGAAACAGCAAAAGGCCTTTGATTGTTTATGTGCAGGAAGGTGTCCCTTCCTGCACATAAACAATCAATAAAAAAATTACGTTTTGCAACTTTTATGTGTGCTGCATTAAGCAGCACACATAGAAGATTCAAAAGGCCTTTTAAAGATTTTTTATATGCAGGACGGTGTCCCTTCCTGCACATTAACTCTTCCCTTTAACACAGACACCCTTGCACTATTGTGCAAGGGTGCTTGCATTGGCACTAGGCTGCTAAATGTAGAGGCAGCTCGCGGGGAAATGCAGGGCTGCACCATGCGGTTGTAAATATGGTGCAGCCCTGCATTTCAGAAGTGGCGGAAGGCGGCGTCCAGCCAAGGAGTCTAACTCCACGCACCACCAGTTCTATAGTAAATATGCCCCAGAGTGTGGTAATGCAATCTATATATTACACGACTCAGGTGTTCTCTGAGTTTATGTGAACAATTCTGACAATGGTGCTAAAAAAAGACCAATGCCTGAAAACTGTTTTAGCACACGCTTTGCATGTTACCATATTGGTGTGGTTCTACTTTTGCTTATTCAGAAGTGCCCACCAAGCGCCGGCTAGAGGTACTTGTGTTCCTATCTAAATCGTTGAAACGTTAACAAAGGGCACAGAAATCGTGTGTGAATGTATTAACATTGCACTGATCTATAAATGAAGCTACAATGTCGAGTGGCCTTGGAACAAACGACTACTGGGATGCATGTTTGTTTGTGCTAAGCCTGTCGAAATGAAGGCATGCTGGCATAACACAGATGTATTCACCCCTACTGTTAGGAAATATCTATGCAGTTTGATGGTTGTTGAGCATGCCTGGGTGAAACACAAGGCCTGACAGATGCTCACGCACACATCCAGTCTGTGAATTCGAACCGGACGCTGAAGGCGAGAGTACTGAGGCTGGAACGAGGCCCATCATTTTAGGATCTTGTGATGTTTCAGGCTTCGACTGATGAAAAGCATTCGCACATATGTTTGAGGCAGGAAGCAGGACAGAGCCGTCTGTGGTTGTTGGGGTTACGGGAGTCACCATCTTTGAAGGCTGAGAGCCCTTGCTGATTTCAAAGCTTCTGGAATGGCATCTGTGGTGAGCGAGTGAAAGATTTATGTGGTGGGAAAGCCGGCAGCAGATAGCAGTGCTGCCTGGCTGCTTTCTGTTATTTGATATCAGTAGTACCAACTATTGGGGCTTTTCGCTGAAGACTACAAATCATGGGGCCTTATTTATGAAGGACTTGCGCCGCCCGTGCGTCACTTTTTCCCATGTTAAAAGTGACGCACCGGCGGCGCAAGTCCTTCATAAATAAGGCCCATGGAATTTGAGAATTAACGAACCGCCGTTTACACCAGGAATTCAAATGCTCTAAAGTGTCTGAAATTTTGTAACTCTTTGACCTGCGTTGGAGGAAAAAAACATTGGGGCATATTATCAAGCCTGTGCGCTAAAATTATCGCCGCTTTATCGGCCGAAAACGGCCGATAAAGCGGCGATAATGGGCTTGATAATATGCTCTATGGAATTCCAATCGAAGCACATGTTAGATGTGAAGACATCTAACATGGGCTTCGATTGGAATTCCACAGAGCATATTATCAAGCCCATTATCGCCGCTTTATCGGCCGTTTTCGGCCGATAAAGCGGCGATAATTTTAGCGCACAGGCTTGATAATATGCCCCATTGATTTCTTTTGTGTGACTTTGAAGTCGGCGGTTCAGGTAGAGGATGTGGCGTAATCGCTAGAGCTGCCGAGTTTGGAACTGGCGAACCAGGGACCTCATTTATGAAAAGTTGACGCATCGGTGCGTGAAAACAGCGATGCGTCACTTTTCACTGCGCAGTCCTTGCAACACCAATGATGCGTCATATTTAATGTATGACGCATTATGTCGCAAGGAGTTACAGATACGTCAGTATTTCTGACGCATCTGTAAGCGCAAAAGTGACGCATTGCTGGAGTGTGTCACAAAAGTGACGCAACTCCAGCAATGCGTCCTTTCACATGGGGAAAGCCCCATGTGAAAGGGATTGCGTCAGTCTTACGCCTGCTGCGAGGCAGGCGCAAGATTTTGACGCAACAGCATCCTAAAAGTGACGCAGTGAAATCTCATAGATTTCACTGCGTCAGTATTACGAGGCTTTTTGAGGGGGTACGCCCCCTCTGCATACATTATACCTGACGCAGGTATAATGTGGCGCAGGGGTTTAAAAAGTGACGCATCTACCTAGATGCGTCACTTTTTAAATATGGCGCAACAAGGCGCATTTTGTACGCCGCTGGTGCGTCACAAAAAGTGACGCACCGGCGGCGCAAAACTGACGCAAGGCCTCATAAATAAGGGACCAGGGACCTCATTTACAAGTTTTTGAACCAGGGCATCACTGCAAGTCACTTTTGCTGCACTGCCTTGTGTCAAAAGAAAAGCGCAAGAATGCGCCACATCTTTGAAGTATGGCGCATTCCTGTCCTCTTCATTGCAGTGGCTCAAAAATGGCTGCCTTGCGCCATCGCAGGCACCCTTGCACCAGGGTGCAAGGGTGTCCACATTGTAGGAACAATTGCTTTTGTGGAGGAAGAAACACCTTCCTGCACAAAAACAATCAACTTAGGCATTTTCCTCTTTCTAAAAACGAGCAGAAATAAATGTATTTCTCCTAGTTACTCCGCCCCACGGTTTTGACGCATTCCCAAATTTACACTATGTTGTAAATCTTGGAATGTTTCAAAATGCATGGGCGTTGCATGGGAACACCCGCCGCAATGCCTGTGGCACACTTCCGTGATGCAGTGTGAGTCAACGCAATTGCCTTACACTGTACATAAGAGGCCATGAAAAGCCATGGCGTTGCATGGCCTCGTAGATATAAGTCTGCACTCTGCGCCACTGACGCTTCAAAACAAGTGATGCCCCAGCGGCGCATGGGGCTTGCAAATAAGCCCTAGGTTTCAATCATGGCATGAACTCAACATCCAATGATTCTGTGCAAATCACTTAGGGGCATAATTGCAACAAGACACCTTGCTGTACTGCTCGATAGAATAAGGGCAGGAATATGTCGTATCTAACATTATACAGTGTACTCCTGTCTTTTTCCTGCGCTGGCGTACAGTGCGCTGCCTAGCGCCAACGCAGACACCCTTGCATCATGGTGCAAGGGTGCCTGCGTTATCAGCAGGATTGTTTTTGTGCAGGACGGGACATCTTCCTGCACAAAAACAACCCTGAGAGATATTTTCCTCTTTCTATGTGTGCTGCAGAATGCAGCACACATACAAAGCGGACGTAACTGGGACAAAAAAAGAAATTTCCCTCATTACACCTTACCTGGGGAGACGTAGCATTTTGAAGCATTCCCAGTTCTACCATTAATGGTTAATCTGGATATGCGCTCCATCCATGGAACACCTCCCTGGGGCAGAGTAACACAAGGCCGAGACTTGCACTGCATTGCGATTACATTAGATTTATCAAGCCACGCAAGGCCACAAATGGCTCAAGGGTGGTGCAAGTCTTTAATAAACATGTTCCTTAATCTCCGCTTGCCTAACAAAATTACAAAAGACTTTATCCTTATGTAACGTAACTGGTGCTCAAGTAAAGCTCTCCAATACCTTCAGGTCGAGTTTGTGCTATTTAATACTGCAAAAAAAAATCAAGTAGTGGCTCTTTTAGACCAGTAAAACACCCTGGGCCTCATTTATGACTTTTTGTCGTAGGGAAGCGCAGCAGGCCTTCCTGCTGCGCTTCCCTACGGCAAAAGAAAAGGGCAGAAATGCGCAGTATCTATAAGATACGGCGCATTCCTGTCCTTTTCCCCTGCGCCAGCGCACAATGGGCTGCCTGCGCCAGCGCAGGCACCCTTGCACAATGGTGCAAGGGTGCCTGCGTTGCGGGGAAGATTATTTTTGTACAGGAAGGGAAACCTTACTGAACAAAAATAATCACAAGAGGCTTTTCCTCTTTCTATGTGTGCTGTAGAATGCAGCACACATAGAAAAAGGAAATACGAGGAGAAATAAAGACATTTCTCCCTGTTGCGCCTCCCTTACGCCTCCCCTGGGGAGGCGTAAGCTTTTGGCACTGCTTCAGAGTTACGATTTCTCGTAAATCTGGGGCAGTGTCAAAAGGCCATGGATGTTGCTGGGAACGCCCCCAGCAATACCCATTGCACGCCCCTTTAACGCAGAACACTGCGTTAAAGGGACTGATATTTATCAGGCAGCAGTACGCCACAAAAACTGGCGTACTGCTGCCTGATAAATACCACGCAGGCTTCTGCGCCACGGAACTTCATGAAAAGTGAAGTTCCGATGGCGCAAGGGGCCTCATAAATGAGGCCCTCTGTTAGCAACTATGGCCCAGTATTATTCAATAGTTGACCAGCGCAATGCAACAAGATGACTTTCTACACTGCATCAAATGGAGAGAGCAGGAATGCATCATAATTACTGACCTATGGCGCATTCCTGCTCTCTCTCACTTGTGGCTGACCAGGGTGAAGTCAGGCATCCCAGCGCTGTTGGGGCCGTTGTGGAGATTAAGCAAGCTATTGCCCAGAGTTGCAGAGTGGGACCCATGATTTGAATAGGCACCGAGGCGAGAATTTTCAGGTCAGAGGAAATTGAGCCCAAGACCCGCTGGGGCAGGAATCGAACCCTGGTCCCGTGCCAGACCTCTGCATCAGGGTCTGCCGCTCTAACCATTGAGCCACACTTCTCCACAGGAAGAGACCCCTTCCTGCACAAAAAACAATCCCCAGAGGCATTTTCCTTTTACTATGGGCCGCTCACATAGAAAGAGGAAAAAACACTAGGAGAAATAAAGATATTTTTCCTCGGTATGCCTCACCTAGGAAGGCGTAGCATTTTGATGCATTTCCAGGTTTTCTATTCTTTGTGAATCTGGGAATGCATCAGAACTCATGGGTGGATGCCTGGGAACACCCACGCTCTACCCGTGGATCGCTTTCCCCATGCAGAGTAACGCAAGGTAGCTAGTTGCGCTGACTTATGTTACTCCAGATTTACTATGCCATGCAGGCCCACGCAAAGCCTTGCATTGCCCTGTGTCACCTTGCGCAGGTAAAGGACAATGCAAGTTCTTCATAAATCTGGGCCGTGGTTTTCAATACAGCTTTTGACTTGTTTTTAGATGCTGCACCCACTGCAATTCCTACTCCTCCCTCCAACCTTAAACCTGTGTGTTCTTCACATCTTAATTTCCTTGATGCAGTGGTTGGTATTTGGTCTCTTGAGGATGCTACCTCTCAGGTATGATATATGTCCTGCACTAGGTTGCCAAACGATTCCTTGTCAAGTCAACGGGGCAGTTATTTTCACTTCCCGGGTTTCTGTTAGCAAATTGGTTCATTCTGGGCATTGTAGTTCTGCTAATATTTGCATGAATACATGTTACTAACAACACCTGAAAACACTGAGGGGCAGATTTACAAGCCCCTTGCGACACTTTTACCCTGCCGTTGTGTCACTTTTGTGACGCAGCGGCGGCGTAAACAATGCACCACGTTGCAACTTATTTACAACGTGACGCATCTAGGCAGATGCGTCACGTTGTAAAGCCCTGCGCCACATGAAACCTGCGTCAGGTGTCATGTGGGCGTTCTGTCGCAGGGTGGGCGTTCCCTCGCAGGAAAGCCCCGTAAAACTGACACAGTGAAATCTACAAGATTTCACTGAGTCAGTTTTACGACGCTGCTCCGTCAAATCCTTACGCCTGCATGAAGCAGGCTTAAGGAGTGACGCACCACGTTGAGTATGGGTGGCCCCTGTGCATGGCAGGAGTTGCGTCGTGCTTGCAACGCGACTCCAGCAATGCGCCGCCCATATGCCACAAGATGCGTCACGCATCTTCCCTTCCTTGCACCATGGTGCGCCGCATTGTAAATGCGGCGGATCTGTGGTGGCAGAAGGAAAGGATTGCATGATGCATCTGTTCTGGCGCATCCCTGCTGATTTGAAGAGATGTGCCAGAACATGTAAATATGCCCCAGACTTTTTAAGGGAAAGCCTAAGTTTCGGTGACATACAGTTTGAGCACTGATTCCCTTTGATTGTGGATTCATTCTTGCAAATTCTTATCAACCTCTTCGAGTCACACTTGGAAAGGTGATGGTGACGCATTGATTTTATTCTATATTGCACACTCTAACAAGTCCATTTTTATTAGTATCAAGATGTAATAGTCATATTTGGTGACGGCCCATAATCGTTAAATATAACGCTAGAGTGGTATGGGTCTCTCCTACTACCCTCACGAGCTTCAATAGCAAAATAGATTCAAATCCAATTCACATCCAGTATTGTATTTAGGAACAGGGAATCTACAGATAAGGCCTGTGGAATTATTCGAACATGGGAACCAATTCATTGGCAGTGTAGATTACGCCCTATTGCAAAAAATCAAAAGTAAGCTGCATAATGTGCTACATTCTGTACAAGTTTTATTTCATGGCAGTCAGTAACTCAAATGTGACCAGTAACATTTGCAAAGGACTGCCACTGTGTAACATCAGTTGTAGCACTTTTTAGCAACTTTTGATCTATTTGAATTAAATGCCTTTTTTTTGCTGAAATCTGAAAATCATGCAGCACATGGTGGATTATCTGTTTTATATGGTAAACCCATAATACGAAAAATGCCACTGCCACAAATTAGCATAATAGCTTTGTTTCTCCTTGTTGTTTCCTCTTTCTAGGTGTGCTACTCTCTGTAAAACAGTTAGGAGGAGGGAAATGCCTCTGAGAAAGGCTTTTGAACAGGAAGGACAGGAATGTGATGTAGAATGTTAAATACGGGGCATTCCTGACCTTTCATGCAGCTCAGCGAAGTGGTTTTCTGTGCTGCATGTAAGTTTTGATAATTCTGCTCACTCATGCCTAGAAAATAAAGCTACACAATGTACGTGTCCTAGTATAATGTAACTGGTGCTTTATGCACAGCATTCAAAAAACATCGTACAGTTTGTTGGTGTCTGAACAGGTTTCGGTTGCATGTCACCTTACATGTCCACGTCTGTGTGCCAGGTAAAAAAAAAATCCATTCTTGTTAAAGCTGGGAAACACATTTGAGATGATTCTAAAAGAGACTGCAGAGTCATCAGCGTATTTTGTTAGTTCCATACATCGTGTGACATTTATTGCAATATCATACCGTTTTCCAGGATACTGAATAGACTTTATGTGGCCTCACTTCTAAACTGATATAGTAGACTAAACATCTGATTTATCTCCAGCTCTGAGTTCAGCCTGATATTATTTATTTTGCTACATCATTTCAAAGAGATCGAGACAGGCCGTAAACAGACACCGATTTCATTAAATCAGAACCACTCATCAATCTTGGGGAATCCTGTGCACTGAAAAGCAAAGTGGCTCCATCACATCTTGCTCCTACCGCATTTCTATATTTTTTCCCTCGCTTCCATTTACTCTATACCTATTACATTTGGGAAACAATAGCATGCAATCTATAAAAAAGAAGGACACACAAAAATGTTTACCTTGCAATATATGGACCTATTTCTACATTAACAGCGAAAAGTCTTACAAAATGAGTGGGAAGATGTGCAATCCGAACGGTAACCTGGGCACCACTGTTGACAAGCACTGGTAACACCAAGAGGTATCACCTTTGAAAGGCATTGGTCTACCTTTTGGCTTTGCAGGTTTTGTTAATGCTGAAAAGCATCAGCAAAAAAAAGAAGCTTTTGCTGAAGGGGAACACCATTAGCAAGAAAAAAAGATAAAATCCAGCTTCTGCATGAAGATGTATGTCAATAGTCAATAGTCAGCTGGTGCTGCAGCACTCAACCCACTTAGGTGCACAGAGCCAGGGCATGACTGACTACCAGGTACATGCCTGATGCCTAGTCATGTAGGAAGGGCACTCAGCAACCAGTTCCCCTACAATAAAATCCCTTCTAGGATTATGCGAACTGCATATTGTTCTTGGCACCTGTCGCAGGTCTGCAATTTCTCTTGAGAACGTCACTCACCAGTTACCAACACGCTTTAGGGAAGCAGCACTGTAGTGTATATAATCACTTTATACTCAGGTATTATTAAAAAGACAAAAACATAAATGAAAAGGAAATTATTTAAAAGAAGCTTAGGAGCGATTTTTGATTTGCTTCTTTGTTTTTTGACAAACTATTAGAGTTGCAAACAATATTTAGTAGGTGCACTCATAGTAATTACACTTTATTTGAAAGTTGTACAGTCAACATTGCTTTCCTAAAGCGTTTCTTCATTCATTGTTTGCCATCACTTTTTGCGGTGGCAACCCAACACCGTTTCCTGGTACCCTGTCCCTTGACCACCCTCTTGCCTCTCAGTTTTATTTCTCTCTTGGTACACGTCATTTATTTTTTCCGGTTTCCTTTAATGTCTTCTCTACCTACTCTTTTGTCCCAGTCCTCTTCAAGACAAAGGAGTTGCCAGCATTTTTAGAAATATCTTCACTGGGGTAGGAGCCAATTAGAATCTTCGTGGGCATGTTTTAAGAGTGCAACACCTGGCTGAGAATATTTCACTATTTCATTGTCTATAGAAGGCCAATTGCTAGCCAAACCTCGGGGCTTATTATCAAGAATGGCGTTAAAAATTATCGCCGTTTTAGTGGCAGAAAACTGCAGCTAAAGTGGCGATAATGGGCTTGATAATATGCCCTTGAGAATTCCAATAGAAGTCCATTTTCTGGTGTGAACATGGGCTTCCATTGGAAATCTCCAGGACATATTATCAAGCCCTTTATCGCCATAAACCGGTGATAATTTTAACACCGTCCTTGATAATATACCCTATCTTCCTGGCCATGGCCTTGATCTCGATTGACAGATTGTGAGGCTGACTCTCTCCTGTCCCCACCATGCCGTTTTTTATCCCTAGATAGTACAGGGGACACCAAATTAGGTGCAAAGGGTTGTTTATATGACACGTGCCAAATAGCATGTGCTCTTGCTTTCTGTGCCCCACAGGCATTTTGGCATTTAAGAAGGGGCCACAGATGCTTCCACAGCTTGTTCTGCAATATAGATCGTGCAAGTCCACTTGTTGCGCCGGAGCGACCTCAGTGGGCTGACACTTCATTTGCATTGGGGTGCAGCCCCACACAAATGATGGAGTCCTTTACATCCAAACAATATCATAGACATGAGAAAAACAAAAATGGGTGAATCGCTTTAATTAATCTCAGTCACTGGCAAGTACTCTGGGCAGCAATCCAATTCATACTTTTTGTGCCCACCATACCACTTAAGACTGGAGACAGTCATATGCAAATCAATCTTGGTCCTTCTTCAATAGGAACAGTTCAATCTGAACTGCCAGGCCAGGTCCCTTCTGAGTGGGACCATACGCAACTCCAGACTGATTTCAGCCTATTTTGGCCACTTCAGTAGGGTAAGCTTGAGTTCTACAGCAAAGTGAAGATTGGTCTCATATATTGGCTTACCTGTCACTGCTTGGGGGTGGGGGGGGGGGGTCAAATTGAGGGAAAAAGCAACGTTTTTCTATTCCTCAATATTTTAGACATGGACACAAAGCAAACACACCATGGGATGGTGCACTGAATGTTCATCATGACACAGTGGTCCTACAAACTCCCTCAGTAGCACCTTCAGCATGGGGCTGCCATCATTCACCGCACTTGCTTGCTGGGGGGATTCCCCTCTCCGCTATAAATATGTTGCCAGGTTTGCCACCTGAATGAAAGGTGGACTAGTTGTCCAACTTAAGCTAATGCACAGGCCTCTGAGTGAGCACAAATCAACATTTGGCCTTGGGGAAGTGCCTTACCTGTATGAGGGCACACTTCCAGTCTGCGCCCTACTCACCCTGGGCAAGGTGGCCTTTACTTAATGAGACTCAATATTAACAAAACATAATAAAAAGGCAGGAGGAAAAAAAACTCGGAGCCTGCACATTATTTGGATGCAGAAGCACAGAACAGGCATAAAAACACATGCAAAAGGAACCAACAAGAGCAAGTAATACAGAAAGGAAAAAACAGAGCACGTCTACAAACCAAGAACACTAGGGAATGAAATGCAAATGCCTGTAGATAATGACGAAGATGTTAGAAGTATATTTGTATACTATCTTTCTATTTCCACACAAAGATAAGAACTGCAGGGCCTATTCAGGACCCGGTTTGCATTTCTCTTGCACATGCAACGTGTTGCAAGAGCGATGTAAGCCGTAAGTCAGATTTTTGAAGCCACACAAAGCCAATTTATGTGGCACCGAGTGGCTTAAAAAATCTGGAGTAGCACAAAGCAGCACAAATGGCTTCATTGTGTTACTCTGCTGTGGGAAGTCATTCCATGGGCATTGCTTGGGTGTTCCCATGCAACTCCAATGAATTTTGGCACATCCTCTGATTTACAAGAAGTTGTAAACCTGGGTGTGCACCAAAATCTTACACCTCCCCTTGGGAAGCGTAGCGAGGAGAAATATCTCTATGTATCCTGGTTTCCTCCTCTTTCTATTTGTGCTGGAAAGAGAAATTTGCCTCCCAGGATTGCTTTTGTGCAGGAAGGTGCCCCTTTCTGCACAAAAATAGTCTTGCATGCAGCACAGGCACCCTTGCACCATGGTACAAGCGTGCTTGCATTGGTGCTAAGCTGCCAAAAGGATGCCGGTGCAGGGCAAAAGGCAGAAATGTGCTGTATTGCTTTAAAGACAGTGCATTCCTGCCCTTTCCATGTCAATCAGTGCAGCACAGCAAGGTGGCTTCCTGCACTGTGTCACAATCTCATATAGGAGCCCATGCATGCTATAGATGATTTACGTATGGGTTACATTGTCTTAAGCCTGGCATGTTTAGGTAGTCACTTTCTCCGCAGTCACATAAAATCATTGCAGGTTACATAGAAGGACATACTGGAAATCTGGGTTTTAAACACTTTTCCATTGTGGATGTTTTGCTCGCAGCAATTATTCATTACCCGCAATGCTTGCAAATAATCTTTGAATTTCCTCCTAAGAGTGTGTAGGCCAGGTGCTGCTTTTAAAAATGCGAAAGTTGCATGTGTGCTATAAAAAAAGTCTAGCTAAATAGCGGCAAACACGTTTTTCTTGATATTAATAGTTTACTAGTACAGATACAAAAGTGATATAAAAGATTATGGAAATGTAATTTAAGAAAATACGATTTTCCCGTGTTTTTTTAAACATTAAAACACACTGGATATAATTACAGTGGAGCTTCAATCAAAATGCCAAATCAATATTAAATAAAATACATAAAATAGATTAAATAATGTTATGAAGTATAAAACGTTTTGGAAATCTTTTGATAGTGTCTTTGCCGAGAAGCACGTTTGTTTAACTGACATATACTTTAGAAATATATATTTCAGCAGTACATCAGCCTTTCTCTGTGTTGAAAACTATTCTCACACCTAGATATTCTTTTTTTTTTAATTCAGGAATAAAGTAAAATTTCTTTATTGTCGAGAGGACCTCTCTACTCCTTTTCACTGCGTTCCAAGCCTCGTCCTATCATATATTATAGACAGATATTTCTTATAGAAGTGACTTTCAAGAAACATCTGTATTTTCCTAAGATTCCTATGCTTATTTTTGTGTGTGTGTGTGTGTGTGTGTGTGTTTTTTTATTTTTTTTATTTTTTTAAAGACGCTTTTATAGGCTTGGGAAATGAATTGTTCAGACATTCAATCTGCTGTAAATGATGCAGTCCCCAAAGGCAAGGCCTATGTGGCCTGTGCAAGGATTCCTCAGGGAACTTGCCTCAGGCCAGACCGTGCAGTGGGTAAGCACAAAGGCTAGGCTGCTATTCCATGCCTGATGCTTGATTGGTCAGAGATGACAATGCAATTGATCATCTCCCCCTCAGCTGCTAGGGTTGAACTTTCCAGAAATGCCATTGTGCTGTGAAGGACACCGCTCACTCCCCGCTCTTCAGTTGCGCATCCAGTTGTCGCGGTGAAGAGACAGTCCGACCTCAGTGCTGACGTTGAAGGACTGTGCTGCAAAGAGCATTTCGCATCTGTCCTGCCTTTCGTCGCAGCATGGCTGGATACACTTAGACTGTATCTGTGAGTTGAAGCCAAGGTCATCAAAGCAAGGGATGGCCACAAAGAAACCATGCATCAAGATCATCTTTTGAAAGATGATCCTGTCTCTCTTTTCTTTTGTGATATTTGAGATTAATATAGAGGTTGCTTGGCTCGGGGTAGAAGGGATCTTAAAAAAGTGTTTTATGAAGAGACAATGGTTTCTGAGAATTTGTAGCCCCCGCGTAACTCAGTCAGCTGCTTGGCAGTCAGTATATATACCATAGTAGCTGCACCTCAAGATGGGGCATTGACGTGGGATATACAATATTATAGAAGTTTTTATTAAAACCTGGATCAAAGGAGGCTCTTTTGAGTTTTATCAAGTTCCTCTGTTATAGGTTTTCGTGTCTTAAAACAAACCTTCCATGCTTAGGCAAGATGCGCATTCTTACACTTTAATAAATTCCGATATTATATGCTGATATCTAGAAAGTGCGCACTTTTACCTCTTGAGGAGCATATTTATTAACAAATCACGCAGTGCAGAGCGTCACCTTGCTGCACTGTGTTGCATGATAGGGAAAGGGCATGGTTGAGCCATACTCAACATTGTATGGTGCAATGCTGTCTTTTCCCTGCACTGATGCACAATGTGCTGCCTAGTACTAACACAGGCAGTCTTGTACCATGGTGCAAGGGTGCCTGCATTGTAAGCAGGATTGTTTTTGTTCAGGAATAGGCACCTTCTGCCACAAAAACAATCCTAAGAGACATTTTCCTCTTTCTATGTGTACTGCAGCATGAAGCACACATAGACAGAGGAAAAAACGAGGAGAAATAAAGATATTTCCCTGAGTTGCACCTCTTGTGGGGGGTGTACATTTTAATTCTGATGCATTCCCATGTCTACCACTCTAGGTCAATCTGGAAATTTGTCAAAATACATGGTGGATGTGTGCGAACACCTCCGCTCCACCCATGTAACACCCTCACCACACAGTGTACAGCAAGGCAGCGCCACCCAGAACTACACAAGGCCATGCAGGGTGGCCTTGAGTGGCTTGTTAAATCTCATTTTAAGTTTTGAATCGCCTTGTGTGGCACAAGGCGGCTCAAAAGAAAACGATAGTAAATATGTCCCTGAATAACCTCATCAAATTGGAGTTACTCATATTGCTCACAGTTTTCTTCCACCTGATGCTCTTGACTGAAAACATGCACAAAGTGTATTGGCGAGTGCTTGTGCGAACACAACATCTCCAAGCTAGACATTTGGCATTTAATTGACACAAGTGACAAGATGCATCAAAAATGCATCACAATGATAGGTAATCATGTGAGATTAGAGATAGTGCAAGACAAGAATAGTGTACGTCCACAACCATGACAAAAGAACATTCAATTAATTAATACACTAATAAAATATTAGTAGCCTTTTTTCACAAATGATAATACAATCACAGAAGCCATTAATTGAGTCATCACAGTGTGATCAGTACAATTCATGGTCATTGTTACTGGTCCTTTCTAGATTAACATTATTTAAAACTGCACCACACAATGAGATGCTCTCGCCTGTAAGTTGCTGGATGTGACCTATTTTTTTTAACTGCCTTGTTATACCTCAGTAAGCCCCAAACAATCGCTTTATGTGTGGGTGCAGCTGTAAGATTCTCATTATGAGTGTCTAGGGCGGGTAGGAGGTACTTAATGCACTGAATTAAGTCCTACACCCCCGATTCCCGAGTATACCAGGTGAGATAAATAGAACGTATTCCGACCATTTTCCTTTAAATGGGAATATCGCGGACTTTGGCGGGTAAGCACTCCTCGGTGAATACCTCCTTTTCCCGCATTAAATTCCAGCAGGTTTGACCTGCTAATATTTAATGAATGGTGCAAACCTTATTACACCTGGTAATTACTGTGTGTGATAAACATTGTGTCACTTATAACTGCGATTCCCGGGTAAACAGGTGAAGGATCGCAATTAACCAAGGCACTTTCAATCAGGCCTAAGGTTTTTATTTAGACAGTCTGTCAGAAATTGATTATGTCCGGCCAGCCATATTTGGAGTGCCGTTGACCTGATTGCAATCACTGACATCCCATTCTACCCTTGGTCGCAGCTTATCTCCAACACATAATATGCAAAGCTTGTGGATTATCTGCAGTAATACATTCATGCTTCAGGTGGATCAAGAGAATCAGGCTCAGACTATTTCTACACACATATGCACGGCAGATCACTTTTGTAAGAAAATGAACTTTGTGAAACTGGTGTGAGATTTCTATTGCTTACAGCAAAGGCATGCCTTTATGCACATAACATAAATACGCCATGCTTTGCGTATAGAGAAAGCATTAAAACTCCTGTTAAATTCCAGCAGAGCAGGGACCAGGAACACAGAAACTATGAAGCAGAAATTGCATTTGTGCCATTTGCCAAAAAAGGGCCTTTTGATTAATAGTATTAGAACGTGCCTCAAACTGACAGGAGAGTGTTCAGATGCTTCCCAACGAAATCTGATAACCGACATATTGTGTAGCTCAAGAAAGGCTGTGAAATGTATTCACAAACTGGCAGTAAGATTCTGGAACCCGAAGTAATTCCCTGCATGGTAGACATGCTGCTTCCGGTGAGGGTAGGCGACCACCTGACAGTGCTGTATGGCGGGAGGGGGGGGGGGAGAACAGACACTGCACTGTGGTGCGATTTATAAAAAACAAAACACAACATTCACTATATACACCAACTTCTTGACTCTACAAATACGTTCAAATACTCCTGTCTTTTATGCAGTATTCCTACAGCACGTTAAGCAGAGTAAATATACTACTAGTTGCTTCTTAGTAGCAGACCACCGGTTTTTACTACACCTTTGTGGCTAGGTGTGGCAAGACGTCTATCTATCCTCTGCTTCTCTGTATCAGACTGCCGTCTTTTTTTACCATGCCTATATGTCACAGGTATAGAAGAAAGACCAACATTTGCTATAAAGTAACAAATAGTAGTCTTTGCCTTATAGCCAAGGACACTAGAATTATGAAATTCTGTGACTGCTGTGTTTTCCAAATGAATACAAATTTGCTGCATTTGCTACTTAATCCTTCATCTGCTGAATAATTAGCAGGTTTTATAAAACAATTGTCTTTAGTTCACATGGATCTAAAGTTAATAAAATTGCAACTACACTTGTTTGCTTACAGTGAAGGCTCTTCGCAAATGTTTCAATTGCCTATTGCTATATTTGAGCGGTGCAGAGTAGAAATATCTGCGCAAAAATATCGTGGGACAGAAATATTGCCGCAAAAATATTGTGGGGAAGTAACATCGACAACAAAAATATAGTCGACAAGAATATCGACTGACAGGTAAGTAATATCGATTACATAAATATCTTTGTAATGAATATCGTTTACAAAAATATAGTTTACAAAAATATTGATTTTTTAATAATTGTATGTATTTTAGTGTTTTCAATGCGAATTGTTTGTCATTTTATTATATGTTTTAAAGTTTTATTAATTAAATTATTTTAAGTTTAATTCTGCGTTTTTAGTTCTGTAGAGGGTTGTGGGTTTATAGGGGAATAGGGTGGGAAGCAATTTAATTTTATAAAATGTATTGAATGATTAATTGTTAATTTATTAATTAATAATACTTTATTAATTTGTTGTTAATTAATTTTAATTAGTCAATTAATACATATTTATGTTAATTGCTTAATTTTAGGTGTGTGTTGTGGTGTTTATATATGTAAATTGTGTGAAGGGAGGTAAGTATTTAATTTCTTTTATTGATTAATTGTTAAATACCTAAAAATTAATTACCATAAATTAATTATTAATTATTAATTGTAATTGTGTAAGTGTGTGTTTTGGTGTTAATATGTGTAAATGGTGTGAAAGGTGTTAAGTAATTACTTTGTTAGTGCTTAATTAAGAAATAATAATTTAATTTTTATTAATTAATTAGTAATTATTCAATTTAATTGTGTAATTAATTGTAGGTGTGTGTTGTGGATTTTATAGTTTTGAATAATGGGTAATGATTTTTTTTATGATCTTTGTTAATAATTATATATTTACATTTATATATTAATCATGTTAATATTGGAACTTAAATGTAATAAAAATGTTGATGGTTTTGTTTTTTATTATTTTGGGATCCAGCGCTTTCCCTACTGTTGCACTCACTGGAGTGGGAATAGTAATTTTTACCCCTAGACTATCCAGCGTTTTCCCTACTTTTGCACTCATCGGTGTGGGAATAGTACATTTTACCCCTACGCTATCCAACGCTTTCCCTACTGTTGCACTCACTGGAGTGGGAATAGTAATTTTTACCCCTACGCTATCCAGTGCTTTCCCTACTGTTGCACTCACTGGAGGGAGAATAGTAATTTTTACCCCTCTGCTATCCAACGTTTTAACTACTAATGACACTTTCCGGAGCCTGGAGCCTGACGCCGCCGTGAGGGAAACGGCACCAGGCGATTGCTTTGCCCGCTCCTCACCGCCTCACCGCCCAGCACACGCAGTAGTCCCGGCCAGCGGACTACTGCTCCCAGCAGCCCTAGTGAGGGCGTGACGCTTCACCATACACCCGGAGGTGCTATACGACGATCGAACGCCTCCCGCCCCGTGGGACGCGCGCGGGCGGCGCGGGGCTAAGCCCAGGCAAAGGACGGGCCCTCTGTGGCCTTCAGAGGCCAGAAGCGGCCGGGCTGGGCCACCCTCCTTGGCAGGCCTCCCATATCTTCCACCTGGACCATTTGCATTGTTATCAGGTCAGTGATAAGAGCATTTTAAACTGCCTAAACATTTGCTACATAACTAACCCAGATTAAATGCATATCATGGGGAAAAGAACACCGGCAGTGTCTAGGCCTAAAGACGTGCACAAACTGGCTGTAACAACCTCCACCACCCGGCGGCCAAGTTTGACCGCCATTGATAAAATGCTCCAGAAGACCATTGACGTTGTTGCAACAGCCATCCAGAACACTGAAAGGCGCTTTTCGCTCCCATCAAGTTTGCCCTCTCTTTTGAACCAAGATAACTCACTGGATTCTCTACTTGCCGCATCCTATGCAGGGCTTCCAGGCACAGACTCTAATGAGAAATGCATAATTGTGGACACAGCCCCCACGGAAAAATTTACCTCAGGTAGCAGGCTATCATCAACTCCCACAATGCTCAGGTCTGATGTGAACATAAGTCAAGACTCTTGTGCACCACTGGCAAACGATCTGGTACATCTAGGTGGCAATGACCCATGTCCGGATCTTGACATATGAAACACTGAGAGGGAAAAAAATGACAGTATTCCTGTGCGAACCAGGGGGCAAAAAGCTAATAGAAAACTAAACAGCTAGACATTGAGCTATCGCCCAAAAAACAGAAACAAGGGTGGGCGCAAGCAACGTCGGAGGATTCCTGCCTCTGTAGAGCGGAAAAAGGATAAGGGGGAAGATCAATTTAACGAAATAGATACCCACGTCACAGAAGCCAGTGCAGCGATGGGGAACGAAGGATTCTGGGGGAAGATGGAGACCTTATTGTCTACCCTTTTAGGGCCAATCAACCAACAAATCCGAAACATGGATAAGAGGCTGAGAGTGTTGGATGATCATGTAACAAAATTAGGCATAGGGCAGACTGTAACAAATAAATCCAACATGGGGATACTAAGTGGAACTAAGGCCATAAATAACGGGGCTAACACAAACACAGATGGTCACAATAAACTTACTCCCCCGATGCCTACACCTAGCACAAGCAAACACCTACCTTTAGCCAAACATGCCCCTAATTCCAAGACGACTAAGGTAGCTAGTTTGGAAGGAACGGATCATAATGTTGATAAAAGCAAAAGGGTCCCAACCCGACAAACTAAGAATGACGCCCCAAACCGCCCTATAGTTCAACCTGAACTAAACATGGCAACCAACACGAGGAAGATTCCCACCCGCATCAGCCTGCCGCCTGAATGCGGGGCGTACGTGCTTGTTTTAGTCAACGTGCCCAAATTAAGGAATGACCAAGAGGAAAATCCCATCACTCTCAAAAACAGGATTCTTAATTGGCTATCTATAAATTGTAATTTTCCAATGGAAGGAGCAAAGGAGATTATACAAACACAAAGAGTCGGGTGGGTTTGAGGGGGACTGCATAGTTATACATTTCAGGTCCCCTCAATGGGCTCAAGAAACCCTTGCCAATACCCCACTGCCCTCTGCCTGGGAATTTAATATGACCTTGCTACATCTGGGCTACTTCTACAAACACCTAGCCCCAAAGTCTAACCCCAGGAAGAATAACCCGGCTGTGTGTTATCAGGATCCAAACCTTGGTACCAGGAACCAATTCCCATTGCACCAACTGAATCAAGATTTTAGCTTTATGAACGGCCCTGCTCAGTGCTACCAGGCCCCATTCCCAGGACACCCGATGCCACAATGATACTTCCCCATTATGCTCCTGCACAACCATAGTGAGAGGCCATATTTAAGTTCAAATTTAAACCGGAACCTGCCTCAGAACGAGTTGAGGCCCCTATATAACATCCCAACCTATAACCGGTTTGAACACGCCTTCTCAAATTTAGAAGATCAGGACTGACTGGGGAAAAGAAGAGGTAACATCAGACGTCAAGATGAAAGTAATGACAACGAGGAACATTTACCACCAACACTAACCAACACAACTCAGGAAATAGTAGTGCAACATCACACTGCCACACCTGTAACTACACAAGAGGCTGTATCTCCTACACTAACCAACTCTAAGCGAAATATGGTTGTGAGTGCTAGGAGCAAGTCAATTAGCCACACCAACCACTGTGACTTGTCAATCCTTAGTTGGAATGTAGCAGGGCTAGAATCAAGACTGTCAGACCCGCAATGGGTCCAGCTATTGGATGGTAAAGACATTATCATGTTTCAGGAGACATGGGCTGTTGAGAATCTACATATAGAGGGCTATCATTGCTTTAGTGTGACAGCACCCAAGCCTGATTTAGGACGTGCAGTGGGAGGCTTGTTCATTGGGATCAAGATACTGGCCGGTGGTACAATCAGAGACCTTTCAAGAGGAAACCCGAACATACAGATTTTGGAGTTCAAGCGAAAGACCCGGATTTATTTAATCAATTTTTATAATAATGATTTTTATTCTGTACCTAACAAGAACTTTGAAGCACTCTCTAAGACTTTACGAAACCTGGAAACCAGTTTAGAAACTGAGGAGGAAACAGGGATTTTAATCGGGGGGGACTTTAATGCGAAAATCCCAAAGAATTGCTGGACTGAGGATAGAAATCACTTAGATCAAGCTGAAGGAAGGGGCATTGAATTAGCTAACATACTAACTGAGTATACTCTCAGCAATGCTATGGACACAAGCCACACTCCTAGCACAAATCATGCTCCCACGTTTAGAGGCAGGGACTGCTCCTCCACTATTGATTTTATCTTTTTTTCTCCCCACTTATTAGATCGCGTAACAAAATTTACAGTGGTAGAAACATTGTTTGGCGATCATAACCCCCTCACAGTGACTCTACAATTAGGCCCTAGCCAGGTATACGCTAACTTAAATGGCGCAAGAGACATTACACCCTCAGGTGACGGCCTGCGACTAAAATGGAGGGGTGTTGACAGTGGGGCAATATTGGAAAGTGTAAAAAGGGAGTATCCCCAGTTAATCAATTCTTGTTTATCCATGGATGGGAACTGTCACAGGATAATTGCTGACTTTGGTAAACTGTGTCTAGCCATAAAAACTTCCTTGTCAGTTCCACTGCCAAAAGAAGGGAAAGAGCCAAGGTGGTTTGATTCTGCCTGCTCACTAGCAAACAGGGAATTGCGCAGGGCATTAACCACTAAACCAAGGCGCATAATGGAGGTACAGGCAGCCAGGAAATTTTATAAACTTAAAAAAGCTGAAAGAAAGGCTGTATTATTGACAGAACAGTGGGAGTCGCTGGGTGGGAGTGCAAACCTGAAAAGCAGTGGCCCCTTCTGGTCAGCCGTTAGAAAAATGCGAGAAATGGGCAAACAATTAACCCCAATTAGCTGCAATATAACCAGCAGCTCTTGGGAGGCCCATTTTTCCAAAATTTATGCCGCACCATTTGAGGAATCAGCTAGCTTTACTCCTGGTCAGCTCCGCGGCTTAGAGATCGATCTCCATGAGGTGGAAATAGCTATCAAAGAGAGCCTTGGGAACAAGGTCCCAGGTCCTGACGGACTGCCCATAGATATAATCAAGCATAGACCGGATCTATGGGCACCAATCCTCCTCAATGTTTTTAATAGCCTGCCAACAGTGCCCATGCCCAGTACCTGGGCAACTAGTACTATAGTCCCAATTTTTTAAAAGGGCGAGAGGTCGGACCCAGTGAATTACCGCCCAATTTCCCTTCTGGGCAATACTTTAAAAATCTTGGGGCGAGTAATTTACAATAGGGTGGTAGAGTGGACTGAAGATACGGGTCTACTGGACCCGTGTCAGATGGGATTCAGGAGCAAGGTGGGGACGGTTGATCAATGCTTGAACATAAAACTGATAATTGATAAGTATAGCGTTGCCCGATCGTCCCCTATTTACCTTGCATTTATGGACCTTTCATCCGCCTTCGATCTAGTGAATAGATCCAAACTATGGGCAATACTTTTGAATTATGGACTGGATGAGGCTCTTGTTAACTTCCTGGCCTACCTCCACACCGATCTCAAAACACAAGTCAGGATTGGGATGGGTGGAGAAGTTTCTGGACCCATCAATATTGATAGAGGGGTAAGACAGGGGTGCGTTTTAGCACCCCTGTTGTTTATTATTTATATTAATGGTTTAGCCAAAACCCTAAAACAAGTGACCAGTGATGTACCAATAATCCAGGGGCAACCATTGCCAGTTTTATTATATGCAGACGATGCGGTCCTCATGGGCCGAACACCAAATGCCCTTCGTTTACTTGTTAAAAGTTTTGTCCAATATATGGAGGGCTTAGATCTGCGTGTAAATTAAAAAAAATCTTTTATTATGCCATTTGGACCCGGGAAACGAAAGCTCAACACTATACATATAGGGACAGACAAATTAGAATCTGTAACTACATTCCCGTACTTAGGGTTGGTTTTCGCTGCGAACGGCTCATGGAGTGGGCATTCGGCCCACGCCACGGGCAAGTTCTCGAAAGCCACCAATTCTATTTTGAGCTTGTCCCGCCCAAAGAAAATAGGTGCCACCAGAGCTATTTAAAAAAAATTTAGGTTACAGTGCCTACCCGTAGCTACATATGGGGCTGAGGTCTGGGGATTGGGAAAAAATCTAAGTATCCAGCGAGAAGAAGGTCGATTCTGCAGAAAAATACTGGGTGCCCCAATCTCATCTTCCGAATTTATTTGTCATGAGGAACTAAACCTCCCCTATGTATGTGATTTTATTAGAACTAGACCAGCTCTATTCTGGATTAGGATCTGGAGGAATAATTCAGCCATTTTAACACAAAATATTATAAAAGACTCCCTTAAATGTGACCAGGGTATGGCGACCCCCTGGCTTGCGGGAGACCTAAAAACATTGAGCGCCATGAACAGGGGAGATCTTTTCTCCGACCCAAGTAGGATTGAACCCAAAGATAAAATTGAGGTCAAACAAGCACTGTATGCACTTTATAACTCTGAACGAATGGAAAAGGAAATCCTCAAATCAACTGTTGTGAGTTATATGAGGAATGATTTATGTAGGAGACCACTTGCACCATACCTCACCTTACCCATGACTAATTGGGAGAGATCACTGTTGTTTCGGCTAAGGGCGGGTTCAGTGAAATTTCTACTGGGCTTTCCCCTGGGTTATCAACACACAACACATTACAATCCATGTCCGTGTGATGGTATTAGTAAACAGAATGATTTGCACTTTCTATTCTTCTGTAAATTTTATTTAAAATACATCAATTGGTTTTTAACTCCTTATTTTAGAAAACAAAGACCCCTTTCGTTAGGGAAGTCCTATTCAATGTTACTTTCCCTGGATACAGACGAATTAATTTATCCCACTAGCACTTTTTTGAGACTTATAACATGTGTACGTAAAATGATGGAAAACCCCTGAAAATAGTCTCATGAGAGCTGTATTAGATTTTTAATATTTATGAATTCTGTAATTTGTATTTGTTATGTAATTGAATTGTTTTAATGTGGTACTTTAATGAATTTTATGAAATTCGAATAAAGGTCTTTTGAACTTGAACTTGAAAACTACTAATGTTTTTATTTTGTTATTAAATGTATGTATTATTTTTTTAAATAGTTTAATGTGTTAATTAAATATAGAATATTTTATTTTAAATTATTTATATATGTGCTTATTTTTTATATAATTAAAAAAGTTTATAAATTAAATAAAGATAATAGTTAATAACATTTATTTTTTTTGTTTATATTTAATAAATTACGTTTATTTTTTATAATTATTTTAAATATATTACATATAATTAATTGTGTTAATATTAATATTATTATTTATTTCATTTATTTTAATTTGTGTCATTTTTTAAAGTCGATATTTTTTACATCTATATTTTTTACATCGATATTTTTGAGTCAATAATATTGTACTTACCTGTTTAAGTATAGAGATTCAATATTTTTGAAATTGATATTTTTACATCGATATTTTTGTCATCTATATTTTTGTAATCGATATTTTAACATGGAACCATTTGAGCGTTACACTCGGGCATATTTATCGACATTTTGCATCACCCTTGCATTACGCGAGGTGGCACAAGGGCAAAGCAAAATCTAAATGAGTTTTACTAAGCCACTCAAGGTCACCTTACATGGCACTGTGTGGCTTGGTAAATCTGGAGTAACTCAAGGCACACCAAGTGGCAGACTTGAGTTACTCTGCCCAAGAATGCATTCCATGGGTGGAGCGTGTGTGTTCCCATATATCCATGCATGGATTCGGAAGCATTTCGCTAGTATCAGAATGCTACGCCTCCACAGGGACGGAGTAATGGGGAGAAATATCTTTATATCTCCTTGTTTTGTCTGCTTTCTATGTGTATAGCTCAGAGGACCATGTCCTTCGAGGTCTTTTTTTGTAGGAAGGTGGCCTTTCCCTTCCTGCTCCAAAAAAATCCTGCCTGTATTGCGTGCACCCTTGCCCCATGGTGCAAGGGAGTCTATGTTGGCACTAGGTAGCAGTTTGTGCGCCTCTGCAGTCAGAGAGAAGGAATGTGAGCTTTAATGGTAAATACGGCACTTCCTGCCCTCTTTATTTCATACCGGGCAGCAAGCCACCTTACGTGGAATGTTGATAAATATGGCCCACTGTTCCTAAGGAGGAGAACCTTTTCCCAAGACAATGTTAACATATGAAAACAGACAAAATACTGCAGTAATACAGTAAGAAAGGTTTCTCATTATGCTGCATAGTTGCCATTTGTTACCACATAATTTAGGCAGTCCTGCCACATAATCTGATTATTCCTTTTTTAGGTTGAGCCTAGCGCAGCACGCATGCACTGCTCTAGGAAAACGACCTCTTGGAATCACTCTGGACTTTCCAAACACTCGGCTCCTGATTTTCTATACTCTACTAGCATTCTGATTTGGTACTGATTTGGTACTAGCATTATATAATAGGAGCCAGCAGTGGCGGCACACGGGCTGACATCTGTTTTGGGTCAGGTTTCATTTCCAGACCATGCTGCTTTCATTGGAAGGCGCGTCCCCTCTACCCCACCTCCACAAGAGTGCGCTTAAATTTTCTCTAAAACACAAAGGAACAGAGACTAAATCAATTACAGTGACATCTTACTTTTCAGCGGAATCCTCAGCACCGTCTAATGAGTGGGCCTTGGCCAACAAGCCTACCCTGGAAGGCAACAAGCAGCTGCTACATAGTTAAAGCTCCTTAAAGGCCACTCATGTCTTGGATAGGAAGGGAACGATCCTCGTGGGGTTTCGGTAAATAGCTACATGTTGATGCTTAACCATTTGTTGACCGGATGATCATGCTTCTGGTTAAACAAAACAGAAGAACGTTAGCAATCAGCATTTTACCCTAACTGTTGTGGAGAAAAACCAAACATCTACAGCAGGTCCGCACAGCGTAACTCTACTGAGTGCATCTTTTCGCTTCCCCAGCTCAGAAATCTGCCAGCACTTCTCCTTTCATTCCTTTTTATTTTTTTCATTATGTTGCACGAATGAAGGTATCAAAGTACTTTACATAAGTACTAGTTCCATTACAGAAATCTGCCCGGTGGGTGATAATGTGCTGCATGGCTAAACACTTATAAGGTCCCAAAGGCAAGACCTATTGGCTATGCCAATACTTGTTGCATAATTCCAGTGACCCTGCTTACACCTATATTACTGTAAGCAAAATAGAAAGACTTTCTTCTGCTACATGCAGCAGATGGTTGTTACTATGCCTGTTTCAACCTGAAGGTGGTATATGTATCTACATAAGAGCTGGGCTGGACTCAGAAAAGTATAATGAATTTGTACCAGTGCACTTTTCTGAACCGGACACACATTCAGCAGCCCCTACATTTTATCTGCTTTCCATTCTGAGTAGCAACCTGTAGGCAGCAAGGGAGTTTTCTTATTTTAGTTCCCGATGGGTCCAAAAGAAAGGCCTCATTTAAAGGCCCATCATTCCATGTTTAGTTCTTGTATCATGCTGGCTGGGAGTATGTGGAGCCTACCATCTAGATGCCAATGAAGTGAGGAGAAATAAAGCCACACAACTTGTTATCACTTCACAATTACTTAAAAGAAACCAGGATTTGGAGGCAGGTATGTCACTTTGTTCATCCCCTCTATGCGATACGAGATGTGGATGCATTGAAATAATATGAACCACAAAAGAAACTCCTGGGTCTACAATAAACAAAAATAATATTGTGAGTTGTGACCTAGCCATGGTGGGTTATCCCTTTTAAAGGATGATTTACCTCAGTAACCATAGGTGGCATTCTTCATCATTGGGAACCTACGTCCATCGCTATACCTAGTCACCGTGTGGGCGACAACCCCCTCTCCGAGAGGGAGGAGTTCAGGGTTGTTTTGAGGGAGGTATAGTAAACAATTTTGAGATGAGCTAAGGGTGATGAGGTCAGCAGAGCAAAAAACAATGTTGATTTTGTCAAAACCTAAGGCACCATGCCGTGCCCAATCATGTTGTGCCCTCCAGATAACGCCTTGTGAGAAATTATTCAATGGAGATCCATTGTGATGGGTTCTTGGGCACTAATTATCCATATAGGACTTTCAGTAAACAATTTATTTCTAAAAACACACTGCCGAATAGAAGCCTGCCCGTCATGATCCAGTTAATTGTGTCATAATAGTTCTTTGAACTAGTTTGCCTATCTCTGCTCTGATGCTACCCCTTTACTCTCGTTGACCATTCATGCCTATGACCAAGAAAACTTGGAACACTTTCTCACCCATATCCAAAGATGGTCTCTCTGGAACAATAGAAATGCAAAAAGGCATGCCATTCCTAGCTACCAGAAGAAGAGGAATAGGGGAACCCGTTTTTTACTGGTCATGAAGTGCAGGGAGAACAGGGGTTTCTCTTGCTGGAATTTAGGTCCCTCACACACCCGGCTAGGTGTCATGCTTCATCCTAGGGCTGCTCCTCATCAGGTCGGTGCTTCAATACCTGACGGGCTCCCTATGAGGGGCTCTATGGCGGAGATCTTCTATTCCAAATTGCAGTATGGTGCTTTGGGGGTGAGGGGCCTAAACAGTGTAGAAGAGTGAGTGAAGGTGTGTGACCGGAAGGAAGGTTAAAACCGATATGGGAGTACCAAAGAAAACAAATTTAATCATAAGGTCTCCCAACCTGATTAAAATAACTAAGGCGCATGTCTGAGTTAATGTCTAAGATTTGGCGCTCTATTGTGTGGTCAACATGTTTCTCGCCTTGTAGTCAATCAATCAAGCGGTGATTTGTCAGGACCCAGTAAAATCAAGTCTAAGTACACAAGGGTGGTTGTCTGGGGTGAAATGCTTACATAAACCCATCTAAACCATACCCTCAGTGTGATACCAGGTAGAACATGACCAACCTGGTGAGAATAAAAACAATTGTTAGATATGAAAATACAATAATGAGCACAAAACACTTGTGTCCCCTGTGTGACATGCTAACTGCACACAGTGGTGTGGCTAAAAACAAGCACAAAATGAGAGCCATGCAAATGACTCTCCAAGGCATCTTATTGTGATAATTACACAATCAATTAAGGTGGGACAATAAAATATCTCAGACCAACAAATTACTACCTCTTTAGTTCACACTGTGTACTTCATGTCTAGCAGCAGACTGGCATTATTCTAACTGTGGCCCACCATTCTCCTGCCCACTGGGGTGCTCTACAGACTTTTCTCAGCCTACAGCAGTTAGATCCAGAGCCAGAAGTAAGACAAAAAAAGGGAGTGGCAGGCTGAAAAGCAGGCCAGGTGATTGGTTATTAGGGCTTATTGGAATGCCATGTTGCTATTGTGCCTCAAAAATGTACCTCTTTTCGGCACAAAACACTTTGCTTTCTTTCAGCAGACAAACATTGTTTAGTTTGTGGCTTGCAATTTTGCTACTGCCCATAGATCTTTCTCACAGACCTATTTCTTTTGTTGAGTAGCATTAGGGAACTGATGCCAGTTAATACATGTAACATTAGCTGCATTTTCAATTTCAAAACTGTGGAGAGTCTAAATAGGTTGGCAGGGTTAATTGCAATTGCTATGAGGACATGTCACTCGTTTTGGCAGTTCCGGGCATGCTTTATGTTGAAATAATTGACACACTTTCAGATATGAACTAAACAATGGTGCCAGATCTAGTAAGAAGGACAATAAAAACAGCATGTATGAAGTTGACAATAAGGCTGCCCAGAAAACTGCCTAGCAAAAATAATAATTTTGCAGTGCCAGATTGAACCACATTTGGAGACATTAAAATCAAGGAGTAAAATTCCCATCCCATTTTGAACATACTACAGCTACAGAAAGTAGTTGTTCTCGTGCAGTCTAAGCACTATCCATGTGATAGACTGAGAACTCCCCTTGGCTTACTTCCAGTCATCACTCAGGACCTTTAAGTGCTTTTAGTTGCTGCTCTACATACTATTACTAGTTTAAGCTGGAACCTTGCAGATTGAAATCTTGAAATAGATGTATAGCTTATAAATATTCTTGACTTTTGTTACAACATGCTATTCCTGGAAGTCATTTTAGTGAACAAATTTTACCTGATTTGATGTAATGCCAAAAAGGGTGATAGAGTTATGCCTGCTGGTGGGCTAGTCATTACTATTAGTAACGTTCTGGTGGTCAAGGTGAGGTTGTATTTTCCCCATAATGCTGGGATTTTCCAGGTGTCCTCTCACCTTCCCCTGGGTCTGTTAAGTAAAGATGAGATTAACACTATGGATGATCTCTCTGAGCTGTTGCTGATATCTTCTCTGATGGGATGTTCATTTATTGCAACTCTAACAAAAAACTATTTATGAAGATTTCAGCCTAACCAGGGACCTTCCACAACGGCTCAGTGGAGCCAGGGGCACTGAAGGACAGAGCGGGCCTCACGTCCTGAGCAGTTGCCAGGTGAGGTGACGTGATTTACCCACACATAATGGGTTTGACAACTACAACAGCCTAGAACTTCGAGATCTGGCGTGTAAGGTTGTATCTGTTCCTTCCAAAATGCTGTTACTTATTTTTCAAGTTATTTTTGCACAGTCACTTTTTTCACTAGTTGCAGTAGCTTACACTTTTTGGTCCTGAGGAATGCTAGACACTCTGCACAAACTTTATAGTGGCAGTTATTTTTTCAAACTGCACTAGCACTGTTTTTAACCCTGACACCACAAGATATATATTAAAAAACAATTCTCTCATGGTAGCCAGTTTTATTACACTTCACTTTTTTCACTTAAGCACTGCACCCATCACTTTACACTACAATTGAACTCCACATTTGAAGGATCTTAGAGTATCCAACTGAACTATTGAAAATATCCCTGAGCTCCTTCCTCATAGTGAGGGGGTTGTAGCCCTCAGCTGTACTAGGATTTACAGCCGGGAGGAGATCTCAGATGATGAGGCATTTCACCTTTTGGTGAGTGATGGGACTTTGTACTTTAAATAGGACTTTTCAGTGAGAGATCATATTCATTTAAAAATATTTAACTATTCTGACTTGTGTATTGGACGTTTAAGGTGCCAGGTGATCTAAGAGACCCACAGACTTATTTTTGTGTTTTCTTGCACTGAAACCTGCCTAGCAAAAATAATACTTTTGCAGTGCCAGATTGAACCACATTTGGAGACATTAAAATCAAGGAGTGAAATTCCCATCCCATTTTGAACATACCACAACTACAGAAAATAGTTGCTGTTCTTGTGCAGTCTAAGCACTATCCATGTGATAGACTGAGAACTCCCTTTGGCTTACTTCCAGTCACCACTGAGGACCTTTAAGTGCTTTTAGTTGCTGCTCTACATAACAAAACTAGTTTAAGCTGGTTGAAATCTTGAACTAGATGTATAGCTTATACATATTCTTGACTATTGTTACAAAATGCTTTTCCTGGAAGTCATTTTAACGAACGCATTTCACCTAATGTGATGTAATGCCAAAAAGGGTGATAGAGTTAGGCCTGCTGGTGGGCTATTCATTACTATTAGTAACGTTCTGGTGGTCAAGGTGAGGTTGTATTTTCCCCATATTGCTGGGATTTTCCAGGTGTTCTCTCACCTTCCCCTGGGTCTGTTAAGTAAAGATAAGATTAACACTATGGATGATCTCTCTGAGCTGGTGCAGATATCTTCTCGTGAAATGTTAATTTATTGCAACTCTAACTGAAAACTATTTATGAAGATTTAAGCCTAAATAGGGATTGTGGCAGGGTATCATTTGTTAACAAAAACAGAAAAACTGTCCAAAATGTTTTTGGTCCAAACCATAGTTTACGTTTCGGATATAGCCTCATGGAAGTTGGCCAATGATTTGGTGGTGGTGGGACCAGACAGGAGTGGTGACAGGCCTCAATTATTATCTTAGGTTCCAAATTATTATGAAGTTAAAAGTGTAAATATAAAAGGAATAATTGACAATGACAACTGTGTAAGCCAAATGGCAAGTGCATTGGATCTTACACTTGATTTTGGGGTGATGTATCCCATTTATGGGGAGAAGAAAAAACTTAGATTTTATAAATGTTGGATGGTTGGGTAATGAGTTCTATGCAGTTTAACAGTAATGTTGCAGGGCTGATGCCTTAGACATTGTTTTAATGCAGAAGCAAACAGTTACTTCTGACTTTCTGCCAGGAAGCTGCAGCTAGGCTTCTTCCTCTGGGCAGACTCCTCGTACATTGATATCTGTAGCCCCGTTTCTCAACAGACAGCTTCTTGAATGAATTGCCAACTCACACCAATAATGTAGTAGACAATGTCTGAAGCTGTGGTGAGCCCTTTGCAGCTGCGGTGCGTGTCCCCTGTTGCCCTTTTTGAGGTATGAGAGGTTTATTGTCCCCTAACTGGCCTGAGTGTGATTTGAGTGTTGGCCAGCATGGACTTACAGAGGGAAATTGAAGGAGCCACCTCTAGCATGATTAAGACCCCCCTGTGTCCCTTGCCTGAGGCACTCCTCACCCCAAAGAAATGTGACCATATCCTGTAGTCACGGTTGAGAACTAAATTGTCCTCAAGAAGCGTGTGGTGCCAAAAGGAATGGAAGAATCACCCTCCATGGTTGTTGATGTGCCCCAACTGTTCTTGTGCTGGTCCTGCAGCCTGTGCCCTTGGACCCCCTTTTTATTGTGTGGTGGGGTAACCAGAGCAGAGCTCCATGAGCCAAATCTCAGTCTCTCTACAAATTCCCATAACCTTCCCTCAAGATCCATTAGTGGACTGTGCACTTTTGTTTTTGGGCAATAGGGTTTGCTTTTGCCCTGAACCACATTATGAACTGTGACTGATCCTCTATACAGCTGCAAACCTCTCTTCAACAACATCTCATGCCTGGAAGAAGGTGAAACTAGGTGCCGTCTTGAACCTGACAGCCGCATTGCTCCAGGTAATCCAGTGGACATTACCTCCCTCAAGCCTCAGTGAGGTTCAAACAATATGCTTGACCTGCGTAGGGAAGCCACTAAGTCAGGACACATGCACTAAAGACTGAGTAACTAGTCTTAAAAGTAGGCAGCTGCTTACTCCTCACACTGAGAGCCTGCACCTGCCCAGTCTTCCTCCCATAATAGTCTAATTATCATATTTTTTTGACATTGTGCATTTGGTTTAAAGAAATGCTTTGTTTCTTTTTATAAATTTAAAGCACTGACTAGGCATCCCTTTATTGTTGATTGATATTATGTTGATTTTGGGGTTTGTTTTGCATCTCAAACTGCACATTACCTTCCACAATAATTCTTGAAGTGCTCACCTCATTTCTCTGAGAGTCTGTGCTGAAGAGATCTTCTTGGTGTCCATTGTAGCCCAGCCCTCTGGACAGCAGTGGTAAATGCAGTCAGCCCTCATCATTGCTGTTTAGTAACCCTTTTACTCCCTGGAACCCTGGAAGTGGTTGATATATTTATATTTTCATAGATTAAAATTTTGTATTAAATGAGGCTTCTTCTGCACCATCACACATCAAGGCCACAAACTAGAGAGCGAATACAATTAGAAGGCATAATCCCTCAATCTATGGCACCAGCAGGTGGCCAGACTACTGCTTTTTCAGAGTGGGATGACTTCACTCCTTGCCCATCGGGTGGGTGTTGGAGTTGACTCTTGAGTGGAGGTGCTGCTCCTTCGAACATCTAAATGAGGGCTTAAATGACTAACTTCTTACAAATCATTTTAGAATCTTCTGCTCAATTACTGTCATAACTCTTTGCAAAATATGAAGTCTGTAGTGTGTATCTTTCAGGGCAAGAGGAGCTTCACTTCACTATTTAAAGGTATTTTACACAGCAGTGCTAGAGTTGTGACATTATTTTGTGCACCCTTTAAGAAAGTAGATGGCAAATGCATGTTCACTTAGTTTGCAAAGTTTTATTGTTGAAATCATCCACGAGAAAATCCTGGCTTTAGAATAATATATACTTGCTTACTTCAGAAACAAACTGCTACAAAGAAGTTTTAGGCATCATTTAGACCCTGCTGGGAAGTCCGCCTGCCAACAAGATCAGCGTAAATTATGGCCTCTACTTCCCTGCCAAAAGACTACCTGCTTAATTTAGGGATAAATACCAGTTGATCCCTATGCCCTTAGAGGAGATGCTGGTGAGGTGGCTCCAATAAGACACTGGAGTTTGTCAAGTAGGTACCAAGTTTGTTGTGCTCACTCAAAAAGTTTTGTTGCTATCAAAAAAAAGCTAATTAAGCTAGAGTGTGTTTCTTCAAAATAAAAACAGTGCCCCCTTTTGGGGTCCTTTTGTTTTTCCAACCCATGGTCACCATCCTTGTATGGCGGTCCCGGTTAGAGTCATAAGTGAAGATCATGCCACCCTTAGAATGGCAGAATGCCGTTACTGCTGTCACCCACGCACTCATCACCATCAGACTGGACTACGGAAAAGCACTCTATGCCAGCATAAGCAAATCCCTACTCCGCAAACTCCAGACCATACAGTACACCACCACCAGACTCGTCCTCTGAATCCCCCGGTACGAACACATCAGCAAACACCTACGAAGGCTCCACTGGCTCCCTGTGGAGAAAATAGTCACCTTTAAAATCCTCATCCATGCCTATAAATGCCTACACAACATCAGACCCAAATACCTCAACGTCAGAATCAAATTCCACGTACCCAAAAGAAACCTCTGATCCTCCAAACTCGCAAAAGCCGAACACCTGTGCACCCACAGAGCTAGGGCAGGTGGTAGAGCCTTCTCTCACATTCCAGCCAAGACCTGGGATGAGCTCCTGGTGGACATCAGACACGCCCCCTCCCTGAGCACCTTCAGAAAGACCCTCAAGACCTGGCTCTTCGGCTAAGCAGATCTGCGGACCCTGCCCCCAGCGCCTTGAGACCCTCATGGGTGATTAGTGTGCTTACAACCCCCTAATTGATTGATTGATTGATTGATTGATGTACTGTGACCTTACAGTATTGTGGTAGATGAGTGGTCAGATCAATAAATTCTGCCAACCGAGACATCTGAGTTTCGGCCAGTGTAACCCAAGTGCTTCCACCCAATTCTAAACAGATTAAGGAAGCAACAAGTTTGGCAGGGTGGGAGCACAACTAATGTACAGAATGGTCTGACTCTGCCAAGCTCTAATGCACCGTTAGTTTTCAATAAATAGTTACACCTCGGAGTGCCGGGAGGGCGCCGTGCGGCATGACCACTGCCCATTTTTCCAAGATTATTTATTCCAGAACGCAACTTAATGCTCTTAATCAGAGTAAGTGTGGTAACCATACTTTGCATACCTGGGATTTGAATACTTTCCCCACTATATGTTCATTATGCAAATATTCATTTGCGAGTTATAATTGCCACGCACCATCATCATCTAGCCTTATACATGATAACAACATTTCATGCTCCAAATCTTGTGCCCTTAAGGCTATCCTTCTCAATGCCAGATCAGTTGTTAAGCATAATGGAGTGTCTGTTGCAGGTAACCAATTCTGATTTGATCTTCCCTACCTCAGAGTCGGACTGGGTGGCAGCACTGCCTCCTGGCTACTCACTGGCTGTTCTGCCTAGACTAGGGCAATTGGGTGGTGGCATTGCAATCATATATAGAGCTGAATATAAGATTACATTTGATTCAGCACCTTTGTCTGGGGCTGAAGCTATGTCATTTAATATCAAAATCAACAACAAGTTTTCCTTCCCTGGTCTGCTCCTTCATAGACCAACTGGACCTAAAGCCCCTTTTACACAAGGCCTACTCTCTTTGCTGGAATCCTGTCTAGACACTTCTTTCACTATATTAGGTGACTTTAACTTTAATTTTGAGCTTTCTACTGATCTCTCGACCAGGACGCTACTGGATGATTTGGAACGCTTCGGCCTGTCCCAGATAGTTTAAGGCCCTACACATAAAGCGCTCCACACTCTGGATTGCATCTTCTCCAATCTTGGCCCTATTGAAATTGACAACCTCTTGCCACTTACATGGACAGACCACAAGGCAATATTCTTTAGTTTATCTGCCTCTCAGATTCCATCCCCGGTAAAGAGCCTACCACCAACTACCACTCGCTTCTGGTGGAGCATCAATTTTGACACCCTAAATAATCTGCTAGGTAACAATGCCCCACTGCTTAAAAGTGATTCTAACCGGGATGCAGCCAGCTATAATTATTGGATTAGATCCTCTCTTGGTCAAGTGGCTCCCATTAAATTGATTAGTTAAAATCTACCTCCCCCTGGTTCTCTGCAGGGTTAAAAACTCTCAAATCCAAATGTAGGCACGTAGAATAAATGTGGAGGTCAGACTATAGTGTAGAAGATAAAAACAACTCTAATCAGGCTCTTGCAGAATATAAAGATGCTATTATTAGGGCAAAAAATGAATTTTATACTATCCAAATTGAAATGTGAGTTTATCCCTGATCAGACCTTATGCGACAAAATGGCTTCTTTTGTTCAAACCAAAATCCGATCTATTTACAGGGAATTATAGGGGGCAGGTCTTGACCCCCAAGCGTCATCTCTGTCTGATCTGGAGAAAGGGTCGGCAATTACTAACCATTTGGCCAGTTTCTCACCATTTACGGTGGACTCAGTAAATGACCTTTTATTAACCATTAAGTCAGACTCCCCAGAAGATCCTTGCCCCCCATACACAATTCATGGTGCTTGAACTTAGTCAGTCAGACTCTTGCCCCGCTACTAAATACTGTCATAAAGTACGGGGACTTTCCACTGTCTTGGAAGAAGGCCTGTATCAGACCAATCCTAAAGAAACTTACCCTGCTCCCCTGTAATGTTACCAGCTACCGTCAGCTACCGTCCTATTTACTGCCAGCCAAGGTTTTAGAGAAAACCCTAAAGAAAGAATTAATTAAACAACTACTTGGACTCCAATAACCTACTTGACAGTACTCAACATGGCTTTCGAGCAAACCATTCTACTGAGTCCTCATCAGTCATGGCCACAGAGGAACTCAGATGGTAAATTGATATAGGGGGCAGGGCGGTCTTCATCCTGTTGGACTTGTCCGCTGCATTTGATACAGTGAGCCACTCCGTTCTCAGGCAGCAGTTGAGAGCAATAGGGATCCAGGACTCTGCGCTGGCCCTCCTCACCTCCTTCCTGACCGGGAGAGAACATAGGGTCTGCTGGGATAACCTCAAGTCAGATAAATTCCATCTTGCTTGCGGAGTCCCTCAGGGTCGGCACTTTCACCCACATTGTTCAATATTTATGTGACATTGCTGGCTCTACTAGTTAAGCACCATGGCTTTCCGCTTGTGTCATATGCTGATGACACATAAGTTATAATCTCCATATCCTCCCCACATCATTAGCCCTCCGCCAGGTTTCATAGTTGTATGGTTCATATTATTCAATGGATGAACCTCAACTTTCTAAAATTGAACACTCAGAAGACTGAGATCATGGAATTTGGCTCTGGTCCTCCCATTTGGAATTCTGACTGGTGGCCAGGAGAAGCAGGTGCCTGTCCATTGCCTGTGAGCAAAATGAGAAACGTGGGAGTGATGTTCGACACTCAGCGTAGCTTTATGGGGCAGATAAACCAGGTTACCTGTACCTGCACCTGCTATTTAGGTCTAAGAATTCTGCTGAAGATTTTACCGTATCTCCAGATGGAGCTGCGAAAAACAGTTTTCATAGCACTCTCTCTGTCTCAGATTGATTATTGCACTGCTCTTTATCTTGGTGTGGATACGAGACAATTAAACAAATTGCAATCCCTACAGAACGCTGCAACTCGGACCCTACTGAATCTCCCCAAATATAGTCATATATCAAGGACCATCAGAAAACTTCACTGGCTCCCAGTCAAGGAGCGAATTGAATTTAAGGCATTATGCTTTGATTCATAAAAGCCTACATGGAGGAGGTCCCACAGAATATTGTAAATTATTCCAATGGTATACTCCTGGTCACTCGCTGCGATCAGCAAAGCAAGCACTCCTTAGGACTCTGAGAATCAAGAGAGCAAAGTGGGGTGGCAGATGCCTCTCTCATCTAGCTTCTAAACTATGGAATAAGCTGCCACTTAATATTAGATGTTTGACGGCCCATGCACATTTCGGGGCCTTGTTGAAAACCTGGATTTTTCCCACCCAGTAACATTCTTTTTTCCTGGCCTTTTCATATCTCTGCTATTCAAGCGCCAAGACGCCTCGGCAGTAGAGCGCCTTACAAACTTTTACTTACTGACTTACCTCGTTTAGGATTGGCAGAAATGGATCCCTCAGTTGGGCAGAAAAGGATCGCTCAGTTGCCTCTCCTCATTTAGATTTTGGTGACCTAATGTCTTTCTGACAAAGGGTCCTCAGTAGGCCTGTCCCTCCCATCCATCAGCAGAAATTTCATCAAAGGGGCTGCTATATTTAGGGCTTCTTTGACTGTGTTACTCCTTGCAACCTTTTGCAGGATCACCATAAAAATAATTGCTTGAAAAATGCACAAATGTTTCCCATACACTGAGAGAAAACTGCAAGAGCCTGAGGAACATTGTTTTTTAAAACAAGCTATTGTCAGATTTTAAAAACGTGAATAGATGTAGTGAAAATGTTCTCGGTGTTGATCTGTGAAATTAATGTATACATTTTGGGTGTACATCTATCAATAAAACACTATAGGAGACATTTCTGAATTTCGAACATACATAATTTGAATGGTTTATGTGCCCAAATGTTAATTTGTGCTTGTAGAACTGAAAGCACAACTTTAATTTTTGACCCTTAATGCTACATTAAACAAAATAGATTGCACAGTGTACCCACCAGAAAGTCGCTGAGAAGTGCTTTAGTTAATGTTAATCAAAATTGAAGGATTACAAGCAATCTGTTTGCCTCCCTGTGCCTCAGTTCTCTTAACTGTCAAAATTGAGGTTTCTTTAAAGTTCCCTGTAAGCAGAGGCCCCACATTTTAGTATTTGCTGCCATTCATCTTCAAACAGGGCCAATGTTATTGTAGGAATGTTTAAAATGATTAGAAACTAATGCTTAATTTACCAAGGCTTCAGCAAGCTTGCATTATCACCCATTGAAGAAATATACACTTTTATTTTACACGAAAGACCCTTTTCAAATGCATGTCCCCATACGCTTTTCCATGTCTGCAAAATAAGTGAAACAGAAGTTCTCTATATGGTGTCTGTTTGTTTATACAATTCAGTTGTATTAATTTGCCTCCTCAGGAGCAAGAGGTGCCCGAGATGTTAACTTATATTGCAATATTCAAGGCCCTTTTGCCTAGCTCGAACAAGAGAACCATTCATGCTCTAAACGTATTATTGTTGCTAACATGCATAACCCACTGACATTTCGTACATTCGTTATGAATGTAGAACATATTATTAGATGTTTACTGGATAAGACTTTTTTGCTGTATCTTGTGTATTCAAATAGGCATTGATTAATTCTCATGTATTTTTGTTAATCCAGCCATGTATGTCATTTCACTCCATGTTGTCAAGTGTGTGTCTTTTCTGTTTAAAACTTTATTGAAGATTAAGGGGCCCATTAGGATAGCGGGCGGTGGCACCACCGCGGTGGTGGCAGGACGGAAAACAGCTTTTTCAGCCCGCGAGCAGCGGTAGTCACGTCTGCCACATTAGGATAGCAAAACATAGGTCATTTCCCGTCCGCCGCTGAGCGCCGTGCACCGCCATCAAAGTGCGCCCGCAACCGCGGTGGTGTGAGCCAACCAAGACTCACCGCCGTGCGGATTGACTCCGCCCGCTACACAAATTAGGATGGCCCAAACAAGCAGACGCACCGCAGCAGAGATACCGCCCAACCTGAGCAGGCGAAAACTCGACAGCGGAGCAAGATAGCCGAGACCCGGTCATGAACGCCATGGACCCAGCCCTCCATATGCATCCGGTGATGTACCTCCTACAACACTACCATCAGATGGGTTGCCGCGGATGCTGCCGCAGGTACGCAACTACTCAAATGCAACACACAACACACAGGCCGGAACAGGGTAAAATCACCACACAGACACCCTGCTGGGGGTCACAACACATCCACAAGGGCACCCACACATGACCCACCTGATAACAAGGCACTCCTCAGCATCCGGGACACACATCGACTGCCAACCAGCAGCAACGTCCCGGTTCCGGTCACGTCACCGCCGCGGTCAACACATGTGCACAATGCAGAAGGCAGGGCCACTCCAAGGAATGGGCAGGGCACAAAGACCACACCACCCCCAACCACACATCCACACACCCCATCAAGTCACAGGACAGGTGCCCATCCTGTCCCCCCCCCATGTACACCAACAAGCAATAAGCACTGCAGCAAGCAAGCACATTTCACACCCTGCACCACACAACACACAACCAGGGAGACAGCCACTGCAGGAGTGGCTGAGAAGGAACACACAACACCAGTGCCACACACACTAAAGGCTCACAATCCTTGCCAGCACATACACACACAAACAAACACACACCCTGGGTGTAGCCACAAACACAACACACACACAGGGATGCCTCAACAGATGCCTGCACAAGAACAACACACAAACACTACAGGAACACATACTGAACAGAAACAGACATACCCTGTCAGCCAAACTGGGGAAAGGCAATGGGAGCACAGACACAACAAGAGTTCACAACATCATCACTCAGGAACAAAACACACACCATAACACATATCACACAAGAAGTGCATCAGGACAAACCCATACTGCCACATCAAACCAACCACAGATGCACATGAAACACTAATCAACCAACACCACAGGACATCAAGGTATGCACATCAGGCAATGCACATCAGGCAATGCCAAGGCCACATACACACAGCACTGCATGCATAACAAGCAGTGTGTGCATAACAAGCACAACAGCCACACACAGACATGATTGACACAACCTCATCACACACACCATAAACCAGCACAGCACAAATACAACAGTATACCCAGGAAGTGAAGCAATACCACAGCCAACACACACACATCCAACACAACAACTACACATGCACCACTCTGGGATACAAGAGCCAAGCCATCTCCACCAGAGCACTGGGCAGCACACACAGCTGAAGTGCACATGACCACTACAGAATGACTAATAGCACAAGGACAGCACACATACACCAATGTGGCAATGTCCAGAGTGGAACAACACTCATGGCCCAAGAACTGCACCACAAAGCACAAGCTCACAAATGAAGTGATGGGGAGGCACACACACACATGGAAACCAAGGGGACATCTGACATCAAAGTGAAATAACCTGCATGTCAATAGCAGACATGTAAAGGGTGTACCACACACAAATAGAAGAAGGGAAGACCCACATGGCCAGGCACAATTGGCACACATAGGGGATGGCTTTACACCACACATACCATGCCGTACAGGAGGAGAAAAGCCACCATGTGCCTGCAATGCATGACAAACACAAACACAATGCCAGTGTGGAGCAGCAGGGCCACACGCCCAAGACACATTGAGGATCAAACAAACACAACACTGATGTGCAACTCACACACTTTGCACACTTCTAACTTACCAACACAACAAGGAGGAGTCACACACAACAGCATGGAGATACCAACACACAGCACAGTGCACAACAAACAGCTCACACAAGTGCATACAATCTTATACACAGGGCAAAACAAAACAAACAACAGGCACACAACTCCTGGGTGACACGTGTGTGTCTCTCACAATCCAGGGGCACACACACATCCACTACAAACTTACACCCTTCACACTGCACACCTCTGCTACACCCAAGACCATGCATCTCATGTAGGCCATGGTACCAGGACTAAGGGCCAACACAAGATGACCATACACATACACGGCTGGGCACACATAAAGGGATCCACACACATACATCATTACATATCCCAGCCTTCTTCCAAACCTTTGCACAGCATCACACCCTGTGCTGGCAGTGTCCCCCAACCTTCCATGTGAACATTGTAGCCAACAATAGCAAATCACCAAGAAGAAAACTGCATGGCAGGTAAAATAGCCATCACAGATTACACTATTATCAGGTTCAGAATGGACAGAAGACCCTGTCACCCCTGTCTAAAAATCTGATGCGTGCAAAGAGCTTTGCAATGTGGAAGTGATACATAGAGCATGGGGCACAGCCAATCAAATGCAAACACCCAAAAAAATATAATCTGCAAAGACACTGACAAAACACACAACAGGACTAACTGTATTTATTCACATATTGCACAGATGTAGCAGTAGAACAATAGTAGACAACAGCAAGTCACAAAATGATGATCATATGCAAGATACTATGCACAGGTTAAATACAAACATGAAGGTCAGTGTCCATAGAACAGGGGAGAGCCCAACACAGCAGAGCAACAGGGCCAGTGTCCATGGCACAGGGTAGAGCCCAACACAACAGAGCAACAGGGCCAGTGTCCATAGCACAGGGGAGAGCCCTACACAGCAAAGCAACAGGGCCAGTGTCCATGGCACAGGGGAGAGCCCAACACAGCAGAGCAACAGGGCCAGTGTCCATAGCACAGGGGAGAGCCCAACACAGCAGAGCAACAGGGCCAGTGTCCATGGCACAGGGGGGAGCCCAACACAGCAGAGCAACAGGGCCAGTGTCCATAGCACAGGGGAGAGTACAGCACAGCAGAGCAACAGGGCCAGTGTCCATGGCACAGATGAGAGCCCAACAGAGCAGAGCAACAGGGCCAGCAACACACCCAGGTTGGAAACAATGGTCAGGACTAGCACACCTGTAGGAGGCACAGGCGTATGAGGGGGATGTCAACTCACTCCTCGCTGTAATGCGGACTTGGACCTGGCTGTGTGTCGGGGACAGCAGGCCCACTTGACTGGGGTGACAGAGCCCCAGGTGATGTGGGGCTAACAGTGACTTGGCAAGCTGGAGGGCTGTGTGGACCAGGTGGCATAGTGGCACGTGGAGGTGGAGTCAAGCAGACCTCTGACACACAGTGTGGGTGGGAGAGGTTTGAGGGGTGCCCTTCCACTTTTTGGGAATATGAAATGGCTTCCCTGTCTTGGGGTTGATGGGAAGTGGTGATGACACAACAGGCACACACACCAACTGTTCCACATCAGGTGCAGACACTGGCACTACCTCTGGTGATGTGCTGGATCCTGCGAAACGCTTGATCTGGCTATGCCTCTGGACTACCTTCCCCTCTTTGCCAGGTGTACCCCCTACAATGCCCTCCTTTGCCTTTTTCCCAGGTGTACCCCCTATAGTGCCCTCCTTTGCCTTTTTGCCAGGGGGGTCTCTACAGTGCCCTCCTTTCCCTTTTTGCCAGGGGTGGTCTCTACAGTGCCCTGCTTTGCCTTTTTGCCAGGGGTGGTCTCAACAGTGCCCTCCTTTGCCTTTTTGCCAGGGGTGGTCTCTACAGTGCCCTCCTTTGCCTTTTTGCCAGGGGGTGTCTCTACAGTGCCCTCCTCCACCTGCTTCAATGCTCTTGGAATTGGGGTTGATGTGGTGGGTGGATGTGTCCCTCTGCTCTTCCTAGGTGTACCCCTGATATGCCACACCTCCTCAGTGGGCACAGGCACTGCATGGGTATGTCTTTGTGTTTTTTCTGTGACAGGAGAGTCTTTTGCTGGTGATGCCTCTGCGGAACCTGAGCCTGATGTCTGCCTCATTGCTCTTCTGGCCTTGGGGGCGTGGCTTGGCACGCAATGGCGACGGACGCACACGGGTAGAGCTCCGACCTAAGCTCCCCTACCCGAGGCCGTTTCTCCGCTACTAATATCCTGAACAGTCCATGGCTGTGGGCAGACCCGGAGAAACCACCCGCCGACAACCTAGCCGAGTTTCCGGCTGTTCACACACCGTGAACCGCACCGACGGAGCCTGAGCACCTGCAGCCGCATCGGGCAACTTCTGCCCCGGCACACCCAACTACGCGAGGCCGAGGACTTGGCGGTTGCGACAGGCCTGACGCCGGGGCCCATTTGGCGCCACTCCGACAACAACGCCTAGATGCCTCCTGTGCCCACATGGTTCCGCCACCGATACTACCCCTACGATAACCCACGGACTTCCACGAGACGGTTGGCGTTAAGCAATCCCTGCCAGTGCTAGGCGCCTGTGTGGAGGCCCCACACCTCGTGGCCCACGTACCACACTGCCGATAGAGCGCGGGAGGCCACCTTGGACTCAGTCCTCCGTGAAACTGTAGAGGCGAGATCCCCCTCCTCCCGCTCGCCTGAAGGAGCAACGCCGGTCAGATGGACGGCACTGAGAGCAGTGAGGGGCTAAAAGGCACGCGAGCCGCCATTTGCAAAGCCGTACTCTATGGATGAGTGAACTACGCTGCCTGCCTGTTATGCAGCCACTCCTGGCGCTTTTGTGAGCTTCATTCTCTGTTCACCTGACCTCTGAAGAGTTAGTGGTGAACCTTCGACGACACCGCCATAGTGCTCTACCCCAAGACACGGACTGGCTGCCCTCTCGGAGATTGGCGGCCTACCATCCTGGCCACGCAACCACACCCGCTATCTCCTATAGAACTGCGCGCCCCTAACATAAAGGACGCTTTAGCACCAAGTCTTGCCCATGTCTGGAGGAGTGAGGACACGCACAGGCACAGGTGGTACATCGCTCAAGGGGAAACAAACCAAATCACCGCCCAAGATGGCGACTGACGCTGTGTCTACGAAAATTGGACAATGTGCTTGCCGTGATGGAATGTCTAGAAACGTCTCTACAACAGACTCGCACCTCCCTGGAAGCCAAGATAGACACTGTGGCAATAGACTTGACCCATCTCAAGGCTGATCATAAAAAATTGCAAGATCGCACCACGGGGCTGGAAAGCTCGGTAGCTGATATCGAGCCCCGAGTGAGTCGATCGGAGAAACATGTCTGAGACCTTCTGAACAGGGTGGAATTCCTGGAAGAACGGGCGGAGGATGAGGAAGGTTGAGCAAGACGAAATAACATAAGACTGGTTGGAATACCGGAAAAATGAGGTGGGGGCCGACCCCACGGGACATGTAGAGGACTGCCTGTGGGGTTTACTACCAGAAGGTGTGTTCTCGCCTCATTTCGTAGTAGAAAGAGCACATTGCGTCCACACACGGCCCCTCCCTCCGGGCTCTAATCCCCGACCGCTGATCCTACGAGTCCTCAATTACAGAGACCGCGACACTATTCTGCGGGAGTCCAGGAAACTTGGAGACATTGAATCGACAACGCCACGCTGATGTTCTTTCTGGATTACACCATCCAGGTGCAGAGACAAAGACACTCTTTTTTTTGGCGGCAAAACGCAGATTGAGACAACTGGGCCTCAAATATTCCCTCCTCTTCCCGGCCAGACTATGTGTAGTGGCGCAGGAATAAACACACTTTTTCACTGATCCTGAAGAAGTCGAGGCCTGATTGGATGGCGGAGTGGAGGGGACACCCAGAAGAACTAAGGGCACCACCACGGTGCCGCGCACCAGGGGACAGAGACGCCACCGCCGTCCCAAATCGCCCACACCTCATCACACGCAGGAAACGACTACGCGCTCCCCCCCAGCGGATCAGATCCTACAGGAACAGCGGGATGCACTGCGCAAAGTATCGGAGATCAGCAGCTCCCCAGCGCCGTCCTCTGCGCTACATGCCAGCCCACAAGCCTTCCCCAGCGATGATGAAGCAATCTATGGCTTACCGGACTCTCAGCAATCCGCTGACCTCCCTGACATCACGCCGCAGACGGCGGACCTACCGATCTGAGAAGACCCCCCCTTTTATTTGACAATTGTTGAGCTCGACATCTCATGGTGAATGGCCCCGCTGACGAGGCTTTGACATCTCGTGGCCCATATAGGACATGCTGGAGCGGAGCACGGGCGGAAAACCCTTGCTCTGCGGACCCTAACATCGATGGAGACGCAGTGAGTAACCCATTGCTATCACCACACGCGCTGATTCAATAATACTGGGACATTTTTCTCCCTGCCGGAACTGCATCCTAAGCAGCGATTTATGGCCATCACTAACCATTGCCTGGTGCCTTTACACTACCTTTCCTGCATCATGCCACTATATGCGGACATACTCTCCTGCCCCACCGTGCGGGTTGGCTTCCGAAGACGCCCACTAGCTGTGGCAAACTCTCAACGGCCTGGGGTGGGTGGTGAGCTCCCTCCCTGATCCTTCTGTTTTTCCTCATTGTGAACTATATTATACCATTGTCATTGATGCCAACCACTTACCATCCCTTAGCTTAGTCACATTTTCCTTACTCAATAGAGTGTTTGGACGGTGACATGTTGTGAAGCCGACCTTTTGGTATTTGGTATTGTTTTACATTGTTTGAACTATGTGCTTTTTATCCCGCCCCCGCCCTTGGGATATTGCTTGGGTTCCTCTTCCATGTGTCGGTGTTGCTGCCTGATCTGAGCGGTGGAGTGATGCCAAGTGATTGGTGGGGATTTACACCTAAGGGATGGAATGTATGTAGAGGAGGTGTTTCTTACATTACAGACGATCATGGCTGAAATTAAGATGTGTACATGGAATGTTAGAGGTATGCACACACTATCTAGGCGCTACCAGATTTACTGTTACTTGAAACGTCACAAATTCCAGATAGCCCTGTTACAGGAAACGCACTTAAATAAGGCGGAGGTTCATGCGCTGCGCCGCAGATGGAGAGGCCAGTTGTATGCCACTGAATATTCCTCCTTTGCCCGTGGAACACTTCTATGGATCCGGCCTGGTACCCCGTGGGCGGTCATGGATACACAGATAGGCACCGAGGGTAGATATGTAATAGCCCGGGGCAGACTCGTTGGACACCCAGTAGTGCTAGCCTCGCTATACTTCCCAAACGCTGATCAGAGCCCCTTCTTTACTCGCCTTTCTGCAGCGCTGGTGTCTTGGCACGGGGTCCCGTGGATCCTGGGGGGCGATTACAACTGCGTCCTAGACGTCAACCTAGACAGATCTTCCGCACCTCCTGCCAGCGCCCCGGCACATGTCACCACAAAAACCCTAACCAACTGGGCCACACAGTGGGACCTCCATGATGCATGGAGGACACGATATCTGACCACGCGGACATACTCCTACTGGTCGGGTGCGCATACTCTGCATGTGCGTTTAGACCGGTTCATGGTTACCACTGATCTTCTCCCATTAGTCACAGACACACAATACATGGGCCGTGCACATTCGGACCACAATCCCCACACACTAACAATTGCATGGGAAAATCCACGTCCACCTGTCCCCACTTGGCGCCTTCAACCTGACCTCCTGCTAGATGCGGCCTTCCGCGACTCCCTACTCAAACAAACGGCACTATATTTTGAGCACAACACGGACACAGCGTCTTCCCCTCAGGTCGAGTGGGACGCATTTAAGGTGGTCACCCGAGGACACTGTCTAGGCACACAAGGATATATGCGGCGACAACTAGAGGTCGAACTGACACAATTAGAGACTGAATTATTAGGACATGAGCAAGCTACATCGGGGGATAGAATGATCGCCTGACGGAGGCCACAGCAGAACACAGACGCCTCCTGGAGCGTCTACGCCACATTAATTTAGCAGCACACTCTGCTCGCACACACCGCCAAGGCGACCGACCTGGCAAGCTGTTGACCTGGCTGATCGCACGCGAAGATCGCATGTCCCATGTGTCAGCAATTCAGATGGAGGGAGGTCGATTACTTTACACGCAACGCCAAATTCACGAGGCGTTCATAGAACACTACACGGAAGTATACAACTCCCGGCTACGTATCCCACTGCCTGACATAGCCGAATATCTTTCGCCTTTACAGTTGCCAACTTTGACAACTGCGCAACAGGATGACCTCGGAGCACCACTTGATCCAGAGGAACTCCGCGACACTATTTACATCCTTTCGAATGGCAAGTCTCCAGGCCCGGATGGCTTGCCTGCCGAATTCTACAAGGCTGGCTCGGACATCCTCATTCCTCAGCTTTTAGGGATGTATGCTGCGGCTACGGATGACTTTTCCCTTCCCCCGACTCTCAATGAGGCCACCCTCATATCCCTGCTTAAGCCTGGCAGAGATGGCAAGTGCCTGGGTTACTACCGTCCCCTGGCTCTCCTAAATACAAACTATAAAATCCTCGCCTCCACACTAGCGTGCAGACTGGCCCCTCTGGTGCCCACTTTAGTACATCATGATCAAAATAGCTTTGTACCGTCGCGCCATATCTCCTATAACATACGCCGCTTATTTTGTATTCAGGAATACGCCACACGTCAATGGCCACACGCCGGATGTCTGGTGTTAGACCTAGAGAAAGCATTTGACTCGGTGGAATGGCCATACTTGAGAGCAGTCATGAACAAATTCGAACTGGGAGACGACTATGAGACCATGGTTGGCCTATTATACCGTAGGCCCAAGGTCCGCGTCCGCACTGGCACGCTCCTCTCAACCCTATCCTTGTACAGCGAGGCACCAGGCAGGGCTGCCCCCTGTCGCCTTTGATGTTCTCCTTGGCCGTAGAACCTTTGGCAGCCATACTCAGGTCTTGGGGCGCAGAGTGGCGTATTCCGATGGCGGATGGCCTCCATGCAGTGTCCTTATATGCGGATGATCTGCTCCTTTATATTAAAGATTTGACGGACATCCCGGCGTCCCTTGTCGATATTTTCCACACTTTTGAAGAGATGTCGGGACTTAAAGTCAATTGGGCCAAATCTGGGGCTTATTCATTTGACCCGGATGCACCCGAACGCGAGCTACACATAGGTGGTGAAAGGCTGCAGTGGTACTCCACGACGTTCAGATGCCTGGGCATCCACATCTATCATAATCCCTCAGATATATTGGAGGGGAACCTGATACGAGCGATTTCATCAATCCGGTCGCAAATTGGGTTCTGGAAAACTCTCCCACTAAACGTTCCCAGCCGAGTAGCCTTGGCGAAACTGATAGTTCTACCTAGGCTATTATATTACTTCGCCAACATCCCATCCTATGTTCCCAATCGGATATTCCGAGATCTTGAAGTCCTCCTTCGAGACCTGATCTGGAATAAAGGCAGACCACGCATAGCGCTGGCGAAACTCTATATGCCTACTGAAGCGGGGGGGCTTGCGGTCCCCAACATGGAACTATACTATTTGGCGGCACAGATGCAGTGGGTATCGGGATGGTTAGGTGGTAAGAATTTGGGAGATACTGCCACGGATATCACCGCCTGGACCCTGTTGCAAATACACGTACTGTTTCACCCGCTGACTCGAACTCCTCGTCCCTCGCAGTTATATCTCGCGGTAGCGCGCAGGTGTTTTCTACGCTGCCTGCGTCTCACCCGAACAACTATACCGTATGGCCCGATACTCCCTCTGTTAGGCACCCCGACAACAACTGGAGCACTGACGAATGCAAAGCTAGATAGCTGGGTTAGTGCGGGAGTGAAAACACTGGGAGACCTATACTCTGATGGCGCCCTCCTCCCGTTTGCCAGCCTTGCAGAGGACACGTCCCTCCCGACTGGGCAGTTCTTACTACACGCGTCTCTCGTTCACACACTAACTGCACCCTGGGGTGACATATCCGAGGAGCCCCCCATGCATCATTTCATGCAATACCTTCATGTCATGAGCAACGGCTCACACATAATTCACTGGCTGGTGCAGGCTCTCCTCCTTCACACACACCCTACCACTGCACAGCTGAGAGAGAAATTGGCAACAGAACGGGGAAGGGATTGGACAGACAAGGAGTGGGCAATGGTATTGGTGGGACCGGTAAATATCCCGCGCAATCCCCGCTTCAAAATCATACAACTTTACATACTACACCGTGCATACCTCACCCCAGACAAAATTAATAGGTACTTTTCAGTTACGTATACTGCCTGCAAGCGCTGCTCCTTGGTTGGGGCGGACCTCCTTCACATGCTATGGTTGTGCCCTGCCCTCGAGCAATATTGGAACGGAGTAACAGAACTGCTTACACATTGCACTAGCGAACACGTACCGAAAACTTGGGAGGCCTGCCTATTAGGGCTGTACAAGCGCACAAAACTGAACAAGGTGCAGGCCCGATACTGGGACCTTGGGCTGATCACAGCTAAAAGACTACTAACCAAGCGGTGGAAAGCTGACACACCCCCACACATACACCATTGGAGTTTATCCCTCACAAACTGAGCACGAGCGGAGAGTGCCGTCTTGAAACAAGATGAGACAGCGGGGCTTAGGAAATTCCCGATTGCACAACAATGGGATGACATCCTCCAATCCTTCCAACAGGAGTGCTTGGAACAAGGGATCATGTAGAAGGAACCGCATCCTGCCCCCCATGACCCCCCCTGCAGTGGATGCCGTGAGACACACCCCCACCAGATGGTTCCCCCTCCCCTACTTATATAGCTGTCCCCCCCATGCCACACTGTCATAGCGTACTCGGCTCACCTCATTCCATGTAACCCCTGGTGGTGAATTCCCCCCTGCCCTATTGATACACATATGAACCTCACAATGCACCCTCCACTCGCCTATCAGACCGCTATTGACACACTGACATCGTACATCCTCTTTAGTACACATGGATGCATCTACCCACACTCCCCTCCCCCTTTCATTTAGCACATGTTCCCTACGTTCTCGATTGGTGTTGTTACAGTTCTACTGGTGTCCCTTCCTTTTGACCAGGCTTTTTACACTTAATTCCTGAACACATTACACCATGACATCTATGAAAGCAGCGACCACGGCTGAGGTCCTCCCAGCCATACATTACCAGCAACACAAATTTCTCCCGCTGGGACTGATACGCTTTATAGACACTCATTGCTCAACGCACTCGTGATGTCGCACAGTATCATCTTTTCACACCGCTGCCCCTCACCCCCCTTTGTAGTCACATCTAGCCGGCACGGCTACCCATTGCACAAATAATAGACGAGGGCTAATATTTGTCCGTTGGCACCGGTGAGTGCCATCACAGTTTTGTCATTAAGGAACTGTGTAATTAACAAACAGAAAATAAGAAAAACCCAGGACCTATACACCTGTAACGTTAAATGGACTACTAAACGCAAAGTGCTGTTATGAAACAACTAACGCCGCCGATCCCCTGGGCTGTCGGCCTTAAGGCTGTGTTCATCTACTGTTATATATGTGATAATTGATTTGCGCGGCTGGCCCCGCGGGGTTGTAAGCCTCACGCTGTTTACTGTGCACTACGGAAAATAAAGGTCTTGGAACAAAAAAAAAAAAAAATTGCTCTTCTGGCCTTGCTCTACCCTGACTGGCTCTTGTCTGTGCATCTGATGTGGCCACTGACTGGGTGGTGGACAAAGGCACCTGAGCTGGAATGGGAGCATGTGCCTGTTGAAGGGCAGACGTCACTGTAGATGACAATGACTGGACTGTACGATGTAGCCCACCCACGTCAGAGTGTATGCCCTCCATTTCTGCAACCACCTGGCCTAATTTCTTGTCATGGTCACTGAAGGCATTGAGCAGGGCGGTCTGGCCCACACAATTCTGGTGCAGGAGCTCTACACACTCTGCACAGAGGGCAGCAGGGGGGACAGGTGCAGGGGCAGCGGTGCCAGGTGTGAATGTGACTCGTCCCCTCTTAGTGACACGGATGCAGGCAGCACCAGAGGAAGTGGATGGTCGGCTGGGCACTGGCGGCCGGGTGGTAGATGATGATGCAGACTCCCCATCCCCTGTGCCTGCCAACATGGATGCATCCCCGCTGGCATCAGATGATGTGGTACTCTGTGTCTCAGCCACAGATTCCTCCTGCATACTTCGGTCCCCCTCAGATGCGCTGGTGGGCTCTGTGTCACCGGCCTCCGCTGCAGCTGTTGTGCTACTCTCGCCACCACTGGTTTCTGGCTCATGTTCCTCTGTGGTCTCTTGCGAATCTGCATGAGAGAGAGATACAGGGTTGTGTAAGTGTCATCATCTGATCACACGAATTCAAATCAATGCAGTACAGGAGAGGTCCAAATGTACATGGTAACCACCACACCCTGCAATCACTGTGCAGCAACACTTAACGTAGACCACAACAGTGCCTGTAACGCTGAATATCTGCCATTAGTGAGCCATGTTGATGCCACACAGCACTACACCATGTCCGTGGATGGAGTGCATCACACACACAACTTGTCCTGCCTTCACCTAAGGACTTGATGTGGGTACAACATTTATTACCACTAACAGACCTTCAGGGAACAGGAGGGGACAACACACACACCTATTATGACATTACAGTCCACAATGTCAAGTATTCCTCCTGCATACTTCGGTCCCCCTCAGATGCGCTGGTGGGCTCTGTGTCACTGGCCTCCGCTGCAACTGTTGTGCTACTCTCGCCACCACTGGTTTCTGGCTCATGTTCCTCCGTGGTCTCTTGCGAATCTGCATGAGAGAGAGATACAGGGTTGTGTAAGTGTCATCATCTGGTCACACGAATTCAAATCAATGCAGTACAGGAGAGGTCCAAATGTACATGATAACCACCACACCCTGCAATCACTGTGCAGCAACACACAACATAGACCACAACAGTGCCTGTAACGCAGAATATCTGCCATGAGTGAGCCATGTTGATGCCACACAGCACTACACCATGCCCTTGGATGGAGTGCATCACACACACAACTTGCCCTGCCCTCACCTAGGGACTTGATGTGGGTACAATACTTATTACCACTAACAGACCTTCAGGGAACAGTAGGGGACAACACACACACCTACTTTGACATTACAGTCCACAATGCCAAGTAGGCCATAGAAAGCACCATGTGGTAATCTGGGGCACATTGTTTTCAGATGTGTGGGCCTCAACGATGATGGTGCATGCTAAGTAGGTATTAATGAAGTCACACTCAGAAAGTGGACACTGCTGTTCACCCCATAATAGATTTCCCACACTATCCCAATGATGAATGACCATGTGGAGCCTAACACATCTGGCAATGCGAAAGTACAGCAGAGAGGATCAGCTTAGTAAGGCCAGTGTGGCCCAATGCCTCATACAAGCACACATCACAGCAGCCACTCACATTACACAGCACAGCACAGCAACACACGCACATCACATGGGTCACCGCTGCCACAGGCCCTGTACACATGCATCCACTCCCAGCAAAAGGCACCCTCCCCAGATACTCACCACTGCCTTGCTGGCGATGCTCCTTCAGACGTTCATCCAGGTCTGGATGATTCACTGCCAGGATGCGGTCCATCAGTGGAGTCATGCTGCGCTGTGCCAAACGCCCTGTGCATGGTAGCATCCCCAAGGTCATCTCTGCCACTTTCTTTGCCAGCCGGCTGATGTCGTCCCACCTCTTGTGACAGTGGGTGCATTGTCTGTTCGATACTCCCAGGGCTCGCACCTTTGCTGCAATGGCCCGCCACAGGGCCTTACGTTGGTGTACCTTGAGCTGCAGGTATGAGAGAAAAGAAGGGTAAATGACCAGTTACACAGTGTCAGGTACCAACATCTATCAGTATAGTAGCAAGACACAGACTCAGGACCGATTGCAACCTCCCTTCCTCCAAAACTGGGGCACCCTTTACAAGGGCCCTCTGCATGGCTCAAACTAGATGTGATTGCATGCACACATTGGGGCGTTGAGGGTCCATGACAATCTCACAAATGCAGGATGCATCAACACAATATGCATCGACAGAAGTGTGTAAGTGTGCAATTATACAGGACACAGATGGGCCATATCTACTATTCACTGTGAAGGAACTGGAGCAAGGAGCATGTAAGTCTGATGATATTTTCTCGTTTGGATGGGCAGGCACTGGACCTACTCTCTGGGTCACACTGAGTCAGACAACAGGGGCACACTGAAATATTCACACATTCAATTACTGTCCTGGCACCTACATGGCCAACATCCAGTGGCTCTGTATGGCTGACAATGTAACACACCCCACTCACACATACAAGTTCAGGCATGGAAAAGAGTGACTTTGAGACACACACACTCCCTCGCCCTGGAGACAGCTTGTCTGTCAGTGTTTGACACAACCCCACTCCCCCTGGCATATACTGCAGCAGCACAACTACACGTCTGACACCCCCCTGCCCTACATCTACCCTCATGGTGACTTACTACTACATTGGGACCACCAAACAGCCTTGGGTACTGTGCCAGCACCTCGTCCACACGGACCTCCAGCTCCTCACTTGTGAATGGACTGGCACAGATCTTCTCTGTCCTTGCCTTCCCTGTGGACATGGAACACCTGTGGTGGAAGTGAGTGGTGAGTGGTCCCAGGCAGCAGGCTCATGAGGCAGCAGCAGGAGAGGGTCCCAGGCAGCAGGCTCTTGAGGCAGCAGCAGGAGAGGGTCCCAGGCAGCAGGCTCTTGAGGCAGCAGCAGGAGAGTGTCCAAGGCAGCAGGCTCTTGAGGCATCAGTAGGAGAGGGTCCCAGGCATCAGGCTCTTGAGGCAGCAGCAGGAGAGGGTCCCAGGCAGCAGGCCCTTGAGGCAGCAGCAGGAGAGTGTCCCAGGCAGCAGGCTCTTGAGGCAGCAGCAGGAGAGGGTCCCAGTCAGCAGGCTCTTGAGGCAACAGCAGGAGAGGGTCCCAGTCAGCAGGCTCTGTGAGTAGTGGAAAGATTTATAGCCCCCTGGGTTCGTTTGTAAGCTGAAAAGCTGCAACAATTGGTTGTCCAGGTCTGCCTCTTTCAAAAGCATCCAATAACCACCTCCGCGGTGGCGGTGCACACCTTCCGCGATTTTCAAATCTGCATCTTGCCACCGCGACAATCGCTGCCATTGGCTGTAGGCAATGCTCCATGGCAGTGATGTACCGCGGGGGCCTGGGATGCGCTACCGCGATGGTGCATCTTTCAAAAGCATCCAATGACCGCCTCCGCGGTGGCGGTGCACACCTTCCGCGATTTTGAAATCTGCATTATGCCACCATGATCATCGCTGCCATTGGCTGTAGGCAATGCTCCATGACGGTGATATACCGCGGGGGTCAGGCGGTAGCTACCGCCATTTGGGTGCCGGAGCATACCCACAGCCATCTACACATGTCTCAATACCAATGGCTACCGCACTTGTGAAGGGGGTGGTGCGGGTGTCACACCGCCGGGGCCAGGCGGTAGCTACCGCCATTTGGGTGGCGGAGCATGCCCACAGCCATCTACACATATCTCCATGCCAATGGCTACCGCACTTGTGAAGGGGGTGGTGCTGGTGACACACCGCCGGGGCCAGGCGGTAGCTACCACCATATAGGTAGCGGAGCATGCCCACAGCCATCTACACATGTCTCCATGCCAATGGCTACCGCACTTGTGAAGGGGGTGGTGCTGGTGTCACACCGCCGGGGCCAGGCAGTAGCTACCGCCATTTAAGTAACATTTACTGGCTAAATCCATCGTGAACACTGCATCAGTACACAGCAGCAACATGGTGAAGGGCACATCATTGTACACACAATGCCATTCTTCCATATCATCCACAGGTGGACGCACGTTCTGTGTGATGCACTTTGGTCTGGGATCCCTGCCATGTCACTTATGCATTTGATGGTTGATGATGCTTGACATTCTTAAGCTGGTGTCAATGATGTTGAAGAAATCAATGTGTTGTGGGTCAGTGCTGAGCTTGTCAAGGCTTGTCTCACTGTATGGTATTGTACCAGACTGGTGCTTTCATATCAGCTCATGCACACAACTGAAATGTTTCTGTCTATTGTGATCATTGTGTTGTGGATGTGTGCAGAGTTTACATGATGCATTGAGGTGTGACAGGTACAGCAGATGGGTATGATACAGTCATGGTCATTTTAGACACATTGGCGGATGGTACAGCACCAGGCGTGCACATGTGAAATGTGTGGTTCAGTATGTGTGCTTTCACATTGACCTATGTCTTGTTTGCGGCACTTGTGTATTGTTAGTGGAGAGGTGTGCCCTCTGTGTGTCTCAACTGGCCACCCATGTGACCTGGTGTGCCATGCATCTCTCAGGGCAGCCTTTGTTTTGCCATGACATTGTTGATGGTGAGTGCTGTGGCCATCTCATGATGGTTGTCACTGACATTTGCACATTTACATCTCAACTAGGAGGAGGCCAAATCCCCTACGTCACCTGACAGTGCTGGAGGACATGGAGAATGTTGCAATAATTCGGAAATTCCACCTCGACAGACCAACACTGAAGACCCTGTGTGATCTTTTGGAGCCCCACCTGCAGCCTTGCCACCACTATCCAACAGCATTCCCACCCACATACAAGGTGATGGCAGCCCTCCATGTTTTTGCAACTGGTTCCTTCCAGGAGACCATGGCCAGCGCTGGAGGGATGTCGCAGCCCATGTTCAGCCAGGTGCTGAGGGATGTTCTTGCAGCCATGATGATATATAAGAATCGCTACATTAATTTCCCTAGGGGAGCAGAATTGGCCGATGTGAAGGGTGACTTTTATCCCCTTGGGCGCATCCCCAATGTTGTTGGTGCCATCGATTGTACCCATGTAGGTCTGGTGCCACCACAGGCAACTGAGCACATTTTTAGAAATCGTAAACATTATCATTCTATCAATGTGAAGGTGGTGTGCCTTGCGGACATAACCATTTCCCATGTGTGTGCAAGATTTCCTGGCTCTGCACATGATTCATACATCATGAGGAACAGCATGGTGCCACGGATGATGGAAAATCCTCATCCGGAGCGTGCTTGGATTGTGGGTGAGTATGCCTACTGATATGGCGTGCTGTATGTTACCTGCTGCACTCTGGCTGTGCAACATTGCAATGGGTGTTTGTCATTCACAGGTGACTCGGCATATCCCAGTCGGCCATGGCTGTTGAGCCCGCTAAGGAATCCCAGGACCCCGGGTGACATCCGGTACAATGAGGCCCATGGCAGGACCTGACGTGCAATCGAGCTGACTTTTGTCATGCTGAAGTCAAGATTCCGCTGCCTTGACAGGACAGGAGGTGCACTGGCATACTCGCCTGGGAAGGTCAGCAAGATCGTTGTGGCATGCTGTATGCTGTACAACCTGGCCATCCACAAGGGGATTCCCCTGCTCATGGACGATGATGAGGAACCAAGGCCACCGCATGCTCAAGGACCTGAGTCCAGTGATGAGGACAGTGGAGAGGAGGAAGGAGTTGACCTGCGCCAACAGCTCATCGACTGCTACTTCACTTGAAGGTGGGTGACGAGGTACGACTTGTACATTGTCTGGTGTGGTTGCTGTTGTTGTGAAGGGCTATGCTCGGATGTAACAGACAGTCACATGCGGAGTGACCTGTATGCGAAAATGTGTCAGTGACATTTCACATATGACCATATGCAGGACTCTGTTTGTTGACACTTACTGCACATTGTGTTGTCTGCCTGTACAGTTATGTTGATGTTTGATGTTGTGTTATGTCTGTGATAGCACACTGACACCAGTGACTGTTGTTCTGTTGTGTCTCCCTAGGTGCTATGGAGTCATCCTGGCCTACATAATGTACATCTTTTGTAAACATCATGGACATTTTGGACACAGTCAAAATAGCACTAAAGACAAGACTGCACAAATTGTAATGTGTAAGGTGTTTTATTTAAAAAGTTGAAATGTGAGGGGTGAGGGCATTTTCACATGTAGGTGGTGATGGAGCAGTGAGTTGACAGTCATAGTAGATGAGATGCAAGAGTAGAGACCACATGGATGTCGTGACCCAGTCCAACAGACATGTGCTATTCACAAGGCAGTGCGGGGAAGGACAGTTCAAAGAGCCAATGCAGTGGGGAAGAGGGTTGCCATCAGGGCTGGCTCCGTGACTGGCGTGTGGCTGGTACTTTGGCCCTAGAGTCTCCCAGGCTCTTCTTTGGACGCCCCCTTGATCTCTTGCGGGGGGGCTGCTGCTTGGCCAGCGGCATCTGAGGACTCACCCCTCAATGTGGCCACGAGGGGAGGATGGTGCACTGTCATCCTGTGGCACAACAGAGGGGGGCGTAGGTGTTGTTTGGGACGCTGGCCTGTCCCTCAGTAACGCCACTTGCTGGCCCATGAGGTCCACCATCTGTCCAAGGCGGTTGTCAATGGACCTCATCAGCAGGATGAGCTCCCGTAATAGTTCATCAGACTGGCCACTTTGTCCCTGGGCCTGTTGGTATGCCTCCACAACTCTGGTGAAGTGATCCAGGGATGGTGTCCACTCCTCCTGAGGTCTGGTGGTGACCCAGGCCCTACCACCTACCCTGCTGCCACGGACCTGTTGCCTCGCCACTCTGGGTCCAAGCACCCTCTCCCTGCCCTACACAGTTGTTGGTGTGGCCTGGTCATCCCCTGGGACAGGGAGGGTGCTGCAGGTGGTACTGGTGGTTAAGCATGGGCGGAAAATCCGTTTCGCTCGCGGATTTTGCGGATTTTCGGTAAATTCGCAATCCGCGAGATTCGCGAATCTCCCGCAAAATCCGCAAATCCGCGAGCAGCGGATTTTGCTCGCACTGCTCGCACTGTTCGCGTGAGTTCGCGGCTTCCCAGTACAACTTCGCGCCCCGCGAATAAGTGCAAAATTGCAGAAATACGATCTTAGCAAAACTGAAACTACTTACCAGGTTCAAAAGTTCAGGCTCATCATTAGTAGCCATTTCCTGTAGTGCTTCCTGAGGGGCCCCTCCAGAGTTCAGTTGCCAGTTGCAACTATTATGTGACCCTGCTCTGAACCTCAGAATAGTTACACATATGCCACAAAGGTCCTGAATTACAGCTAAGGGAGACAAGCAGGAGCCAGGCTGGAGGTTCAAATCCATTAATCAGCCCCTAATTCATTATTGTCAGTTGGGGCAGGGCAGGTGTTGTAACTAATTTTGCAACAATGAAAGCACTTAGCAAGTGCAAAAGATCACTAATCAGGAAGCACTAAGGAAGCAGGTGCCAGCTAAAAAAATATTCTGTGACACATTAATCAGCCCCAAATTAATTCAAGTCACTTGAGGCAGGGAAGGTGTGCTTGCGTTGCCACAATAATGTACACTGACTGGACAACCAGAGGGTGCTGTGATGAAACAGAGGGTGGCATGGGTGGGCCAGAGGGTGGCATGAGTAGTCAGAGAGTGGCAGTGGTGACAGAGAGTGGCAGTGATGAAGAAGAGTGTCCCAAACAGGCTGGACACGTAGAAACAACAAGTTCGCGAAACTTGCGACCCGACAGGTAAGTTCGCAATTTGCGACATTGTACAAAACCCTCGCGAACTGGCAGAAACCCGCGCAAACACAAAAAAAAAAATACGCAAATTCGCGAGAATTCGCGGATTTTGCTGATTTGCGAGTTCGCAAATCCGCAAAATTCGCGAACGCGAGATTCGCAAAATTCGCCCATGCTTACTGGTGGTACTGGTGGTGGTGGTGGTGGCGGTGGTGGCAGCGGTGGAGGCAGAGGCCATGACTGCAGGGGTCTGCTGTGCTGTTGTTGTTGCAGCAGACGTGGTGGTGGGGAGGATGGGGTCTTGGGACCTGTGGGTCTGTGGCACACCAGATGGGCTGGCCTGGAGCTCATCGTCCAAACTGTCCTGGGAGTTAACATCCGAGAGTCCATGTACCAGGGGTGGAGACTGGCTCTGCTGTTCGTTGTTGAGGTCCTCAGCAGTGAGTTCTTCATCACCTGTGGATTAGATGGGTAATGGTCAGTGTTGGGCACTGTGCAAGTATTGTGTCATCTGCGTGTCATCGACTGTCTGTACACTACACAATTGTGAAGTCAACACTAGTATTATTCATTGCAACACTGTGTGTAATTTCATGGTGCAGAGGAACATCATTTACTCATACATGTCAGGTGTCAATGCATTGCATGCAATTGTTGCTGTGTGTAGGGATGCAGGTCTCACACACACACATCAAGAAGAGTGAAGATGGCTACCTACCTGTTAGGTGAGGGAGAACATTGCAATGGCTGACACATGCTCCTGGGTGGGAGGGAGTGCTCCATGCAGAAGGGGTGTGCGCCAGGGGGCATGTTGGGAGTAGTGATACAGGCCTCCCACCCCCAAACAGGCCTCCCAAGCAAATTGGACAAACATCACAAGCAAGATGGCTACCTACCTGTTAGGTGAGGGAGATCAGTGCAATGGCTGACACATGATCCTGGGTGGGAGGGAGTGCTCCATGCAGCTGGGGTGTGGGCCAGGGGGCATAGCGGGAGTAGTAGTACAGGCCTCCCACCCCCAAACAGTCCTCCAATACAAGATGGCTACCTACCTGTTAGGTGAGGGAGAACAGTGCAATGGCTGACACATGCTCCAGGGTGGGTGAGGCCTCCATGCTACTGGAGTGTGAATTAGGGGCTTGCTGGGAGTGGTAGTGCAGGCCTTCCCCCCCCAAACAGGCCTCACAGTGAAGATGGCTGGCTACCTGTTAGGTGAGGGTGAACAGTGCAATGGTGTTTGGGTTGTGAAAGGAAGTACTTATCAGTGTGTTGCTTGGCATTTGTTTGTACTTACCAGTCTCTGTTCCCCCGGGTACTCCTGTGAGACTCTCAGGATGCAGTATGGCAAGCACCTTCTCCTCCCATGGTGTGAATGTTTTCGGTGGGATGGGAGGGCCACTGCCAGACACTTTCGCCAGCTCCCAGTTCTTGCTCCTCTTCTCCTTGACAACCCTCTTGAGATCATCCCACCGCTTCATGATCTCCTTCTTGGATCTTGGGGTGGTCCCTATTGCATTGACCCTTTGTACTATCCTTTCCCACGTTTGTGTCCTTGTGGCTAATGGCGTCTGTTGGACCAGGCTACCAAACAGTTGTGGCTCTACTCTGACAATCTCATTGACCATGACTGTCAACTCACCCTCTGTGAATTTGGGCATCTTCTGTGAGGTCATGGTGTGTGGTGGTTGAAGTGTTTGTGGGTGCAGGTGTGTGGGTGGCGGGTGTGGTGTTGGTGTGTGAGGTGTGTTGTGTGCTGGGGGATTGTTGGAGCTGGTGTAATGGTGGTAGTGATGGTGGTGGTGGTTGTGTGTGTGTGCTGTGCTCTTTTGCCTCTCCTGTCAGATGTGGTGTAAGGCCTTCTCTTCTGGAGTTTTGCAAAGGATTGTGGTCAGTGAAAGGGCTGGTTTTATACTCAGCTATGTGGGTGTGTCCAAGTGGAATTTGGCTGTCAGGTGTGTTGTGGGAGTTGTCATGTGCTTTTATTTTTGGTTTTGCATTTATTTATTTCATGTATATGTTTTTTTTTATTTGGGGGGCATTGCTACTTTGATTTGTGCAATGTTTGGCATCACTGAGGTGTTTTTGCATTGTCCGCCATTTTTTTCATGTATCTTCTGCTGCAGTGGCTATGCTGCAGCTCTTCCGCTATCTCTCCCATTCACTCCTGTGTGCGACCGCGGTGGTCGGAAACAGCAGTTCCGACCGCGGGACCCTCGGGGATATCCTAATTTCCCGTGTGGTGTCTCCGCTTTCCTTGCGCCGGGTTGTTGCTTTTCCGCTGCTTTTTCGACCGCCGCGGTCGTTTTTTTGCCGTCACTGCCCGCGTTGGGCGGTTTTGGTAGGCCCGCTACTGCGGCGGCCGGTCTTTTGTGGCGGTTGATCCTAATTTGTCCGCCTTTTTATCCACGGTCCTGGCGGGCGGTTGTTTCCCGTCTTCATGGCGGTCGGGGTGATTTTCCGCCCGCTATACTAATTGCCCCGTATGTTTTTAGGAAATGTGACTGTCTCTTTGGCTTTATCTTTGGAGGTAAACTTTATCTTTATACCAGTGCTCTAGCATGAGTAAACTTTGGTTCTGGCTTTATTTTCAGGTTCACCTTATGTTGATTAACTTGTATTATTTGATTTTGAATTATTATGTCTGCTGAATTCCCATGATTTGACTAGCAATCTTTTTGACTTCTATAATGATCCTAATTTTTTTTAAAAAAACCTTTATACTTTTTACTTGAATTCTTGTCTTGTGAAGGTTTTATTCATTGGTAGTAGGATTTAGCCTTATGAAGACATTTTAGGCCTTAAGAAGACTTAGGCAGTCCTGACCCTGCACACCAATCCTCTAATTATTTAGAGTATCAGCATAATAATGCTGCATGGCTGCTCAGGTTGTCAGTATGTGAAACACACTCATTGTGAATACTCAAAGCAAAAGGTGAAATTCAGTTTTTAGAAAGAGGTCATGTTGAGTGAGCTCAAGCAGCCCCCTCAGTGTAAAGTATTGTAGATATACGACAATCATAGGTAGAGCATGTTACATCAATTGTGCTTCTGTCCCCCACACCTGTTCTTTCCATGTGAGGTCGAAGCTGGGTATATTACCCCTACTTTTCCCCTTATATGTTTCAGTGCTAAATGACGAAAGGATACTCCCCCATATTGTCAGTGTATAATAGGGTACACAATCTAAATATCGAGTTTGTAATATCGACCTACAGAAAAGTCTGAAATATCGAATGTAAAGAATATTGAGGACAAGAATATTGTTGAACAGAATATCGACATTAAGGTAAGTAATATCGATTTTTTATATCGATGTGGGTAATATTGAAGACAGTTATATAAATATCAAATATATCGATGGTACTAATTTCGATGTTAGTAATATCGATATTTGTATTATTGTTATGTATTTTATTAAGTATTTGATATGTATGTGTTATATGTTTTTTGTTAAGTATTTTACTTGTTTTAAATTATATGTGTACTATTTATATATTTTAATAATGTTATTTTTAAGTACATTTTATGTTTTAGTACTGGAGCAGGTTGTGGGTTTATAGGGGAATAGGGTGGTCAGTAATTTAAATGTATTAAATTAATTATTATTTTTTAGGAATTACAAATTAATTTTAATACATTTTTGCGTTTAGGTTTTGTAGCGGGTAGTGGGTTTATAGGGGAATTGGGTGGGAAGTATTTTAATTGTAATTAAGTAATGATTTATTTTAATTTATAATTATTAATTGGCAATTCATTATTTTAATTGTTAATTTATTTCCGGCCCGCATCCTCCGGGCCGGAGGATGCGGATTCACCGCTGCGGTGATTATAAAGACCGCCCCGCCAGATTAGGATGGCTGGGGCGGTCATCGGTGGACGGGAAGACCGTCAGCCATATTAGGATTTGCATTGGGACATGCCTTTCCGCGGCGGCAATGCCGCCATGAAAAGGCATACGGTCTTTTCTTTGGGGGCCTGTTGCGGGCCCCCTGGGTGAAGGGGGGGTGGGTGGTGCACATGGGAGTTTACATGCACAAAGCGGCAGGCACCGCGCGGTGCATGTAAATGGAAAACATGCTTTTTTAACCTTGCGCCGCAAGGTTAAAGATCCAGGATGTGACCGCCAGGGTGGCAGTCACATCCTAATTGCACCGGAGGGACCGCCGCTGCCCCTGAGGACGGTCCCTCCACCTCGGGGGTGACGGACGGATGCAGGTCTCTCCGCCATCCTAATGAGGCCCTAGGTTCGATTACCCTTACAAGACTTCCTTTCATCTCTTCTCCCAAAGCTAACTCATAGATTGAGGGGGTATTACACAAAGGAATTCGGGCTTTGTCGCCAATTATGAGTGGGCTAATGGGTTGTAGAGACGCAGCAATATAATAAAATAGGAAATATGGAATGTTCCACCCACCATACTCTTTAGGAAGAATCATCTTTTTATAGGCTCTACGTTGCCGTTTGTAGCCCCACAAAAATCTGGAGGTAACCCTCTCTAATTTATTAAAACAAGCAAGAGGTAATTCGACTGGTATTGTACGAAACATATATAAAAATTTAGGTAAGATCAGCATCTTCAATACGTTAGCTCTGCCATATAACGACAAGTGAAGATGGTCTAATCTTTCTAGTGTCGCATTGACTTTTGCCACTGCAGAATTTATATTTAGCTCTGGAATATTAGCAACTGAGAGGGTGATCTTAATTCCCAAGTATGTAACTTCTGGCACTGTTGATATATTAATGGGCGGGGTACCTCCAACATGCAAAATCTGCGTTTAGGATAAATTCAGCTTATATCCTGAAAAGGACCCGAACTGTGCTGCTAAATCATTAATAACTGACAGAACAGTATCGACATTGGTTGTGACTACTACAATATCGTCTGCATAAGCTAGGGCTTGATAGTCTATATGAGCTAAGTGATTGGTTTATATTCTCAGCAGAATTTAAACGGTTTACAAAAGGATCAATATATATAGAGAAAAGTAAGGGTGAGCACGGGCACCCTTGCCGCGTACCACGAGTAATTGAAAATGGAGTAGATATTTGACCATTAAGGCGAATAGAAGCAGACGGGGAGCAACACATAGTTTTTAAAGCTGTTAAGATGCCAGGACCAAACCCCTTTTTAGTTAAGATATCTAAGCATGGGCGGATTTCGCGGATCCACGATCCGCGAATTTGCGGATTTGAGTAGACGTGGATCCGCAAAATCCACGAATTTGCGGATTCGCGGATTTTGCGGGCTTTTTAAATGGGGGGTTCTTCTGTGCAATAACCCCGAAGGGCGCAGGGGTCCCTTGAGTGAGTTGTCCATCATAGTGAGTAAATGGCGGGAAGACGGTGCACACTGCGAGTGTGTGAGTGGGGCCAAACGGGGCGGGAGTTCACATGCCTCTTGTGTGTATAAAAGGTCAGAGACCGATCAGAGCAGCAGATCAAGAGAAAGAAGCTCCTGGTCACAGGAACAGCACGAGGATTGCGCTCGTGAAAGTCAAAGATACAAAGGCCTCTATCCAGCATCACAGCTGATTTTCGACGGTAGATTTGGTAAGAAGGCACACCTGCCCAGCCTCGACGACGCCCACGATTGTTTTTGGGCTGATGAATGAGTCACTGAATTTGAGCTTCAACTAGTTCCAGCGGCCATGTGTGTGTTACTATGCACACCAATGTGCGCAGGGGTCCCTTGAGTGAGCTGTCCAATGTCCATCCATCATCCTGTAACTATTTTAGGATGGCGCCGGCAAGCTGCCAGCGCCATCCTAAAATAGTTACTAAATAAGCATCATCAGGAAGCACTAATAGATAAAATAAAGCAGATGCTCGAGCACCTGCTTTATTTTATCTATTAGTGCTTCCTGTTGAAGCTAACTTAGTAACTATTTTAGGATGGCGCTGGCAGCTTGCCGGCGCCATCCTAAAATAGTTACAACAACTTCAAGCTTGAAGGCTTGAACTTTTGCCCCCCGAATCCGCCGCTCGCGGATTCGTGGATTTTCGGTAAATTCGCGGGAGTTCGCAGATTGCGGATTTACCGAAAATCCGCGAAATCCGCGAGCGGAACGGATTTTGCGCTCATGCTTAAAGATATCCCACATATATGCCAGGCAACCCAGTCAAATGCTTTCTCAGCATCCAACAGAGTGAGACTGATAGAAGAGCCTGTTGCCTGAGCCCAATCCAAGAATGTAATCACACTACGGATATGATCAGCTGTGTCGCGTGCGGGAATAAACCCATGTTGGAATTTTGAAACAAGAGGTGTAATAATTCTAGAAATGCGTGAGGCTAGGATCTTGGAGTAAACTTTGCTATCCGCATTGATCAATGAGATGGGGTGGAATAAGGACGGGAGTAATGGGGATTTATCTTTTTTGAGGAAGACAGTAATAACTGAACTTTGCCAAGAAGGTGGAGCCTTACCTCTTTGGGCCTCCATAAAAAGTATAGTCATTTCTTCTTTAAGAATATTTCTAAACGTCCGGAAAAACTCAAGAGGTATAGCATCCGGGCCCACAGCCTTACCAGAAGCTAATGAGATTAAGGCTAATTCTATTTCTTCCCAGGTAATAGGGGTGTCCAATTGTTCAGACTCTTCTAATGATAGAGTAATATTAGGTAAGGAATCCATAAAATTTGCTACCCTTCATTCAATATCTCTGGTATTCTCTTCCGTATATAAATCGGAATAAAATTCACGAAAACCCCCCAATATATCCGATGGATTATCCTGTAGCTGCCCTGAGTTATCCATGATTTTATCGATATTTGCGGATACCACCTTCTGCCGTAGACTTTTTGCTAAAAGCTTACCCGAGTTTTCCCCCACCTCATACATCTCTGATCTAAAAGTAGCAATTTGTTGAGCCAGTTTCATGGCAAAAGTCTGATAGATCCTGGCTTTCTATATGACTACATTTTTTTAATTAGCTCAGTACTAGCCCCTCTTTTGCAAGCTGTCATCAGCTGAATTTCAATATCTGGCGATTTGGCCATTTCCATCTCATCTACCTTCCTAATTTTGCGTTGTTTGTTTATTGAATAGCTTAACGTTTCTCCCCGAACCCCTGATTTAAAAGCATCCCATACAATCTCAATTGATGCTGAGCCTTGATTGAATTCAAAGAACTAGGGTATCCACTTCCCGATGTGCTCAATATAAAGAGGGTCAGAAAGTAACTTCCATTCAAAAGACCAGGGCTTTGGGGGGTTGTCTAAGATTAATGTCTAAATCAAGAATAATAGGGTTATGGTCAGAAATTATTTTAGGCATGATTTCAAATCTGAGTTTTTCGGCGGTGTTGATAAATCCAGCTGTAACAAAAAAGTAATCTAGACGAAAGTGTTTCTGGTGCGGAGCAGAATACAAAGTACTCCCAGGAGCACCTCCTCCCATTAAAAATCCTACATCTACCAACCCGAATTCATCGATGATCCCTTTAGTGGCCTTAAACACATTTTTCTTCCTACCACATACATGTAATTGCTTGAAATGTCGTCTTTCCCGTCCAAATGTAGGTTAAAGTCCCCACATAAAAGTAAAGGTGACGGCCACAGTGCTAGTTCAATGCTCAATTGATTCAACATATCCGGATCATCGGAATTGGGGGCATAGATGGAGCATAAAGTCAGGAGTGTAGCCTCTAACCGTAATTCAATAATTACCCATCGCCCCAGCGGATCTTCTTTAACCCATTTACTTGACCCTACCCCATACCTTTTTAAAATAGCAACTCCTCTTGTAGTAGTCCCCTGCCGAGTGCAGCCTACTAGTTGGAACCCCAAATCTTTAAACCAATTTCTATTTTTCCAGGGTATGTGGGTTTCTTGAATACACAAAATATCGATTTTCAAAGTTGTCAATATATAAGCCATTATACCCCTTTTCCTTTTATCATTAAGCCCACAAATATTCCATAAACATATTATAAATCTACCCATCTTTGAATCTGGAAATAATCGCCCCCATTACTACAATAAAAAGATAACACAAAGTGACACAATCTCGATTTTGATTTGCACATAACATTCTTTTACTCTTTTTCCTTGCACAACACACCAACTCCTCGCCCCACCTCCCCTTCCTCTTCTTCTTCCCCACCCCCCTTCCCCACCCCTCTGTGACCACACCCAAAAGAGGCTTAAGGACCAGGTCCTCAGAGATGGTGAGTGATCGAGCAATGAGTGAGTCCCGCCATGTCCCGCCATGTCCCTCTTCAGATACATCTCTTTCTGTTACCATGATAGAATACACCTAGAATACACCTAGACGGGGAACTAATAATAGTTTCTACTATACACAGGAGAGCTCAACCAAATTAGTGACAAAATTTACATTACATGCTCTCCACAAACTCCTGTGCCTTAATTTCTGAAAAAATAAATATTGTTTTCCCCTTATAAATCACTTTCAATTTGGCAGGGTTTAATGAAAACGCCTGCCCCCCTTTGGTTTAAATAGGTGATGTCATTTACCTTAAGCGCCATCTTTGTTGTACCTTCACCTGACAAAAGTCTGGTCGAACAAAAAAATCAAAACCATTTCCTTTCCTTGGGTGCGCCGGTCTGGCCAAGTCGTAGAGAATTTCACAGAGTAAATAATTATGAAGGCATATAAGAATTGCTCTGGGTTTCTCCACCCCACCCCCTGAATTTGGTTTCTGCACAAAAGGGAATCTATGCACCCTTATAATTTCAGTGTCCCACTTCCAATCCTTTAAATCTGGAAAGGCTGTTGAGAATAATTCCACCACATACCGCTGAGTATCCTTCCCCTCACTACCTTCTGGCACATCTAAAACCCGTAGGTTGTTTCTGCGTGCGCGATTCTCCAAGTCAGTGGAGTGGGAATAGTAATGTTAACCCCTACACTATCCAACGCTTTCCCTACTGTTGCACTCTCTGGAGTGGGAATAGTAATTTTTAACCACTCGGTATCCAACGCTTTTCCTACTGTTGCACTCTTTGGAGTGGGAATAGTAATTTTTACCCCTACGCTATCCAACGCTTTCCCTACTGTTTCTCACTCTGGATTTGGAATAGTAATTTTTACCCACCCTCTATCCAACGCTTTCCCTACTGGTGCACTAACTGGAGTGGGAATAGTAATTTTTACCACTATGCTATCCAACGTTTTCCATACTTTTGCACTCAGTGGAGTGGGAATAGTAATTTTTACTTTCCCGCTATCCAACGCTTTACCTACTGTTGCACTCTTCGGAGTGGGAATAGTAATTTTTACCCCTACGCTATCCAACGCTTTCCCTACTGTTGCACTCACTGGAGTGGGAATAGTAATTTTTACCCACCCGCTATCCAACGCTTTTCCTACTGTTGCACTCACTTGAGTAGGAATAGTAATTTGTACCCCTGCGCTATCCAACGCTTTCCGTACTGTTGCACTCTCTGGAGTGGGAATAGTAATTTTTAAATTCCCGCTATCCAACGCTTTCCCTACTGTTGCACTCTTTGGAGTGGAAATAATAATTTTTACCCCTGCGCTATCCAACGCTTTCCCTACTGTTGCACTCTCTGGAGTAGGAATAGTAATTTTTACCTTCCCGCTATCCAACGCTTTCCCTACTGTTGCACTCTATGGAGTGGAAATAATAATTTTTACCCCTACGCTATCCAACGCTTTCCCTACTGTTGCACTCACTGAAGTGGGAATAGTAAATTTTACCCACTCGCTATCTAACGCTTTCTCTACTGTTGCACTCTCCGGAGCGGGAATAGTAATTTTTACCCCTACGCTATCAATCGCTTTCCCTACTGTTGCACTCTCTGAAGTGGGAAAAGTAATTTTTACCCCTATGCTATCCAACTCTTTCCCTACTGTTTCACTCTCTAGAGTTGGAAAAGTAATTATTACCCCTACACTATCCTACATTTTCCCTACTGTTGCACTCTCTGGAGTGGGAATAGTCATTTTTACCCCCACGCTATCCAACGTTTTCCCTACTGTTGCACACTCTGGAATGGGAATAGTAATTGTTACCCCTACGCTATTCAACGCTTTCCCTACTGTTGCATTTTCTGGAGTGGGAATAGTAATTTTACGTTCCACGTTATCCAATGTTTTCATTACTGTAGTTTTTAACATTTTTAAATAGTAGTTTTATTGATTTATTTAATATTTTTTGTATTATTTTAGAAAATGTAGTATTTAATAAATTTTAAATATTTTGAAAGTATATTTATTTTTCTAATTTATTAAAATAATGTTTTACTTTTCATTTATGTTATTATTTTAATTGTGTAGATGTATTTGTCATTTATAGTATTTATAAATAATTTATAAGTATTTTAAATAATTATTAAAAGTTATTAAGTAAGTATATATTATATATTTTATGTATATGTTTAATTAATGTTTTATTAATATATATGTATTATTTATTCATTCTAAACATTATTAAATATTTGTAAGTATGTTTATTTTATTTATTAGTGTTATTTACTTTATTTTACACGCTTTCCCTACTGTTGCACTATCTGGAGTTGGAATAATAATTTTTACCCCTACGCTATTCAAAGTTTTCCCTAGTGTTTCACTCTCTCGAGTTGGAATAGTAATTTTTACCCACCCGCTATCCAAGGCTTTCCCTACTGTTTCACACTCTGGAGTTGGAATAGTAATTTTTACCCACCCGCTATCCAACACTTTCCCTACTGTTGCATTCACTGGAGTGGGAATAGTAATTTTTACCCCTGCGCTATCCAACGTTTTCCCTACTGTTGCAATCTCTGGAGTGGTAATAGTAATTTTTACCTTCCCACTATCCAACGCTTTCCCTACTGTTGCACTCTTTGGAGTGGGAATAGTAATTTTTACCCCTATGCTATCCAAAGCTTTCCCTGCTGTTGCACTCACTGGATTGGGAATAGTAATTTTCACCCCTACGCTATCCAACGCTACCCCTGCTGTTGCACTCACTGGAGTGGGAATAGTAATTTTTACCCCTACGCTATCCAATGCTTTTCCTACTGTTGCCCTCTCTGGAGTGGGAATAGTAATTTTTACCCCTACACTATCCAACGTTTTCCCAGCTGTTGGACTCTCTGGATTGGGAATAGTAATTTTTACCACTACGCTATTCAACGCTTTCCCTACTGTTGCATTTTCTGGAGTGGGAATAGTAATTTTACGTTCTACTTTATCCAATATTTTCATTACTGTAGTTTTTTTTTAAATAATAGTTTTATTTCTTTATCTATTTAATATTTTTTGCATTATTTTAGAAAATGTAGTATTTAATACATTTTTAATATTTTGAAAGTATATTTAATTTTTGTAATTTATTAAAATAATGTTTGACTTTTTATTTATGTTATTATTTTATGTGTTTAGATGTATTTGTAATTTATAGTATTTATAAATAATTTATAAGTAATTAAAATAATTTTTAAAAGTTATTATGTAAATATATATTATTTATTTTTATATTTTATGTATATGTGTAATTAATGTTTTATTATTATATATGTATTATTTATTAATTTTAAACATTATAACATATTTGTCACTATGCTTATTTTATTTATTAGTATTATTTACTTTATTTTACACATTTATTTGTAACAGAAAAAATAACGATATTTTTAATGACGATATTTTTAACATCGATATTTTGGTTTCGATATTTTTGTACTTACCTTGTTTTAGATAGGATGTCGATATACTTACCTTTGATATTCCAGCGTCGATGTTTCTGTAGGTCGATATTCTGTGAGTCGATATTCTATCAGTGATTCGTATAATAGATTTTCTGGATACTAAATTCACTTTCTTTTGATTAGTTCATTGTATATAAGGTATGGTAGGTTTGGCTGATGTCTGTTCTGAAAAACAGCCAGAAAACTAGTGAAGTATCAACTGATGTGCAAGTGCAATATAATACATTGGAGCAAAGGCTGGATGAAAGTCTAGGTCTAATTTCCTCATTGCAGTCAAGCAAGTCAACTGTAATCAAAAGGTGAAGTAGTGTCTCAATTATGATTACTTCTAAATAAGTTTGACTTCGTAATGCATGCTGTCAAGATGTAATGCAATTCACAGAACATAGTGACAGCTGCGGTTTAAACAACAGAAAAGAATCTCATACTTCTGAACTGTTTTTCTAACATGAACTAGAATCGGCAGAAAATATATATTTATGGTCATATGTTTCTTGAGAGCTGCAGATCAGTAGAGGAAATATATTGCCTCTCTGCTTGTTTCTGCACTCCCTTAGCTTCAGCAATGTTTTTCTGATTAACATGAAACTGATTCTAATGATTTTTTGCAATAAATGACTAACTGCTTTTTGGTGTGTTTAATTTCACTCGAAATATTCTGCTTTTCTTCTCTATGTAAGCATCCCATACTATCTTTTATATAAAATAGCAAGGCACAAATGATGTAAGCAAGATGTTGGAAAGACAATGATGGCTTGGCCTTCTGAGCAACCCCCCAACGGACGTCCGCATTGCACATCATGGGTTTGGGCAGCACACAATCTGCCGCAGACACCTAACCCCACACGGGTGGCCAATCCACCTTGATGTGCATGGAATGAGGTTGGCCTGCACCCAATTCCCCCACTGGCACCCAACCCCTGCATGGAGCCAACACCTTGTGGGCATCTAACCCCCTCCTATTTGTAGCTCCCTTGATCTGCATGTCCGCTGTGATTCACCAGGGGCCAGCTCTGAGCCTCCTGGTTGATCCTCTGATCCATAGAAACCTATATTTTTTTTATTTGACCATGAAGGAGGTCTCTAAAGGACTTCTTCGTGCAAGGCCCAGAGGGTCAGAGTACGTCTACCCAGAACCTTGATATCATATTTGATTATATTTTTTAGGACTTGGGGACCCAGTCTATGAATCATGAGATGGTGGGCATAACCTTTCCTTCAGGTTTCGACCAGCCAATTACAATGCATGCTTGGACTCGTGGATGGATCCGAGTTGATCTCTGGCCTGAAATGGACATACATTTTGAGACTTCATTTCTGAAAAAATTCTGAATACATTTCACCAAATCACAGAAAAAAAACTCTCTGGAAAAAGATCTAGCTTTTTGTCTAATTTGTCATGATTTCATTCAGCTGTGTTTGTGCTTTCACTGTTAAATTTCCTATGGAAAATGGCATGGTCTAAACATGTTTTCCTGGCACCGATTGACGGATCTCCCTAAAATTTTCCAAGAAGGAGGTGAGGTGGATAAGACTTTTTTGGGGTACATTTCTGTGAAGATTCGTCAAACAGCACCAAAGGCATTAGCAAACCAAAAGTTGTGCATGAAAAGTTTCAGGGCGATCCGTCACGCGGGAGAGAAGAAAAAAGGGGCGGTCAAAAAGCGCGCATTTCCCATGTTAATTCACGTAGGGATTTGGAACACAACTACAGCCAGAACTGCTGGACGGAATTGCACTTAGGGGTCGATTAGGATCGCGGACGGAAACGTGTTCCGTCCGCCATGGTCGCGGGAAAAATACTCCCGACCGGTCCGTGGATAATCCACGGTAGCGATTAGGATATAACTGACAGCAAACACCGACCGCGGCGGACGGATCACATCAAACACCGACCGCGGCGGTCGGATCACATCAAACACCACCGCAAGCAGACGATACCACATAAATTCTCACCGCCGCAGACGCATACACCGCGGAAACAGGGCCAACTGCCGCACCACCTGCGGAGGGTCCGGCCGCACGATTAGGATATTCCCGCAATCCCTACGGAACTCACCAGCTCCCACGACCGCCGCGAAATCATCGAAAAACGGAGCATGACTGCGGAAGGACCAAACGAACATCACCCCTGCCGTCAAACCGATTCAAAAATGGCGGACGGAAAGAAATAGAAAACACACAAAACAGGACACCCACCCATCTGAAACACCCACCACCAACAACTACATGCCCCAAGGCCCAACCCCCAAGCACAAACAAGAGCACCCAAGTCACCACACCCACAGAACACCTGACTGGCAACAACCATTGAGACACAACAACCACAAAGAGTATAAAAGGAATCCCTCCCATTACCACAATCCTTTGAATCACAGCACAGCTGGAAGAAAGAGGCAGAATAGAACAAACAGCATACACACACAAACACACATACAACCTGCACACCAACACACCCAACACACAAACCCCCACAACACCATCCCTACATACCACACACCTGCATACCCCACCCCACACCTTGCACATCACACACCATGGCACCCAAGAAAAACCCCAAGTTCACAGACACTGAGTTGAAGGTCATGGTGGATGAAATCATCCGTGTCGAACCACATCTCTTCGGCAACCTAGTCCAGCACACCACCTTGGCAACCAAAACCATCATGTGGAACAGGGTAGTGACCAGAGTGAATGCTTTGGGGACCATGCCACGCACCAAACACGAGATGGAGAGGTGGTGGCACAACCTCAAGGCAAGGGTGAAAGGCATCAGGGCCAAGAACCACCTGCGGGCACACCACACTGGCGGCGGCACTCCCCCGGAGCCCATACCATTTGCCGAATGGGAGGAGAAGGTGCTGGGCATACTGCACCCTGAGAGCTTTGAAGGAATAGAAGAGGGACTTGAAGCTGGTAAGTACAAAACAATGACCACTATCACACAGCACTTCAACTCCTAACAGGCCTCCATGTCTACATGGAGGGTGGGGGGGAGGTCCAGGACTACAACTCCCAACAGGCCCCCATGTTCCATCCCAGAGCAAGATGGATTTCGGCCACCATTTGCTGACCAGTGCATCTCCTCCCTCAAACCCACAGGTAGGTAGCCATCTTCACAGGGGCACCATCCAATAGCAGGACCGGACCACACATATACAAGTATTGTCTCCCCACCTCAACAACACCATAATGCCCATTACTGTCTACCACACCAACATGATGACACCAACAACCATGTCCTGATTGTATAGTAATGTGTAATGTAACAACAACAAGCCTGTCATGTCCACAGCATTGATTGTTAATTTCTTGTACCTCAGGTGATCGAAACTTGACAGGCAAAAACAGCGCCCGCCAGCACCAGTCGCCCCCCTCACAGCCAGGACTCTCAGGAGAAGAATCCATGGACACCTCGGGTGCAGAGGACGATGCTGGGCCAAGCACACTTCCAGGGCCATCAGACTCCCAGGACATCCCTGCCTCCACCACCTTGGCCAGTGTCACAACACCAACACCTGCCATTGTGAGCTGTGCAGCTACCACCACCACCACCACCATCACCACTCCTGCCTGACCCATCGTCACATGATGGGCCATCGACATTCCAGGCTAGCAGGGAGAGTGGACGGGTGAGGACACAGGTGACGCCACAGGTCACAAACAGGAGTGCAGCTGCAAGGCGAGGTTCTGAACAACACCCAGCCCATCCTGGGACAGAGACCCTGGATGCCATTGCCAGAGTGGAAGCCTCCTACGAGCGGTCGCAGGCACAGGCCAATCGTGCACACCAAGACTCGCTAGACACCTGCCAGCTGTTGCGGTCCGTGGACACCCGATTGGGACAAATAGTTGACATCATGGGGCAGCAAACAGCTCTTTGGAGGGAGTGGTTATCCCGCACCACACCACCTCCCCCAATTGGCCAGCGGGACAGGGCACCAACACCACCTCCCCTCCCCCAAGTGGCCAGCGGGACAGGCCACCAACACCACCGCCACCATCACCTGAGGCCACTGACAGGGAGGTGGTCCCAGAACAACCTGCCCGCACAGCTGGCACCGCTCCGGCTCCAAAACGGAGGGGCCGTCCGAGGCTGGATCCAGCTGACAGCAGTGGCAATGCACCATCCACCCGCTCAAAGAGGGGCCACCACTGACTTCACCCTTCCTTGAGCCTGGCATTCACTCTGCGAACTATCTTGCCCCACAATGCCAAGCATTGGCACACGTCTGTTGGACTAGGTGTACATCACACAATGTGGTGTCCCCACGGTGTTTTCATCTGACATGACCTTCAACTCTCACTTCCCCACCATCACCTATTTGTAAATATGCACAAACAGTAATCCACACCCTGTAAATAAACACCACGAAAACACTCAATGCTGTGTGAACTCCATGTTTCAATCACAGGTTTGTCTTAGTACTTGTCATTACCAGGTGCAGGTATCACACCACACATACAGCAACATCCCACAAACCACACTCATCACAAATTAAGCGGATCACAGGACAACACATCAGGGAGCATTGGACGTACACCATCTCCCACACCCATTTGCGAACAGAACATACCAGAACAGGCAGCATCCACACACCACATCCACACATCACCAGCGAACATACATCACGCTTTGAGCACCAGCACAAGAGGTAGTTACTCACATTCAAGGAAAGTAGCGAGCAATGAGCTGACGCCTCTGGTCCACACCTTCTTCCTCCCCACCCTCCTCATCACTGGACATGGGTGGTATGGGAGGCGGAGCAACCTGTTGGTCTGCAGGGTCCATGATCAGTGCAATATTATTGCGTAAGGCCAGGTTGTGGAGCATGCAGCCGGCAACCACGATTTTGCATACTTTGCTGGGTGAGTATGGCAGGGCCCCTCCGGTTTTATCAAGGCAGCGAAACCTAGACTTCAGCAGTCCAAATGTACATTCCACCACCCGACGTGTCCTCCCATGTGCCTCATTGTAGCGCATTTCTCCTGGGGTAGTTGGATTCTGTAGGGGGCTCAGCAGCCACGGTCGGTTTGGGTACGCAGAGTCGCCTAGGTGGGGGGATGACAGACACATACATTATTACCAGGATTGGTGAGAACAGCATGGCACACATACAACACAGTAGTCATCACAGCACACTCACCTACAAGCCACGCACGTTCTTGACGCAAATGGCCATCAGTTGGGGGACAATGCTGCTCCGCAGGATGTGGGAGTCATGTGCGGACCCAGGAAATCTTGCACACACATGGGAGATGATGTTGTCAGCCAGGCACACCACTTGCACATTTATAGAATGGTAGTGCTTCCTATTACGATAGACGGCTTCACGTGCCTGGGGTAGAATCAGACCAATATGTGTCCCATCAATAGCACCCACTACGTGTGGGATGTGGGCCAGGGCATAGAAGTCACCCTTCACTGCAGCCAGCTCTGCCGGACGTGGGAAATGAATGTAATCATCCTTGTAACACATCATGGCATCCAGCACATCCCGCAGTACCATGCTGAACATGGATTGGGACATCCCCCCAGCATGACCAACTGTGTACTGGAAAGTGCCAGTTGCGAAGAAGTGAAGTGCCGCCATCACCTTTGCTGTCAGTGTAATTGCTCCTGGATATGGCCTGCGTGGATGCAGATGAGGTGACAGTTGGCCTACAAGGTCCTGCAACCTCCGTCTGTCCAGCCGGAATTTGCGGATTACCTCCTCTTCAACCCTGTCCTCCAGCACAGTGTATGGTCGTTGCACATTTCGAGCCCTCCTGTGTGGCAGTAGATGGGAGCAGATGTCAATTGACCAACAACGCACAGCTGTGCCACACCTTCACATCTTGACCAACACAATACAACCTCAACAACACCATAATGCCCATTACTGTCTACCACACCAACATGATGACACCAACAACCATGTCCTGATTGTATAGTAATGTGTAATGTAACAACAACAAACCTGTCATGTCCACAGCATTGATTGTTAATTTCTTGTACCTCAGGTGATCGAAACTTGACAGGCAAAAACAGCGCCCGCCAGCACCAGTCGCCCCCCTCACAGCCAGGACTCTCAGGAGAAGAATCCATGGACACCTCGGGTGCAGAGGACGATGCTGGGCCAAGCACACTTCCAGGGCCATCAGACTCCCAGGACATCCCTGCCTCCACCACCTTGGCCAGTGTCACAACACCAACACCTGCCATTGTGAGCTGTGCAGCTACCACCACTACCACCACCATCACCACTCCTGCCTGACCCATCGTCACATGATGGGCCATCGACATTCCAGGCTAGCAGGGAGAGTGGACGGGTGAGGACACAGGTGACGCCACAGGTCACAAACAGGAGTGCAGCTGCAAGGCGAGGTTCTGAACAACACCCAGCCCATCCTGGGACAGAGACCCTGGATGCCATTGCCAGAGTGGAAGCCTCCTACGAGCGGTCGCAGGCACAGGCCAATCGTGCACACCAAGACTCGCTAGACACCTGCCAGCTGTTGCGGTCCGTGGACACCCGATTGGGACAAATAGTTGACATCATGGGGCAGCAAACAGCTCTTTGGAGGGAGTGGTTATCCCACACCACACCACCTCCCCCAATTGGCCAGCGGGACAGGGCACCAACACCACCTCCCCTCCCCCAAGTGGCCAGCGGGACAGGCCACCAACACCACCGCCACCATTACCTGAGGCCACTGACAGGGAGGTGGTCCCAGAACAACCTGCCCCCACAGCTGGCACCGCTCCGGCTCCAAAACGGAGGGGCCGTCCGAGGCTGGATCCAGCTGACAGCAGTGGCAATGCACCATCCACCCGCTCAAAGAGGGGCCACCACTGACTTCACCCTTCCTTGAGCCTGGCATTCACTCTGCGAACTATCTTGCCCCACAATGCCAAGCATTGGCACACGTCTGTTGGACTAGGTGTACATCACACAATGTGGTGTCCCCACGGTGTTTTCATCTGACATGACCTTCAACTCTCACTTCCCCACCATCACCTATTTGTAAATATGCACAAACAGTAATCCACACCCTGTAAATAAACACCACGAAAACACTCAATGCTGTGTGAACTCCATGTTTCAATCACAGGTTTGTCTTAGTACTTGTCATTACCAGGTGCAGGTATCACACCACACGTACAGCAACATCCCACAAACCACACTCATCACAAATTAAGCGGATCACAGGACACACATCAGGGAGCATTGGACGTACACCATCTCCCACACCCACTTGCGAACAGAACATACCAGAACAGGCAGCATCCACACACCACATCCACACATCACCAGCGAACATACATCACGCTTTGAGCACCAGCACAAGAGGTAGTTACTCACATTCAAGGAAAGTAGCGAGCAATGAGCTGACGCCTCTGGTCCACACCTTCTTCCTCCCCACCCTCCTCATCACTGGACATGGGTGGTATGGGAGGCGGAGCAACCTGTTGGTCTGCAGGGTCCATGATCAGTGCAATATTATTGGGTAAGGCCAGGTTGTGGAGCATGCAGCAGGCAACCACGATTTTGCATACTTTGCCGGGTGAGTATGGCAGGGCCCCTCCGGTTTTATCAAGGCAGCGAAACCTAGACTTCAGCAGTCCAAATGTACATTCCACCACCCGACGTGTCCTCCCATGTGCCTCATTGTAGCGCATTTCTCCTGGGGTAGTTGGATTCCGTAGGGGGCTCAGCAGCCACGGTCGGTTTGGGTACGCAGAGTCGCCTAGGTGGGGGGATGACAGACACATACATTATTACCAGGATTGGTGAGAACAGCATGGCACACATACAACACAGTAGTCATCACAGCACACTCACCTACAAGCCACGCACGTTCTTGACGCAAATGAGCCATCAGTTGGGGGACAATGCTGCTCCGCAGGATGTGGGAGTCATGTGCGGACCCAGGAAATCTTGCACACACATGGGAGATGATGTTGTCAGCCAGGCACACCACTTGCACATTTATAGAATGGTAGTGCTTCCTATTACGATAGACGGCTTCACGTGCCTGGGGTAGAATCAGACCAATATGTGTCCCATCAATAGCACCCACTACGTGTGGGATCTGGGCCAGGGCATAGAAGTCACCCTTCACTGCAGCCAGCTCTGCCGGACGTGGGAAATGAATGTAATCATCCTTGTAACACATCATGGCATCCAGCACATCCCGCAGTACCATGCTGAACATGGATTGGGACATCCCCCCAGCATGACCAACTGTGTACTGGAAAGTGCCAGTTGCGAAGAAGTGAAGTGCCGCCATCACCTTTGCTGTCAGTGTAATTGCTCCTGGATATGGCCTGCGTGGATGCAGATGAGGTGACAGTTGGCCTACAAGGTCCTGCAACCTCCGTCTGTCCAGCCGGAATTTGCGGATTACCTCCTCTTCAACCCTGTCCTCCAGCACAGTGTATGGTCGTTGCACATTTTGAGCCCTCCTGTGTGGCAGTAGATAGGAGCAGATGTCAATTGACCAACAACGCACAGCTGTGCCACACCTTCACATCTTGACCAACACAATACAAATTATACATGTTGCAGACATTGTATGTGTGACATGACCGAAATATAAGGCACTACAGCTGACTACACACACAATGTACACCCACAAACAACATCCGGTGTGCAAAAAATTCTAATGTTACGTGCACACATGTTGAAAAAACTGCCACCATAACATGACTGATTGCCCAAGTGTGGACAAGCGTCCCGACAGACACACCTTGACGTGCACACACAACACGAACATGGACCACACCCTCGTTGTCATCATGCACCCATGACCCCACCTACAATGCTACGCATCCTCACATGAGAGGCATGGGCATACAACAGGCGACACACAGACGCATACACAGTATGCATGTATACCCCCATCAATGCAACTTGCACACACAAACCACACACTCACGACAGCTTCTGGATATGGGTACACAGCCTTGATGTACTGTGTAGATGTGTACCAATAGAAACGCGTGACCTCAAAACTAAGACATCAACACATAGCCATGCACATCTGACGCAACTTGGGCTCACATCACTGGCCTATGTTCACCACTGGCAAGGTCAATAGTATGGCCACACATGTAAGCAATGGACATAACTGATACACGTGTACATGGGCCATTGACATTACATAATGATTCCTGACGCATTACGGACATGTCCTGACACACATGTACAACTATGAACATTACATTTGTGCGGAGACATGCGCCATCCGGGTATGCCTTCCCCCAACACATAAGATGATCCTTGATACTTCAATAGTGCATAACATTTGCTAACTTGACAAGGACCATCACGGTCGAACCCCGCAAACCGCATGTGCGCACTACCGCAACGGTGCATCATTTGAAAATCATCACTCACTGGCATCGCAATGTTGGAGCACGCATTCCACGTGGGCGGGGCAGGCTAACACATACATTTGAATGTACAAGTTGAAATGCCAGTTGGTATCCCCCCTTACAGTCACATAGCAGCACCCACTGCAGACCGCCGGGCTTGGCTGCTCACCCACCGCTGGGTGCGGGCGGTTGGTGACCGCAGGGTGCGGGCGGTTGGTGACCGCAGGGTGCGGGCGGTGAGTGACCGCTCTGATCAGCCTGGCATGGTTGCCCCTGGCCGCTCACCCACCGCTGGGTGCAGCCGGTGGGTGACCAAGGGGTGCAGGAGGTGGGTGACCACGGGGTGAGGGCGGTGGGTGACCGCCGGGTGCAGGCATTGGGTGACCGCCCTGTGTAGTGATATCAGCCTGGCATGGTTGCCCCTGGCCGCTCACCCACAAGGTGGTGGGTGACCGCCCTGTGTAGTGATATCAGCCTGGCATGGTTGCCCCTGGCCGCTCACCCACCGCCGGGTGCAGGCGGTGGGTGACTGTGGGGTGCAGGTGGTGGGTGACCGTGGGGTGCAGGCAGTGGGTGACCACCCGGTGCAGGCGGTGGGTGACCGCCCTGTGTAGTGATATCAGCCTGGCATGGTTGCCCCTGGCGGCTCACCCACCACCGGGTGCAGGCGGTGGGTGACCGCCCTGTGTAGTGATATCAGCCTGGCATGGTCACCCCTGGCCGCTCACCCACAGCCGGGTGCAGGCGGTGGGTGACCACCGGGTGCAGGGGGTGGGTGACCGCGGGGTGCGGGCGGTGGGTGACCGCGGGGTGTGGGCGGTGGGTGACCGCGGGGTGCGGGCCGTGGGTGACCGCCCAGTGTAGTGTTATCAGCCTGGCATGGTTGCCCCTGGCCACTCACCCACCGCCGGGTGCAGGCAGTGGGTGACCGCGGGTTGCGGCGGTAGGTGACCGCCCTGTGTAGTGTTATCAGCCTGGCATGGTTGCCCCTGGCCGCTCACTCACCGCCGGGTGCAGGTGGTGGGTGACCGCCGGGTGCAGGCGGTGGGTGACCGTGGGATGCGGGCGGTGGGTGACCGCCGGGTGCAGGCTGTGGGTGAGCAGCCAGGGGCAACCATGCCAGGCTGATATCACTACACAGGGTGGTCACCCACCGCCTGTACCCGATGGTCACCCACCACCTGCACCCCGTGGTCACCCACCGCCTGCACCCCGCAGTCACCCACCGCCTGCACCCGGCGGTGGGTGAGCGGCCAGGGGTAACCATGCCAGGCCGAAAACACTACACAGGGCGGTCACCCACCGCCCCCACCCTGAGGTCACCCACCGCCCGCACCTGGCGGTGGGTGAGCGGCCAGGCCCGGCGGTGGGTGAGTGGCCAGGCCCAGCGGTCTGCGTGGGTGCTGCAATGTGATTGAAAGGGGGGTACCAAATGCCATGACCACTTGCATATTCAAATGTATGTGTTAGCCTGCCCCGCCCCCGCGGAATGCGTGCTCCGCCATTGCGATGCCAGTGAGTGTTGAATTTCAAATGATGCACCATTGCGGTAGCGCGCACATGCGGTTGCCGGTGTGTGACCGTGACCGTCCTTGCACATGTAGCCAATGGAAACATGCAATGCGGGATGCGTAAGCGAATTTAAAAAATAGCGGAAGCCGTGCACCGCCACAGCAGGGCCAGTCATTGGCTCTTTTTGAAAGAGGAAGCCCGGGAAAACCAATTGCTGCAGACGTGTGTCACTGATATCAGCTCAGGGCCCTATATATGTGTGAATCTCTGCAGTACACATCCACTGCTTCCAGCCACTGCTGCCTGCACCCATCACCTCTAGCTGCTGCTGCTGAGCAATCCACGAACTGCTGCCTACACCCATCACCTCTAGCTGCTGCTGCTGAGCAATCCACCAACTTCTGCCTGCACCCATCAGCTATACCTGCTGCTGCTGAGCAATCCACCAACTGCTGCTGTTGTGTCACAGTCCGGGACCCTGCCATGTCGAGAGTGCGAGAGATCCGGTCTCGTCCCTTCACCGCAGCGGAGCTGGATGTCCTTGTGGACAGTGTGCTCCGCCACTATGACTGGCTCTACGGTGCACCCGGACAGGTGGTAAGTGCAGTGGGGGACATGGTGTGCGTGAGGTGGTCACTGACTCCTGGCTTCTGCAATCTTGGCGGTGTGCTGTGGGACCTTCACATGTGCTGTACTGTGCATGGGGGTTGATGGATACGTGTTGCTCCTATCTGTGTGAATGGCCAAATGTCCACTGACTTTCCCCTTTTGTCTCCTATCATGGTAGGTCAAGCTGCACCTTCGCAAGGCCGTGTGGAGGACCATAGCACGTGATGTACGGGCAGTCGGGGTGTGCAATAGACGACACACACACTGCCACAAGCGCTGGGACGACATCTCCAGGCTCAGCAAGAATGTGGCGGAGATGACACTGGGGCAGATTCCACGATCATCCCGGCTTGCACGACGCACCATGACCCCTCTCATGCTCCGTATCATTGAAGTGATGCATCCTGACCTGTCTGCCCAGTTGAGAGGGGATCTGCAATAAACTAGCGGTAAGCACACTGAATGTGTTTGTGACTTGTGAGTGCATGCATGTATTGATGCTCAGACGCAGTAGTGACATCCGTGGTGTGTATGTTGTGCTGCAATTGCATGTTGGTGCCATTATCGGAGTAAGCGTTGGCATCCATGTCAGCCAGGTGGACATACCAGTTGCATTGTAGTGCAGGGTCCCAGGACATGCCCTTGAGGTCTGTGTTCTCATGGCAACACATGTGTGGTGGTCTGCATGCACTTGCCCTGTTTGTTAGATGTACATGTTTCACAGGCACCCCCGGTTCTTTGACATGAGGATGTCTGGTAGGGGTGGTTCTTGTGCAGGATGGGTGCTACATGTTGGTCAGCAGTCAAGGTGTTCTGGTTTTGCAATTTGCAGTACGTGAGTGTGGCACTTACGTATACCTCTTTTCTCTCTTTCAGCTTTGGCCGAGGGCACTGACCCACAAACGACAGAGCTCAGTGGTGGCAATGTATCAGAATCCGAGATCACAAACACGCACACTGAGACTGATGAGAGCAGCCCCGTAGAGGGGGACAGGACTGTCCTTGAGGACTCACATGTGGAGACCCCATCGTCCTCATCTTCAGACGGTGTTGGTGAGTCAGCACTGTTGGTAGACACAGGGAGTGGGCAATCTACACCTTCAGTCGGTACACAGCACACAGGGCCAACACTGCCACCAACTGCAACAAGTACTGCTCGTGCTCGCCAGAGTAGGGGAGCAGAGTGGCCTTCGGTGCAGGCACCGCTGCCCCTGCCCCTGTGACACAAAGTGCCCTTTGTGCTGAGGCAGCTGATCTGCTGCGACAGCTGTGTGTAGGGCAGACCAACATGATCAATGCATTCCTAGACCACGATAGGAAGTTGGGGCAGGTGGTAGCATTCATGCAGGAGATGCATGGAGATGTTGCTGGTCTCCACAGAACAGTTCAGTCGTTATCCAACACAGTGTCTGCAGCCATTCAAAAGTCGCAGGGACAAGGTTCTACTTCAGTTCCTCCATCCACACCACTTGATGTCTCAGCGGAGAGTGACATTTCTGAGCAGGCCTCATTTTCGGGATATTGCACTAGAAGCAGCCACAGGCAGCAAGGCAGGGCACAGAGGGCACCGACACCATCCCCTAGGACAGGGAAATATTTCACAGACCATGACATCAGCTACCCTGTAGTTGACACACAGGATACTCAAGGAGTGTTGGGGGACAGGGATTCACATGTAACACAGGCATCCCCCTCCAAAGGTACTCCCAAGGTAATGGCACCTCCCAAGGCCAAGGACACTGCAAAGGAATGGGCACATCCCAAGGCTAGGGACACTCCCAAGGCCAAGGACACTGCAAAGGAAAGGGCACCTCCCAAGGCCAGGGACACTCCCAAGGACAAGGACACTGCAAAGGAAAGGGACACTACAATGGACCGGGACACTACAATGGACAAGCCAACTCCCAGGGACAGGGCACCGCCACGGACCAGGCACATTCCAGAGACAGGACACATCCTACGGGCAAGGCACCTCCCAGGGCCAAGGGTTCTCCCATGGACGCGAGCTCCATCAAGGACAGGCATACATAACCCCTGCATGCCCTGAGGTGGATGTCGGAGAAGGAACATAAAACACATCTGTCAGCGGTGGAGTCCCCCATACCTCTACTCCCATCCACACCCCGCAGAAGCAGAGGAAGGAGTACACTGTTGTTGCATCACCCATTACACATGATGCAGAGGGCAGAAGGCAGGGCCACAGCATACTTCAAGCAGGGTCCAGCATGTCCCCAGAGAGCAGACCCACACCAGCACATGATCCACCTTTGATGGGTGATGTTCATGATGAGGCCACACCACTTACCAGTACAGTCATGTCCAGGGTGCCCTTCCATATCCCAAAGAAACAGAGACACACACCTGTGACACCTGCCCACCCCAATGTTGCTCAAGTACAGCTGTCCCCAGGTCCCAGAGCCAGCCTGCCTCCTGGCCCATACAGCCCTGTGGCTCATCATTTCAGTGGTCCTAGTGGGTCAGCTGCAGTTCACTCTCATGTATCAGATAGTGGCACTGTGTCTGTTGTTCGCTGTCATGCCTCATGTAGTAGCACTGTGTCAGTTGTGCCCTCTCCTGTTTCAGGTACTACCAATGTGTGTGTCCGCCACTCTCATGTCTCAGATGCTGGCATGGTATTTGTTGGCCACTGTGCACGGTCATGTCCTGGCAGTGTGTCTGGGTCTATGGCTCATGTGTCAGTCACTAGAGCTGTGGCTGTGTCTCACAATCCGGTATCAGATCCTGCCACTGTGTCCGAGGCTACTAGGTCGAGCAGTCCACCAGATTCTGTGCCGTGAGGTGTAGTTCCCATCACTCACATGTCATTGTACTTGGTGTGTAGATAGTCCATTGTAACCACCCTTGCATTATTAATGTCCATGGGGCGGGGCGCTTGACACACGTCCTTGTGCTGCCTCAGATGTACCTGCTCTGTTACAAACACTGCCCTGTTGCTGTTAGGATGCTGCATTGTGCCCTCTCATGTGCTGCCTCTAATGTACCTGCTCTGTGCCTCCTTGCCATGGACTGTTGATGCACTTAGCCCCTCTCATGTGCTGCCACGGATGTCCCTGCTGTGTGCCATGGACTGTTGATGCACTTAGCCCCTCTCATGTGCTACCACTGATGTCCTTGCTGTGTGCCATGGACTGTTGATGCACTTAACCTCTCACATGTGCTGCCTCTGATGTACCTGCTCTGTTACGAACACTGCTCTGTTGCTGTTAGGATGCTGCATTGTGCCCTCTCATATGCTGCCTCTGATGTACCTGCTCTGTTACGAACACTGCCCTGTTGCTGTTAGGATGCTGCATTGTGCCCTCTCATGTGCTGCCTCTGATGTACCTTCTCTGTTAGGAACATTGCTCTGTTTCTGTTAGGATGCTGCACTGTGCCCTCTAATGTGCTGCCTCTGATGTACCTGCTCTGTTATGAACACTGCCCGGGTGCTGTTAGGATGCTGCATTGTGCCCTCTCATGTGCTGCATCCGATGTACCTGCTCTGTTAGGAACACTGCCCTGTTGCTGTTAGGATGCTGCAATGTGCCCTCTCATGTGCTGCCTCTGATGTACCTGCTCTGTTACGAACACTGCCCTGTTGCTGTTAGGATGCTGCATTGTGCCCTTTCATGTGCTGCCTCTGATGTACCTGCTCTGTGCCTTGCCATGGACTGTTGATGCACTTAGCCCCTCTCATGTGCTGCCACTGATATCCCTGCTGTGTGCCATGGACTGTTGATGCACGTAACCCCTCTCATGTGCTGCCTCTGATGTACCTGCTCTGTGCTTTGCCATGGACTGTTGATGCACATAGCCCCTCTCATGTGCTGCCACTGATGTCCCTGCTGTGTGCTATGGACTGTTGATGCACTTAGCCCCTTACATGTGCTGCCACTGATGTCCCTGCTGTGTGCCATGGACTGTTGATGCACTTAACCCCTCTCATGTGCTGCCTCTGATGTACCTGCTCTGTTACAAACACTGCCCTGTTGCTGTTGGGATGCTGCATTGTGCCCTCTCATGTGCTGCCTCTGATGTACCTGCTCTGTTACGAACACTGCCCTGTTGCTGTTAGGATGCTGCATTGTGCCCTCTCATGTGCTGCCTCTGATGTACCTTCTCTGTTAGGAACATTGCTCTGTTTCTGTTAGGATGCTGCATTGTGCCCTCTAATGTGCTGCCTCTGATGTACCTGCTCTGTTATGAACACTGCCCTGGTGCTGTTAGGATGCTGCATTGTGCCCTCTCATGTGCTGCATCTGATGTACCTGCTCTGTTAGGAACACTGCCCTGTTGCTGTTAGGATGCTGCAATGTGCCCTCTCATGTGATGCCTCTGATGTACCTGCTCTGTTACGAACACTGCCCTGTTGCTGTTAGGATGCTGCATTGTGCCCTTTCATGTGCTGCCTCTGATGTACCTGCTCTGTGCCTTGCCATGGACTGTTGATGCACTTAGCCCCTCTCATGTGCTGCCACTGATATCCCTGCTGTGTGCCATGGACTGTTGATGCACGTAACCCCTCTCATGTGCTGCCTCTGATGTACCTGCTCTGTGCTTTACCATGGACTGTTGATGCACATAGCCCCTCTCATGTGCTGCCACTGATGTCCCTGCTGTGTGCTATGGACTTTTGATGCACTTAGCCCCTTACATGTGCTGCCACTGATGTCCCTGCTGTGTGCCATGGACTGTTGATGCACTTAACCCCTCTCATGTGCTGCCTCTGATGTACCTGCTCTGTTACAAACACTGCCCTGTTGCTGTTGGGATGCTGCATTGTGCCCTCTCATGTGCTGCCTCTGATGTACCTGCTCTGTTAGGAACACTGCCCTGTTGCTGTTAGGATGCTGCATTGTGCCCTCTGATGTTCTGCCTCTGATGTACCTGCTCTGTTAGGAACACTTCCCTGTTGCTGTTAGGATGCTGCATTGTGCCCTCTCATGTGCTGCCTCTGATGTACTTGCTCCGTGCCTTGCCATGGACTGTTGATGCACTTACCCCCTCTCATGTGCTGCCACTGATGTCCCTGTTGTGTGTCATGGACTGTTGTTGCACTTAACCCCTCTCATGTGCTGCATCTGATGTACCTGCTCTGTGCCTTGCCATGGACTGTTGATGCACATAGCCCGTCTCATGTGCTGTCACTGATGTCATTGCTGTGTGCCATGGACTGTTGAGGCACTTAACTCCTCTCATGTGCTGCCTCCGATGCACCTGCTCTGTGCCTTGCCATGGACTGTTGATGCACCTAGCCCCTCTCATGTGCTGCCACTGATGTCCCTGCTGTGTCCCATAGACTGTTGATGCACTTAAACCCTCTCATGTGCTGCCTCTGATGTACCTGCTCTGTGCCTTGCCATGGACTGTTGATGCATTTAGCCCCTCTCATGTGCTGCCACTGATGTCCTTGCTGTGTGCCATGGACTGTTGATGCACTTAGCCCCTCTCGTGTGCTGCCACTGATGTCCCTGCTGTGTGCCATGGACTGTTGATGCACTTAACCCCTCTCATGTGCTGCCTCTGATGTACCTGCTCTGTTACGAACACTGCCCTGTTGCTGTTAGGATGCTGCATTGTGCCCTCCCATGTGCTGCCTCTGATGTACCTGCTCTGTTACGAACACTACCCTGTTGCTGTTAGGATGCTGCATTGAGCCCTCTCATGTGCTGCCTCTGATGTACCTGCTCTGTTACAAACACTGCCCTGTTGCTGTTAGGATGCTGCATTGTGCCCTCTCATGTGCTGTCTCTGATGTACCTGCTCTGTGCCTTGCCATGGACTGTTGATGCACTTAGCCCCTCTCATGTGCTGCCACTGATGTCCCTGCTGTGTGCCATGGACTGTTGATGCACTTAACCCCTCTCATGTGCTGCCTCTGATGTACCTGCTCTGTGCCTTGCCATGGACTGTTGATGCTCTTAGCCCCTCTCATGTGCTGCCACTGATGTCCCTGCTGTGTGCCATGGACTTTTGATGCACTTAACTCCTCTCATGTGCTGCCTCTGATGTACCTGCTCTGTGCCTTGCCATGGACTGTTGATGCACTTAGCCCCCCTCATGTGCTGCCACTGATGTCCCTGCTGTGTGCCATGGACTGTTGATGCACTTAACCCCTCTCATGTGCTGCCTCTGATGTACCTGCTCTGTGCCTTGCCATGAACTGTTGATGCACTTAGCCCCTCTCATGTGCTGCCACTGATGTCCTTGCTGTGTGCCATGGACTGTTGATGCACTTAGCCCCTCTCGTGTGCTGCCACTGATGTCCCTGCTGTGTGCCATGTACTGTTGATGCACTTAACCCCTCTCATGTGCTGCCTCTGATGTACCTGCTCTGTTACGAACACTGCCCTGTTGCTGTTAGGATGCTGCATTGTGCCCTCCCATGTGCTGCCTCTGATGTACCTGCTCTGTTACGAACACTGCCCTGTTGCTGTTAGGATGCTGCATTGTGCCCTCTCATGTGCTGCCTCTGATGTACCTGCTCTGTTACAAACACTGCCCTGTTGCTGTTAGCATGCTGCATTGTGCCCTCTCATGTGCTGCCTCTGATGTACCTGCTCTGTGCCTTGCCATGGACTGCTGATGCACTTAGCCCCTCTCATGTGCTGCCACTGATGTCCCTGCTGTGTGCGATGGACTGTTGATACACTTAACCCCTCTCATGTGCTGCCTCTGATGTACCTGCTCTGTGCCTTGCCATGGATTGTTGATGCACTTAGCCCCTCTCATGTGCTGCCACTTATGTCCCTGCTGTGTGCAATGGACTTTTGATGCACTTAACTCCTCTCACGTGCTGCCTCTGATGTACCTGCTCTGTGCCTTGCCATGGACTGTTGATGCACTTAGCCCCTCTCATGTACTGCATTTGATGTCCCTGCTGTGTGCCATGGACTGTTGATGCACTTAACCCCTCTCATGTGCTGCCTCTGATGTACCTGCTCTGTTAGGAACACTGCCCTGTTGCTGTTAGGATGCTGCATTGTGCCCTCTCATGTGCTGCCTCTAATGTACCTGCTCTGTTACGAACACTGCCCTGTTGCTGTTAGGATGCTGCATTGTGCCCTCTCATGTGCTGCCTCTGATGTACCTGATTTGTGCCTTGCCATGGACTGTTGATGCACTTAGCCCCCCTCATGTGCTGCCACTGATGTCCCTGCTGTGTGCCATGGACTGTTGATGCACTTAACCCCTCTCATGTGCTGCCTCTGATGTACCTGCTCTGTGCCTTGCCATGGACTGTTGATGCACTTAGCCCCTCTCATGTGCTGCCACTGATGTCCTTGCTGTGTGCCATGGACTGTTGATGCACTTAGCCCCTCTCGTGTGCTGCCACTGATGTCCCTGCTGTGTGCCATGGACTGTTGATGCACTTAACCCCTCTCATGTGCTGCCTCTGATGTACCTGCTCTGTTACGAACACTGCCCTGTTGCTGTTAGGATGCTGCATTGTGCCCTCCCATGTGCTGCCTCTGATGTACCTGCTCTGTTACGAACACTGCCCTGTTGCTGTTAGGATGCTGCATTGTGCCCTCTCATGTGCTGCCTCTGATGTACCTGCTCTGTTACAAACACTGCCCTGTTGCTGTTAGCATGCTGCATTGTGCCCTCTCATGTGCTGCCTCTGATGTACCTGCTCTGTGCCTTGCCATGGACTGTTGATGCACTTAGCCCCTCTCATGTGCTCCCACTGATGTCCCTGCTGTGTGCCATGGACTGTTGATGCACTTAACCCCTCTCATGTGCTGCCTCTGATGTACCTGCTCTGTGCCTTGCCATGGACTGTTGATGCACTTAGCCCCTCTCATGTGCTGCCACTGATGTCCCTGCTGTGTGCCATGGACTTTTGATGCACTTAACTCCTCTCATGTGCTGCCTCTGATGTACCTGCTCTGTGCCTTGCCATGGACTGTTGATGCACTTAGCCCCCCTCATGTGCTGCCACTGATGTCCCAGCTGTGTGCCATGGACTGTTGATGCACTTAGCCCCTCTCATGTGCTGCCTCTGATGTACCTACTCTGTTAGGAACACTGCCCTGTTGCTGTTAGGATGCTGCATTGTGCCCTCTCAGGTGCTGCCTCTAATGTACCTGCTCTGTTACGAACACTGCCCTGTTGCTGTTAGGATGCTGCATTGTGCCCTCTCATGTGCTGCCTCTGATGTACCTGATCTGTGCCTTGCAATGGGCTGTTGATGCACTTAGCCCCTCTCATGTGCTGGCACTGATGTCCCTGCTGTGTGCCATGGACTGTTGATGCACTTAACCCCTCTCATGTGCTGCCTCTGATGTACCTGCTCTGTGCCTTGCCATGGACTGTTGATGCACTTAGCCCCTCTCATGTGCTTCCACTGATGTCCCTGCTGTGTGCCATGGACTGTTGATGCACTTAGCCCCTCTCATGTGCTGCCACTGATGTCCCTGCTGTGTGCCATGGACTGTTGATGCACTTAACCCCTCTCATGTGCTGCCTCTGATGTACCTGCTCTGTTACAAACACTGCCCTGTTGCTGTTGGGATGCTGCATTGTGCCCTCTCATGTGCTGCCTCTGATGTACCTGCTCTGTTACGAACACTGCCCTGTTGCTGTTAGGATGCTGCATTGTGCCCTCTCATGTGCTGCCTCTGATGTACCTTCTCTGTTAGGAACATTGCTCTGTTTCTGTTAGGATGCTGCATTGTGCCCTCTAATGTGCTGCCTCTGATGTACCTGCTCTGTTATGAACACTGCCCTGGTGCTGTTAGGATGCTGCATTGTGCCCTCTCGTGTGCTGCATCTGATGTACCTGCTCTGTTAGGAACACTGCCCTGTTGCTGTTAGGATGCTGCAATGTGCCCTCTCATGTGCTGCCTCTGATGTACCTGCTCTGTTACGAACACTGCCCTGTTGCTGTTAGGATGCTGCATTGTGCCCTTTCATGTGCTGCCTCTGATGTACCTGCTCTGTGCCTTGCCATGGACTGTTGATGCACTTAGCCCCTCTCATGTGCTGCCACTGATATCCCTGCTGTGTGCCATGGACTGTTGATGCACGTAACCCCTCTCATGTGCTGCCTCTGATGTACCTGCTCTGTGCTTTGCCATGGACTGTTGATGCACATAGCCCCTCTCATGTGCTGCCACTGATGTCCCTGCTGTGTGCTATGGACTTTTGATGCACTTAGCCCCTTACATGTGCTGCCACTGATGTCCCTGCTGTGTGCCATGGACTGTTGATGCACTTAACCCCTCTCATGTGCTGCCTCTGATGTACCTGCTCTGTTACAAACACTGCCCTGTTGCTGTTGGGATGCTGCATTGTGCCCTCTCATGTGCTGCCTCTGATGTACCTGCTCTGTTAGGAACACTGCCCTGTTGCTGTTAGGATGCTGCATTGTGCCCTCTGATGTTCTGCCTCTGATGTACCTGCTCTGTTAGGAACACTTCCCTGTTGCTGTTAGGATGCTGCATTGTGCCCTCTCATGTGCTGCCTCTGATGTACTTGCTCCGTGCCTTGCCATGGACTGTTGATGCACTTACCCCCTCTCATGTGCTGCCACTGATGTCCCTGTTGTGTGTCATGGACTGTTGTTGCACTTAACCCCTCTCATGTGCTGCATCTGATGTACCTGCTCTGTGCCTTGCCATGGACTGTTGATGCACATAGCCCGTCTCATGTGCTGTCACTGATGTCATTGCTGTGTGCCATGGACTGTTGAGGCACTTAACTCCTCTCATGTGCTGCCTCCGATGCACCTGCTCTGTGCCTTGCCATGGACTGTTGATGCACCTAGCCCCTCTCATGTGCTGCCACTGATGTCCCTGCTGTGTCCCATAGACTGTTGATGCACTTAAACCCTCTCATGTGCTGCCTCTGATGTACCTGCTCTGTGCCTTGCCATGGACTGTTGATGCATTTAGCCCCTCTCATGTGCTGCCACTGATGTCCTTGCTGTGTGCCATGGACTGTTGATGCACTTAGCCCCTCTCGTGTGCTGCCACTGATGTCCCTGCTGTGTGCCATGGACTGTTGATGCACTTAACCCCTCTCATGTGCTGCCTCTGATGTACCTGCTCTGTTACGAACACTGCCCTGTTGCTGTTAGGATGCTGCATTGTGCCCTCCCATGTGCTGCCTCTGATGTACCTGCTCTGTTACGAACACTGCCCTGTTGCTGTTAGGATGCTGCATTGAGCCCTCTCATGTGCTGCCTCTGATGTACCTGCTCTGTTACAAACACTGCCCTGTTGCTGTTAGGATGCTGCATTGTGCCCTCTCATGTGCTGTCTCTGATGTACCTGCTCTGTGCCTTGCCATGGACTGTTGATGCACTTAGCCCCTCTCATGTGCTGCCACTGATGTCCCTGCTGTGTGCCATGGACTGTTGATGCACTTAACCCCTCTCATGTGCTGCCTCTGATGTACCTGCTCTGTGCCTTGCCATGGACTGTTGATGCTCTTAGCCCCTCTCATGTGCTGCCACTGATGTCCCTGCTGTGTGCCATGGACTTTTGATGCACTTAACTCCTCTCATGTGCTGCCTCTGATGTACCTGCTCTGTGCCTTGCCATGGACTGTTGATGCACTTAGCCCCCCTCATGTGCTGCCACTGATGTCCCTGCTGTGTGCCATGGACTGTTGATGCACTTAACCCCTCTCATGTGCTGCCTCTGATGTACCTGCTCTGTGCCTTGCCATGAACTGTTGATGCACTTAGCCCCTCTCATGTGCTGCCACTGATGTCCTTGCTGTGTGCCATGGACTGTTGATGCACTTAGCCCCTCTCGTGTGCTGCCACTGATGTCCCTGCTGTGTGCCATGTACTGTTGATGCACTTAACCCCTCTCATGTGCTGCCTCTGATGTACCTGCTCTGTTACGAACACTGCCCTGTTGCTGTTAGGATGCTGCATTGTGCCCTCCCATGTGCTGCCTCTGATGTACCTGCTCTGTTACGAACACTGCCCTGTTGCTGTTAGGATGCTGCATTGTGCCCTCTCATGTGCTGTCTCTGATGTACCTGCTCTGTTACAAACACTGCCCTGTTGCTGTTAGCATGCTGCATTGTGCCCTCTCATGTGCTGCCTCTGATGTACCTGCTCTGTGCCTTGCCATGGACTGCTGATGCACTTAGCCCCTCTCATGTGCTGCCACTGATGTCCCTGCTGTGTGCGATGGACTGTTGATACACTTAACCCCTCTCATGTGCTGCCTCTGATGTACCTGCTCTGTGCCTTGCCATCGACTGTTGATGCAATTAGCCCCTCTCATGTGCTGCCACTGATGTCCCTGCTGTGTGCAATGGACTTTTGATGCACTTAACTCCTCTCATGTGCTGCCTCTGATGTACCTGCTCTGTGCCTTGCCATGGACTGTTGATGCACTTAGCCCCTCTCATGTGCTGCATTTGATGTCCCTGCTGTGTGCCATGGACTGTTGATGCACTTAACCCCTCTCATGTGCTGCCTCTGATGTACCTGCTCTGTTAGGAACACTGCCCTGTTGCTGTTAGGATGCTGCATTGTGCCCTCTCATGTGCTGCCTCTAATGTACCTGCTCTGTTACGAACACTGCCCTGTTGCTGTTAGGATGCTGCATTGTGCCCTCTCATGTGCTGCCTCTGATGTACCTGATTTGTGCCTTGCCATGGACTGTTGATGCACTTAGCCCCCCTCATGTGCTGCCACTGATGTCCCTGCTGTGTGCCATGGACTGTTGATGCACTTAACCCCTCTCATGTGCTGCCTCTGATGTACCTGCTCTGTGCCTTGCCATGGACTGTTGATGCACTTAGCCCCTCTCATGTGCTGCCACTGATGTCCTTGCTGTGTGCCATGGACTGTTGATGCACTTAGCCCCTCTCGTGTGCTGCCACTGATGTCCCTGCTGTGTGCCATGGACTGTTGATGCACTTAACCCCTCTCATGTGCTGCCTCTGATGTACCTGCTCTGTTACGAACACTGCCCTGTTGCTGTTAGGATGCTGCATTGTGCCCTCCCATGTGCTGCCTCTGATGTACCTGCTCTGTTACGAACACTGCCCTGTTGCTGTTAGGATGCTGCATTGTGCCCTCTCATGTGCTGCCTCTGATGTACCTGCTCTGTTACAAACACTGCCCTGTTGCTGTTAGCATGCTGCATTGTGCCCTCTCATGTGCTGCCTCTGATGTACCTGCTCTGTGCCTTGCCATGGACTGTTGATGCACTTAGCCCCTCTCATGTGCTCCCACTGATGTCCCTGCTGTGTGCCATGGACTGTTGATGCACTTAACCCCTCTCATGTGCTGCCTCTGATGTACCTGCTCTGTGCCTTGCCATGGACTGTTGATGCACTTAGCCCCTCTCATGTGCTGCCACTGATGTCCCTGCTGTGTGCCATGGACTTTTGATGCACTTAACTCCTCTCATGTGCTGCCTCTGATGTACCTGCTCTGTGCCTTGCCATGGACTGTTGATGCACTTAGCCCCCCTCATGTGCTGCCACTGATGTCCCAGCTGTGTGCCATGGACTGTTGATGCACTTAGCCCCTCTCATGTGCTGCCTCTGATGTACCTACTCTGTTAGGAACACTGCCCTGTTGCTGTTAGGATGCTGCATTGTGCCCTCTCAGGTGCTGCCTCTAATGTACCTGCTCTGTTACGAACACTGCCCTGTTGCTGTTAGGATGCTGCATTGTGCCCTCTCATGTGCTGCCTCTGATGTACCTGATCTGTGCCTTGCAATGGGCTGTTGATGCACTTAGCCCCTCTCATGTGCTGGCACTGATGTCCCTGCTGTGTGCCATGGACTGTTGATGCACTTAACCCCTCTCATGTGCTGCCTCTGATGTACCTGCTCTGTGCCTTGCCATGGACTGTTGATGCACTTAGCCCCTCTCATGTGCTTCCACTGATGTCCCTGCTGTGTGCCATGGACTGTTGATGCACTTAGCCCCTCTCATGTGCTGCCACTGATGTCCCTGCTGTGTGCCATGGACTGTTGATGCACTTAGCCCCTCTCATGTGCTGCCACTGATTTCCCTGCTGTAGACCATGGACTGTTGATGCACTTAACCCCTCTCATGTGCTGCCTCTGTTGTACCTGCTCTATTACAAACACTGCCTTGTTGCTGTTAGGATGCTGCATTGTGCCCTCTCATGTGCTGCTTCTGATGTACCTGCTCTGTTACGAACACTGCCCTGTTGCAGTTAGGAGACTGTATTGTGCCCTCTCACGTGCTGCCTCTGATGTACCTGCTCTGTGCCTTGCTATGGACTGTTGATGCACTTAGCCCCTCTCATGTGCTGCCACTGATGTCCCTGCTGTGTGCCATGGACTGTTGATGCACTTAGCCCCTCTCATGTGCTGCCACTGATGTCCCTGCTGTGTGCCATGGACTGTTGATGCACTTAGCCCCTCTCATGTGCTGCCTCTGATGTACCTGCTCTTTTATGAACACTGCCCTGTTGCTGTTAGGATGCTGCATTGTGCCCTCTCATGTGCTGCCTCTGATGTACCTGCTTTGTGCCTTGCCATGATTCTAAAAGGGGGTGGTGATGAACAGAGTGTCTGAATTAAGCAGACCACTCTTACCCAGTCAAGAGATCAGGGCTTGATCCATCACCGTTATTTAGCTCACTGCATCACCCCAGTTCAGAACCTGGCTATATGCAAATTAGTCTGACCCAGTGCCTCATGGGAACAGGGCAGACCAAACTACAAAGCAAATTCTTCACCGGAAAGGAGACAAGCTTCCGGGGACCGGTTTCTGGCATTTCAGCCGTCGTCGGCCCGGCTTGCTTGAATCCTGGTGGTGCAGTGAGCAAGGGACTCGTGTCTGAGTATACCCTGCCACACTTGTGGTGGCCAAAAACGATTCGAAAAGGGGGTGGTGATGAACAGAGTGTCTGAATTAATTAGACCACTCTTACCCAGTCAAGAGATCAGGGCTTGATCCATCACCGTTATTTAGCTCACTCCATCACCCCAGTTCAGAACCTGGCTATATGCAAATTAGTCTGACACAGTGCCTAATGGGAACAGGGCAGACCAAACTACCAAGCCAATTCTTCACTGGAAAGGAGACAAGCTTCCGGGAACCGGTTTCTGGCATTTCAGCCGTCGTCTGCCCGGCTTGCTTGAATCCTGGTGGTGCAGTGAGCAAGGGACTCATGTCTGAGTATACCCTGCCACACTTGTGGTGGCCAAAAACGATTCAAAAAGGGGGTGGTGATGAACAGAGTGTCTGAATTAGGCAGACCACTCTTACCCAGTCAAGAGATCAGGGCTTGATCCATCACCGTTATTTAGCTCACTGCATCACCCCAGTTCAGAACCTGGCCATATGCAAATTAGTCTGACCCAGTGCCTCATGGGAACAGGGCAGACCAAACTACATAGCCAATTCTTCACCGGAAAGGAGACAAGCTTCCGGGGACCGGTTTCTGGCATTTCAGCCGTCGACGGCCAGGCTTGCTTGAATCCTGGTGGTGCAGTGAGCAAGGGACTCATGTCTGAGTATACCCTGCCACACTTGTGGTGGCCAAAAACGATTCAAAAAGGGGGTGGTGATGAACAGAGTGTCTGAATTAAGCAGACCACTCTTACCCAGTCAAGAGATCAGGGCTTGATCCATCACCGTTATTTAGCTCACTGCATCACCCCAGTTCAGAACCTGGCTATATGCAAATTAGTCTGACCCAGTGCCTCATGGGAACAGGGCAGACCAAACTACCAAGCCAATTCTTCACCGGAAAGGAGACAAGCTTCCGGGGACCGGTTTCTGGCATTTCAGCCGTCGTCAGCCCGGCTTGCTTGAATCCTGGTGGTGCAGTGAGCAAGGGACTCATGTCTGAGTATACCCTGCCACACTTGTGGTGGCCAAAAACGATTCAAAAAGGGGGTGGTGATGTACAGAGTGTCTGAATTAAGCAGACCACTCTTACCCAGTCAAGAAATCAGGGCTTGATCCATCACCGTTATTTAGCTCACTGCATCACCCCAGTTCAGAACCTGGCTATATGCAAATTAGTCTGACCCAGTGCCTCATGGGAACAGGGCAGACCAAACTACCAAGCCAATTCTTCACCGGAAAGGAGACAAGCTTCCGGGGACCGGTTTCTGGCATTTCAGCCGTCGTCAGCCCGGCTTGCTTGAATCCTGGTGGTGCAGTGAGCAAGGGACTCATGTCTGAGTATACCCTGCCACACTTGTGGTGGCCAAAAACGATTCAAAAAGGGGGTGGTGATGTACAGAGTGTCTGAATTAAGCAGACCACTCTTACCCAGTCAAGAGATCAGGGCTTGATCCATCACCGTTATTTAGCTCACTGCATCACCCCAGTTCAGAACCTGGCTATATGCAAATTAGTCTGACCCAGTGCCTCATGGGAACAGGGCAGACCAAACTACCAAGCCAATTCTTCACCAGAAAGGAGACAAGCTTCCGGGGACCGGTTTCAGGCATTTACGGGCCGAAGACGGCTGAAATACCAGAAACCGGTCCCCGGTAGCTTGTTTCCTTCCCAGTATAAGAATTGACTTGGTAGTTTGGTCTGCCCTGTTCCCATGATGCACTGGGCCAGGGACAGACTAATTTGCATATAGCCAGGTTCTGAGCTGGGATGGTGCAGTGAGCTAAAAAACGGTGATGGATCAAGCCCTGATCTTTGGACTGGGTAAGAGTGGTCTGCTTAATTCAGACACTCTGTTCATCACCACCCCCTTTTCTGAATCGTTTTTGTCCACCATAAGCGTGGAAGGGTATACTCAGATGTGAGTCCCTTGCTCATTGCACCATCAGGATTCAAGCAAGCTGGGCCGAAGACGGCTGAAATGCCAGAAACCGGTCCCCGGTAGCTTGTTTCCTTCCCAGTATAAGAATTGGCTTGGTAGTTTGGTCTGCCCTGTTCCCATGATGCACTGGGCCAGGGACAGACTAATTTGCATATAGCCAGGTTCTGAGCTGGGATGGTGCAGTGAGCTAAAAAGCGGTGATGGATCAAGCCCTGATCTTTGGACTGGGTAAGAGTGGTCTGCTTAATTCAGACACTCTGTTCATCACCACCCCCTTTTCTGAATCGTTTTTGTCCACCATATGCGTGGAAGGGTATACTCAGATGTGAGTCCCTTGCTCATTGCACCATCAGGATACAAGCAAGCCGGGCCGAAGACGGCTGAAATGCCAGAAACCGGTCCCCGGTAGCTTGTTTCCTTCCCAGTATAAGAATTGGCTTGGTAGTTTGGTCTGCCCTGTTCCCATGATGCACTGGGCCAGGGACAGACTAATTTGCATATATAGCCAGGTTCTGAGCTGGGATGGTGCAGTGAGCTAAAAAACGGTGATGGATCAAGCCCTGATCTTTGGACTGGGTAAGAGTGGTCTGCTTAATTCAGACACTCTGTTCATCACCACCCCCTTTTCTGAATCGTTTTTGTCCACCATAAGCGTGGAAGGGTATACTCAGATGTGAGTCCCTTGCTCATTGCACCATCAGGATTCAAGCAAGCCGGGCCGAAGACGGCTGAAATGCCAGAAACCGGTCCCCGGTAGCTTGTTTCCTTCCCAGTATAAGAATTGGCTTGGTAGTTTGGTCTGCCCTGTTCCCATGATGCACTGGGCCAGGGACAGACTAGTTTGCATATAGCCAGGTTCTGAGCTGGGATGGTGCAGTGAGCTAAAAAACGGTGACGGATCAAGCCCTGATCTTTGGACTGGGTAAGAGTGGTCTGCTTAATTCAGACACTCTGTTCATCACCACCCCCTTTTCTGAATCGTTTTTGTCCACCATAAGCGTGGAAGGGTATACTCAGATGTGAGTCCCTTGCTCATTGCACCATCAGGATTCAAGCAAGCCGGGCCGAAGACGGCTGAAATGCCAGAAACCGGTCCCCGGTAGCTTGTTTCCTTCCCAGTATAAGAATTGGCTTGGTAGTTTGGTCTGCCCTGTTCCCATGATGCACTGGGCCAGGGACAGACTAATTTGCATATAGCCAGGTTCTGAGCTGGGATGGTGCAGTGAGCTAAAAAACGGTGATGGATCAAGCCCTGATCTTTGGACTGGGTAAGAGTGGTCTGCTTAATTCAGACACTCTGTTCATCACCACCCCCTTTTCTGAATCGTTTGTGCCTTGCCATGGACTGTTGATGCACTTAGCCCCTCTCATGTGCTGTGCTACCACTGATGTCCCTGCTGTGTGCCATGGACTGTTGATGCACCTAACCCCTCTCATGTGCTGCCTCTGATGTACCTGCTCTGTTAGGAACACTGCCCTGTTGCTGTTAGGATGCTGCATTGTGCCCTCTCATATGCTGCCTCTGATGTCCCTACTCTGTTACGAACACTGCCCTGTTGCTGTTAGGATGCTGCATTGTGCCCTCTCATGTGCTGCCTCTGATGTACCTGCTCTGTGCCTTCCCATGGACTGTTGATGCACTTAGCCCCTCTCATGTGCTGCCACTGATGTCCCTGCTGTGTGCCATGGACTGTTGATGCACTTTGCTCCTCTCATGTGCTGCCTCTAATGTACCTGCTCTGTTATGAACACTGCCCTGTTGCTGTTAGGATGCTGCATTGTGCCCTCTGATGTGCTGCCTCTGATGTACCTGCTCTGTGCCTTGCCATGGACTGTTGATGCACTTAGCCGCTCTCATGTGTGCTGCCACTGATGTCCCTGCTGTGTGCCATGGACTGTTGATGCACTTAACCCCTCTCATATGCTGCCTCTGATGTACCTGCTCTGTTAGGAACACTGCCCTGTTACTGTTAGGATGCTGCATTGTGCCCTCGCATGTGCTGCCTCTGATGTACCTGCTCTGTTACGAACCCTGCCCTGTTGCTGTTAGGATGCTGCATTGTGCCCTCTCATGTGCTGCCTCTGATGCACCTGCTCTGTGGCTTGCCATGGACTGTTGATGGACTTAGCCCCTCTCATGTGCTGCCACTGATGTCCCTGCTGTGTGCCATGGACTGTTGATGCACTTAGGCCCTTTCATGTGCTGCCTCTGATGTACCTGCTCTGTTATGAACACTGCCCTGTTGCTGTTAGGATGCTGCATTGTGCCCTCTCATGTGCTGCCTCTGATGTACCTGCTCTGTACCTTGCCATGGACTGTTGATGCACTTAGCCCCTTTCATGTGCTGCCACTGATGACCCTGCTGTGTGCCATGGACTGTTGATGCACTTAGCCCCTCTCATGTGCTGCCTCTGACGTACCTGCTCTGATATGTGACTGTAGGAACCCAATTTACTGGGTTCAGAAACCTAGCTTGAGTTGTGATCACTGATTAAATTTTGAAGAATGGACCAATAAGAAGGAAACATTTCTTTCTAGTGTCCCCTCACTCACCGGGGTTTCCCCACAGTGACATGCTTCATCATTGGGGCCATCCCAGTTCTCTACGAAAAGGGGCTTGCTGCGACTTGCGAACTACTTAGGAGCACTTGGTTGTGAAGGACTATGTGTGGTGTAAGTGAGAATGTCGTGGAGTGGTTGCGAGTGATTTAAAAATACTGTGCTAGTGGGCCTCAACAAATTTATTTTACTCCTAGGTTGGTATATTAAAAATGGGGTGTAACACTCCAATTTAACCTAAATTGAGGATTAAATCAGTGTTCGGTCGACATGTTTCAAGCTTTCCCTAGCTTTTCATCAGGACCATACAGGGACCAGCCCTATATTTGCCACTCCTATGAACCCCTAATTGGGGTATACGTATTGAATAAAATAAACAACATGTAACGCTGCTAATTCTAGAACATGCGTATCATACATACGTTTGTACTGTTTTTGCTGTTTCTGTAAAGAAAATGACACATGGTTAGTGGCAAAAAAACCTTTCTATAAGAGAAAGGGGGTTACACATTTTTCCTTCATGCCGCATTCCAGAGTATATGGTGTTTGGTTTGCCCCATATTGGTGCGTGCAGGCTTTCAGGTCCAGTGCGTAATTCATAAAATATGAAAAGTGTAAAAAGTGATTGTGAATTCACACATATAAACAACACCGGACTTAATGTGACCAAAAACAAAAAAACAAGCATGCTTTATTTACAGACTAGCTCCCGGGTGGGACAAGTCCCTTGGGCATATAGGCATATAAAAATAAGGGAGAGTGTGGACAGGGTCCCCAACCTAAGGCTCTTTTAAGCCCTAGGGACCACCACCTCCCTGGGGCTTTTTTAGTATATTGAAGGGGCACCACACAGACCCCCATCTATGGGCTCAATTGAGCCCCGGGAACCACCACCTAGCCAGGGCTTTATTTTTTAAATGAAAGGGTCTGGGCATAACCCACTTCTGTGTCCACCACCTCAGCCGGCCTATTTAATATATAAAAGTGAGAGTCTCGCCGCATGACCCCACTCCCAGACTATATATGGCCCCAGGGACCACCACTTCCCTGGGGCCGACCTGTGCCAATTAAAGGATGGGGGGACCATATAGCTCCCCATCTGGAGCCATTAATGGCCCTGGTGTTTGCCACCCACAGGGCGAGATCCTGCTATCTCCCAAGGTGCCCATCCTCAGGAGATAACAGTTTGCTTTTGCTTGGCAGGAGCTTTGACAGGTCCAACCAAGTGAGAGCAAACCCAAAGAGCTCCCGCTTGCTGGGAGCGGAGTTTTCATCGGGAAGGGAAAAGGAGAAAGATTGCTCCAGCACGCAGGGAGCTGAATATTTAGCACCTCCCAGCATGCAGGAGCAATGTCGGAACCACGGGGCATTAAGGCTCCCCAATCAGTCCCCATTAAAGCACACACGCAGAAAAGGCAAAACAGAGGGCAGACAAACAAGCAGAAAAGGCACAACAGAGCAGCAGAGGGCAAAATAGAGGCAGAAATACAAGAGAGGGTAGAACAGAGGGCAATAGAATTAGCAGGAAAGGCATAACAGAGGGCAGAACAATTAGAAGAAAAAAGGTAAAACAGAGGGCGGAAAAATAAGGAGAAGAGGACAAAACAAAAGGCAGACAATTTTCTATAAAGGCATAACAGAGGAGAAGAAGAATGAGCAGAAAAGGCAAAACAGAGGGAACAAAAATGAGCAGAATAGGCAAACAGAGGGCAGAAAACGAAAGGAAAAGGCAAAACCGAGAGCAGAAAAACGAGCAGAAAGCAGGACAGGGAGCAGATAAAAGAGCAGGAAAAGAAAAACAGAGCAGATGAGGGCAAAACTGAGGGCAGAAAAACATGCAATAAAGGCAAAACGGAGGGCAGCAGGTATAAGGCAGGAGAGGGTAACAACTGCGGGCAAGCTGGACAGGAGAACCGTCATAGGGGTAGCTGGCCTGAGGACCTGCTTAATTTTTACAGAAATTAAACCTCAGTGGAAGAAACGTACATATATATAAATAGTAGGTGCCCCAATTGAAGCTCCAATTCTATAAAGGACAAAGGATCCTGACCTTTTGGGCTTGACGAAGGTGAGCAACTGTATTTCCTCTGCAAATCCACACTGAAATACGATCTGAAATGCTTTGTAGAGGTGAATGCATTGCTGATCTATTGGAATGCAACGTGTAGTGACTGTGATGAGTGGGTTATTTCTTGTTCTTACCTGATGAGAGCAGAGTGCATGTTCTCCCTTTAAAAGACCATGGCACACATGCATCAAGCAATTTAGCATATACAAAATTTGCGATTCACTAATAAAGGCCCTTTGCGAACGCAAAATAGGCCTTAGCAATGCATCATCCCAATTCTGAGCATGTACAAGAAATTTGCAGAAATTAAGAGTCGCAATTTAGAGAATTCAGAAATTGAGTTTCTTCAATTGCGACTCGCAGTTTGAGATTCACAAAGCAATGCATTTAAACTTGCAAATTGTGATTTTTGGGAAAATCGCAAATGAGCGAACGCAAAATACTGAATTTTACAGGCAAGTGGTAAACAGGTGAAAACAATTGAAATGGGGGAAACATTTGCAAAGTATATAAACTGGCCCAAGATGCCTTAGAATGTTTCACAGTGGCAGCGCTCTACGTCATGGGAAGATAGTTGAGGCAACGAGCAGCAGCACAGAGAAGAAGGAGGATACAGGAGCACTTTTTTAGAGTGCGCATTACACTGTCCAGATATGATCTATGATCTGATTGCTGAATTAGATCCACTGCTGCAGCGTCAGACTCGCAGGACACATGCCATACCCACTCATGTGCAGGTGCTATGTTCCCTGCACCTACTAGCGTCAGGTAGCTTCCAGGGTGTAGTAGCTGTAGCTGGAGGGGTGTCACTAAGTTCCCTATGGCGTTTTTTTAATTCATTCAAGAACACCATGTTGACCAGGATACACCACCACATTAGCGTCCCCTCAACCCCACAAGAATTGCATCAGACCAAACTAGGCTTGTATCACATAGCTCGGTTTCCCCATGTAATAGGTTGCATTGATGGAACACATGTAGCCATTTGTCCACCATCAGTGAATGAGTACATTTATAGGAACTAAAAATCCTACCATTCACTGAATATCCAAATGGTCTGCAATTCAAAAAACATTGTTACTGACATAGTGGCACAGTTCGCTGGCAGCACACATGACTCCTACATATTCCGACACAGTGGAATACACACTCGTCTCATTGGGGGTGAATTTGGAGAAGGATATCTGCTTGGGAAACATATGTGACAATGTCTTTCATACTATGGCAAAATGGTAATGCATATCAGTCACTAACCTTTTGCTTACTACCCTGTAGGTGACAGCGCATACGCCGTGCGCTCCTACATCCTGATGTCATACCTCAACCTAAGTACCCCAAGTGAGCAGGGTTACAATGCAGTGCACATCCCCACATGAAACATAATAGAGATCACAATTGGCATACTGAAACGTACGTCCCTCTGCCTGCAGAAGACTGGCGGGGCATTGCAGTAGCGACTGGAGACCTGCTGTAGAATTGTGGTAACTTGTGCCATGTTGCACAACATCGCTACTAGGAGAGGCATACCCCTGGAAATGTCTGACAGTGAGTCTGAGGAAGACAACCAGCCAGGGCAGCCACTACAAGCAGCAGCTGGGGCAAGCTAAGCAGAAGGGAGAAGGAGATGAGGAGAAATTACACAGCATTTTTTTAAGGTGGGTAATGATGAGGCAAGACACTGCATGGTTCAACTGTGGTAGTGTTAATGCACGCATACCAGGTGCTAACTAGCACAGTGAAGATAAACAAAATAAATTACATTATCAGTGGACTTGAATGTCAGTCACAACTTTTGCCATGATTATGGTTACATCACCATAGTGGAGTTAGTCTTCAAATGCCACCCTATTTTTTACGGCCACGCACTCCCAAACGCCTTTCTGTGGCCTCATTCAGGTCCCTCGTGGATTCCTCTGAAGCAGTGATACTCCTAGTAGTGTGTCTCCTGCATGTAGTCACTGGCACCAAGAGACTACTGAGGCTGGACGCCTCCTCACTCTCCCCTCCCACCAATACATTGCTGCCCCCAGAAGTAGCAGTCTGAAATTGCTCAACTGCATTTGTGATCTGGATGAGTTCCCTGGCCACATCCCCACAGCAATGGCTCATTTCGATCTGCATGGCCACAGAACAACGGAACAGCAGAGCTGCATTTGCGCTAAGCAGGTTGATGGCTCTGGTGTAGCCATCTATGTGCCCTATGAATTGGTGATGCCTTCTTGGTTGGGACACCTTGTCCTCCTGCATCACCCTGCATAGCTCCTGTATGGCTTCATTTGACTGTCTATGTCATTCCACCACTGCTGTAGACAGTTCCTTCAAGCAGTCCCTCATGTCTGCCATGTTGTTTGATATTGTGCAAAGTTGTGACTGCATTAATTGCATGTTCTTTGCTTACAGGCGGTGCACCCTCAGCATTAGGCTCTCCAGACCACCCCAGACATTTGGACTGTCATCCTCTGGCGTGCCCATCTGTGCCCTTGACCTGCACCTCTGGGTTAGGACATTGCTGTGCCGCACCTGTGACTTGTGTCTTGTCGTGGGTGTACATCCAGGCTGGGATTTCTGGGGATCATGTTGACTCTCCTCCTCAACTTCCATGGCAGGTAGTGGTGGGACTGTGGACCTGCGTCTTGTGGGTGCAGGGTTTGTGGTTTGTGGGACGACATGTGTCTCCACATCTGACTGTGTCTGATTCTCCTGGATGTTTCCACATTCAGGCACATCCCGCATTTTTAACATTTCTGTAGGTGGTGCTGAAAGCACCGCCCGCCGCAATGCTAAAAATACACATTGTGCACTTCAATGCACAACGTGACAGGCACTGTGCAGTGCCTGTCAAGTTGTACAGTGAAGTGCAGGGGGGTACCACAGGAACCCCCATGTGCCCCCCCTAACCCCCCAGAGGTCCTGGGGGGCCGCAACGGGCCCCCAAAAGACATTCCTGCATGCCTTTCTGTGGCGGCGTTGCCACCACGGAAAAGCATGTCCCAGCCTTCACCCTAATATGTCCCACCATATGAAACCCTTTTCCGCCCGGTCAACTCCTTGACCGGGTGGAAAAGCAGCGGACGGTCTTTCCGTCCGCCGCGGTCCCCCCGCCATAGTAATATGGGGAGGGGAAATGGGTGTCGGGCGGGAAAGGATGTCGGGCGGATCACCACCGCCCGCATGGCGGTGCTGATCCGCCCGATATCCTAATGGGGCCCATAGTGTCTATATGTTTCACTTTCTTGTTGTACTTGTAAATGACAATGCTGTTTTACTCCCTACTTGCCTTCCCTATAGGATTTGCAGCCTGTATCTCCCATAATGCATTTGGATGTAGCAAGGAAAAAGTGGACTGCAGTATGAATCTGAACACTACACCTGATCTGACGTGAGTTTTTTTTCCCTAACATTCATCTTTAAATGGAAATTTGCATGCTTCTAACATTGTGAAGTAATGGACGGTGCAGAGATGTCCGACTCCGTCACTCCAACTACAGCTTCAGGCTGAAGGGTGGACTCACCTAGGTCCTCCAGGGGTGTATTCCCACTCTGTGTTGCAGGTCCGCCTCCAGTCTTCTTTGCCTCTGCAAGCCTGGCGGCAACCCTCTCCTTAGCACAGCTGAGCAGGTCATACCAGCATTTGCGCAGGTCTTCTATTGTGCAGTGGGTGACCTTCAGTGCGTTCACTTTGGATTGTATTCTGAGCCAGATTTTGTGCTTCTCTAAATAAGGGACCTGGAATTACAGATTTCCAAACACTGTGTCATGCCTCATCACAACCTCCTCAATAAGGATTTTAATTTCTTTTTCACTAAATTTCAGCTTCCTCTTGCCATTTGCAGCCTTCTTCCCAGATGCTCCTGAAGCCATGCTGTTGTCCCTGAACAGTTTTCCCAAATTCAAATTGGTTCCTTTAGCTGTGCTCCTGAAGTCTGTCTCCTCCTCTGACTCTCTCAGTGCACTGAAATCAGCATGAGATGCATCACTTCCTGGTTGTGATGTCATCAAGCTGCACCGGAAACAAACTCGCAATTTGCGACTTGCAAATAGCGAGTTTGCAAATAGTGAGACAGTCATGAGTAATTGGAAACTGCGATTGTGATTTTTTCTGTTTCGCTATTATTTAGCGAATTTCTTGATGCATTGCTTTTTGCGATTCCTTATTTGTGAATCCTTAGTTTTTCGCAAATAAGGAATCGCAATTGCAAATTTTGATGCATGTGCCCACATGAGTATACAAATGTGCAAAATAATCTGAAGTTCGGCCCATTTGACCTTGCCCCATCCACCTTAGTTTCATGCAATGGTCTTTTGCCACGATGATTGGAAGCTTACCATAATGCCATCAGCGCTTTGATGCTGAGGAGTATGAGGACATCTCCACACAACAAAGAAGCCTTCACTTCTTATTGTTAAGAGGAATCACGCTTGTTTGTTGGAGATTTGCCTTTTGTACTCTTGTTGTCTACTCTATAGAAAGATTCATATTTCTGGATAGAGACGCACGAGGAACAATCACATTACCAAATCACACACAAGGTCACTAGTGAAAAGTCCTCATGCTCCAATACGCAGCTGTAGTGTAGAATATGTACCAGACCTTTACCAAAGGAGGTAGCAATTAGCAATTAATCAGTAGAAGGTACTCCACTTCGGTAAATATTTTGTGCAAAATTGTGGAGTCCTTTTGGATAAAAGGGCAGGTGCATTTCTGTTGTAGCCCAGTCACTGACTTAGCTACTGACACCCACACAGACACTTAGATACCCACTCACATACTCAAGCACTCACACACCAACTGATAGACCTACTCAGACACTAATATACCCGCTCACAGACCCGCTCAGACCCTCACACACTCACTAAGACCCACTCACATGCCCAGTCAAAGACCTACTCACACACACTCATCAACCCACTCAGGCACTCATGGACCCACTCTTAGACCCACTCATAGACACACTCAGGAATCTACTCACAGACCCACTCAGACATGTACACACACTCACAAGACCTGCTCCGACACTCATGCAGCCATTTACAGAACAACTCAAACTCTATCACACCCACTCATAAACCTACTCGGAGACTCATGTACTGACTCACAGACCCACTCATAAAGTCACAGACCCACTCAGATACTCATGCACTCACTAACAGATTGACTCATACACTTTTGGAGGCACTAGCAAACCCACTTAGATACTCTCACACCCGCTCATTGATCCACTCAGACACTCATTCAGACACTCGTGCATCCATTCATACACCCACTCAGACACTCGCTCACCCACTCACAAACCCACTCAGACACTCACACATCCCAAGATACACTTATACAGCCCCTCCAAGACCCACTCATACACCCACTCGCACAACAATTGAGATATTCACACACTCACTCACACACCCACTGAGACACTCATGCACTCACTCACACACTCACTCCCAAAGGCTACAGGTTGCAGTTAGGAAATCAAATTCAAAACCCTTAGAAATTCACTGGAACAAAAATAGGTTACAGGGATGTTATAGTCAGGGAATAACATTTAAAAAAGCATGGAAATTCACTAAAATCTGTAAAAATTCACTAAAAAGCCAAAGGTTACACAGACCTTATAGTTAGCAAATGACATAAAAAAACTTAAAAATTCACTGAAAAAAACAAAGGTTACATGGATGTTATAGTTAGGAAATAGTTTTTTAAAAAACCTTAGCAATTCACAATGATATCATAAATGATGTCTCTGACCGTGTCATGAATGATGTAATATGTGAGGTCATAAGCAGTGCATTGTGGGGATATAATTTATTTTATTTATAATGTTTTATATAGCATGAACAAGATCCCGAAGGATATCAGAGCACGTTACAGTATGATGGAAGGAAGAACATAAATGCAATATCAACATCTGATAGAGAGAGAGAGAGAGATAAAAAAAAAGACTGGAATGGTCGCATAATTCGGGAAAATCGTGCCCAGGAGGGAAATACAATGGGCAGGTGTACACGGGCAACGAGGGGGGTCCTAGTATGCAATAAAGAGGATCCGTTACAAATGGAGGTATCATGATAGTGGGAACAATGACAATGAGTAAGTGAGCCTATCCATCTTAGGGTAAGAATTTGTTCATAAGGAATCGTTCCAACTTGAAAGCCTTCGTTGAAGAGATACTGCGTGTTTCCAGTGGAAGAGAATTCCATATCTTTGGTGCAGCACCAGAGAAAGCTCAGTGACAAGTTATTTTTTGTTAAGAATAAGTGGTTTCAAGAGGAAGGTAATGGTGCTTCTTGAGGCTCTTAAACCGCAGGATAGCTCAAGTTTTTGCGCAAGGTACCTGGGAGTAATGAAGTGAAGGGCTTTGTGCGCCAAAACGGCAATCTTTAACTGAATTTGTGCTTCGTAGGGCAGCCAATTGAGAGATTTTAGGACTAGGGATATATGTTCGTATTGTTTGGTGTCTGTGACCAGTCTAGCCGTCATGTTCATTGATGACCTTAGTGGAGCCAGGGCGTATTTGGGAAGGTCACAGAGGGTAGCACTGCCGTAGTCTAGCCTCGGCGAGACAAGTGCTTGGACCACCTGCTTGAAATCATTAAGTGGAAGGAAAGGTTTGGTATTTCTGAGTGACCTCAACAAATGGTTTGTGTCCTTACAAACATTGCTGATATGATTTTTCATATTCAGGTGCTTGTCCATGGTGACTCTGAGAGATTTGGCTGAGTCTACAATGAGAGGAGTGCAATTGAAAGCAGTGAGGTGACTCAGCCATAGGTCTAGCTTGGGGATGTGGTTCGGAGGGGAGATGAGGAGGAATTCAGATTTGTAAGTGTTAAGCAGGAGATGTTCTCCTTTAACCAGTTTTGAGTAGATGTTAGGGTAGTGTTGAGGGAGATGATGTTTTTCAGGGATGAGATTTTCAAATAGAGTTGCGTGTTGACCGCATACATGTGGAAGAGAATGTTCATGGAGTTTGTTGAGTTAGCAAGAGGTTACAGGAAAATGTTGAGGATAGGAGTTAGAGCGGACCCTTGGGGGACCCCCATGAGTACAGGAGAGGTCTGTGACGTAGGAAAGACCAGAACCATTGTAGCACCTTATCATCAAAACCAATTCTGTTATGCAGGATGGATAGGAGGTTTTCATGCTCAACCGTGTCGAATGCGGAGGAAAGGTCGAGGAGAATCAGGAGGCAGGATTCATTGTTTAAAATGTCATTCATACCGTGGGTGAGAGCCGATTCAGTGTTGTGCCCCTTCCTAAAACAAGATAGATGCTGGTCTGGGAGTTGATAATTATCTGTGTGAGCACAAAGTTGAGATTGAACACATTTTTCTAGAAGTTTTGCTACGGTGGGGATGATGGAAATTGGGCAGAAATTATTGAGATCAGATTTGTCAGCATAGGTATTTTTAGAAAAGGTGATACCTGAGCTGCTTTTAGGCAATTGGGGACTGTGTTTACTATCCTTGTCCAGGTGGAGATGAGTGCATTCTCAATTTCCATGAAGATGGCCAGTTGCAACGGGTCACTGAAGTGGTTGAAAGGGTTGATATTCTGAAGAACCTTGTGGATGTCATTTTCACTAAATGGGGTAAAGGGCCCCATGTCGCATTGTTCTTGGTGTTCTTGGTGATCGTTTTGCCCTTTTCAAAGGGGTCAAGGGGGAGTCGGCACTTGAGGAAGGCAATAGAGCCTTCTTAGAGGTGAGGTCAGAAGAGATGAGTCTTGATTTGTCAGAGAATAAATCGGCACATTCGTTGCATGAGGGTGGGCTGCCACCAGGTTCAGAGTGGTTTGGACCAATGACTGATTGCTGTTTGACCAATTCAATCAGTTTTTTGGGGCGGTTTGCCACTTGATCCAGTTGGTGTCTGAAGTAGTCAGCCTAGGCACTCTTGATTTATTTGTTGTAGAGGCTCCTAACATCTATAAGGAGTTTCAGTTGGTCCGAGGAGGGATTGGATCGCCAGGAACATTCAGCTGTCCTAAGCTTGCATCGTTCTGTGTTTAAGATGTCATTATACCGCGGTTTGGCTATTTTTGTAGAAGAATTTTTACGTTGGATTGGAGCAATGTCATACATGATGTTGGTGATTGTTGAATTGTATGCGTCGATGAGTGATTGCACCTCAACCAAGTCAGCTTGGGTGGAGAGGACATATTTACATTGGGCAGCTAGATCGTCAGAGTTTATTGATCTGAGATCCCTTTTCCATATCTTTGCTTCCAATGGTTGAGCCTTCCTCATCAACACCTCACTGTTAATGTAAAAGAGGATTCTATGATGGTTGGACCAATCACAAGGGGTAATGGAATCTAGGGTGATGGTCTGCCCTTTAGAGATGATGAGGTCTAGACTGTCTCCTTTAATATGAGTTGGTTGGTCGCAGTGCCGAGTCAGATCTTGATCCATTAAGAATGATTTAAGGCAAGATACAGCGGAGTCGTTGGGGTTAGACCAGTGACGGTTGAAATCACCAAGGAAGATTTGGGCCACTGCTGAGTCGACATTGCTAGTGATGATTTCTATTAGTTGCTCAATGAAGGGGAGATTGTCACCTGGGAGGTGGTAAAAGGTGTCAAGTTTTCAAACCGGTAGGTTCCTACTTGAGATGCTGTGACACAGGTATTCGCTGGAGGAAGACGCAGAGGACTCAAAGTGAGAAATTGAGAGTGTGTTCCTCTAAATACAGGCTATGCCACCCCCAAGTCCAAAGCTATGTCTTGCCTAAGTAGTTCATGAGTGGGAGGTATTGGAGGTCTAAAATAGGAGTGGAAGTGGGATTTAACCAAGTTTCAGTGAGAAGGATAATGTCTAAATCATTGTGCAGGATGATGTCGAAGATATCGGAGGCGTGTTAACTGGCTGATCTGCAATTAAGTAGTACACATTTAAGTTATAGTGGATTAGGGGGGAAGGAGTCTGAGTGATGTTCACATGGGTGAGGTTGTTGGAATTGCTGCATCTAGGATTGCGAGGAGGATGTTAGCTCAGGTAACTATAACTGCTGAATTTCACTGATTTTGCGTGAGTGAAATCTGAGTCTAACTATAATGTCCCTGTAACCTTTGATTTGTAAGTATATATATATATATATATATATATATATATATATATATATATATATATATATATATGTATATATATATATATATATATATATATATATATATATATATATATATATATATATATATATATATATATATATATATATATATCAGTCCACATTGCCACGCAAATAGACCTGGACCTTAGCAGGGCGGCCAGTGAGGCTGGTGCGAGGCTTCCAGGAAAACATAAAGTCACTTCCCCCTTTCTCCTTTCAAAGAGGCACACCGGCACTGGCTGGGTTGCAGTAAATTCATTTATTTCAGTGAAAACAACACGAAGGCAAGAGGCTTCCTTATCCCAACGTTTCTGCTTGTGAAAGCCTTGGTCACGGGAGGCAGTCTCTGTATTTTGAATTGTACCCACGTGGTCTGCTTTTAAACAGCGTGGGCCGTATTCTCTTTCAGAATGCGCAATGGAAAACGTGAAGGCTTTAAATGAAAAGAGCATTGTATGCTCCACCTTTCTTAATTGATGCCCTTATATATATATATATATATCATGAGCACTCGAACCACTTCCAACTGCCACACACACGGCGGCTTCGGCGAGGAAAGAGACGCAGACCTCGTAGTTTTCTGGTCAATGTTCTTTCTTTATTCAAAGAGACCCCACACACAACGCGTTTCGAGGTCTGAAGCCCTTGATCATGTGTATCCCAGTGAAAACGCCATCTACCATTTTTAATATATATATACATCCAGCAAAGGCGGTGCCTTTTTTCCGGCTCCTTGACACTGCTCGCAAAGGTACGTGGCTTATCGGTTGAACCAAACCGCAATTTATGTCCACAAAGCTTCCAGAAGGAAACAATTAAGCCGCACAACAGCAGTATTCTTTGAAGGTTTAATTTATTCTTAAATCCAATACGCGTTCCGGTATCCTCGTATACCTTGTTCAACAAGGTATACGAGGATACCAGAACGCGTGGGTTTATTTCTGTGCTGGTTGCATAAATGGATTTTTATTTTGTCCCAAATCAGGATTTAAGTATGTACAGTCGTGAGTTGACGTGTTCAAGTTTATTTGCAAACTGAAACTTATTAAATTTCATAAACTGAATAGAGCTCACAACACGGCTGCTGCAGTTGGTGCTGAAAATCGACCAAGTGGCCAAATTCAAGTATTAGATGTACCAACATTACAAGCCATCTATGCATTGGCAGGACACACTAATGATACCAGGGGCAGAACTCAGGATGAACTGCGGGAGATGGGGGTGATAACTACCAGTCCTGCCACCAGTCCATTTCGTCCACCATCAACATTTGTCCCAGTCATTCCACGGGATGCCATTGACATTTTTAGTGATCGTGTTATTGATAAAATTAAAACTTTGAATAGAAATGTAATGGTTAGGAACAAACATAGGGGTTATGGCGAACAACGATACTCTAAACTCTTGAAAAAAATAAATGACCACAACAACATAATTGTAAACATGATGCATGCATGAAAGAGGTCAATAGACACCTTAATGACTCTGCATGTTACAGGATGGCCTCTTTTAACGAGTTGCAAATGGTAAAAGACCTAGTATTTAAAGAACTGGCTCAGTGGAAGAGGGAGGGTCTCATCAACAAAGATGAATATAATTTTTTTTAAACTAACCACCCCATTACACCCACATTGTACTTCATGCCTAAAGTACATAAACAAATTAATCCAGTGCCAGGTCGCCCTATTATATCTGCACAGCGAGGACTTTTAGAATCTATGTCCAAATATGTGGATTTTTTCCTCATAGGATTTGTAGAGAACCTTTCCTCTTATATCAAAGATACCGGTCATTCTTTGAAAGAACTCAGGGAGACCAATTGGGATGAGTCATATTGATTCATTGTTATGGACATATGCTCCCTTTACATGAGTATCAAACATGAAGACGGCCTTAAAGCAGTCCAACAATATCCAGCTAATAGAGATGTTAGATTCAATGAGCACAACAAGATGTTGTTGTCCATGATTAACATTTGTTTGGCCAACAATTACTTTCTCTTCAATAAGGAAGTACACCAGCAGCTCTGGGGCGTGGCTATGGGGGCATGCTTCTCCCCCAGCTATGCATGTTGTCATGTAGGCTGGTGGGAGGAGCATGTTCTTTGTCACGTCCAAGGAGGTGTGTTTATGGAGAACATAGTTAAGTGGTGGCGTTTCCTCGACAATGTCTGTGCAGTTTGGCAGGGATCTGCTGAATCTGCACAGATGTTTGTAGAAGCCATCTATGATAACACACTTAATTTGGAATTCACGGCCAATATCAGCAGTGAAAGGGTCGAATTCCTAGATGTGGAGGTATATATTGAGGATAATACCATACACACCAGATTACACAGGAAAGGAAAGCAACTGCTGGGAATTCGACCCTTCACACAAGCAGCACACACCCCAGGCACCTCATCAAGAGCATCCCTTACGGAGAATTTTTAAGAATAAAAAGAATATGCAGCACTGAAAAAGATTTAACTACATGTCTTAATGAATCTGTACAGAGATTCCTAGCAAGAGGCTATAATATGGTTGATCTAGAAAGAGCACTATCCAAATTACACAACAAACAAAATGTAACAGTGACTCACAGAGAAGAGAGAGTCAATCCTTCATCCACTAGCAGTGATCCCAATATAGAGAAAACACCAGTTAGATTAATAACTACTTATAGTTGTCATCACAGAAGGGTCAGACATATCATTAACAAAAGCTGGCAGATTCTCAAAACTGACATGACACTAGCACCAGAATTAGAGGACATACCTGCCATCACATTTAGACGGGCTCCCTCTATGAGGGATGCCCTGGTTAAATCCAGTCCAGAGGTGCGAGAAAAAGGAAACTGTAAATGTAAATTGATACTTGTATAGCGCACTACTCACCCGCAAGGGTCTCAAGGCGCTTGTACGAATACCGCTGTGGAACCCGTCCTGGCTTTCCCTGTGAGGCGTCCACTCCTGGGCACCCCCAGGGTGAAGGCCAGGCATCCTTAGCGTTGTGGGGGCCGTTGTGGAGATTAAGCAAGCTATTGCCCAGAGTTGCAGAGTGGGACTCTATGATTAGAATAGGCACTGAGGCGAGAATTATCAGGTCCGTGGAATTTTGAGCCCAAGACCCACCAAGGCAGGGAATTGAACCCTGGTCCCGGGCTAGACCTCTGCATCAGGGTCTGCCGCTCTAACCATTGAGCCACACTTCTCCACTGGTTGTCTAATAGAACTGGGTTTTTCAAATGTAGCTCCGGCAGAGCGTGTAAATTTGGAGTAAACAAAATGGAATTTTTCGATGCTTTTACCACTAGGTAGAGGTTGGTTCGCAGATTACGCTTTTTGTTAAATGGTGTAAATCCATTTAGGAGTTCCTGAGAAATTGCGGGATACGCGTATGGTACATGTACCCTGCCGATAAAAAAAAGAATATCCCAAATCCCGAGGTTAATGGACTCTTGGTAAAGGGGGGCCCAGAGGGGCCCCCCAGCCCCGGGGACCGCCACCCTGTGGCTTTACTAAATTATGGGTGGGGGGGTTCTGAAGCCCCCCCGGCCCCGGGGACCACTACCCCTGGGGCTATTTCAAAATGGGTGGGGGGCTCTCAGGACCCCCAGCCCCAGGGACCACCACCCCCGGGGCTTTTAACAGATGTTGGAGGGGAGCCTTGTAGAGGCCCTGGGTACCGCCACCCCCCAGGGCCGGCTACTGCAGTGTCGCGGGGTGCCCACCCCCGGGACACTGCTGTTTACAATGGCAGGGCGGGAGTCTCGCGGCTCCCATCCTGCCATTGCAAACTGCTTTGGTTTTTGAAAGAGAGAGCAGGGAACCTGCTCTCTCTTTCTAAAACCAAAGCGGATTGCTTTTATGCATGGGGAGCAGCATATTAGCTGCTCCCCATTCAGAAAAGCAATGCCGGCTCCAGCAGGATGCGGGGAGCGGGCAGGGACCGTGGGGGCTTGGGGACCACCCACGGTCCCCAATGGAGTAGGCCAGCCCGGGGGATGGGGTCCCCGGGTCTACAAGTGGCCGGGGATGGGGCCCACGCAGCCCCCTCCCACGAAATAATTAAAAATAAATAAAATGGCTGACCTCGGGGGATGGGATCCCCGGGGCTAAAAGTGGCCACAGGAGGGGGGCAAAGCAACCCCCTCCTAATTAAAAAATATATTTAAAAAAAGGCCATGCCCCGGGGGATGGGGTCCCCGGGGCAGACTATGGCCTTGGGAGGGGGGGCCACACGGCCCCCTTCCCGTTTTCTTTTTTTTTTATTAGAAGTTGAGGGCAGGCTCTGGGGGATGGGGTCCACAGGGCCAAAAAAAAAAGAAAAAGAAGAGGGGCTACACACTGTTAATTAGCTTTCACCCTGTACCAGGCCTGAGACAGCCCAGGCCCACTGAACAAGGCCAGACAACTGGAGCTAACACAGGAAGAGGCTCCTCTTTGAAGCTTTGATGGGAAAGGCCCTGGCAGTGATGTCAATGAGGGGTGAATCTGAGTCCATGAGAAGAGATGAGACCTGTGATTTCTGTATGGCGCCATCTTGAGTTCTCCCAGGATGCTGCGTAGAAGGGTTGGGACAGGAGTGCAGGGTTGCTGTGGCACCCTAGGATTGGCCAGGGGTGCCTGGCTTCTAGAACCTTCCACCCTAATTTAAAAACTCTTGGCCAAGTTATAGAGAGTGATTTTGTGTTGCGCTTTTTACTGGAAGTGTATGGCGGCAACAGCTATGGGCAGCAAGAAGGACAAACCTCCTGATGCCCTAAAAGACCAAGGACTCGGGCTGCAGATTGACCACAGGAGTGGTGGGTTTCTCCAATGGCAAGGGGCACTGGCCTCCTTACATCCCCTGAGGACCAGTTGGGAGAATATCTTGACTTCTGCACCAGAGGCCAAGTGCAGGAGGCAAACTGGTGCAGGGAGCCAGTGGCAGCAGCTTACTGCAACATACACCTTATTTCTAGGCCCGAGAGCCTGTGGAACTGCTCCTAGTGGCTAGACCCCGGTACCAGGCGTAATAAAAGCCCAGGATCACCCAAATCAGCCCAACAGGGCCTGAGATATAGCCTATTTAACCCCTTGCATGCGGCCGCGATTCTGCGCCTGTGCGGCAAAATCGCGAGTGGGCGGGTTTTTTATGGCCCCCAGCCGTCATCAGCACATGAGCGCCGTAGTGCATGACGGATGGGGGCCGTCAGCAGCATGCAAGGGGTTAAGGTTGCAGATCTTTGCCCTTTTCTGCTGGGAAACAGAGCACGTGGAGCTCCACTTCAAGAGCTAAGCTTACCCCATTACCCTAGGTTGAGCCAGGGCCCGGGGGTTGGATCGAGGCTTAATTTCCTACTTTAGCCAGGGAGGGGGTGTGAGTGGAGTTCCCACCCCAGGCTCACTCTTGCCCAGGGGGTGGGGTCATTACCCAGGGGCGTCTCCAGAAAGTTGCCCCATCTCTGGGTCCCTGACAGATGATGAAAAGATGGCATAGAGGTATTGCACTCCCCCAAGAAGAAAAAGGTACCAGGGACCCCATCTCTGAGCCCCAAGCAATGGCACAAGCAGAGGGACGACCTTCATGCTCCCCCTAAAGGTGTCTGGCCCATGTCTTGAGTGAGCAGACCAGCCACAACATAACGAACACCTTGACTGCACTGACCTAGCAAGGCAAAAGCAATTTTCCAGCCCCCACACTGGCAGAGCAGGAGCCTGTTGGGCAGGTGAGCCAGCGGGGACAGCCAGAAGTGGACTCCCCGCATGCACTCATTGCATTGGCAAGCTGGGATGCCCGAGTGGGACTGGGCATCCCTAACAGAAATAAAAAAAACATAAGGGAGCAATGCTGCAGTAAAGAAATGTTTTCAGATCCGATCATTATTTATTCACGCCCCTACGAAAGAGAGCCCCTAAAGCCTAGCGGGCTGATTTTTCATTTAAGATTGTGCTTAGTGGTGGCACCAACTATATTTTGCGGTGCTGCAGGAGGCACAGGTACTTCTTGAATGAGATAGTAGCCCTATGTTTGCGGGGTAAAGAAAAGTGTCACCCCTTCACTTTTCACCAATATTTTAAGGCGCTCTCAGGGCTGGACCTTTTGCTCTTCAGCTGGCAGTTCAGCAACCTGTATTTTCTGTGGCCTGACGTTGTATAACAAAGGCACAGTCACACAATATGCTTATTGTCAATGCTTACTGTGATTGTTGTGCAATATTGAAATGCTTTATTGAGAGTTAATTACTGATTTTAACCATGTTTATTATTGATTACATGAAATTATGGCGGTTTTTGCATGTGGAGTATTTGTCTTTTAATGGGATGACCACTGACAAAGCCAATATCCCTGTTTTACTGAAAGTGGTACCCCCATATATTGTGATGTTCTGTCTGAGATAGGTAGGGGGATACTGTTATGTGGGGGGTATGTGATTACATAATGTAACCTAAGGTATTCACCTCATATTCAGCGAGATAAACCCCCAGCCACTTGCAGCGGCGGGCCAGGACGGGGTCGCAACTCCCAATAATCCCCCGTACTCGTTTTCGTATTTGTAAAACAAACGATGTCCAGACCACTTTCTTGCAACTCGGCGTGCGTTTATTTCAGTAAAGCTCACTCGGCGCATTTCGGAGGGAAACCTCCTTGTTCACGAGCGCGAGTGTACGTGCTCAAACAGTTTATATACATATCATGTGACATTTTCACAATTGGTGTAACAACAGAAAAAAGACTCCCCAGGTGCTCGCTCACAGTGGGAGCTAGAAGCCAAACTCATGGCATTACAATTGAAAGAGAATATTTTTCAGCATTGATTTGACTGTGGTACTTTAAGCGACATGGTTTTTGCACTAAAAATACATATAATGCATTTATTGTGTTTTAATCAATTCACCGTTTGTTCGTGAACTCATACAAACTAGGTACCGCCCCAGTGGGCTTTAGGGATTCAGGCAAAACACCACGGGGCAGATTTACAAGCCCCTTGCGCCCCTTTTACGCCTCCGTTGCTTCACTTTTGTGACGCAGCGGCGGTGCAAAAGAAGCACCATGGTGCGGGGTACTTACAACATGATGCATCTGGGAGATGCATCACGCTGTAAAGTCCTGCGCCAGAAGGAGGTGTTCCTGCGCAGGGGGGGGGGGTGTTCTGGCGCAGGAACGCCTCCTAAGAGTGGCTGAGTGAAATCTACAAGATTTCACTCAGTCACTTTGGGGCCCATGCTGCGTCAAAACCCTGCGCCTGCTTGAAGCAGGCATTAGGATTGACACAGCATTAACAAGATAGGGCCCCCAGAGCTTTGCTGGAGCTGTGTCGCGCTTGCGACGCAACTCCAGCAATGCGCCGCTTTTACGGCACAGATGCGTCACCCATCTGTGCCGTTTTTGCCCATTGGTGCGCCCCATTGTAAATGCGGCGCATCAATGGTGGCGGAGGCATGGCGCACAATAAGTGGCGCATCCCTGCTGATATGCAGGGATGCGCCACTTATTGTAAATCTGCCCCCACGTTTAGAGGGCATAGGTACAGTCTGCGGGTAACGCTGTTCATAAAGTTTATCACCATAGCACAGCTTTGGTGGTAACTAGCATAACTCATGCATTGTTGTGTTCAGCCTAAGTGGGCTTAAAATCACAATAGTCCAAGACTTCAAAGTCTCATTCACGCTTAGTAAACTACATAAAGTCATCAATCGTTTCTCCAACATATCGTGATTTTCATTCCATGCTGTGCCTTAAACTCTCCTAATTAGACTTGTCAGGGACCTGTAACAGAGCTAATACAAATTTGGCTTTGAAGATTTGAACTATTGGGATTTTAAGCCCACTTGGGCTGGACACAACAATGCACGAGTGTAACTATTCCCTCTAAACGTGGTGTTTTGCCTGAATCCCTAAAGCCCACTGGGGCGGTACCTAGTTTGTGTCATAATTGTATGAGTTCACGAACAAACGGTGAATTGATTAAAACATGATAAATGAATTATATGTATTTTTAGTGCAAAAACCATGTTTCTTAAAGTACCACAGTTAAATCAATGCTGAAAAATATTCTCTTTCAATCTTAATGCCAAAAATGTGCCTTCTAGCTCCCACTGTGAGCGCGCACATTGCTCTTTGAACATACACAGTGAGAAGATTAGGTGACAAAAAATCACTCCAATTGGCAAATACTATTATACAAATTGGCCTATATTTATCAAGGTTTTGCATCAACCTTGCACCACGCAAAGAGACACAAGGTTGATACAAAACCTAAATGAGATTTATCAAGTCACTCAATGCCACCTTGCATGGCCCTGCATGGCTTAATAAATCTAGAATTATGCAAGGCAGCACAATTCACTGTCTTGCATTACTCTGCGCAGGAGGGCATGCCGAGGGTGGAGCGTGAATGTATCTATGCATTCGCCCATGCATTCTGACACAGTCCCAGATTTACCAACACTTTTAGACCTGGGAATGTATGAGAATTATACGCCTCCTAAGCAGAGGCACAACAAGGAAAACATTTTTTTCTCCTTGTTTCTCCTTTCTATATGTGCTTTATTTTGCATCACATTTAGAAAGAGGAAAATGCCTTTGAGCATTGTTTATATGCAAGAAGGTGTCTCTTCATGCACAAAAACAATCCTGCCTACAAAGCAGGCGCACTTGCACCATGGTGCAAGGGTGACTGCATTGGCATTAGGCAGCAGTTTGTGAGCCAGCGCAGGCAGAGAGCAGGAATGTGCTCTGTAATGTTAAACACAGCACATTCCTGCCCTAGCCATTTCATGCACTAAGGTGGCTTGCTGAATTGCCTGAAATATTGCTAAACACACACCATTGTTTTTATTTTAGAGAATGGAATATGCACTTTAAAGTAACCAGTACTTTATTAATCCTCCAATTTTATAATATCTTTTATGAATTGAGTCATTTTCAGGTCGAGGTCTAACAGAAAGCACAGCTGCCTGGCTTGCTAAAGACATCTTGGGGACTTTCAGAAATTTGACCAAGGAATGCATTAAGCCCATTGATTACCACTGACTTTGTGGTTTGTAACTTACGATTTCTGATTTTCTATTTGCTGACTTTATTTGCTTTAGGCTGTCCAGGTTCAGTTCGTCCCTCTTGTTACCTAAACCATGTTTACTGTATTCTTCCATGAAATCCCTTTCCGTAAACAGAACTTAACATCTTGGTCTTATCTTGTCACAATCATTGTGCATTCAAAGACTGAGGTCAAATGTCAGGTGTTGTCTTCTGAGGGTGCTTGTTTACTTTTCTTTCTCTGACTTCAGAATGAGAGGATTTTTGTCACAATCTTGCTGGATACTGCAGGTAGGAAGGAGGTTTTCTTCTAGCACACAACAACATTTAAATTAACTCTGTAAGTATTTCAGAATATATCAGAATTAGGAACACATATAAAGCACATTATTTGTAGTTTGTGATGTTCAATACAAATACTTTAATATGATCAAAAGAAATCACTACAGTAGGTGATGTAGATTCTACACATTTTCGTTTGTGCATTATATAGTTTTATTAGTAATCTGATCACATGTAACAATAATTTCAACTGAAAATGTGTTTTTGCTAATGGCAGTGCACTACCATACCATGCATACTCCCCTCTAAGCCACTCCCCTCTACTCTGCACCGCTCCACACCACTGCAAACTACTCTGCACTTTACACCATGAGACGCCACACAGTCTGCACCACTCCACTCTATGACACTGCAGTCTATGCCACTTCACTCTACCATGTACCACTCTATGACAATGCACTCTTAGCCCCTGTACTCTACACTACTGCACTCTACATCACTCCAGTCTAGGCCACACCAATCTACTCCACACAACTCCACTCTACGCCACCCTGCTGCACTGCACACTATGCCACTGCACTCTATACCCTTGCACTCTATGCCAATCAACTGTATGGTACTCTAATCTACTCAACACCACTGCACTCTATGCCACTGCACTCTTCACCACCTTACTCTGCCATTACACTCTATGCCACTTTACGCAACTGCCCTCTACCCTGCTCCGCTCCACTCTATGCTACTTGATTCTACTCTGAAACAGTCTCCTTTTTGACACTGCACCCTATGACACTCTACTCTACTCTGTGTCAATTCACTCTATGCTACTGCACTCTATGCCACTCTACTCGTAATCCTGCACTGTATGCCAATGCACTCTGCACAACTGCACTCTATGCCACTGCAGTCTACTCTGCCGCACTGTGTTTTACACCACTGCTCTCTATGCCACTCTACTCCACTCTACACCTATGCACTCTGACACTCTACTCTGTAACACTGCACTCTCCACTACTGAACTCTATGCCACTCTACTCTGCACTATTCCACTCTACACTACTTCCCTTTATGCCACTGCACTCTATGGCACTATATTCTACTCTGCACCACTCTATGCTACTCTTCTCTGCACCACTCTAAGCCACTGCACTCTATGCCATCCAACTCTAGGCCATTCCACTCTGCACCACTCCACACCACACTATTCTATGCCACTGCACTCTACGCCACTCTACTTTGTACCACTCTACTCTGTACCCCTCCACTCTGTACCACTCCACTCTGCACCACTCCACTCCGTACCACTCCACTCTGCGCCACTCCACTTTATTATCCACCACTATAATCTGCGCCACTGCATTTTATGATGCTGCATTGTATGCCACTGAATTTAATGCCACTGCATTCCACACCACTATAGTCTACAACACTTTATGCCACTAACATTTAGCCATGCTGCATTTTGAACTTAAAAAAAAAAAAACATTTAGCCATGCTGAGCAGCATCCACACCGGTGAACAACATGGCTAAAACACATTGACAAAGTCAATAGCTCTTGCATAGGCGAGACCTAGTGGCTTTGTCACTGCTTCTTATAGAATGGGTCCTTAGGAGTGGGATTTTATAGCATTGATCCATCAATTATACTAGGAGGAATTATACTTACTTTAGCTTTGTTTTGCGCGTTATAAAATGTTGGAGTTGTAATATTGCAGTCCTTCCATATATACATGCATCATGTCAAACGCCACTAAAGTAATAAGCAAAACAAAAAATTTCCTATGGAAGCGTGGTCCTAATTATAACTACCAAGTGGTGGCTCCCATGTCATGGCTAATGCCATGCCTGTTCATAAATCTGTAGTCCAAATTAATTGCTGCACATTTTCCTTGTGTGCAATTATAGTTGGTGTGTATCCTAAATATCAAAGTCAGAATATTGAGGGTAAAAAATATTGTGGACAAAAGGTTTTTTTAAATATCAGCAAGTGATGGCGGTTAGGAAATGAATCACATGTTATATGGGCATCAGCACCATAGTCTAATTGGTTTATGTCTCCCGGACTATCATAACATTTTTTTATTTTAAATCTAAAGTTAAAATGCACAGGTAAAGTTTTTCTTGGGAGCCCTCTGCAAGATGGCAGGATTTTCAAATACCCAGGGTATCTAATCTTGATTCCATTTCATCTCTTGTTTGTCCACCACCTTCCAATTCCTGTTCCTGTATTTCAATTTAGCAGGTTCATTTTTCATCCCTACTTTCTCTCTTTGTCAATGTATTCTCTTCCTTCTTCTTTCTTTTTTCCCTGCCTCTTTACCTCTTTTGTTCTTTGTCAAAGTCAGATGATGAAAAATACGTCCTGGTTTTAAGAAGTAGTGCAAGTCCCCACCACCTGCAAATACTTGGACAAACCAATCACTGAAACCGACACACTTAGCACCATGGCAGCTTTATTTTAGAATACTGACGGAAGCTGCTCACTTGAAACAGACAAGTTTGATACTGTATTAAGGAAGATGTTTTAAATGATAGTTGTAAAAATCTTTCTTTGCTAAGTCCTTACTCTCTTGGTGCTGAGGGCTGTCTGGGTTATTAAGTGCTGACTGTTATCTCCCTTTCAGACCGTCGTTATGAATTGACTCTTAATTTGCATTTGGATGATGACACGTTATCAGTTCCATTGGAATGATGGGATCTGTGGGAATTTCGAAGATCTATATACTTTTAGCTTGTGGGTTCCACTATGGAACCACCCAAGATCTCAGGGTGAAATTCATGGAAGAAATGAGTAACTGCCAGGCTAGTTGGACCCCGAACTATCAATTCACTTGTCTTAGGGGACATTCAGAATTGCACCTCCATTCCCTATTAACTCTGTTCCATCCCCTCAGAGCTACCTGTATCCCCTTTATTGGTAATTCCAGTGAGCGGTCTTAATGGAGTCTAATAAGGGCCTTACAAAATGAGCACCCTAGAGTCCATGTAGATCGCCACATGTCTGTATTGCCGTGCCTCAAACAATTATTTTCATTGCCATTCAATGTTTAAATACAGTTGCAAATGGTCTTGTGCCTGATTTTAGGTACTCAGCAAAATTGCAATCTTTCCTGTGTTTGTTTGCTTGCATAAGGTGTCAAAAGCAAAAAGAACATATGATGGACAGAATGCTGAACGATGCAAGCAGTCACCCGCAGTCTCAAAGAACTGGGTTCAATCCATAATGATTTCGCTCACCACGCCACCCCAGTTTGGACCCAGACATATGCAAATCAGTCTTGACCCTGCTCCCCATGGGAACAGTCCAGTCCGAACTGCCAAGCCAGGTCCTCCCTGGACCGGAAACAAGCATTCTGGCACCAGTTTTGGGGTATCAGCTCTCATGAGCCAAGCTAGCTTTTATCCAGTGGTGCAGTGAGCAATTGACCCACGTCTGGGCATACCCTTCCCACTTAGGACAACAAAAGCAAAGAGAACAAATGATGAATGGAATGCTTAACAATGCAGACATTCACCCCAAGTCACAAAGATCTAGGTTTAATCCTTCGGTTTTTTGCCCACCACCCCACCCCAGTTTGGTCCCAGGTATAGGCAAAACAGGCTTTACCCTGCTCCTCATAGGAACAGTCCAGCCCGAACTGCCAAGCCAGGTCCTCCCTGCATCAGAAACAAGCATTTTGAGACCGGTTTCTGGGTATCACTTCTAATCAGCCAGGTTAGCTTGAATGTAGTGGTGCAGTGAGCACGGGACCCATGTATGGGCATACCCTTCCCATTGAAGGCAACAAAAGCAAAAAGAACAAATGATGGACTACATGCTGAACAATGCAAACATTCACCCCTAGCAACAAAGATCTTGGTTTAATCCATTGTTTTTTTTTTGCTCCCAACAACATTCCAGTTTGGACCTAACCATATGTAAATCAGTCTTAATCCTATTTCTCAGGTGTACATGGCACTGGAAATGAGACTGCCATGTCAAAATCTGTACCTACAAAGATTACCTTTGGAATGCATGCCAGCATATCTAAACACCAAAGCCTAGCATTGTTTGAGTGGTGCACTGGTGGAGCTGGGAATGCCACTGCAGGAATATGGAGCTTAAGCTGAAAAAGTACTTTTGCCACCTCAGTTGATCTAATGCAACTATATCTTGAACATTTCCCCAGCAGTGTGGGATATTGTCTTTTATGCACAGTGCTAAACCCAAGTTGCATTATTTATTTGATTTTTCCTGTGTTTAATATTGATGTGTACCTTTATATGCCGTCCTGCATAGCCGCATCTGTGTTTTGTTGTTTCTTGCATTTTGTTCCTTTGCGAGAAAAATCAATAAAGGTTTTTGTTAACTAAATGAAAGGCAATGCCCCTTCAGCACAAACTTTTATGCTAACATTCAGTATTTATGTTCTGCCTTTCACTGAGCCTTCCTCGTACAGTGCAGCACGTATGGTATAAAATATACATTCCTCAATAAGGTAAAACATACCAAGGGAACAACATTAACTAAAAACGAAGGGCCATATTATCAAGAAAGGGTGATACATTATCGCCGCTTTTATCGGCAGGAAACTGCTGCTAAAGCGGCGATAATGGCCTTGATAATGTGCCGAACCTAGATAAAATGCTAACGTAACTGTTTCAGCCTCCATCATTTACAAAGCACGCTGCTATTGGTTACTTAGCCCAAAAGGTGATAGATGGCAGGCCTGCAACACACAGTGAGCTGAGAGGGGTTCAACCCTGAGAGGGGTTTGCCCAGATGCATCAAGCTTTTTTGGAGTCGCAAACGGTGCGATTCCTTAAAATCGTCCGTTTGCGACTCCAAAAATGCTTTATGATATGCATCATTAGTTTGAGTACAAATTCGCTAATTTTGCGAATTTTTTAAATGCGATTGCATTTAAGGAATCGCATTTTTGCGATTCCTTAAATGGAATGCATCATTGTTAAAAAATTAGCGAATTTTAAAATTGCAAGTGCAAATTACCACGAGTTTGAACCTCGTGGTAATTTGCAAAATTGTTTAAAAAAGGACAAAAATGCATTTTTTAAACTGTTAAGTTACAGACACACATGTCCTTAGGACATGTGTGTCTGTAACTTACATGTAAAAGTGCATTTCATGGGTGCAGGGGGGGGGTCCTTTGGACCCCCCTCTCCACCCTTGAAATGCTTTGTTGAATTCCGATTTCAAATTGCGAATTCGCAATTCCCATTCATTCCTATGGGCATTTCAGCCCATAGGAATGAATGGGAATTGCGAATTCGCTATTTGAAACTCGCAATTTTATTGCGATTCGGTAAAAATTGCGATTTTTACCGAATCTCAATGAAATTGCGAAATAGATGATGCATTGCCATTTGCGATTCCTTATTTGCGATTCCTTATTTTTCGCAAATAAGGAATCGCAAACGCTCGTTTACAGTACATGAAGCGTTTGTTGTCTACTGGATGGAATGCTTCAGTTAATCTCATCTATGGATATTCGCTTTGGCTGTATTCCATCGTTTTTAGTGTGTTCATGTCATTACAGACGGAAGTCAACCTTGTGCAAATCAGTGTGGTTCCCTCCCAGAAGGGACGGCCCAGTCTGAACTGGAATGATGCCTCATTCTTTATGCACAAGATCAAAAAACAAGTCCTAAGCAGTTTCGGCATGTCCACTTCATCAGCGAGATGAAATGTGCATCCTATGGCACATGAGCTCAGGAACACTTACTTCTTTGCATACTCTTCCTAACTAGACTCAACGTACAATTGATGATAGAATTCCTTCAATTAATCTGAGCCACCGCTAATCACTCTCACCCACTTTCCTTTCCATTGTTATTTAAGTGTGCTCGTACAAACGTGGACCAACCAAATGGGGAATTAGTCTTGGCTGGAGGGCATATTCTCTCTGAATGGGAAAACAAACAACACCAGACTTTTCTATGCCTTACGGGCCTTCCTCAGTGAGAAAGGGTTTGGGTCATTTCACACAGAAAGCTTTGGATCCACGTTTGGACAAAGCCCTCATACTTAGGGATAACGACTAAGCACAAAAAGTGAATACTAGAATGCTTTAATTATACCATATGCATGTATACCATATGCAATATTATGTATAATATCACCAAATTCTGAAGATACTGATGTGCCCATGTGCATTCAGGACTGTGCATAATCACACCTATGAGATAAGGGGCGTGCAAAATTTGTCACACTAACGCCACAGGGGATATTTTGTACACAAAGAGAAGATGTGCTTCATGGACAGGAAACAGAGCTAAGAAATCTGGATTGATCAGGAAGTGCAGATAGGGCTTATTTGAAATGTGACAGCAGCCACAGCAGCATGAGGTCAGTTGAGATGCAGCGGAAGTGGTGGGGAGTTTTTATCATCTTATGTCCACACCAATTACTAGAACACTAACGGAAACGGAACTCTAATGACAGGTCCATAAATTATTATTATTTAGTTATCAATATCAAAGGTCCTCCGATGGATATCTGGTAGAGCTCAAAGGGACTAAGTATTGAAAGTCGGAGAGCTACTCTCTCATGAGGACCTCTAATGAAAGTGTAAGCTATTTATCAATAAACAACAGTAATATGTAAAAAAAAAAACCTCATAGCTCATGAATAAAGGCAAACAATATTCTTTTCTAAATATTTTCTCTTTGTTATTCAAAATATGAATGGTCAATCACAAGTACAGAGTAATAATGTCATCACTTAGGGGCAGATTTACAAGCCCCTTTTGCCTCTTTTGTGCCGCCGTTGTGTCACTTTTGTGACGCCGCAGCGGTGCAAAAGATGTGCCATGGTGCAGGGTATGAACAACGTGACGCATCTGGGAGATGCGTCACGTTGTAAAGCCCTGCGCCATAAGGAGGCGTTCCGGCGCAGGGGGGTGGCGTACCTGCGCAGGAACGCCTCCTAAAAGTGGCTGAGTGAAAGCTACAAGATTTCATTCAGTCACTTTTAGGCCAATGCTGCGTCAAAACTCTGTGCCTGCTTGAAGCAGGCGTAAGGCTTGACGCAGCATTGTCCAGATAGGGCCCCCAAAGCATTGCTGGAGCTGCGTCATGCTTGCGATGCAACTCCAGCAATGCGCCGCTTTTACGGCACAGATGCTGTAGTGTAGTTCCTATATTCCCAATAGGCTCTGCGCATTGGACTAACATAAACAGCAGTGTAGACGTAGGACTAAGATCATCTAGGTCTCTACTGACTATGTTAGACTTAATTAGTTTTGCCAGCTAGCTCAGAGGTCACTAGAAACTTTCTCGAATGTTCAGGAAAGGGTTAACCGGCCTGATTTAGACACGAAGGGATTAGTTTCTGACAACCGCATAAAAATGACAACTTTGCTCCCTCAGAATAAAGAGTGTATCTCTAGAGTCGTGTGGAAACAATAGGTAGCTATTGCACTCAGTCAATCGTGCATGCTTAGTTCCACCAGAGTGCAGAAAATAGAGAGACGGGCGGTTTCAATAAAAGATGTTATTTTATTGAGCAGTCTTCTTTCTCATGCAAGAGAAATGAATTGCCACAATTGCAATACTTATCATAAAGTAAAGTGCGTACAGTAAAAGTAGTATTATGAAATAATACTGTAAAAGCATTGATATGGTTTCTTAGCCATATGATACTTTAAAATGGATAAAATATATACATACCTAAAAACATTGACTAACGAACTCAACTGGTGCTTCTAAGATACGCCTACCCCGGTTTACCTGACCAAAGTCTAATAGGAGGGAAGGAGTAAGAAAGTTGCAGTTTTAAGTTAAGTTAGTTTTTTTTTGCCAAGTATAGGAATTAAGAATTCTCCCTAAGGTTTTAATCAGCTCCGTACCTTGGTTATAGAATGAAGGAGGTCTTGTATCTCGCTTCTCAGCACTCGATCTCCCAGCAACCCGCGAGAGTGACTTGGGAACACCGGAGCTGGATTTCTCGGCGTGAGAAAAGGCAGCTTCTCCAGTGCGTCAAAGGGGAGGGGCGGCTTCCTTCGGCTTTCGCATCAGCTGGGCTTCGGATAAGTAGATAGCCGCTCTGCTCCACACCACTGTGTCTTTGCTTAAGGAAACGTTGGTATATTAATACCTGAAAGGTACCACGTTTGACGTAAGGTTGGACATAAGACGTCACTAAGAACTAACAGTTCTTTCTGGACTACAGGAGTTCTTGTGCAAATCAAAACAAAAGCGGGGGTATTCCCGGGCTGCTGGAGGCTTGGTTTGTTTAAAGAACGCGTTGTGCTTTCTAGGAGTCTATGGGAGTAGCCTTGCCGTGTCTAGTACTGCATGGGCTATTACTAAATATGGATACAATTCTTATGCCTTTATAAGGAAACTATTTGTTCTAACCACATAAGGGCATGAATCTGGAATATCGAATTAGGGTCCTAGATAGAAATACAACACCCACTCCACGTATTAATGTCCATCATTACTAAGAATAAGCAATATTAAACATACGATGCATGTGTGTTTTCCAACCCACCCCAAAATACATATATTGCATTTGAAATGGTGTATGGATTATACACGAAAATGAGTATTTGGTACTGAACGTTTTTTCAAGCAAGGTTATCATTCAGTTAAATGCATATATATCAGCTGAATGAATTGCGAAAATTACAAATGAAAATTACACATGAAATGGCTCTGTATACAGAAGAGAAGGTCGAGACCATTTCATCACATATTTATACGATATTGTCTCTAGTGTCTCTAAAAATAGAAGCTCTGTTCTCTAAGAATAGTTCTACTTTAAGCAAAGTATCATGTGCCGGAAAAAATTGTAAATATTTTTGATATGAAAGAAAAATAATTTTGCTTTCACAGGGAAAAAAATAGTTCCAAAAGTTTTCAGTTGGTTTGTTTAACAGAACTGAAGGCCAAATTCAGAGTTCAGAGAACGCTGTGTGCTTGTTGTTTTTTAAAAGTCATTCTCATTGCTCATGGGAAAAACATCATATCAGACAGGCTTGCAAAAAATTGGTCTACAACATCAGGTGAAAGTTCGACCAAGTTTGAAAAAACTGCAACATCTCTGCGTGATTGCTATCATCGATGTTTGGATCAGCAATGCTCACAGAAGGTTGTACCTGTTTGGTGCTGCTTTCCTCTTGTACTTCACCGCGACCTACTTGTAATGGTGAAGTCTCAACGAATGCCGTCATCAGAATAGGTAGCCTCTGGGGACAACATGTTGCATGAGTCGTTACCAGACCTAGCAAAGTATCGATATCCATTGGTACTGCTGATGGTAGTGTAAGACAGACGTCCAACACGCATTCTTCTCCGCATAGCAGACATCGAAGCACAGGTAAGATGCAATCTTGCCAGATTGGTCTGAATGAAAGAAACCAAGTTGCACTCAGATCTCTTAGCCGGGCTAATCCAAGGACTTTAGTGATTTTGTCTCAGTAGCGTATTGCTAAGATCGTTTCTTCCATCGTTGCTGGAGTCTTGTCTGTGACTTGGCTTGCCATATCCGAGCAGAAGGAACAAAAATAAAATTCCTGCTACGAGTCCCAAATTTAAAGGTAGGCCGCCAAAGACAGAATGGACAAAATTCAGGAAGATGCCCAGAACTGTTTCAAACGGTGTTAACAGTCCCGAAAAAATTGTCTTAAATACATGTGCGATGCCAATGGTATCAGACATGTTTAAAATTTGACTTAACATTTCTACGAAATGCACGGGGCAATTTGTTGATAAAAGGGTATGTATCTCTGCTGCTGTCCTTGCAACTTGCAGATCATACGTTTCTTTGGATGAGGTCAACGGCACAGTCGTCTGTAAAAGAATAGACTTCATTCTGCTTAAAGTATCAATTCAAATAGAAGAGATATTCACATAAGGCCATATTGCCGCCGCCATGTCTGGATTGCTGTTTGGATACAATACTTGCATACAGCAAACGACCCTGGAAGTAACAGTTACAAGATAGCGTTCTCCTGGCACCATTCCACAACAGCTATGGTCAGTTATTACAACGTAGCTACCGTTGGAAAGCTGTCTGAAGAACGGTTCTGTCTGTGTTACAGGAGTGCCCTGCAGGTGACATGAAAGGTTATTTGAAGACCATTCACAGGCTCCATGCAAGTTAATACCTTGACACAGAAGTGTACCGCTTAGTGATCTTTTACAATTATTACCACTAAGGAATACCTCCTTTTTCCCTTCACTATAACATTTGTGTGTGTAAGGTAAATCCCAGGTTGATTTGATGTATCCTTTACCCAATCTTTCATACTGGCCTGCTGGTATATATTCTTGGCACTATTTAAACTGGAAAGTTGTTATCGGAATTGTAATTGTTCCGTGTATTATCCATTCAATGACAGGTCTCTCTGACATTGTCAATGGTAATCTCTCAAGTTTTTCAATGCTCAGAATTGTATAGTCTGCTCCTTTTTGTCCCAAACTGATTTGTTTAGCAGTAAGGTTAAAGACAGAAAATAATGACGTTATGTTGATTAGACGCCATGGCACGTAGCCTGAATGTAGGTTTTGCAACGTCCAGCCTAGCTGTAAAATAGAACGCAATTGGGACTGACCATGTTGTAACATTAGCAAGTCTTGCTCTATTATATCAAAGGCAGAAGATACAATACTGTCCAGTGAATATATTCTGGAAGACAGAGTCGTTAACCCATTGCACACTACAGAAAGCGATTTTTCCAAATTTATACGATCAATTTCTCGTATTTTTTCTGCTGTTTCAATTTATATTACTTTCCAAGCTTCGTTGTATGCAGCCTATATACCGTCCTCTATGAAACGTTTTTGACGGTGTTTGTGAGGTCCCAGTATGAAATCTCGCAAGTCAGCACCTTCTTTAAGTAAAGTCAAGTGTTGCTTAATTTCAGCCAGTGTGGATTTCTGAAGCCACTCAAGGCATAATTTCCCTACACTGTATGTTGTAACTATCCCTGGATGTTGTCTCTGAGAATATATTGGGTCAGGCCTGGTCAGCTTGAACCCCTGTTTTTTATTCAGGAATCTATCTTGACAGTTATTTGTGTCTGTGGGCTAGATCAACCATTTTTTCCAATCAGGATTTGTTCTGTTTTGGTGAAAAATATGGGATATGTCTATTTCCACATCCGTAGTACTATTACTATCAGGTATGGGCTTCGGAATAGACGGTTTATTTAAGTCTTTTATCTTAGCTAAACCAAGACAAGTAGTTTGTTGAATGGTATCATTCAGGAAAATGATTTCTTCTGGGATCATACAGGCTCTAAATAATGATTCTAGACCTTGTACCTGCCAGTCATTTGTTCCCCAAATGGTTTTTGCTTCACTGTTATTTTTCCAAAATTCAAAACCAAATGTAGACATTTTGTCATAACATTTTTCAGAATAAATCAATTTAGTATTTGTCAACATTGTTTTCATTCCTGTCTTATTTAACATTTTAAAATAAAACGTTTCTGGATCACTGTTGTTAAACCCTGAGAAGAATGGAAAGTTCTCAAAAAATGTTTTCGAACTTCCTTTTGGAGGAGTTGAACAATGTTCCCATTGATTATAAGTAAAACCTTTCTAGGTTGTGCAGATTTATGTAAATAGTGATGACCGTAGTGATTGTAACAGTATAATTCTTCATAATTTGATGAACCCTGTAAATAATCATGTTCTGTAAATTTAGCTGACATTACTAAATCTGACATCATATTATAAATATTTTCAAAATCCCAATCATCAGGGAAAGAACTTGGTATCACAAAGTCACTTAAGGAAACCTTAAACTGGTGTAGATACTTCAAGAGCTCAATCGGGCCATATATTTCATAGTCAGTTCTGTCCCATGCTACACCCCCAGGTATTGTATTGGCTGTGATGTTCACTGATGATAGTTCTCTTTTCTCGATGTGAGAGGATTTGTGAGACTTAGGACCAAGTTGATGTTCTGACTTGCTGTGTCCATTGTGCTATATTTTCCATCAATTAATTTACCCAAGCATAAAAACATGATGAGCCAAAGCAGGAGGAAAAGTACACCTAACACAGTCCAAAATGCAATCCATGGTGAAATCAGATATGTCTCTTTTAGATGGTAAAAAAGCTTGGTTACTTTCCTTTGAAAGTTTTTGTTGCTGGCTTGTCTCCATGTTCACTTGGATCATCGGAAAAGTCATCAAAGTTGATAAAATAGCCAGATGCAGTTCTGTCAATTGGTGGGATTGCTTTCGGATTTCCATTGATCTTTGCATTTTCTTTTGTTACGTTTGTGCAGTCTGAAGCTACATCGTTGTAGACTGGTGTATCATTATGAATTGTTGCAATTTGGGTTTCAAGAGGTACAAGTTCCATGGCTTTGTTGCATAGTCCTTTTTTATTTACTGTTGGTTTATCGAATGTGATTAATCTCTCTTTTTGAACCTCTTGAATTGTAGCAAAGTTTGGTCTTCTGCTATTTCTTGGGAGTCCACTGGGCCTACTACTTATTATCGGCAACATGATTGTGGTTTCCCCAGGTCGATGGAAACAATTCTGTTTTCCTTTTTACCAGCAAGTCGCGGTAGTACTACTGAGCCTGTTCCGCTGACAGCTAAGACAGGTACTGCTTTTCTGTAAGAAGGCCCAAATTCCTTCTTCACCACGATCTCCTCTCTGACCAGATCCCCAATCTTTAGAATCCAGACAGGTCTTGCTGGGACAGGTGGTTCTTCAGTGGTTGTTGGCTTAAACCTTGTGTTACTTAGACTTTGTCTTGTTTCATTCAAGTCCTGTAAAACAGCCAAACGATCTTTGATATCAAAAGTTTTTTCTTTTACCACTGAAGTTTGACGATCCAGATCCTGGATAATCATTCTAGTACCAAACAAAAGTTCATACGGACTGATACCTTTTAGAGAATTTCTTGGCATGTTATTAAGACTACATTGGACACTTATTAAATGTTTGACCCACCCATCACCCGAACCTAACACCCTCGCCGGTATAGATTTCTTTATGTCAGTTTTTTTTTCCACTACTGCATTTCCCTCAGGATGGAAGGGAGAAGAGTACCGCAATGCAATGCCCATGCTGGTCATGGCCTCTCTGTAAGCTCGAGAGCTAAACGCAGGACCCTGGTCAGAATGTAGCATGCCAATTGCATATGTGTCGATAAAGACTCGCAAATCTTTTATAACAGTTCTGGCGTCAGCCGGGCGCTGGGGCCTACATTTTAAGTGAATTCTGTCCTAATAATTATGGGGACGCATTTCTCCGGCTGGATTTCTGCGTATAGATCGCCTGATGCTTTCTAATAAAGATGTCCTGGCAGTGGTCTGGTCCGGTTCACAACTGCGATCTCTGTTGCAGTCTGGACAATCCATTGCAAATCTGTAAATTTGCAAGCTCATCCCGGGCCACCAGTATTCTGATTGTAATTCTATTAGAGATTTCAAGATCTCTTGGGCCCACATGCATCATTGTAACATTTTGGGATTTCTTAATTGCGAAAATTAAGGAATCGCAATTAAGAAATCGCAAAATCCTATGCATTAAAAAACTCGCAATATTTTTTGCAATTCAGTATTTTTCCTTAATTGCGATTCACAATTTGCGAATCTCAATTAAGGAAAACCCTTCCCATTGATTCCTATGGGCCAAAAGGCTTATAGGAATGAATGGGAAGGCATTCACATTTTGCGAATTTCCGCAAAATGTGAATGCAATTTCAAGGGTGCAGGGGGGGTCCAAAGAACCCCTCCCTGCACCCCTGATATTTAACTTTGAGTGCAATTTACAAACACACATGACCCAAGGACATGTGTGTGTGTAAATTAAATCTTTCAAATATGCAACTAGTGCATGTTTGAAAGTTTTTGGTAAATTAGCATGAAGTTTAACTTCATGCTAATTTACCCCTTCCAAATAGCGAATTCGCAATTTAAAAATAATCACCCATTGCATTTAAGAAATCTCAAATTGTGATTTCTTAAATGCAATCGCAATTTTAGATATCTCAACATGGTTGCGATTCCTAAAATTGCGAAATTCATGATGCATTCCAAATTAGTCAATTGCATTCGCAAACAGCCGAAAATTGCAATTCGCACCGTTTGCAAATGCAATTCAGTTTGATGCATCTAGGCATTGGTGCCTTGGACCCAGTCCCATGTGTGCGTCTTCAATCAAGAAAACTCTCTGGTTCGTGTTTGGAATTACTCTATCCCCCACTCCAGGGATTTGAGCAAAAGGAACGTAGTTTGCATCAATTATGTATGTAATACTGAGTGGATAGTTGAGAGGTAATGCTGCATAATCGTCTTTTAACAATGCTTTTACCGCCAGCATGGTTTCTCCATCTATGTGTTTTTTTGAACGCTTTTTTGTGGCTACGGAAGCCGGTTGAACCGCTGCCGCTGTGGCTCTATTAGCCAATGAATTCCCTACAACGTGAACGCCATCACGTTGATGACTCAGTGTATGAATCAGGTGAGTCTTTTGTAGTTCTTTTTGCAAAAGAACTACTTGTTCCTAAAGCGTTTTATGCTTTATTGTGGCACCTGTGTCATCTTTGTAACCGTTTTTGCTCCATGTCTGCATATCACTGTTGTATGACTTGACGCAGTAATGCGAATCGCACACTATTAGTGTGGGGAATTCGTGATCGGTATTTTCAAGCGCCATCTTTAAAGATCTTATTTCAGCTCGCTGAGCTGAGCAGTTTCTGAGTGATTCAGTTTTGGTAATCATCGGTTTGAATTTACCAGAGTGCCAGCGACCTTTAACAATCGTGCAGGCTGCATTGTAGGATTTTTTCTCTACATCGTAATGGTGTGAAAATCTGTCCATATAGATTACACAGGTATATTGTTCGAGTCAAAATAGTATTTCACATCTTCTGTAGCGAGAGAATTTTCCCATTGTATCCATTTTGGATCTAATGCCACTACATTCAGATTGCGTGGACTTGTTAATGCCTCAAGAGCTGATTCTGCTGTATAGACAGATTATTCTCTTGCCTCGGCTAGGGCTCTTTCTCTTGCTACAGCAGTTTGAACTGCTGTCAGAATTTTTTCTGTAGAACTGAATTTCATTTCAGGTTGAGTGTACAAATGTGATTTGTAAGCTATAGGTACCGTTTCTCCCTCATTAGAGGTCAGGTATGTAAATCTGAATCTTCTTGGGATGACTCGGATTACAAGGTTGCGTACGTTTTCACGTGTTTGCAGTTTTGTTTTAGTTAACATGTCTGTCTGTAATGATCTCAAAATTTCTGTGTGTTTTTGAGTCCAATGTATTGGTTTGAAATCAGGTTTTAATAATTCTTAGAGAGGTTTAACCCTCTCTGCATAATTTAGAATGTATGTTCCACCGAAATTCAGGAAGCCTAGTATTGATTATACATTTTTCAGCATTTTTGGTGCTTGGAGTACTGCACACTTCTCTAAGAAGTTGTCTGCCAGGCTTTTGCCTTCACTTGATAATTCATATCCTAAAAATAGGACCATTAGAAGGCAAATTCTTGACTTTTTAAAGTTGAATTTGTAACCCTCTGATGCAAACCCAAGAATTATGGTGTTCACTCTTTTTAATTGAGTCTCCAGATCATCCTCTGTAAGATAGATGTCATCGACATATGATAATGCCTCAACATCATATATTTGTAGTAATTCTGTTACCCTTGCTGAGAATAATACTGGGCTATTCTTGAATCCCTGTGGGAGTCAGCAAAATTGTTTTTGAGACCCCATTATTGAGAAAGCGGTCAAATACCTGCTTTCAGGTGCCATGTTTTGACAGAAGAACGCATTAGAGATATCTAATGTCGTTTTATATTTTTGCGCACGATGTTGTTCATTAATGCTGCACTATGTGAATTTTGTACCGCAAAAGTTTTGCAGCAGGAGTTTAAATGTCTGTAGTCCAAAGCTAGACAATATGAATCATCTGGCTTGGAGACAGGAAACAAAGGATTGTTCATTTGTGAGGTGCATGTTTCAATCACCCCTTGATATTCAAGTTGATCTAAGAACTCCCTTACTTACATTTTAGCTTCTTGTTTAACTGGGTACTGCCTTTGTGCAGTAGGTTGATTTTTTTAACTGGATTTTGTGGTGCGGTGAGTCCTTATCCCATCCTATATGATTTTTAGGTCTCGCCTGCCGATGCGCTTGCGCATTCGAGCTGGAGAGAGTATAGGGGCTTTCCCAGAATTTTAGCAGACTGGCGATTTGATGCAGTGCATGTGCGCTTTTAGCTCAATGCGCAAACGCAATGAGTTAAAATGCGGGTGCACAGCATCAAATCTCCGGCCATCGCCATCTGTTCCCCAGCTTGCTGCCGCCAGCACCGCCCATCTCTCTCCCCGCACACAGCCTTACTCGCATTTCTCCTCCCCCTCCCCAGCTGCCAGCATAACCAGCTGCTTGTTTTTTTAACCTTTTTTTTTTATTGGTCCGCCTCTTCTCCCCGACGCTTCAGATCAGGTACTTTCAGCTTGTTATTTCCATCACACTGTGCCCAAACAGTTTTATCGTTTAAAAAAAACTCGGTTGCAGAGAACATGACATTCTCTTAAACTTGCGCAGTGCTGCACACCACCACTTTAGGTTTCTCAATAACGTTCTGATTAAGCGTACCCCAAACAAGTAAGGTACATGGGCCATTTTGTCACTACAGAACGCCACCCCGCCCTCCCACCTTTCTCTCCCCGGAGCCCTCGTTGAATTCCGGCTGACACTTCAAAGGAATGCGCCCCCCCGCAATACCGAGAGCATTTCCCAGCCGGCGCTTCAACTTTCATTTTGCTCCAGTATCCTGCTACACTTCACTGCTGCCAGGCCGTGACTCGCATTTCTTTTTGCAAGCCGCTTGTTATTTCCATAACACTGTGCCCAAACAGTTTTATCGTTTAAAAAAAACCCGGCTGCAGAGAACATGACATTCTCTTAAACTTGCGCAGTGCTGCACACCACCAATTTAAGTTTCTGATTAAACATACCCCAAACAAGTAAGGTACATGGGCCATTTTTTCACTAGAGAACGCCACCCCGCCCTCCCACCTTTCTCTCCCCGGAGCCCTCGTTGAATTCAGGTGAAAATTATGAAGCTGTTCAATGCTCTTTTAATCCAATCATCCGCCGGGGCCTCTAATTGAATTACTTTGTATTTGCTCAGCCAGTGCCTATTTTGCAAACTGCAGTTTGGATGAATGCACATGTCTTTTTCAGAAGTTGAAAATGTTGATCCATTTTACTCCTGCACCCTCCATTATTTATCCAACTTTACACTTTAGTATAGCGCCAAGTATTCTAAAGTAGAAGGCGCTTTTCTAAAATTCGTTATCGCTAGTCCGCATTTTGGAAGACTTCGGTGTCTTTAATTATTAAATTAAGCAAACAGTCTCAAAGATGGGTCCGTGCATTCGCTTTAGGTGTGCGCTATGCCTCAGGCCGGCATTTCTCCTCCCCTAATTATTCAATGCACGGCCTGCTGCTCCCAGTGCATCTCGTTACCCTTCCAGCTCAAACATGCCTCTCCATTTTCCTCTGCTGTCCTTAGCCCCTGCAACTACACTTACTGGCCCGTAGCTCCCTTATGTGCAACAGGTACAGTGACACCGTCTATGACTTACTCTCAGACCGACATTCGGCTGTAGCAGTCACTAATGGAAGTTGCTTGTTTTTTAAAGCAGCCAAAACTATATGCAGCAATATACGGTTCAGTGCCATTTCCACTTCAGGGACGGGTCTATTTTTTATTTCTACCCCACTGTGCCCAAACAGTTTTATCATTTAAAAAACTCGGCTGCAGAGAACATGACATTCTCTTAAACTTGCGCACCTAGTCACCCGGTGACTTCCCCGTGTGTTCTTGTGGCCATGTTTGGTAATGAGCAACTGTAATGAACTGTTCACAATAACACATAGACCACTACACAGATCTTTCTGTGTCATGCAAACAATTGTAAATCCCGTGTGAGCCATCTCAGCATTTCATCCTTACTTGGTGGTTGCTTTTTTGACCGGTGTTTTGTACGGCAAGCAGAATTATGCCACATAGTCAGCCTGTGTTAAATATTCCGACGGTACGCTGGTGATACACACGTCTGGCTTCATAACCTCTCCTGAGAAGTTAAACTTCTTAATAAATCTGCAAAAATTGCAAGACTGCCAACCGGCCATCCCTTGAAACACAATCCTTTAAAATTAGAGTTTCTCCTCATCGAGCCGTCTCAAACGAAATTGCCTGTACGATATTGGCTTGATTAATGTGTTGAACTGGATTGCAAACAGGCAGTCTTTGGCAGGGTTTCCTCCCGGGCAAAAGACCCCATGTGCAGTTTCAAGTGAATGATTTAAAAAAATCTGCACTTTTAGCTAATATTTCTATGGAGGCTTCGTTGATGTATTCCTTAGCAGGCCCTCCAAATCCTCGTCCAATCTCTTGTGTTACAAGATGCTTCCGATGGGAATTCTCCTCTGACTGGTCTTCCCTAAATATATCTAGCCCCTTAAGGCAGTTTTACATGGAGTGGTTTTCTTCCGCAAACGGACCAAAAAAATGTGGCTTCACGGCCGCTTCTCCCTCCCACAGGCAGCCATCTGTTTGTCCCCCCGCATCCCCTCACCCCAGTTTCCTCATTCTCTTTCTTCCTTTCCCCCACCCAGGCCCTTACGTAATAGATATCATCACCCCCTCATGCTCTCCGGTGACTTCCCCGTGTGTTCTTGTGGCTGTGTTTGCTTTAGATACTTGTTTTCTTCTTCATTCCTTTTAGCATCCAATGCCCAATTGAAGCGTAATGCTACGTGGCTGCGTGCGCGTTGTATGCACCCGGTCAAAAAAATACTTATGTTATGGTGTACATCAGTACAGCGCAGCGCATTATGCAGTCTTACAGTTCTTCCCTGTCCTTCTATGAAATCATCTAAAATGGCACGTCATGTACTGACTTTGTTAGGATACTAGGGTGAATTAAGTGTTGTAAATATTTAAAAAAATTAGAATCATTAGCCAGCATGAAATGTGCTCACATGTCGCATGGCAGTGCATTTTCACAAAACTAAACGTTTGTATTTACAAGCCTGTTTCTTTTTATAGTCATGTAAATACAACACATATTACAGTCCTATGGACTCCGGACTGGTGGCCGCAAGACCTTGGCCCGGTCCCAGACCCTAAATTGGTTGTGAAAAATCTAGGAGTGCGCTTGGATCGTGAACTTTCTTTTAAGCAACATTGCAACATCACTGTGGGTTCTTGCTTCCATGTCATTGGCATGTTGCGAAAGGTCTTCCCCCTGCTGCCGGATTATACCAGGAAAAACTTGGTGCAAACTCTGATACTTAGTCGCCTTGACTATTGTAATGGCCTCCTGTTATCGGCCAATGATGGAGCACTCGCCAAACTCCAGATGATTCAAAACACCGCGGCTAGGCTGGTATTAAATGCCCCCCCTAGAACATCGTCTAAACCTCTCCTGGAGAAACTGCATTGGCTCTCAGTCCGTAACAGGGTAAAATTTAAGACCTGTTGTCTAATACACAAGAGCTTAAATGGACTAGGGCCATTGCACTGGAGAGATAAATTCATTCCAAATAACCCGGTTCGGTCTCTTAGGTCTAGTAACCAACTTCCCCTGAGAGTACCAGCTGTGAGAAAGACCAGACAGGGTGGTAAGGCCTTATCTGTAGTTGGTCCGACTCTATGGAATAAGCTACCCCTTGAGCTGGGGCAATGTTCTGAACACCTGAGCTTCAGAAAGAAGCTCAAAACATTCTTGTTTAAGAACTAAACTACTATCCATAGACTGTCTGACTACGCTTCTGGTGTTTTGGGCGCAGAGATACTCTGGTAAAGAGTCGATTCAAGCGCGTTATAAACCCGCAAATAAATAAATAAATATAGGTGTCACATTTGCGAAAAGTTAAAACTATTGGCATTGTAAATGACAAAGCTATTAATTTTGCTATTTTCAAGACCAACACATTAAAAAAATTGTAATTTACAAAACCAATAGCTCCAACTTTTCTAATGCGAGACCTATTGCATTTCCAATGCTTGTTGTATAATGCAGGGGCTTGGGCCACTGCCCATTTTCTTGCGAATGTGTATTTTTTATGAATTGGAATATGATTTGAGAAGACAGGCATAATCATTTCTTCGCCATGAGGGCACTCCCTGACAAACTCTGGTGGCCAGTCTTTTTCAGCTAACAGGATGTCATAGCCTTTAGAAAGATTCTCCCAAAAGAGACCTTTTATTTTCCTAGTTTTATCTCCCTCTACACGTAATGTTATTTCATATAGTTTATGGGCCACGCTAACTTGTGTGTCTGCTGTTTCCACCTGAATGTATTCATTTGTGTCCACTGTCTCCAGAAGATTCATCAGGATCTTGCGAGCTATGGTCACTTCTGCTGCGCTATATAGCATTGTCTGGGCCAACTCTCCGTTTTTCAGTTGTGTCCTCAGAATCCTCGGCATGTTTAATTTTAATACTTGCTACCTTCTTATTTGGAAATTGTGATATTTTACTTTGATGAACAGGTTCTTTGTCTTTGGACTTGACGTGCTCTTCCTTGTGTTCTGACCGTCCTCTTCTTTCTGTTTTCTGTGAGGGAGTCCGAAAAGAGCGAGAGGGACGTGTATCAATATCTTGATATCTATCAGGTTTTCTCAATTTATCCCTATCTCTAAGATTGTATCTTTTCTCAGAGGTTTCCCTTTGGGGAGACTTGCCTCCTCGACCAGGAGATCTTTCTCTCCGTTGAGGAGACCTTCCTCTGGACTGGAATCGTTTTTCCTTGGGTGTGGATTGTTTATTTACCATCCCAACTCTTTTTTGGAGTATTTAGATTACTTTTAATAAATGTTTTTTCAGGATTTTCAGTTAATTGGGGTTTTATTGGTTTCCCACCCAAACTGTCTCTTCCTAGCTCTTCATAAGATTTTTCTATGATTCTGGCAAGTTCAAATGGTTGGTTTGTTATATCTGTCTCCTTCAATTTCCGGAGGTACTTTATATCGTCCCTTGCCAATTTAACTAATTCTCTATATGCCTTTGTTAATTCTTTTAGTTTAACCATAAGTTCCTCACTCGACATTGTTTCAATGTCTGGGTGTGTTGTGTAGCTGGCTAGAACCGGCCACGTGGCTCCTGGTCTACCTAGTGGACCGTGCCTGGTGATGTGATTTTGATGTTTTAGGGTGCCATTAAACCAGAGCAGGTGCTCTTGGTAAGTTAGTGGGATTTCAACGTCCTCCAAAGGCGGGTATATATCCAGAGGTTCCACTATTTTGAAATAGTGGAAATCTTTTGTCAGAGCATGTGCTGCTGGAAAATATATCCATGAATAGAATACCTCTGTCTGCCGAAACTCATGTGCCTCTATCACGAATATGACCGTACCTCCTCTTGGTGATAGTCCATTTTCTATAAGTTTAAGAGTTATAGTTTTTCTTATATTGACCGGAATGATTATAGCATTCGGGTCATCTTGCTGGAGACTTGTGTCTTCCACTAAGAGTCGAGCTGCTAAGCCTTCTCTTTCTCTCGACTATTCGTCATTTTATTGACTAAGAAAGTTTTTTCCTCTTTTTTGTTGTTGTTGTTGCAGATCAAGTTTCAAGGAAACATAGATTAGGTGCACAATATTTTGGAACACTGCATCCTTCAACGTTGACTAAACCAAAAACTAATATATAGGATTCTCATCCTACTAAGTTCGGGCGGATATTAACCTTTCACCCACTCCAGACGTCTATTGGAGTTTTTACGGGAAAAAGGGGTCTGTGTGAAAAGCACCACTGAGTTACTCTAGTGTCTTGCGTTAGATTATCGCCTTACCAAACGTTGGGCGCCATGTAGTATAGTTCCTATATTCCCAATAGGCTCTGCGCATTGGAATAACATAAACAGCAGTGTAGACGTAGGACTGAGGTCATCTAGGTCTCTACTGACTATGTTAGACTTAATTAGTTTTGCCAGCTAGCTCAGAGGTCACTAGAAACTTTCTTGAATGTTCAGGAAAGGGTAGACGAGTGATACCGCAACTACCCCAACCAGGCACAGGAGTAAGAAACAGCCTGCAGGGAGAAATCAATAGCAGGCCAATCTCATCATGCCAGGGAGCTCCACACCCATGCATCCACAGGTCCACTGCGACCAGTAGACCCCCAGCCTAGGGACAAGGGGGAACAAGGCAAAACTATAAGGAATGCCCCGGACCACACACAAGGGGAGAGTGCAGCTCACTCCACCTTAGCACCAAGTGCACCACGTAGTATTCTCAGCTGCAGCACTGTGGCCACGGACGGTCACTGCACCGGCTCCCACAGCCCCCACAACCTGCTGCATTCAGGGCAAGCCACCGCGATGACTGCAGTGCCACATGGTGGCTACCCAGACACCACGCTCTGAAGGACAGACACACTGCCTGGCCTGAGCTGTTAGTCAGCTGTACCCCGCAACCGTCAGCCCAACAGCACTATAGACTGGAGGGGAGGCCCTGACACCCCACTACCCTGCCAGAAGCAGCAGGATCAGGAAAAGGAGTTTGCGAAGTGACCCAAGCACATCCAAAGAGCGGTCCAGCACACTAACTGCCCACCGCAACCGATGGCTGCAGACCTGCGACAAGCATAGCTGTGCTGCACCCTACCAACCAGAAGTACTAGGAGATCAGCACCTGGCTAACCAACAGGCAGAGACAGTCAACAGATCCAAGCGAGCACACCGCTGTCACCTGGAAGACGGCCTACTCATGCCCAGTGGCTGAAACAAACTGCACCTGGCACAGCAAGACACGCCCTCAAAGAAGAATTATCATAGAGTGGCCCTCTGCACTCTGAAAGTGAGGACAGCCAGAATGCCATTCGAAGACAGGGAAATCTCCAGGTAGCCGCCACACCCAAGAGCCCCAAGGTGCCCCAAGGTGCCCCAGCTGCACCAGCACAAACCAGCATCGGAGAAGCAAGAGCGCTGCCTGCCGCTTCTGCAAGTACAGGGAGAGACTGCCAAACCCTGCAAAGAGCTGCAAGAAGCTCAGAGCTACACATGGACAGCCACTACCAACAAGAACGGATGACCAGCTAAGGCACCAACGTCTCAAGGGAAGCTGCCCCCAGCAATAGCGCAATAAAGACTGGTGCAGAGAACACTCCACACACATGGCTGCCCAAAGCCACCGGCAGTGAAGAGGTCGCATCACCCGCCCCTACAGGTGAACTGGCACAACCACCAACCGCACCACAGGCACCCCCAGTGCCAGAAAGGAGCATCCAAGAAGATGACAGAGCACGCAAAGAACCCGCAAAACCAGAAGCATGCAGAAAGCTGTGCCAGTGAACCTGACTGCACAGACAGCACTGAGGAGACATCTCCACAAAGAATCACTGATGAATGCAGGTAGGAGAGCACCCACGTGTCCAACACCCCAGCGAAACCCCGCAGTGGGCCGAAGACCACACACAGTGTCCTCCCTCACACTGCCTCAAGACAGAGTCGGCCACCACACAAGTCAGGCAAGAGAGGAGTTGCACACCGCCACAGTTGCAATCGCCAGGATGTCAAGTCGCCCAGCAAGCAAGGAGCGTGCTGGAGCGAAGACAGAAGCCGGCGCCATGACAGCGCTGCCTCGAGGTCCAAGAACAACGCCCTGAAGAAAGAAGAGATCAACAGCCCTGTCACCCAGAAAACCGGATGAACACAGGTGGGCTGAACAGACCAATAAAGGAAGAAGACCGAGGACTCACACAGCAAGCCAAGAGCACACCCTGACATACCAGACAGCCACCAAGGTGGAACGACGTCCCTGGAGGCAACCTCATGGGTGAACCAAACATAAGCCGCAGCAAGCACCAACCGGGTCTCATCCTAACGCTTCCCCAGGCGACTGTGCATCCCCGAGCATCGGCAGGTCATGAATCACCCCTGCTCCTGCCCACAGATGCCACGGGTGAATACCAGCTATGAGTGCACGCCCTCACACCGCCTCAAGATGGAGTCGGCAGTGGCCCCAAAACAGGCAAGAGAGGATCTGTACACTCTATGTGTCAAGCCTCCACGAAGATCAACATCAACAAAGCGGAGACACCTGACTGCTAAGTCCCTCCTGACATCCAAACTCTCCTGGCAAGTCACCACCACCACCTGTCCTGGCAACCGCCATCACGCCAGCCACCAGCACATGCAACAAACACCACTCCCCAACTACCGATGGACTGGAGTCTGACACTATTGCCACCCCAGCCGATTAAAAGAAATCAGCAGCCACCTGTGAGCCTGGCCTACACCGGAACCGCAGCAGCGAGCGCAAGCCTTGGTCAAGACTCATCCACCCAAGAGGGTTGTGCGTGAGACTAAATAATGGCTCATCAGCGGTCCTACAGCTGCCCCAGACAGCACACAAGTGGCCCCCAGCGAAGCCCTCCTACAGTCCTGCAGCAACCCCGACAATGGTTCTCCCAAGGGGGGAGAGCAAGAAGCGACATTGCCCCACCGACAGGTTACCGGTCACAGCCAAGCAGTTCAAGAGGGACAGTCGGTCCAGAAACAACTCTGTGAATTCTCACTTGGGACTCCATCCATGTTCACAATGCACCCCACTAAAAGGAACTGTTTAGAACTCACCCCATACCATCACCGACGTCAGCAAAGTGCAAGCCATGCAAGACAGCAAGACATGTCATCGTCAGCGGTCGTGTCCTGAACCCCTCAGGTTAAACTACTGGTGCCCGCTGAGAAAAGTCTGCTGCAAGCCAAGTCACCAGCCATGTCTGATGTCGTCCAGCCACCTGACTCAAGAGACTGATGAACCCTGTGGTATTGAGTTAACTGTTTGTGTTATCCCCACGGGTTGGACTAACACTTTGTTTGTTCCTCAATAAAGTTGGGGAGGAATGTAATGTCTAGTGCCCCGCTGGAAGCTGTCATCCCAGTCTCTCCCTCGAGGGCTGGACACAGTGCACCCTCACACCCTCACACCCATCCATCACGAGTGCCAGGAGTGACCTGGCCCTGCCAATTAAAGGGCCCTGGTGCACGTGCTCGTGGACAATTACTGTAGCATACCTTTGGTGTCCGTGTCCGTTATTCCTTACTATGTGGGCCTGAGGCCCAATATTACATGGGCGAGCAATAGAGACCCATTCAGATCAGCTGAACCAAAGTACCTTACGTCCTGGTTGCGGAGCATTTGCTTGGATCCACGTCAAAGAAGTGTTATGAAGCAGTAGCAATGCATCAGTTCTGAGATGCTGCAGTGTGAGGTCCTGAAGCGTCATCTACAAGGATCCCGTTGACTGGGCGCTTGCGATCCAAATGCCGGTGTCAAGAATTCGAGGCCCAGTGGAGACAGTTCTAGTGAGTGGTGAAGATGAGATGTGGAGGTTCGGCATAGTCACCAAGGATGCCATCGATGACGAATATGAGGAGCTTGTGCCTGGAAAAGCACTGTGCAGTGACAGTTCTAAAGGCCATGCATCGGTCCCAAGATGCTGGATGCAGCGGCAATGCGAGTCTTTTGCAACAGGTCCAATCCACACAACAGTGATGATGCGTTGGTTCTGCTTGAAAATGTGACGCTCAGCCAAGTGGATTTGTCAGTTCTCTTTGAGGCGGCATCGCTCAGCAGAGGATGCATTGGTTCATCTGGTGAAACACCTTAGGCCCACTTCCAAGGGGCCAGGACTCGGGCTGCACCACTTGGCAGGGTAGACTCAAAGATGGCTGGTTGCAGAAGCAGGTGGGTTGTAAGTCCTTTATGTCCCTTTGACTTCAGCTCAGGATGCCAGCCAGCTGGCCCTTGGAGTCACTCTGGGTTCAAGTGATGAAGGTCCAGTCCCCTCACCCAGGCAAAAGAACAGCAGGTCCATCACTATTTGGCATAGGTTACCTAGAGACGTCAACTCTTTGTTGAGTTTCAGCAATGGTGTAATGTCTGTCATTGCTGTCCTAATGTTCATCTGTATTTAAATGCTTTCCTCTGCTGTTTGTTTGCTTTTGATGCATAGCAGAAATACATTTTGAAAGTGCTTTGTAAATTATGTATGCAACATTGAATAAGTAAATATGGTGATGTACGCACTAGTTTGATCTTTTTGTTTTTTGTTGCGCAGCAACACCCTGAATAATGAATGTATTTTGCAACAAAATATATTGGCTTTATTCCTAACGGATGAATTTAGTCCCAGTGAGGCTATGAAAAATAAGTTTGCATCCCCATGAAATGTAACATATCTATCCTGCTAGAGCTACCTTTTTGTTACCCAACTTCCAATAAGTTGCATTTTGAAAATGGTAATTTAAAATTTCCTACCTCGAGTCCAGGAAAGACTCGACCACTACGCACTATGGCTATGGTAACTACCCCAACACTTTGACTGTGTCTTTCAACTTCAATTTTTAATGAATATACTCAAATACTTTCTGATTCGACACAAAACAAACGTTTCTCAATTGAACATCACATTTGCTTCATTTTTGTGTTTCCAAAAACTCATTTGTACATCACGAGTAAAAAGTACAAAACAACATAAATTTCAACATTTTGATAATCCATTGATCTTCATTAGATGTCCATTGCTGGCTCAATGCATTTCGGGCCAAATTGGCCCTTCATCGGGAGTCTTTAAATGAACAATCCGCTTTTTCTATAACCAAATGCTAGAATCAACTCTTGTGTTATCCGTTATCAACATGCAACAGTTTCAAATCAGAACGGCTCCTCGCAGACCTCTTAGTACAACCTCCAATGAATCTTCTTACATGACTGCCAAGGACCGTAAATCCATCCACTTCTGAAATTACTCTCACTGTGCTCGCTGCAACAACTCTGCGAGCACAGTGAGAGTAATTTCCTAAGAGGTCTGCGAGGAGCCATTCTGATTTGAAACTGTTGCATGTTGATAACGGATAACACGAGAGTTGATTCTAGCATTTGGTTATAGAAGAGACGTGGGTCCTGGGCTCACTGTGCCACTGGAATCAAGCTATCCTGGCTGAAGAGGGTGAAATCCCAATACCGGTCCTAGGATGCTTGTTTCCTGTCCAGGACGGACCTGGCTTGGCAGTTCCGGCTAGACTGTTCCCATGAGGCACAGGGTCAAGACTGATTTGCATATTGCCAGGTCTAAACTGGGGTGGCATGGTGAGCAAAAGAATGATGGATTTAACCTAGAACTCTTGACTGGGGGTGAATGTTTTGATATGTTCTGCATTCCGTCCATCAATTGTGTGTCTTCTGTAGGGCCACTAGTAGCATTTAACTTATAGGCCCTGGGTACGGGGGTACCACTTTATTAGGGACTTATAAGTACATTAAATAGGTCAATTGGGGATAAACCAATGTTACCATGTTTAGAGGAGAGAGCACAAGCACTCTTGCACTGGCTAGCAGTTGTAAAGTACACAGAATCCTGAAACCATCAAAACTGAGGTCCGAAAAGTAGAGGAGGTAGGCAAAAAGTTAGAGGGAAGACCACCCTAAAGCTGTCAGGTCTAACACATTTCTCTCCAGCTGAAATTGGGTAGAACTACCCAACCCCTTGGGAGTCCCCTTCACTAAGGCAGAAAACTTGTACAGACCATCAGCATTGGCGCGGTCTGACCTCAGAGAGTGCTCCACCATAAAGTCCATTCCCTGTAGGGAAATGGACCACCTCAACAGTTTGGGATTTTCACCCCTCATCTGCATGAGCTATCTGAGGAGCCGGTGTTTGGTGTGAACTAAAAAGTGAGCCAAACAGGTATGGTCTCAAGTTTTTCTGTACCCATTTTAAATACTTTTTCAGCACCACAGCAGAAGCTTCTCTCACAGTCACATTCCAACTCTGTTTAAATGGAAGTAGCCTCTTACTGATGAAGGCTACCAGTTGGTCTAGGCCCTCCTCTTTCAACTGTGATAAGACTGCCCCAATGCCATGCTCTGAAGCATCAGTCTGCATTATGAATTGTTTGGAGAAATCAGGTACCTTGAGTACAGGTATTGTACATGGTTGAAGGCTGTGCTGAGTGTTAGGGTGGCTGCCTGTGGAGGTTGTGCTAAGTGTGTGTCTGGCTGCCTGTGAGGTGCTGCCCACACTCGAGGCCATGTGGCCAACCTCTTGCCATGTACAGCCAAAGGTCATATGCAGCATGGAGTTGGCTTCAGGGTAATGCCCTAAGGTAACTATAACTCGCTCCCTCGCTAAGCACTGCTAATTCCCCCACTTATTACATCACTGAGGACGCCTTCTATGACATCATTGATAATATCAGTGCGACATTTGCAGTAACATTAATACCTCCATGTACTTAGCTCTGGCTCTAATGACTCCTGATTTTGCTTCAGCGATATAGTGATTCCCAGCGTTGTGCCCCTGATGTACAGGGAGATGCCATTAATCCTTGCTTTCAGCAAAATAGTGAGTCTAAGGTTCAACACCTATTGTGCTTCGGTAAACCATAGGACGATGCAAATCTTAGAATAAAATGAAGGGATGGCCATCTACACAGCGGCTATGTGGCCTGGATAAACACCATATTCTAGCTGCAAAAACACACTTATTTATAGTGCTTGTTAGTATTCTATATTTCATGGCATCACACTGCTACAAGTGAACTCGATCTAAGATAAAGATTTACTGTACGCTTTATGAAAAAACACAGCGAACGCATTCCTCAGGGACAGGATGAGCAGCAAAGATGACACATGGAGTCAATTATATAATTTGCTTTGTGCAGCTTGTACTGAAAATATGAGGCACACGCTTGATTGTTATGAATGGCTAGTTTATAGCACCAGCCCATTGGCGATCCATTAGTCCAATGGATTCTCGCTGTGCGGCCCATCACAGCTAACTGGGTAGGAAAGATGACATATGATATTTGAATGATGAAGTCAATGCAGGGACCCTGCATTAGATCAGACAGCAAATTAGATATTGATAGAACTATTTGGAGCAGTCGATAGGCTTTCTTGTGATTGATACCTTTGATCTAGCTGCTAATATCAACGTCTGCATTTTGAAACTGGAGAAAGGCACTGTAATTTATAATACTTTTTGTGGCATCTCTAAGCAAAGTGTATCAGTTCGAGCTGAGTCAGTTTTTCTACACAAGAGTACCACCAATGCCACATTGTCAAGAGGAAAGAGAGAAAAGACAACGAAAGTCACCTTTCTTTGCAGTTTAATCTCTTTGCTGCTCAAATGTGCCAAATAAATTAAGGGCAAATTCAGGAACATGTATCAGACGATGAAAGGCCAACAAAGGCAGACTGGAAGCAAAGAAACTGCAAAAACACATTATTCTAAAAGAAAATGAAGGTACAGTCCCATCTAACGATATAAATAGCACAATTTCAAAGAACGGATGCCTGCATTTTTCATCCCTGCACTACTTTCAGCTAATTGTTTTGAGTAGATTTAAGAGGCCAAGGGCATTTGAAAACCTGGTGCTGGGCTGAATAAGGAGAAAAAATGTGCAAATATATAGACATGTATGCATATTTCTGAATAATTAGAAAGGTTGCAGTCTGGATTATTGAGTAGGGAGTATTATGATTTGCTAATATCGCACCCAAAATATTGAAGGTCAAAATTTCGAAAGTGCATATAGAGAAGTATTTTACCACATTTACGTATCTTGAAGGTATATATTTATAGTTAGGCTCACATTTCACTCATACAAAATTCAGCAGTTATAGTTACCTGAGCTAACTGTAACTTATATCCCCCAATGCATTATGACCTCACATCTTACATCCCTCATGACACGGTCAGTGACATCATTGATGATATTATCCACAGAAGCACTCACTCACCCACTCACATCCCCACACAACCTCTCATACACCCATACAACCACTCACATTCCCATTCACAGACCATACAAGCACACAAACATCTACTCATTCACCCATACATCTATTCACACAAACTCTTACACACCAACTCACTTAAACAAACACCCACTGAAACAGCCACTCACTCACCCATACAGTCACTTATACAGTCAGTCAGTCAGTCACTCACTCACACAACAATTCAGACACCCACTGACTCACCCATACAGTCACTTACACAACCACGTATCCACCCATATAGCCATTCACCCAGCCACTCATTCACCCATACAAGCACTGAAACACCAACTGACACACCCATACAGGCATTCAGACACCCACTCACACATAGATGCACACAGTAACACAGCCATTCACATAATATATGTTAGAAATAGCATCAGTCATTAGACTTACAGAAAATGACACTATTATAAATTGTGTAGTACCTTGGTATATATGTTTAACACTCATGACCCTTTAAAAATTACTCACACACTTACTGGATGATATCATCAGTGATGTCATTGACAATGTCAAGAAGTGATGTAATATATGAGGTCATAAGCAGTGCATTGCGGCAGTATAAGTTATAGTTAGCGTAGGTAACTATAACGGCTGAATTTTTCTGGTTTTGTGCGAGTGAATTGTGAGCCTAACTATAACGTCCCTGTAGCCTTTGTTTTTTTTCAGTGAATTTCTAAGTAAATGCAAATTTCTAACTATAACATGCCTGAAACCTATGTGCTTTCTTTAAAATTGTTTCCTAACTATAACGTCCCTGTAACTTTTGATTTTTAAGTACATTTGAAAGGTTTTTATTAATTGTATTTCATTCCTGTGACCTTTGAGAGTGAGTGCATGAGTTTCTCAGTGGGTGTGTGAGTGAGTAGATGAGTGTCTGAGTGCATCTGTGAATGGGAGTGTTAGCCTCAGAGTGGGTATGTAACTAGGTGTATGAGAAAGTCTCTCAGTGGGTCCATGAGTGTCTGAGTGTTCTGTGAGTGGGGGCATAAGTATCTGAGTGATTCTGTGAGTGGGTGTATCAGTCTCTGAATGAGTCGGTGAACGGGTCCATGAGTGTCTCAATGGGGTATGTAAGTGGGTGCATGAGTGTGTGACTGGCTCTATGAGTGGGTCAATGACTCTCTGGGTCTGTGAGTGGATGTGTTAGTCTCTGAGTAACTCTATGATTGGGCACGCCTGTCTCTGAGTGAAGGAGTGACTGGGTATGTGAGTCTCTTGAGTGGGCCTGTGAGTGGGTGTATCATTGTCTGAGTTAGTCTGTGAGTGGGTGTCTAAGTCTCTGTCAGGCTCTTTCAGTAGTTGCATGAGTCTCTCAGTGAGTCTCTGAGTGTGTGTGAGTGCCTGAGTAGGTCAGTGAGTGGGTGCTTTAGTGTCTGAGTCGGTGAGTAAGTGTGTACATCAGTCTCTGAGTGGGTCTGAGACTGGATGCATTAGTGTATGAGTGTGTCAAAATGTGGTTGCATCACTCTCTGAGTGGGTCTGAGAATGGGTGCATGAGTGTCCTTAAAAAACTCATATGCGCAAGAGTCGGCGAAGCACTAGCTCCAGCATTATATAGCAACCATGTAGGGTGGGACATGGAGTCCAAACACCACGAAATATCATTAGAAAATACTGCAACTCCACAGAAACAGTACCCCATTAAAAACGAAGCAAAAAAAAAGTCAAAGAAATCTTAGACCAACTTGAATACCAAGGTGTGATTGAAACTTGCACCTCATCAATGAACAACCCTTACTTTACTGTAATGAAACCTGACAACACATATCGTTTGTTTTTGGATTACAGACACTTGAACACTTGCACAAAACATTTGCAGTTCCGAAGATACACAGCGCTGCAATGATAATTAATATTTTGCGGAAGAAATACAAAACACTAGATATCTCGAACGGATTCTTCTGCCAAAATATAGCTCCTGAAAGCGATATTTGAGAGGATTTTCTGCCCTTGTCACACGGCGTCAGTTTTATCACCTACCCCAAGGCTATAAGAACAGCCCTTGCTATTTTTGGCAAGGGTATCAGAGCTATTACAAACTTGCGATGAAGAGGCAGTGTCCTATGTAGATTATATTTATCTGACAGACGATGAATTACCAGGTCACTTGTGCAGGGTGAAGAACATAATTGTTGGTTTTGCCAATTTGGGCTATAAATTTTACTTCAAAAAATCTAAAATTACCCATCTTAATGTCCTATTTTTGGGATATGAGCTGTCAAGTGAAGGAAAAAGCCTGGCCGCAAATTTTCTAGAACAATGCACGCTAATACAGCCTCCTAAAACTCTGAAAGGTTTACATTCCATATTAGGATTTCTAAATTTTGGCAGAATGTACATTTAAGACTACGCAGAAAGAATAAAACCTTTCTATGACTTAATCAGACCTGATTTCACAGCAAGCAAGTGGACTCAAACACATACTGACACTTTACGTTCAGTTCAAGCTGACATGATAGTTTTAAAGCACTTGCAGACAAGAGTAAACATCCACAACCTGGTAATACGGGTCGTCCCCGGGTTATCAGGGTACACTTATATCACATTCAAATCAAGGTGAGACAGTCCCTATCGCGTACAAATCTCATCTGTACACAAATGTTGAAAATCGTTTTGCAGCCACGGAAAAAATTCTGACAGCTGTACAGACTGCTTTATTGAGAGAAAGAGCACTAGCACAGGGGAAACACATAAATGTTGTTACTCCGATACCGACTTTAGATGCGATAACTAAAGCCAGCATTCCAAATGCAAAGGCACTGCATCCACGATGGATAAAAGGGGCTAATTCTCTCACTGCAACAGATGTAGAATATAGATATGATCTAAGACTTAAAACACCAGCATTCCTGCAATATGAACAAGAATAGCTTCTACTAAATAAAATCTTGCCTCTAGATTAGTATTAATACAGCATTTATACTGATGGTTCTGCGCAATATGCCTTGGGAAGTAAACAGCATTATAGTGCTGCATGCGCTATAGTGAAAGGTTGGATGTGGGACGGTACATTTCACCCAAGCAATACAACGATGCTATCTCTAGGAGATTGTGCCGTGCAGCTGGCAGAACTGAAAGCCCTGATATAGGCACTACAGTGTACGGATCAGGAATTCCCCACACTGATTGTGTGTTATTCATTTAACTGTGTGTAATCTTACAATGAATATCTTCACTACTAGGGGCAGAATGGATTTAGAGATGCCAAGGGTGGCACAATAAAACACAAATTGTTATGGGTACAAGTAGCTAAGCTGAAAGCAGCACTGCCACAGGCTCAAGTTCTTCACACCTTAAGTCATCAACGTGTTGGCATACAAGTTGAACGGAATTCACTGGTTGATGAAGCCCCAAGGCAAAAGTGAGATCTGCTGCCATTGCCGCAATCACTCATTCACACGTGAGAACAGACGGAGATATAATAGCAGCTATCAATGCTTCAAAGAACGTCTCCCCCATCCTGCCAAAAGGCTTTCCACTCAAGTACTCTATCAAGTTAGATGTGCATAACACACCGTATGCTCAAATTCAAAACACTTAACAACATGCCAAGAAAGTCTTTGGCAGGCCATACCCGATGTGAAATCCTATTCGGGAGAAGAATGTGGGTACCTGATTTTGATTGTCCCAGCACAGTAGCTGATGCAAAACCATTTGAACTGACTGACTGTTTTACAGGAACTCAATGAATTCCGAGCACTACAAAGAAACATGCAAGTCAAACGCTCTGCCACTGGGGAAGTGAAACAAGTTCCGGCAAGACCTGCCTGGGTTCTGCAGATTGGGGACCTGGTCAGGGAAAAGATTGTGGGCAGAGGAGAGTTTGGGCCTTCTTACAGAACAGCTGTACCTGTCCTAGCGGAAGTGGGAACAAGAACAGTACTTCCTCCGCCTCTTGCCAGTAAAAAATAAAACAGATTTGTCTCCATTGATCTGATCAAACCGCATCATGTGGTTGATTCTCAACAGTAGGCCGTGTGGGGTCCTGAGTAGCCGCAGATCTCCTCTTGCTACTATACAGGAAGTTCAGATGGAAAGACAAATTACATTTAAAGACTCTGCAACACAGAGTGATATACCAACAAATAATGGAGTACAAATGACACCATTGGAATTGTAAACTATCAAGAAGAAACAACAATGCAAGTTGCAATTTGGCCCAACAATGATGTCTGCATTAATGTGCCTTCAAAAGACACATCTGCCAGTTCTACAAAACCTGCTGAGCTACCAAAGATAGATCAAACTGTGTCTGGCTACTTCATCAACTTTGATGATATCTCTTCAGATCCAAATGAACCTGATCAAACGCCATGCACTTCAAAGAAAGAAAAATGTCACCAATTATATCTTTTGCTCAAAAAGACTTACTTAGTGCCACCTTGGTTGTATATTTGGTTTGCAATAGGGGAAGTATATCTATTGATTCGGATTGGCACAGTGACTGTATTTTTTCTGCTTCTGAGCGGACATTACCTCCCGGAAAGATCTGCAGTACAATCTATAAACTTGGTCCTTAAACCACACACTTCATTACATCGTAAACAAAGAGACTTGTCCCTGGTGTGAACATTAAAGCAATTCCAATACCAGATGGTACAGTTTGGGTTAACGTTTCTTATGATGTATATGGCCCCACTGAATATTTGAAAATGTTACATTTGTTTATAATTTCTTTAAATGATTTCATTACCTCCAGTACACTTTATGATGATTGGGACATTGAAACTGTAAATACTATGCTCACAGATTTAGAACTATCTGCTGCGTTCTCTTACAGGGAAATGTATGAAGATACAACTGACTATGATGCCATGTTTTGTTACCAGCATTATGGTCATTTGCAGAGAGCAAGTGTACCACACACCGCTAATGTGTACCATCAATGGGAACATTGCCCTACACCACCAAAAGGTAGTTCTTCCACATTCACACAGAAATTCCCATATTTCTCAGGGTTTAATACATCAGACCCAAATTCATTCTGTTAAAAACTTGCAATGACAAATGAAACAGCAAAGGAAATTATGCTGGAAAACACAAAGCTGACATATTCAGCACCTTTTATCTCCCAACTGTCTATACAGGGGTTTGACTACTGAAGAGACACCATAGACACAAAATCAATCAGGGGGACAAGAGAGTGGCAGGTTCAGGGAACTGAGACATTATTTAGAGCTTGGCCATTATAAAAGATTTTCCTAAACAGAACAGTGCAACAAACCAGTTGTTATGGGGTTGCGAAAGTCAAAGACCTAAAAACACAGAGCATGCCCTCACATGCCCTGATCAAGGGTATTGCAAATAACACACTTACAAGTGAAGGAAAACATGGTACAAGTACATCAAATTCATCATCTCCCAATTGGATGGGTTGGTTGGTTTGGCCAGTAGACACGAATAGGTGTCTTTCAATATTATGGGGTAACACAGAAGGGTTTACTATCCATAGGCCGATTCACGCTATGTATACATAGACGATCCAGGAGTAGTGACTTTCTTTAGTGTTCGGAAGTTGTGCCTACATTGGCTAAAGACCTCAACACTATCACAGGTGAAACAACACTTGACCCTTTTGTATTCAACATAGGGTATGATGCTCTGAGCAGACTGAAAGCCATGCTGTTTCAGCATAATGTGGCCTTAACTTCAACCTGAGAGACTTTTCATCTCCATGTTGCAAGGTCTTCAGCAGAGATACAGGCATTGGTCCATAAGAACTTTCCTCTCCATTTCGGAGAAATGGTCCATTGTATCTTTAACATGTCTGATATGAGTGGTATCGTACAACTATTTAAGAGCATTGGATCAGGTCTGTTAACCACCTTTCAAACAATTTTCGGAGTGATTCCATCTTTCATACACTCCGTAGTTGGAAGCTCGTTTGGAGGGCTTCCTTTGGTCTTGCTCTCAGTAGCTGGAATCCTGATTTTACTTCTATTGCTTCGCAATCGATGTCAGCATCACTCAAGACATGGAGAGAGCACTGCTGGAGTGATGTTGTCGTGAGTGATTGGTATTCTTATTGGGGTTACCTCTGCTTCAACAGCTGAGTGAGAATTGGTTCCTGTCTTTAAGACCAGCCTGGCTTGATTGCATCCTGCCAGTATTCCTCTGCCTCTTTTGCGGATTCGGAGGTGTGTTGGAGATCTGTCTGACATTTCCATAGGCTGCACCAACAGAAATAGACATGCTCCAGGTGCCTTTACCGGCCCATGTGCACCGTTGTCCACAGCGTATTCCCATGTTGATAAATGCGTTCCTAGATTCTCCACAGAATGTTCAGCTCCTGTTGGACGGGAGAACAGCTCTGCAACGGATGTGCAAGCTTCAGCCTCAGGCACACAAGCATCTACTTCTTCCCCAACGGCTGTTGTGAGAAACAGCAATGGCAACCTCTGCTCACTTGATATCATACTAGAGGTATTGGAGAGACTGCCTCCTGTGGATGCCATTTACAGTGATGTTGAGTCTTCAGCGCAGGATTCATAAACAATCTGGCCTTTCCTATGCGGGGAACCATTTGGGCAATTTTCAAATATGTACCAAATTGAAGGTCGAACAGACTTTGTTTTTCTTCTCTGCTCTAGATGAACATAGTGGCTTTCAAGGTGCTCAAAAAAACAAATGACAATATATCCAAATATAAAATGGGCCCTTTTTTTAACGCTTTGTGGAAAAGAATACTTTTACTATAGACTTTCCTTTCTATGAACAGTTAATACGCTTTTAAATATGCTTTTAATATGAAGGATTTTCTATGCCTTTGTATGCATTTTACTTTCATCATCTAGCTGACCTTTTTATGAGGAGTGGATGTCATGTCCCTTAAGTTAGTTCCATCCTGCACATACCGATTACATACATTGCGTCCCACCACATGACGTAACGGTCTTACATAGTTGACCTTTTACCCAGTAGCCGACTTCAGTCTCTCCAACATCATGCTTTTGGTACCATATGTTAATCCCTGTACCTGACATACACAAAACATGTCCCCAGGCACGGTAGATTTATTCTGTACAAGGGTCACCACTTTTTTCATTCATGGGCAACAGCCAGCTGCATGTGCTCATGTTTGTTTAGAAAAGGGTTAGCAGAGGGTTAGCAAATGTTTTCAAAACATATCAATTCTAGAAAAACCCCGGAGTGACTCTCACTCCCCCTTACAAAAGGCAGAGGAGAAATTCCTTCCAGGCTGGACCAAGGCTCTGCAGGCTGATCCTTCGATGGGCAGAGATCTGACATACCCTTGCGAGGTGCCAACCTCGAAGCAGAGACTAGGTCCTTTATTCAAAACCATTAGATGAGGGGTTAGCACTTCCCGGGCAATTCTTCGCTCCATTAAGCTCTATTAGGTTCCATTAGGGCATCTCCTAGCACATACACATATATGCTTCACCTAAACCTCTACGGTATGCACAGTTAGGTAGGATACACATTATAGGAGTACGCCAACGCAATTGTTTTATGTAATATGCTATTTTTCATCTTATTAGCACTATGGTAGAAATGTATCTACTTTTTATGGTATTGGTACTAGCGATTATATTTGTCTGCTTCTGTCTTTTGACTGTTGCAGCTAACATGTTTAATACTAGACTGACGCTAGACCAATAAATACTTATTGAAACCATTCCAATCGTCATTCTATGTATTCTGAGAAAAGCAAGCATGAGTGACTGAGAGAAAGATACCGTATTATTTCCTCGATACCTGAGGAATCAGGGTTGTCATGTTCAGTGGTTGCCAGAAACTACCTACCACACTGTATAGTACAAGGGGATAGTAGTGGCACTGTAGAGCTAGCAGGTCTAACGGCTGACTCATCCTTTGGGGGTGTCCAGAGTCTCTCTACACACCAAGCCCTCAGTTTAGGTCATCCACAATGTGCAGGTCCTGGGTGGACTTAGGAACTTCATGACATTATTTGTCGTTATTTGTATCCTCAATACTTTGGCTATGATATTAAGGTACAGCGTTATTTCCTATTTGATATTCAGGACTCACACCATTAGAACTAAAGCAACATTTTGTGGATTTAAAAAAAAAATTATTAGAATGTTTAAAGTTATAAATGGATACATGTTTTGTAAACAAAGCATGGCTCCAGCATGCACCTTAGAAATTCTCCTGCTGAAAGGTTGTTAGCTTTCCAGCACAAAACCTAAAAAGTGCCAACAATGTGCCATAAAATGTTAGTTGTGCTCACTCACCTTCACTCCATCACAAACTGCATTATCTAAGACAGCTCGAAAGTTTTGAAAATAAGTAATGCAGTTTTGTACATTTATATGCACTCAAAATAAGGTGGACAGATATCCCCTCATCCGCCAAATTCTACATCAGAGCCTAAGTCTCTTGTTAACCAAATTGCTAACAACTCTCTTAGTGTAATTCTGGTTTCTGTAGAGTTTAAAGTATTGCTGGTCAAACCCCTATTGAAGAAATTCAATTTAGTCAATGGGTACTGTCCAATTTGAAGCTGAATATGGTTCTTAGTCCACGACTGTTGCACTTAGTGCTCCCCAGTCCACTTGGACTCCCTAGGTTGAATTTGGTGCTACTTTTTCTATGTCTGGAACAGATTTTGTGGAACTGCAACTGACTACCTTTGGTGGAGCTCTTGTGTTAGATATATTTGTCTAGGCAGGGGTATGATTATTTAGGTTTTAGTCCAGTTGTTTCCATATACAGTTTCTCTTCTATTAAATTTCCAATTGTTTCTTTCAGATCAAAGACTTTTTATTCTTTTGTTAAACTTTCGTTTATTTACCTTATTTAGCCTTTATGAAGTCTCTGACTTTGATGAAGAAATCATAGTGCATTCAGTAGGGTTTGTTATGAGAAGATCTGAGCTTAATTAAATACACACGCACACCCATACACAATATCATTTCCTATGTTTTGAATTATATGTTACAAAGTGTGTACATATCTTATTTTGTTTTTTACGTTCATGGGTACACTTCAAATAGATTGACTTATAGATCACACAAAAGACTTCTTCAAAGTCGATTTTCGCAGGTAACATAGACAATTCAGTTCTTTTTAAGGTATGGCAGATGTACTCATACCTTTTTGGTGGGTAATTAGATGACGCTTTACATAAAGCTTTGATTGAGTCTCTGGGAGAACTGTGAGTAGTGTATATATTTTTTCCAATTTCTGATAAGATATGAATTTCTGTTCGTAGATTATATGATCACTGTAGATTATAGAGGAGTCAGTCAGAATACCCAGCAATTTTCGAAAATAACTGAGAAAGAGAAACCATCCAAGGTTACACTATTGAGTCACTATTGAAAGAGGTGCATGATAGTTGCTTCGCAAATGAGTATTAATTCAGTTTAATTGAATTGTGTTTCAGAAATACTGAAGGTATCCAGGTTTGAAGGACATCCATGCAGAACCTGAGACTGAGGATGTCATTATCCAATAACACCTTCAGGTGAATTGGGGTGTCATTGGCAGATTGGTGGACACCAATGTACTTTATTGTAAATTACGACTTCAGCTGGGTCCATGTTCAGGTGAAACCACATGGAATTGAGGATAGATCTCTACAGGAGACAGGTATTATCATATGAACCAATTACAAATTGGCACAAATCAAGAGTTTCAGTTATGAAACACCTGGGGATGTGTCATACATATGGCATATATCCCTGTTTGCACTGGGCGAACCTTTTAAAAGGAGCGCCCGGTGCAAACAAGGAAAAAGAACTGTATTAGGATGAATGCGCTGCCCTAGGGCAGCCATGAACTCACTCTGCCCTTGGGCAGCGCATTCCTGCAAAAAAACGGAGCGGCTGCTTTGAAGCCACTCCTTGTTTCTCTTTTTCATAAAATATTTTTATTGTCATTCAGTTCATAGCATAATCAAAACAAATACGAACACATATAGACATCACTCAGTTAGCTAACACTATAAAAACACAACGAGAGCAAGCTATCATGGCACAAACAAAAAAAAACAGAGCAGAAAATGATTGAACAATGAATCTACAAATTAGTCTAGGCTTTCTAAGTGATGAATCATAGACTGCCAAATTTTGATCCCCATTTGTTGTTTTTTCAATTATTTGATGCAATACAGATTGTATTCTAAATAGAACTCGTTATAAAACTTTGCCCGCCACATCTCATATGAGGGCACATCGGACTTCAACCACATAGAGGCAATGCATAATTGGGCAACTGACATAGCCATAAAACAAAATACAGATTCTGATAGTACAATGGCAGAATATCCATATCTTTACATAATCCAAACATCATCATCTCTCTAGATATCAACACATCAAAGTTTAAAATATTTGAAAGAAATTGTGCAATAGATACAAAAAATATTTCAATACACTACAGTCAAAAAATATATGCACAATATCCGCCATATCGGCTTGACACCTATAGCATTTCCCATTATGCATATTGCCCCACTTCATCATTTTGGCTGGGTTGTGATATAGATTAAATAAAGTTTTATAATGTTGAGAGCGTAAATTGGCTGTCAAAATGATTTTAGCAGCCATATTGATTGATTATTGAGCAAACAAGTCAGGAATACCAAGTCTAATACTCCATTTCCCCTCTTGTACATCAATGTCATCGGACTGCATGCTCAACAAACTATTATATAAAATCCCAATCTTGGCCGGTTTGTTCAAAACTTCAAGAAAGTCGTTAATGCCTATAGGTAGAATACTTTGTTGTTTAAAAATAAAATCCCATAGCTGTAGATATTTAAAAAAATCGTTCTGGGGAATCGCATATTTTTCTTTTAAGTCTTCAAATGTAACCATCGTGCCGGCATCGAACATGCAGCCTAAACAAACAATACCTTTATCCGCCCATATCCGCATCTTGCTATCCCAAAATATAGAAGGGAATAATTCTGTTGAATCACAAGGGGTATAGAAATTAATACGATTAAGAGAAATGATTTTTCGTACCCACCGCCACCCTTTAAATGCTGCTAATACAGTCTTAAATCTGGTTCTTTTATAGTAACTTGGTTTGAGAAAGCGTAACAGCACTTGTCGAGATTGACATCCTAATAACATTAAGTAGATATTGGGACTTTCAAATACCGGTGGCTCACCCCCATTCACCAACATTTTCATATTCTGAAGAAGACAGGCTAAATAATAAAAAACTAAATTCGGAACTCCCCATCCACCTCTTGAAAGCAGGAGTGTCATGAATTTAGACGCCCGACGGGGAGATTTCCAACCCCATAGAAACCTATCTGCAATAGATTGCAACTTCGTTAATTGTACGCGTGACAACTCCAGCGGTACAGTCCGGAAGTAATAAAGTACCCTGGGTAGAATATACATCTTTAAAACGTTTCGTCGCCCCACCAATGTTAAATGAAGACACTCCAGCTTTTCCAACTGACGCTTAATTGATTGTAATATGTCAGTCTAATTTACAATGACTAACTATTGGAGTGACATCCTAATTCTAAAACCAAGATACTTAACCTCATGGGTGAGGCGTGAATCGTTGGGGCATAACCTGGCAGTACACACTACCTGGGTTTTGGTAATATTCAATTTATACCCAGACACTCTACCAAACACTTGCATTATATTTTTGATTTCGCATAGTGCTTGTTCCAGATCAGATGTAACGACCGCAATGTCATCAGCATAAGCTAAGACACGTACATAACTATCACCCACAGCCATTGATTGTATACTCTGAGAGGCGGCTAGTATCTGCAACAATGGCTCAATGTAATGGCAAATAATAACGGCGAGCATGGGCATCCCTGCTGTGTACCCTGAGTAATATAGACAAATGATGACTCTTGTCCCATCACACAAATCTTAGCCCTTGGTCGTTTATACATAATTTATAAGGCAAGTAAAAATTGAGGTCCAAGCCCCATTTTGCCCAAGATGGCCAATAAGAATGCCCACACCACACAATCAAATGCTTTTTCAGCATCTAAAAACACCAAGCCGACATTTTTGTAAAATGCAGATGCATAATCCAAGACTGCAATCACATGATGCAAATGATTAACAGTGCTTCTGCCTGGAAGGAAGCCATGCTGATGGTGAGACACCAATGATGGTACAACTTGAATTAAACGACTAGCGAGAATTTTAGGATATATCTTGGTATCTACATTAATTAATGAGATGAGTCTATACGACCCCGGAAGATATGGGGGCTTATCTTTCTTTTGGAATACCACTGTGCTCGCATCATCCCATGAGGGAGGAGGGTTGCTAGCTTGAGCAGCGATAAAAGTGGCCAGCATATCATCTTTAATGATAGGAAATAACAAACGATAAACCTCTAAAGGCAATTTATCTGGACCAGCAGCTTTCCCAAGCGCAAGGGCCTTAAGTGCGATCTCAAGCTCTAGCATCGTTATTGGGGCTTCTAGCTCCTCTCTAATAATGGGCTCCACCATGGATATATCAAATCTAGCCACAAATTGATCAATCTGATCTTGTGGAAGATATTCCTAGGTATACAATTCAGTATAGTACTGTTGAAAAACCTGCAGTATACCATCCATCGTCTCATCCAAACCACCCTGATCGTTCTCTAAAGTCGCTATGCGCTGTGATGTCTGTCACCCTCGAAGTCTTTGAGCTAAGCATTTCCCATCCGCTTCCCCATACTCGTATCTCTCAGCTCGATGAATTTTATACTGACATGCTATATCACGACTCCAGAAACTGTTGATCTTTGCCTTAAAGCACGCAACCTTCATCTGTGCCAATTCACTGTCTCGTTGTGCTCTGATATCCAAGATGAGTTCCTGTTCTGCATTTTTTAAATCTACCAGCAATTTGTCCATATCAGCTTTTTGTTTCCTCTGTTGAGACCACCCATAGCTACAAGTTTCAGCGCGCAACCCAGCCTTAAAGCAATCCCATACCATCACCTTTGAAGCTGTGCCTCTATTATAATCAAGGAACTGCTGAGCCCATACTTGAATATGGCATACATATTCTTCATCAGATATTCATTTCTTATTAAATGAAAATGACCGCTGTACCCGCTGGATCCTGAAAGGAGGCAAATCTATAAGGACAGGGCCATGATCCGATGTAATCCGTGGCATTACCTGCATACGGGCACCACTCATGAGTGAACTGGGCAAAAAAATATAATGTAACGGACAAACTTTTTATGGGAGGAGGAATAAAAAGTATACCCGGGGTCGCCCGGGTTAACCAATGGCCACACGTCAACTAGGCCATGCTGGAGCAATAATTGCTGCAATGCTCTAAAACATGGATTACGGACAATATATCCAGTAAATTGAGGATCCCAAGTAGAGGACTCACCATGTATATTAAAATCCCCAAGCAATAATAAGGGTGTGCCCCACAATGCCAGCTCAACATTCAGAAATTCAAGAATCTCAGCTTCATCCAAATTCGAGCCATATACCGTACATACTGTAACTGTAACCCCCCCAATGATACACTCCGCAATTGCCCAGCGTCCAAAACTATCAGCTTTATTTTTCCCGTAATGGCTATCGTTTGACGACCCAAAATTGCAACCCCTCGATTCATAGTAGCCTGTCTTGATTCAGCAAATAGTGTATAGCCCTGTTCACTCAGTATCTTTCAATTACCCCATGGCACGTGGGTTTCCTGAAGGCATATAATAACAGGATTAATTAATCAAACTTCCCGCATCACACGTCTGCGCTTAAGAGCATTGTTAAATCTTCACACGTTAAATGAACATATGCGTACACTATTACTAGCCATTTACCCTAAATTGAGCCGTAAATTGATACGAGCCATTAATACATAAAACACAGAATGAGCTTGCTCCTTCAGCCTTACAACATATGCTATGAACTGACATTTTTCCCTTTACACCCTTACCCCAAACCCTACCCCAACTACACCCCGTGACCCCCCTCCGAAGACCCCTCCCTCCCCACACAACCCTCCCCTCCTCAAGTGACCCTCCCAAACAATCAAGGCAATAGGGTCTATCGCCCTTTAGATGAGTATGAGAGAATCTCGGATGCTTGGACAGTCCCATATCAAATCTACATATCTCTAGAAAATGAAAAAAACAAGGAAAACAAACCATGATCAGCAGTTGATCTACGTGCATGTTCCTATATAAATACTCATATGAAATCAACTTGTGAATAATCAATGCATGGTTTCATCAACCCATCAACCCAAAGAATTGAGATATTCCTTAGCTGAGGTGTCAGAAGTAAAAAAATGATTTCGCTCTTTATACACCGTTTTTAAAGTAGCAGGCTGCAAAAGAAAAACCTGTAAGCCCTTAGATTGGAATGGTGCTATTAGCTGGCGTAGCCGCCAGCGATTCTCTACAGTGGAGTGGCAGTAATCGGGGCGCACAAAAAATTCTGTCCCTTTCCCAGATCTTTTTTTCTCAGGTCTAGCCAAGTCGTAAAGTGTTTGTCTTGCCGGAAAGTTATTTAGTGAGATCAGTATAGCACGTGGGTGTTGCACAGCTTGCCCGGTCCTTGCTGGTCGCTGGTGAAATGGGAATCGATGTGCCCGTTGAATTTCCTGGGCCCAGTTCCAGTCTTTAACCTCCGGAAATGCCTCTTCAAAAAGTTCAACTATGAATTTACGAATGTCCTGCCCCTCAATCCCTTCAGGGACCCCAAGGATACGCAAATTATTATGGCGTAGTCGATTCTTCATATCAACAAGCTTTACATGTACATCTTCCTTGTGTGCCTTAATGTCTACAATTTCTACCTTGTGATTTGCCACTTGATCTTCTAATATAGAAATACGGCCCTCAGCTTCTACCATTCTGTCTGTGAAATCAGTACATGACTTTGCCAGACCTCGAACAGTGTTCTGGAGCTTCCGACAGGCGTTATGGGTTTTTAAATGCTCAGACCTGGCTTCTAGCAGATGTTCCGAAATAGCCTTAAAGATCTCCTCAAGCGAGACTTGACTAGTGGCCCCCAGACCGCCACTAGCCTGCTCGGACAGGTCCAGACTCCCAAACCTAGGATCGGCCGCTGACGAAGCCCAGTCAGAGACCTCAGCGCCCCCCTGTTGCCTGATGGTATCAGTTTCGCCACCCAACTCACGCAGGTTATTCTCACTCTGTTGACTGGCCTGCACAATAGGTGTAGTCTCCTCTGTAGTCTCATCGAACATTGACAAATCCGCCTCATCTTCCAGATCACCGTCAAGATCTGTTCCATCTGATTGTCCTGAAAGAGAGTAAAATTTGCTGTCCTTACTGCTCACAGGGTCAATAAGTTCTTACACAGTAGCACAAGTTACATTGGCCACACTGTTCACTTTCTACATGCTCACCAGTGGTCCCAGCCAAAGCTTGTAATGGTACCGTTAAGGAGTGCTGTAGCAAAACTGGAGAAACTACGAGCTGTTCAAGTGCTTCCACCAGTGTAGTATCCCTGTCGATATCGGCGGGGTCGAGATCAATAGATCTTGCTGTGGGAGTCATGACCTTTTTCCCTGAGGGAGTTTGAAACATTTGTGGAATCTTGGGGTAGCCGATTTATCTACCTCAGAATCCTTGCAACTGTCCTCTTTATTGCTACTGGTTTGCGTTAGCTTTGCAGCAAGAGCAGCGTGAGTCCCCACCTGGCTCTCTCCAATAGCTCTAGTTTTCCCACTGCGGGCTGTTTTTGGACCCATGGCCCAATTAATTAGAGTGGACCCAGTAATCTTATCTCAAGGATTTACTTAACTATATACACTGCCAAAGGGCTTCCAGAAGTTCTATCTGTAGCACAGAAAACCCACACAGCGAGTTTCACAATGTTGGAGCAATGTAGGAACAGTCAAGGCAGTAATTGAATAGTAAAGCAATTTCTTCTTGCTCAAGGCGTTGAAATACAAATTTGAAAATACTCTCCCTCCTCCCTCTTTGCAAAAAAAAAAACAAAAAAAAGGGCTGCTTAATTAGTGAAGCAAACTGCAAAGCACACAAGTCCCAGAAACCAGTTCTTCACAGTGTAGGAGCAGTGTAACAATAATCAGGACAGTAATTAATTAATAAAGCAGTTAGCTGGCCTGCAGCGCTCCAAAGTCTCGTACTTGCTGCTAACTTGCCGCTTTGGCCATAGAGCAAAAAGGTGCATATGGTAATTTCTTCTTACTCCAGGGCGTTGAAATGCGAGTTTAGTAAGATTCACGCTCCTCACTCTTTGCGCACAGAAAACTACCGCAACCCCAGCAAAAAATATCGACGAGTGCAGTCAAACTCCGCAGCTCCCCAGCATGCTCTGCATACTGCAGCTTTGCGGCGTCTCCTGCCTCACACCGCTGAGAGCCGCACTGGAGACCACGCCAACGCCGGATTGTTGCTCCTTGCCGGTTACTGCCCCCCCAAATGGCATTAGGCCGCTACCAAAAAGACAGCACCGCGCAGGATCCGCGAATGTACCAAAACTGCCGCTGGAGATTTTGATAGACCTCAGGTAAGCGAAAACGCAGGGATGTCCAAACGGAGCCTCTCACACTTACGTCTGACTAGCAGATGCCATCTTGCCTCATAACCCATTCAACTCTCCTTGTTTCTCAGTGCAGGCGGCGATCCGCCTGCACTTTTAAGGGGGATTAGAGATCCCCTTACAGGCGGGTGCAGTGAATGACCGCATCCGCCTGCAAGGGGATGTCTGAGTGAGTCCATGATAGCCCCTTTCTCCTCCAGAGGGCTGCCATCAGGGAGCACACTGGCAGTGCACCTCCTCACAGCTTCTTTGCCTCTGTGCCCGCATCTGTAAGACGGCGCAGAGGCAAAGGTTTTCCCTCATTTGTATGTGGCCACGCCCCCATGCAAACAAGGGAACGCCCTTTAATGATAGCACTGGCGCTTTATGTGCGCCAGCACTATCGGAATTATAGAAGGGGATGCTCAAGCATCTACGGCCCCTTCTGTAATACCCAAGTGCCCCGGGGCACGCATAGAGAGTAGAAACGCCTGAGGCACTTCTATAATACGCCCCTGGTGGTCGATGATCTCAAAGGCCATTGACAGGTCAAGCAGTACCTAAGGACGTAGACTGTCTCTACCAGCGATTGACATAATGTCACCTACTACTTGAATGGTGATAGTCTCTGATGGCAAATTAGTTGGACTGTAGGGGATTGTGAAGATCAAGTTATGCTTGAACATGCTAGCTGCTAACCTTTGAGAATTTGTCTCGGGAAGGTGTGTGAAATGTCAGTAATTGGAGAGCATACCTGTACTGAGGCAGGGTTTCTGAAGTGGGGACAGATTTGACCAGTTTTTTTAAATAATAGGAAGATATTTGCAAGACGAAAGAGGGTTGATGAAGTTCAATACCCGCTATCCTTGGCTACAACTGAGCGACGTCCCTGGGAAGAGGCACATATGATACAAAGGTATGTTTCCATGAATTTTCCTTCTTCTACCCAGTGAGGCCCCCATTCAGTTAAATGCAGTAAATGTAACATTGCCTTGTTCGGGCCAAAATTCCTCAATCTACACAGGGCTCAATCGATGCAAATGCTAAAACTGCATGTGCATGTGCAAACTAGAACCCAGACATTTAAAAGTGGGTACTCCTTACAGAAAAGTTAGCAAATGCAAATGAAATATTCGTCCTCGTATAATCAGGTGATAAAAAGAAAAAAACATTTTTAAAGCTACAAATCGCAATTAAAAAAAGTAACCAAAAACCGCGCGACACCCTTTCACAAATTCTAAGCAACATCAATTTGTTTTAGGACATTATGATTGCAGTAAGAAGTATAACTGAACACACACTCTCCACTGTTGGGTACTACAAACCACAAATGGTTGTAAAAACATTTGTCACAAACACACAGACAGCTATTTTCGGGAAATGTTAACGCTCTTTATCAGAACCCATTGAAGACCCAATTGAAACCCAACACCAATTCAGAGGTAGAGATGGCACATGATTCTCAGATCATACACCTCACACTGAATGTGTCAAACATTGGGACACAGACTGCCATCACTTCTTGTTTGTTATGCAGAATTGGTTCTTGCAAGAAGACAGATGCTCTAATGCATGTGATGGCACAGCCCACTTTTCTGAAGATATTTGAAATAGTTTATGAACAACCCAATCAATGTAGTCAGATGCTACATTTTTTTCATCCCAGGTACAGTGAATGCTGCTAAGACCATTTTTTTCCCGTTGTATGTTTTTTAAAATTTACTTTAGTCTACTGATATTCCCAAATTACTCCCAGATCCAGAGCGGACGTTTAATAAAGTATGATGATGTAGCAAATCATGGATATAGATAATGTGAATGTTCATGACAGAGAGTTGTGCTTCAGGCATTGATGTGCAAAATGTCCAGGGCTCACCAATAACTCAAAGATCTTGAGGAAGAGCTGCATAACATACACCATAGAGACACCTGCTGCTCAGGACATAACTACAAGTTGAGTAGCTCAGAGGCACCTTATGAAAAACGATTTTAGAACAATGACTTGCGATCATAGAGATGACTAAAGGACACACATTGAGGGCCAGGAGTCCCTGGCCATCATTCTGCAAAATCAACTGTGAAATGGCATTGCTCGTAGATTAGTTTACTGGTGTCCTCCTTCAACTAAAGAAATATACATGAAAATTCTAATTTGTTTGCTCAGCATTGTGGCTGATATATACCTATCTCTGCATGCCATACAGATGACACAATCCAGTATGCATTTAGCTGTGTTTCCTATGTAGCCCTACTCATGTTTTAGGCAACTTATTTTTTATTCTAGCATGTATCATATACATATCATATCGTTGTTTGAATCGGATTTCCTTGAGAAACAGAAGACAAGAGGCATTTGGCAAAATAGGTTATTACAGGTTGGTATAAACATGCGTGGGCAGTGTGACCAGTGATTAATGTGTCCAGATGTCTGGACTGGGCAGCGTTTGTTTACATCGTGTACTAGGCCCTAATTAGCTAAGTGTTCCTAACTCATGTGGCATCTGTTTTTATGGTGTTTTAGGAACGCATTCCCCCACTGGCCATCTTTGTTTTAGTTAAGCAATCTTCCCTGACCATTGTAATGTTGCCGTGCCTATCTGTAGAATTGATCAAGAGTTTCCTGCACAAGTGTTTGCCCGCCAGCTATACACCCTCCCACCTGTGAACCATCATTCAGTAATCCTGGGCTTAGGTCACAGGTCGTGACTCACTATGTACTTGTGTGTTGAGGTAGCTGTGGAGTTCAGAACGGGTGATTCTATTAATAAGATTGATAGTTCATTTTTGTCAACAAACACATCAATATCCATATTAACAATATAATATGGGGCATATTCTCAAGAGCTTGTGGGAACCATCGCAAAATTTACTTAACGCAACTTCCAACATCGCAGTCTATCGCGGGAAAATTATGCTGTGTTAATCAAGCATTCTCAACCATGCAATAGTCTCCATATAACGTGTCAAATGACTGCGTTAAAATCAACACCAGGCCGCAAAAATGCTAAGCGTTAATGCAAAGAAATCTGCGATGAGGCCAATCGCGATACAAAAATCAGCGAAAATCAGCTACAGGCCTTCAAGTCACACATGTCAGGCGGGAAAAATTGTTAAACTGCATCTCCCCTTCACATTGTAGAGGTGCGAACACCATCACCTGCAGAGAAGCCCGACCCTCTCTTCTTTGATGACGAAGAGGACCACCACAGCTTCGACTCCGAAGCCCTCCAAGAGTTCATTGACAGCCTCAGCAGCCCACCTACAGGAGCAGGGCAGCCCAGCTGCAAAGAGGACTCACCACCTCCTGCACTGAACACCATCACCTCTTTCCTCCCAGGACCCCCACGAAGAACACATGGCCTTCCAATGACGTGTGTTGGGATGCCACGTGCAGCTGGCCGAACAAGTGCGGGTAGGCTTTGACCGCATGGCAGACAAACTGGATGCCATACGTGGGTGTCTAAGTCCCATCAGGGACCACGCATAGTCCCTAACGGACACCCACAGTCCACTCCATGCACTCCAACAAACCATGGCTGACATCCCCAAAGTCCTTACTCAGAGACAAGAACGACTGGCTAGTCAGAGTGGCACTATCGAGCTCGCCCGGGAGGTGGGAAACATGCGGAGGCTCATGGAGACCATGGAGCGGCCCAATACGGAAAGAACGGCTGCCACGGTGGCACACCAGTGAGTGGTAGCTGGGTTCCTCAATGACCTCAAAACCATCCTCATGGCATTGCTGCCACAAGCCCTGGCACTGATGTATGCTTCTGCTACCACCACATCCACATCTCCGCACCCCGAAGTTTCACTTCCACAGTGCGGCAAACATTCCACCTCCGGCTCCTGAGGTGTCACTGCCGCGCAAAGCTGGAGAAAGACCAGCACGACCCACATGTGAGGCATATGGCCCAGCAAAGAACGAAGAGGCGGATGAAAGCGCCATCGTGGTAAGAAGGACGCAGTAGCATCCATCTCTGCTATATGGCCGGTTTTAACTTGGTTCTGACCTCTGCATCATCACCTTCCACTGTCCCCCGTTACACTCTGCGACTCTCACCTTGGACCTAGTAATGGACTGCCATATTCTGTTTGATCGCCAATGAAACAGCAAACAGACTGTGGACTGAACTCCTCCTCTTCCTTTGGATTTGTCATTCCCTGAAGGACTCTGGCTGGCCCGCCATTGGCCAACATTGTAAAGAGGGGTTTGCATGGCCCTGTACTGCTCCAAAAGCAACAATCCACTGAATGTGCATTAAACATTCATAACCACACATATGCGTTGTGTCAATGGTCTTTCATGTGTGGTAGTATTGATGAATGTAGGGTCAGTGAATTCCCCCTACATCCATGTGGCTCATGTCGTTGGACTTGGGTCACAGGTGACACATTGCTGAATGTTTTTCGGGTGGCGCCGACGCAACAACAGTGATACACGCATTAGTTACTTCCTTGTCCAACACAGTACGGAGCCATGCCCAGAGCCCCAGGGTCATTGTTCAAACCCTCACGCTGGACTGGCATACAGCAGGTCAGTCCACGACACTTACGCTCTGGGGGGAGAACAACGCTACATGTGTCAGGACTACACTGTGGGGAACTGCTACTCACAGGTCTAGTTATCAGCATACCAGGGCATTCCCTCATGGCTGGTATACGCCCACACCATACCCATCCACTACACGTGTCACAGGACATATGACCCTGCCAATAAAAAGGGCCCACCGGATGTGCTGGAGGCAATTTCCAACCTCTCTCGGGGTGTATCTGTATGGTGTACTTGAAGGCATGGGGGCCCAGGGCCTGCGACATTACATCCTGCAGGCCCGGAGGTGACATGATGGCGTCCGCACCACAATACCCAATCATAGAGGGTCCATGACTTGCGGGGCACAGACCTGGTGGCAACGGATGCACTGCGGCCGGCACAGGCACACCGCCACGGGACGGTGACTTTCGGTACACTATGGTAGGGGCACCTTAAGTCCTGAGCAGGTGTGCAGCCTGCGTTGATGCCCCGTCCCAGCAGTCCGGACAGCTCAGGTTTTATGTGCCATGCTGGACCGCAGTGTAGGCATGAGCCAGCGAGCATCGCAGGCCTACCGCCACGTGGCGTCACCTCCAGGATCTCAGAGTTAGTGGCACTATATGAGGCTGAGCGGGTGTGCAGCCTGCGATGATGCCAGGTGCACTGATATGTCCTCTTCCATGGAGAAATCAAGACCCAGCACCAAATGTGAGACCTGGTGGCCTGCGGAGTGGGGCTGCATGATGTTGAGGGTGCACGTGGTGGGCCCTCTTTTCTACACGCTGGTGACAGAAAGTGAGCAGTGAGGTCTGAGTGTGCAGGGCTGGGCAAGCACCGATGGGCGGTGGGAGGGGCTAGGGTGCAGCTGCTTGGGTGCACAGGGGGGGACAGGTGATGATGTTGTGTGCAATTGTATGTACTGTGCCATTAATGTATCTTGACTCTGTTTCAGATGATGGATTTATATCAGATGTGGGACCTGGTGAACTGCACTACGTACCGGCACATGGTGCAAGTATGCAGTGTGGCCTGGGTGCGCAATGTCAGCACTCTCTCTCCCTGTCCCTCTCTGCTGTAATCTGTGTCTCTCTCCCCCTCTCTGTCCATCTATCTCTCTCTCCCCCACTCTGTCTGTCTGTCTCTCTCCCCCACGCTGTCTGTCTGTCTCTCTCTCCCTCACTCTGTCCATCTATCTCTCTCTCCCTCTCTCTCTCCGCCTATCTTTCTCTCCTCCATTATGTCCATCAATCTCTCTCTCCCTCTCTCTCTCTGTCCATTGATGTGTGCAGGACACACCTTTTCATCATGATTTTTGTCTTGCAAGCTGTGTCTTCAGGAGTGTGTCGAGTGGTGCCACCATGTGTCTTCATTTCTGCTCTGTGTTTGTTTTAACACATTTTTGGGTTGCTTCAAAGGTGAATGTGTGATGCTCAATTTTGTTTTGACACATGCATGTAACCAGATGTGATTGTGCGATATCAGGCAGAATATTTGGTACATGATTCCATGTAGTTGATGTGGCCTTTCACTGTCCAGGAGGGGGGGAACCGGGGAGGGGGGTCCTGGGGGTGGTGGTGGTGGCTGTTGTGGCCCTCTTGGGTGTCCGGCCCCCATGTTCGGTGGCTTCATGGCATCTGTTGTTCTTCAGATGTGGCTCTGACCTTGGCTCCTGTTTGTGGTGCTGGCTGTGGTCCGACTTTGCACCAGGTCAAAGCAGGTGTTAGTTACCTGCTGCTAACGCCCCTTATCGCATGTTTTGGGCTCTTATCGTCGATCAGGCTGGTCGTTGAGAATATTGCGGAGTGGTGTTGTCACGGCTTTTGGCACGTGAATGCCTACTCTGCATCTCATTAGTGATAGTTGGCGGGGTCCTCTGTGGCGATGTTTTTTGTGGCTGCTATCGCAGGTAAACTGGTGCTACGGGGTGTTAGCACCAGCTTGTGAATGGGGTGATAAAGTGCCATTAACTCGGCGATAGCTCCTTGAGAATATGGCCTTATATGTTTTAGTTATAATTTACACTGCTTTACAACCTTGAGAAAGGGGGAGCGTTTCATGAAAAAAGTGTAGGCTGTGTTCAAGACTAACATATCTCTATTTGCAATATTTAGTTAATGATTGTCACCTTTATGCAACCAATGTATCCTAATGAAGACTAAAAGTGTGCTTGGACTAGTCCATAATGATGCAAAAAATCCTGCGAAAGAAGTGCTGAAATCTACAAATGCTTGGTTCAGCCCCCAGCAGCAACAATTTATACAGTGCCTACACAATATCTGCACAATAACATATATGACTTTTTACATGATAATATTGATAAGTTACTGGAAAATGTTGGCATGGAGAAGCAAGGCTGAAATATCACAAAGCAAACAGTACTATGCAAGTACGGTCTTCTTTTGAACTGGTATCAGAAGAGGCCATCTCTGAGCTCCTGGGCAATAGTAACTTATCCTCCCTCTATGTCAATCACTTAAAAAAGTAACCAATACCATTGTCCCCGTACCTATGGAAATATGCAACTCCTCCCTTTAATCTGGAATTGTTCCTCTTTCTGGGAAAAATGGCATTCATAACCCCTTATATATAATAAAAGTCTTGGGGGACGGAGCCAAGACTCCTAGCATGGTGGATGGACTCGAGTGAGCTCCGTCGGCCAAACTCATATTCTTAAATATCCTACCTGTCATCAAACTCTTTTGGCGGCTGTAGCGATGGCCAAGTGGTGGTGGATGTCAGAGGAACCGGGCGATCTGATTCAGGGGGCTCAGGGCGTGGCCCTGGATGCTTTTGGCCTATTTGACCATGGCCGAACAGGGGTAGAGTATTGTTCACTGCGACATCCAGGAATGTCGTCGCACGGGCGGTGAGCAGCCAGCGTAGAAGTCCCCATGGCTAAAGATTGCAGGATCGGGCCAGGGGTGGCGCTGCCGCGTGAGCACCACCTGCAGCTGCATCAGCGGTTAGATCGGACCACAAGGAAACAAAGCGCCAGTGACTGGGGCGAAACGGAGACCTGCAAGATCTGCAGGCTCGCCGTGGAGTCGTTGGAGTGCCCTGACCTGACGGTGTGGATCCGGGCTTGACGTGGGTGATTGACTGACCGGGAGACAGGGCCACTGGAATACTGGGCCCGAATCCACGTTGTGCCGGCATATCTTTGGGAGAGCGATCCTGTACTAGCGGCCTTGGGCCTTACTGGGCCTCCGTTACCGATTGCTGGTGGTGCGGAGTAGATCCGCGCCCCTGCTGCCTTGACTGCATGTACAAAGGATAGGGGCGACAACGAGGGTGAGTGACTATATGTGGAGCTTGGCTGATACCTGTGGAAGGTTGGAACACACCCCTGTGGACATTGATGTGGCCTGACCCGGCTGATTAGCCCCCAGGTGCTCCTACCGGCCTGCTGCCTTGCTGAGCATGGGATTACACCTGTACTCCCCCCCTTGTTGTTATCTGGGCCTGCTATTTGGGCCTGTGAAGTGTGCCCCTGCCATCCCAGTTGTGCCTAGATTGAACCTGTGGTGGGGGTCACTGGATAGTGGAAGCAAGGCCTCCGGTAGGGGTAGGGAGCTTTGCCCCTAGCTGCGGAAGGGGCAAGACTAGTGTTTAGTGCGGCTTGCTGCGTGGCGTGGCCCTCCCCTGACCACAACAGCCGGGGGAAAACAATGCAAAGCGGTAACTTCTTGGAGCTGCCTGGCCGTCCGGTAGGGCACACCACAAGTCACATGTTGAACCTTATAGTATGCAACAAAACGTTTCCTTCCTTTGGAGCATTTGGGCACGGAGGTCACTCTTCGTAGCCCGGACCTGCTCTATGCAGTAGATCATATAACTGGAGCTGAGAATAGGATCTCTGGTGTAGAGGATGCAGTAATTACACTACAACATACAGTTAAGTCCCCAGAGCAACTAAAAAAGGGCCTGGCCTTGAGCGTAGAGGATGGTGAAAGACGTGCACGCAGAAACAATTTACGTTTCGTGGGTCTTCCGGAAAGCTGCGAAGGCAACGACGCAGGGACATTTCTCACAAATTGGCTTACCTCATGGATCCCAGATGGCCTCCTTTTCACGTGCTTCATAATTGAACGCGCCCATAGGGCCTTGCAGTCAAAACCCCCCGAAGGGTGCCAGACCACCATCCCTAATCCCAAGACTTTTAAATTTTCATGACTGTGACGTGCTACTGCAGCCCGCCTAAAAACAAATCTGAAATTTGATTCCCACTGAATAATGATATTTCTGGACTACAATAAAATGGTCCAACAACAACTCTATTCATTCATCGCCATCAAGGCATGGTTGCGAGATCTCAAAATCCAACACATGTTGTTATATCCAGCCCGTCTAAAGGTGGTCTTTAACTCTCATACCATCTTTTTTTGACACCCCTGAGGAGGCCTTTGCCTGGATGGATCAACGACGACCTGTCAAGCACACTCTCCGCCACCTAGAGACTCTGATTCATCGACTGGAGATCCGGGCCGCACATAGCCCAAGCCTAAAGATCGGCGATGCCATAGATCCAGATCTACATGGAGGTCTAAAAACAAAGAACAGGAGGTAGAAACTGTGCCGCCCTCCTAAAAATGATATCAGTGACTTCTAGTGTTCATACTGTGGAGCGACATAGAGAACTTGCACTGTACTGGGACCGCTTCACAACCCAATAGGACTTCGGATAGTGAAGGGCTATGTGGATCCATTGGCGAGTCTACACCCCACTCCCCGTTGAGAGTGGCTGGTTTTACTCTCTTTGACAGATACTTCTACTGTTATGAGGTATTGGGTGGGTTGGGTTGGGGGAGGGTTGATGTTCATAGCTGGAGTTGCTTCATTGTTTCAGATTATTGTTGTGCGTCGATCAGGTGCTTAGTATATTTTTGTACAGGTATGCTCGACACCATCACTCACCTTGCCACGACACAATGGCAACAGTGCCTATAGTTTACCCATCGGGGTAGCTTTATATAGTCAGCTGGAATATCAGAGGCATGCTTGGCAAGATTAGGACTCCTAACTTTACTACTACTAAATTGAGAAAAATCCTGATTTCAAGACTTTTGGTATTCACAGAAGGCATTTAGGCGTCCTAAAGTTAGTAGTCCTAACTCAATAACTCAAAGATCTTGAGGAAGAGCTGCATAACATACACCATAGAGACACCTGCTGCTCAGGACATAACTACAAGTTGAGTAGCTCAGAGGCACCTTATGAAAAACGATTTTAGAACAATGACTTGCGATCATAGAGATGACTAAAGGACACACATTGAGGGCCAGGAGTCCCTGGCCATCATTCTGCAAAATCAACTGTGAAATGGCATTGCTCGTAGATTAGTTTACTGGTGTCCTCCTTCAACTAAAAAAATATACATGAAAATTCTAATTTGTTTGCTCAGCATTGTGGCTGATATATACCTATCTCTGCATGCCATACAGATGACACAATCCAGTATGCATTTAGATGTGTTTCCTATGTAGCCCTACTCATGTTTTAGGCAACTTATTTTTTATTCTAGCATGTATCATATACATATCATATCGTTGTTTGAATCGGATTTCCTTGAGAAACAGAAGACAAGAGGCATTTGGCAAAATAGGTTATTACAGGTTGGTATAAACATGCGTGGGCAGTGTGACCAGAGATTAATGTGTCCAGATGTCTGGACTGGGCAGCGTTTGTTTACATCGTGTACTAGGCCCTAATTAGCTAAGTGTTCCTAACTCATGTGGCATCTGTTTTTATGGTGTTTTTAGGAACGCATTCCCCCACTGGCCATCTTTGTTTTATTTAAGCAATCTTCCCTGACCATTGTAATGTTGCCATGCCTATCTGTAGAATTGATCAAGAGTTTCCTGCACAAGTGTTTGCCCGCCAGCTATACACCCTCCCACCTGTGAACCATCATTCAGTAATCCTGGGCCTAGGTCACAGGTCGTGACTCACTATGTACTTGTGTGTTGAGGTATCTGTGGAGTTCAGAACGGGTGATTCTATTAATAAGGTTGATAGTTCATTTTTGTCAACAAACACATCAATATCCATATTAACAATATAATATGGGGCATATTCTCAAGAGCTTGTGGGAACCATCGCAAAATTTACTTAACGCAACTTCCAACATCGCAGTCTATCGCGGGAAAATCATGCTGTGTTAATCAAGCATTCTCAACCATGCAATAGTCTCCATATAACGTGTCAAATGACTGCGTTAAAATCAACACCAGGCCGCAAAAATGCTAAGCGTTAATGCAAAGAAATCTGCGATGAGGCCAATCGCGATACAAAAATCAGCGAAAACCAGCTACAGGCCGTCAAGTCACACATGTCAGGCGGGAAAAATTGTTAAACTGCATCTCCCCTTCACATTGTAGAGGTGCGAACACCATCACCTGCAGAGAAGCCCGACCCTCTCTTCTTTGATGACGAAGAGGACCACCACAGCTTCGACTCCGAAGCCCTCCAAGAGTTCATTGACAGCCTCAGCAGCCCACCTACAGGAGCAGGGCAGCCCAGCTGCAAAGAGGACTCACCACCTCCTGCACTGAACACCATCACCTCTTTCCTCCCAGGACCCCCACGAAGAACACATGGCCTTCCAATGACGTGTGTTGGGATGCCACGTGCAGCTGGCCGAACAAGTGCGGGTAGGCTTTGACCGCATGGCAGACAAACTGGATGCCATACGTGGGTGTCTAAGTCCCATCAGCACCACGCATAGTCCCTAACGGACACCCACAGTCCACTCCATGCACTCCAACAAACCATGGCTGACATCCCCAAAGTCCTTACTCAGAGACAAGAACGACTGGTTAGTCAGAGTGGCACTATCGAGCTCGCCCGGGAGGTGGGAAACATGCGGAGGCTCATGGAGACCATGGAGCGGCCCAATACGGAAAGAACGGCTGCCACGGTGGCACACCAGTGAGTGGTAGCTGGGTTCCTCAATGACCTCAAAACCATCCTCATGGCATTGCTGCCACAAGCCCTGGCACTGATGTATGCTTCTGCTACCACCACATGCACATCTCCGCACCCCGAAGTTTCACTTCCACAGTGCGGCAAACATTCCACCTCCGGCTCCTGAGGTGTCACTGCCGCGCAAAGCTGGAGAAAGACCAGCACGACCCACATGTGAGGCATATGGCCCAGCAAAGAACGAAGAGGCGGATGAAAGCGCCATCGTGGTAAGAAGGACGCAGTAGCATCCATCTCTGCTATATGGCCGGTTTTAACATGGTTCTGACCTCTGCATCATCACCTTCCACTGTCCCCCGTTACACTCTGCGACTCTCACCTTGGACCTAGTAATGGACTGCCATATTCTGTTTGATCGCCAATGAAACAGCAAACAGACTGTGGACTGAACTCCTCCTCTTCCTTTGGATTTGTCATTCCCTGAAGGACTCTGGCTGGCCCGCCATTGGCCAACATTGTAAAGAGGGGTTTGCATGGCCCTGTACTGCTCCAAAAGCAACAATCCACTGAATGTGCATTAAACATTCATAACCACACATATGCGTTGTGTCAATGGTCTTTCATGTGTGGTAGTATTGATGAATGTAGGGTCAGTGAATTCCCCCTACATCCATGTGGCTCATGTCGTTGGACTTGGGTCACAGGTGACACATTGCTGAATGTTTTTCGGGTGGCGCCGACGCAACAACAGTGATACACGCATTAGTTACTTCCTTGTCCAACACAGTACGGAGCCATTGAGGTTCCGTGACGGTTCCGTGACGACTTGAACCCGTGTTTTCAAGTTTGTCGGAAATACATAGTATTGGTATCAGTGAACCGCAAATGATCCATTTAGTATATCCTAGTGTTTTCGCTACGCTACGAGCAAGAGCACTCCTTCCACTGACACATTTCTGATATACACACGGCATCCATCTTAGATCGTGGCCGCCATTTTGTGTTTCCTTGCCCTCACATATGCAATAGCCTCTGATCACTTCATTCACTCCACTTTGATTAAGGACACGTAGCTTTAGCCGGAGATTCACCTCTTACATGACACGTGCACCTTAAACCAGATCACGCTGTAGCTGCATGACTCGACAAAGACTGCCTCCTCTGCCCGAGGCCAGTCCTGCCAAACTGGTCTTCGTGTCCATTGTACCTGATCATGATTAGGCGGCCGAAGCCGGTAGCCTTGCCCATTTACAACCCACAAACATCTCTTATCCCGCTTTTCTATCTTCTGCACCTGGCTCTGCTCCTTTCCTTCTGGGCCTTTATTAGGGGGAGGTAACGAACTTTACGATGAGGCGGTCCGGCTCTTGAATACAATATTGACAAGGGATTGTGATGGACTGGTGGGAACCCCTCTTCGTGATGTTTGGTATCAGATTTTATCGACGGTTCCTGTGTAACGTCAAATATTTATTGTTTAGAGACACAAAGGTTTGGGAATGTACCGACATGTGAAATATTTGCCTAGAGCACAATTTTTGGTATATAAGGAGCAACCCACTTTGTACAAATCGAACAGGCTCCTAGTTTCTGCCCGTGCGTAGATTCTGTGACTTCTGTGTCCCTGCAGTAATAAACCTTTGGTCTTTGACGCCACCATCGAGAAGCCCGTGTTTCTGTTCATTTGTGCACCAAGGCAGGTGGAACTCCGGGGTCTTTGGGTGTTGTACCCTGACACCTCTGGACGGAACCAAAAAGTCCAGAACTCCAATTGGCGCCCAACGTGGGGCGACGTCATTCGGTACCGGTCCAAAAGCCTGAAGAGTTCGAGAAGCTTCGTGTGAAGATTCCTGAGGGAGGCGCCCCACTTCATCGATCCCGGCATATCGCAAAAGTGGCCCTGAAGTTCTCTTCCACGAGGGTTCCCGTTCAGGACGGCTGCAGTGGGCCGTTGCCTTGACCGTCGCCCTGTCTTGGACCCGAAGTGGTGCAGTCCTTAGTACGGCGAAACGTGACGGGTTTCTCCTTGGTGACGTCTTCAGTGCCTCAGTTAAGTATTTAGTAATAGCTAGCTGGTTACTTTTGTGAGGATTGTTAAAAATCCTTGATCGGTTCTTGGTTTGGTTTGGTTTTGTAAGATTACGATAATCTATTTGGTTTAGTTTTGGGTATCGATACATCAGTTCGTTTTTGGTAGGCCTAAGTTCTTGGTTCAAGTGCACAATTTGTTTCGTGTTTGTTTGTTTTGTGTTCCGGACTGAAAATGGTAAGTCGGAAAATGTTGTCTTGTTTTAGTTGCAACAGTGACTCACAATTAGAGGACTCTTGTCTGGTTCCTCCGATTGGGACTCCCCTATATGATTTATACTGTAAGTATGGTGTGGGTCCTATAACTTATAATGAGATATGGGTCCGCTATTGTAAGAAGGATGGTGTCCTTAGTTGGCCACTGCATGGTAGTTTTGAACAAGAGATTCTCGACAATTTAGAAGCGAAATTGTTTAGGAAGAAAGCCCGGCCGGCAATGTTTGACTCCTTTCGTTATTGGCGGAAAGAATCCAAACAGAGAGAAATGAAAAGGTTGAAGAAAGAACAAAAAGAACAAGAAGAGTTAACTCTAGAGCAAGCGACTAAACAGTTGCAGGCTAACGAGTGTGAGAAGGTCATAGATGTAGCCATTAGAGAGCATAACTTAGCGATTGACAAGTGCTATCCTGCCTTGCCATCGAAAATGGCTAAGATATTGGAGGATTCCGAAAACGATCCTCTGCTATCTTATCTGTTACGGTCACCTCCACCGTATGCACAAGGTGCTACGGCTCCACTCATCCCGAATGTTCAATTGCCGGTTGCTGGACAACCTGGTGTTCCTGCTCCTGTCCCTCAGAATCAAGTTCCTATACTTCCTGTGGTGAATGTAAATGTTCCTACAGCTCCTCCTCTTCCTGCACTGCCAGCTCCTATACCTATCTCTGTACCTACTGTCCCTCAAACTATTTTCCTCGATACTCCTACTGTTTCGTCATCTATTCCTACCTCTACTGCATTCTCTATGTCTGCGAGTGTACTAACTCCACTTTCTGTTCGTCGAAGAATCACTGATTCTGTTACTAATATGCTGTCTCCTATATATAAAACCTTGATTAAGACTCCTACTCCTGACTCTGTTCAGAGACGGAGTCAGCTTCCAAGTACTGAGGAACGGGGAGTTTTAGACTCCACAGCTCTCAGATGGATTTCGAAGGGTAGAAGATATAGTACGAGAGATGTGTTAGAGACATTTATGCAATGGGGAGAGCCAACGCAACGGTACGTCTTTGATGAGATGTGCTCGTTGTTACGTGAAGAGATAGAAGAAGACGATGTCGAATCAGATTTGGAAGATTTAATTAGGGTTCAAAAGGAGTTTGCTGCTGGAATGATAGTGGGTGAGAATATAAAGCAAGCAATGGAACTCATTTTAAGTTTTAGGAATGATCCATCTCTTCGTTCACCGAGAGATTTAGAAAGAGGTAAAGTGAAGCCAAGTCGCCAATATCCTATGAGGGAGGTTCCTCCAATTTGGCGCGAAGCAGTACAACGTGATGATAATGCAGGTATTGCAGCTGCTCCAGCACAGTTCCAAAGAGTGTGGATACATATTCCATGGAAGCGAGCAGAAGTGTTAGCAGTGAAACAGGCCTTGCCAGATCCACGTAAGAATCCAGCCGGATATTACAAGGAATTGACGCAGACAGTTGAGGCTTGTATAATGAACTTAGCCGACATTGATATGTTGTTTGGTAATGTAGTTCCGCAACCAGTGTGGGCTAAAATTCGTAGAGAGGATCATCAGGCTGCTTTAGGTGGTGATTGGGCAGCTATCACTGCAGCAGATGCTCAACAAATAGGTGGTGCGAAACCCGAACCTTTGATTGCTAATCTGCCAGGTAGAATAATTGATTTAATGAAGACTCTGATGCCAGCATTGCGTGTTAATTGGGACAAGTTGTCAGCGTGTAGACAGAAGAAAGACGAAAGCGTCTCGGACTTCTTCACGAGGTTCGAAGAGACTTTTGTAGATCATAGTGGTCAGGATATGAGCACAGAAGGAGGGCAAAGACTCTTTGTCGATAAATTTGTGCATAATTTGTTACCTGAATTATGCAATAAATTGAAAGACTCAGAAAGTGCGTGGGCTGTATCTACGACAGCGCAAATACTTGCGACTGCACAGTACTACGAAAATAGGGATAAAGAGGAGAAGGAGAAATCAGAGAAGAAAACGAAAGATTTAAAAACTAAAGTTCTTTTGCAGCAGGCGTATCCGCCTCGCGCGAATCAGACTAATACGCAGCAAAACTCATATCAAAGGACAGATTATAGTACATCAAGGCCTCAATATCAATGGAATCAATGCGCGTACTGTAAGAAAGAGGGTCACTATAAAAATGAATGTCCGATCTTAGCGCAAAATAATGCAGCAGCAGCTCAGAGAGGTCGTGGTGGTTATGCGCAGAATTCTAGAGGACGAGGACGAGGTGCTATGCCTCTGCAAACGAATGATCGTCCCTCCAATCACTTTGATCAACGAAATGTACAGTCAGCTCAACAGAATAGATCTCAGCAATATCTTGTTGAGGATTATTGTGAAGTTGATGAGGGATTCCAACAAAATGGGTACTAGGACAGCCATGAAGAGAGAGGGAGTAGTATCAGTTCCAGTGGATCAGAGTGGGCCTTATGTCGCAGTAGCAACATCAGGTGTAGTCGAACCGTTTCTGTTGGATACTGGTGCCGCGAAAAGTTCTATCATACATGCGAAACTCCCTGGCGCACCTTTGTCTGGCTCAACAAATGTTTCCGTAGGTTTTTCAGGCGCCCCTGTGTACAACCCGATATCTGGTCCTTTGTCTATTTCTGTTGGACCGTGTCAATTGAAAGCACCCCTGATTTTGACGACAAGTTGTAATGAAAATCTGCTTGGTTTAGATTTGTTAAAACGACTATATGCGACATTGTACTGTTCTCCGGAAGGAGTACAGCTTACCTTGGGTAAAAGACTCACCTCTCCGATGTACTTGTCAATGGACGCACACCCGCCGGAGCTACGTTCACTCCCTGATTCTCTTTGGGCGACTGGTCCTAATGATGTAGGTCTACTAGAAATTCCACCGTATGTAGTAACTTTGAAAGCGAATGTAAAATTTCCAAGAATTCCCCAATATAAAATATCGAGTGAAGGTGAGCGTGCACTCTTATTGATTGTGCAAGATTTGATTAAGAAAGGTGTGGTTGAAGAAACTCGAGGAAATGTCTGTAACAGTCCTGTATTGCCGATCTTGAAACGAACTGATCCTACAAAGCCTCCAGTTTATAGGTTTGTCATAGACCTTAGAGAAGTTAATAAGATTGTAATTCCGCAGTTTCCTGTAGTGCCAGACATTACTGCCTTGTTAACATTGATTCCTGCCACAGCTACGTGGTTCTCAGTTATAGACCTTAAGAATGCCTTTTTCAGCATTCCGATAGCTGAAGGAAGTAGGGATATTTTCGGCTTCTGTTTAGGAGGTCGCAGTTTCAGATTTAAACGCGCTCCACAAGGCTATTGTGAAAGTCCATCCATTTACAGTCAAGCTTTAAAAAGTCAGCTAGATTCTTTTGTCCTTCCTCCAGGTTCTGCCCTAGTACAGTACGTAGACGATCTTTTGGTGGCTGCCGATGACAAGGAAACTTGCAAAGCAGCTACAATTTCACTATTGCATCATTTGTCTAATTTGAATCACAAGGTGTCACCTTCCAAAATGCAATATTGTTGCCAAGAAGTAACCTACCTAGGTCACCTCTTATCAAAGGAGGGAAGGAAGTTGACCCCAGAAAGAATAAAAGCAATTACGCAGATGAGTGTTCCACGCACACAGAGAGAAGTACGTGCCTTTCTAGGTATTACCTCTTACTGTAGGCAGTGGATTCCAAATTTTTCACTTTTAGCGAAACCATTGGTAGCTTTGACTGGGAAAAATGTTCCGAGTCCGGTGCCATGGTCTGATGAATGTCAAGAGAGTTTTATTGAGTTACGAAAAGCACTGTGTTCAGCTCCTGTATTGGGTACACCTGATTATAGCAAGCCATTCACGCTCTACGTTCACGAAAGAGAAGGTTGCGCGTTGAGTGTTCTGACACAGAAATTTGGTGATAAACAACGCCCTTGTGCGTATTTCTCATCAACATTAGATCCGGTAGCTAGAGCATTGCCTAGTTGTTTGAGGGCTACAGCGGCAGCTGCAGCTTCCATTCGACAATCTGCTGGTTTGGTGATGAACAATATGCTAGTGGTCATGGTTCCTCATGCAGTGGATACACTCATGAACCGAACGAAGACACAACACCTTACTAGTGCGAGATTATCTGGTTACGAGCTGACATTATTAGCGAGTCATATTCAGATCAAAAGATGCAATGTATTGAATCCAGCAACATTGTTGCCGACTGATCAAGAGTCGAGTGATTCTGAGCCACATGACTGCTATTTCAAAACGGAGGAAGAGACAAAAGGTCGCATCGACTTAAAAGATACTCCCCTATCCGACCCGGATGGTACGCTGTATGTGGACGGGTCATGTTTTAAATTGGAGAATGGTGATGTGACTGCTGCCTACGCGGTAACGACTTTGAAGACGATTGTGGAGACTGCAAGAGTGAGTCAGAATTCTGCCCAAGCAGCAGAATTAATAGCTCTTACGAGAGCGTGTGTTTTAGCTGAGGGAAAGAGAGTGAATGTGTTTACAGATAGTCAGTACGCATTTGGCGTGGCCCATAGTTTTGGCCGGTTGTGGAGAGAAAGGGGTTTCATTACGTCCCATGGGACTAAGATTCAACATGGTCAGCTAGTTAACGACTTGTTGGAATCTCTAACCTTACCGACTGAAGTTGCGATTGTGAAGTGCAGTGCTCATAAAGCAATCACGGATGATGTTGGTCGTGGGAATGCCTTTGCTGATGAAACCGCTAAAACAAACAGCTAGAGACATGATGAGTAGAATGTATGTTGCTACGTCTGCAAGATGGATTGCTGAGTCTGGAATGTGTGAGGACACTATGGAAAGTGTGAAAGAGATTCAGAAAGAAGCGACTGAGGAAGAGAAACGTGTATGGAGAGAAAGTACGGGCAAGTTGGACTCAAATGGATGTTGGATTGATTTGACAGAACAGCAGCGTTGGATGTTGCCTGATGCATATGTGCTTGCAGTAGTGACGATGACGCATGGAGTGGCGCACATAAGTTCTAAAGGGATATGTAAAATGTTAGCTCCGGTCTGGAAGAATGAGGGAATCAGTAAGTGTGCAGAGAGAGTGGTGAAAAATTGTATGGTGTGCTTGATGCATAATCCTGGCAAGGGAACTCCAACTCCAGCTGGTCATTTTGCTCCTCCTTCCTGTCCCTTTGAAGTAATACAGTTAGACTTCATTCACATGGAACGCTGTAATAATTTAAAATACGTCCTGGTGGTAGTTTGTGCTTTTTCCAGGTGGATAGAAGCATACCCACTAAAGGACAACACTGCTCTATCAACTACCAAAATTCTTCTAAAAGAATTTTTCCCTAGGTACGGAATGCCACGGATTGTATGGTCAGATAACGGAAGTGAGTTTATAGGGAAAGTTATGCAGAGTGTGTGTGCTGGTCTAGGATTGAAACAAAAATTCCATAGTGCAAACCATCCCCAGTCTGCTGGTTTAGTCGAGGGTTACAATGGCACTCTCAAGCTTAAAATAGCCAAAATACAAGCATCCACAGGTTTAGCCTGGCCAGACGCACTTCCTTTGGCCTTGTTATCAACGAGAGCAACAGTGCATTCTAGAATAGGGCTTTCACCATATGAGATTGTGTTTGGCCGCCCAGCAAATATCTGGGGTGTGCCGAGGCCTAAACACTTTTGCTCCATTGAATATCCTATGTTGATAGACTACCTTTACGACTTGACTGCTAAATTAAGTCTTATTCATCAACAGGTCTTTGATGCTTTGCCAAAACCTCCGGAGAGTCCAGGGCATCAGCTGAAACCCGGCGACCACGTGGTGGTCAGAAATTTTGCGAGGACAAAGAATCTTCAGCCTCGCTACATCGGCCCCTTCCAGGTCCTGCTGGCGACGAGGACAGCTGTACGTGTTGCTGGTCGCAAGCACTGGATCCACGCTTCTCACGTAAAGCGTGTTCCACTGCCGCTGCCCTACGACGACTGGGTGAAGAAGGGAATTGGTGCCTCCGGATCTGAAATAACTCCGAAATTTGTCCCTTTCAGCGATGCCGATTTGATTACTGACACTTTGAAACGTGACTCTCCTCCTGAAAAGACTGCTTTGAACATTGAACATTTGTCTCCAGCATCAAAAGAAACTTTGCTATCTGCGAACTTAAACTCTACAACAGCTGCTAGTGATACACTATTTTCCGATCAGACAGTACCAGCGAAGAAAAGATACAACCTTAGAAGCCATAAAAAGGACTAATAAAGCAGGCAACTGCATACTGTGATTTTGATATATTTATATATATTTTGAACTTTTGCCTTCAGCCAGGAAGTTTGCTATTGTTTATTGTTTTTAAAATTGCCTTGCCGTCTGGGTAGCCGTAGGGTCGTGGCTGTGTGCCTAGTTTGAATTTGCAGGGGTCTGACACAAGGTCGATCTTTCTGTTAGTTCTGGGAACTCCCAGGGCTGACAGAGGCATTTTCATCTACGTACACATCATCAGTGGTCGCGAGCGGATTGTAGAAGATGGAACTTCCTGCGCTACAACGAGAAAATGTGATCTACGTTCGCAGAAACAGACTTAATAGAATTCTTCACAGCAAATGTTTCTTGATGCAATGTGCCATTACATTTTTGATTGTTTTAACAACATTGGTGGGTGGAATTGTCTTTAGCATAAATTTGATTTTTGTGCCAGTTTCTACAGTACCTCCCCTTGATCCAGCTATTTCTACTGTTTCTTCTATACACTCTTTTCACTCGTTTCCGGAACATGAGCAAGCTCGACGCTCAGAATTCACCAACAACACTTTTGTGCAGCTCTTGCACCAACACCAACTGGTAGTTAACACTACAGACTGCTGGGTATGTGGCTTGATACCTCACACTATGGATAAAGGTATTCCATATCTGGTTTTGCCTTACAGCTATAATGGATCATTTCAGGCCTTCCAAACCATCTTTGCTTATGCCCTTGAAACCTATCCTCCACGTCCACCACGTTCCACTAAATATAACTCTGCCAACAAAGCCTTAGTCCAGGGAATTATTGACATGGTCAAGGACGTCAATAATACTCCATCATACCCTAGAGACGAATTGCGAGTATATTTAAGTTGGAATACTTCAGAGTATCGCCTTAGTTTAGGAGAAAGCAAGCGTAAAAGCTCAACTCCAATCTGGGTCGTACCTCACCGAGGTCAGGTCTGTTTGCAAGGTAATGGGAGAAATCCGAGAGCTCAGCTAGGGAGGAGTGAGTGCGTAGAGACTTATGTGTTTCCGGCTAACTCTTCCCCTGCCTTCCTCACTGCTAGGGGTACCTACTTCATTTGTCGAGACAGAGCTTATACATGGTTGCCTGCCGACTTCTCAGGATCATGTTACATTGCTCGATTGTTGCCTCCGACATACACTGCTTCACCGGATTACCACAGAACAAGAGTAGCTAGAGGTGTTTTCAGCAAGGAAGATACCGCTGGTCAGGAAGCTGGAGACTTCTTCAAAGGCTTCCTTCCGTTCTGGGGGCCTATGGCCAATAGTAGAAACATACGTCAGCTAACACGGGTAGTTGAATCTACTATTACTGAAACTGCTGGTGCCCTTAGCAATCTGACAGCTGAGCTTCAGGCGGATAGGCTCATGACATTGCAGAACCGTATGGTTCTAGATGTTATACTTGCAGATCGAGGTGGGGTATGCAGAATGATCCAATCGAGCTGCTGTGTCTTTATTCCTAATAATGCTCCAACAGTTTACGAGGCGATCTCTAAGTTGCACAAGATTTCGGACTCCATACATGTAGACAAGGGAAACTGGTCCTTCATGGAGTGGGTTTGGACTCTGATCTCAGCGTGGGGATGGAAAGTTCTAATGGTCATTGGTGTCATCCTAGTATTCCTATTCTCATGTTGTCTGATTATCCAGTGTGGTCCTGCTCTGTGTAGTCTTTGTGCTACGACTTGTCTCAGAAAACCACCTGCGTTTGGAGAAAAGACACGAGAAAGGATGATGATACAACAGCATGTCACTGACCTGATGAGCATAGAACTAGATTCAGACATAGATTGAGTAATTGCCTATGTAAGGGCAAAAGGAGGGTCTGAGGTTCCGTGACGGTTCCGTGACGACTTGAACCCGTGTTTTCAAGTTTGTCGGAAATACATAGTATTGGTATCAGTGAACCGCAAATGATCCATTTAGTATATCCTAGTGTTTTCGCTACGCTACGAGCAAGAGCACTCCTTCCACTGACACATTTCTGATATACACACGGCATCCATCTTAGATCGTGGCCGCCATTTTGTGTTTCCTTGCCCTCACATATGCAATAGCCTCTGATCACTTCATTCACTCCACTTTGATTAAGGACACGTAGCTTTAGCCGGAGATTCACCTCTTACATGACACGTGCACCTTAAACCAGATCACGCTGTAGCTGCATGACTCGACAAAGACTGCCTCCTCTGCCCGAGGCCAGTCCTGCCAAACTGGTCTTCGTGTCCATTGTACCTGATCATGATTAGGCGGCCGAAGCCGGTAGCCTTGCCCATTTACAACCCACAAACATCTCTTATCCCGCTTTTCTATCTTCTGCACCTGGCTCTGCTCCTTTCCTTCTGGGCCTTTATTAGGGGGAGGTAACGAACTTTACGATGAGGCGGTCCGGCTCTTGAATACAATATTGACAAGGGATTGTGATGGACTGGTGGGAACCCCTCTTCGTGATGTTTGGTATCAGATTTTATCGACGGTTCCTGTGTAACGTCAAATATTTATTGTTTAGAGACACAAAGGTTTGGGAATGTACCGACATGTGAAATATTTGCCTAGAGCACAATTTTTGGTATATAAGGAGCAACCCACTTTGTACAAATCGAACAGGCTCCTAGTTTCTGCCCGTGCGTAGATTCTGTGACTTCTGTGTCCCTGCAGTAATAAACCTTTGGTCTTTGACGCCACCATCGAGAAGCCCGTGTTTCTGTTCATTTGTGCACCAAGGCAGGTGGAACTCCGGGGTCTTTGGGTGTTGTACCCTGACACCTCTGGACGGAACCAAAAAGTCCAGAACTCCACCATGCCCAGAGCCCCAGGGTCATTGTTCAAACCCTCACGCTGGACTGGCATACAGCAGGTCAGTCCACGACACTTACGCTCTGGGGGGAGAACAACGCTACATGTGTCAGGACTACACTGTGGGGAACTGCTACTCACAGGTCTAGTTGTCAGCATACCAGGGCATTCCCTCATGGCTGGTATACGCCCACACCATACCCATCCACCACACGTGTCACAGGACATATGACCCTGCCAATAAAAAGGGCCCACCGGATGTGCTGGAGGCAATTTCCAACCTCTCTCGGGGTGTATCTGTATGGTGTACTTGAAGGCATGGGGGCCCAGGGCCTGCGACATTACATCCTGCAGGCCCGGAGGTGACATGATGGCGTCCGCACCACAATACCCAATCATAGAGGGTCCATGACTTGCGGGGCACAGACCTGGTGGCAACGGATGCACTGCGGCCGGCACAGGCACACTGCCACGGGACGGTGACTTTCGGTACACTATGGTAGGGGCACCTTAAGTCCTGAGCAGGTGTGCAGCCTGCGTTGATGCCCCGTCCCAGCAGTCCGGACAGCTCAGGTTTTATGTGCCATGCTGGACCGCAGTGTAGGCATGAGCCAGCGAGCATCGCAGGCCTACCGCCACGTGGCGTCACCTCCAGGATCTCAGAGTTAGTGGCACTCTATGAGGCTGAGCGGGTGTGCAGCCTGCGATGATGCCAGGTGCACTGATATGTCCTCTTCCATGGAGAAATCAAGACCCAGCACCAAATGTGAGACCTGGTGGCCTGCGGAGTGGGGCTGCATGATGTTGAGGGTGCACGTGGTGGGCCCTCTTTTCTACACGCTGGTGACAGAAAGTGAGCAGTGAGGTCTGAGTGTGCAGGGCTGGGCAAGCACCGATGGGCGGTGGGAGGGGCTAGGGTGCAGCTGCTTGGGTGCACAGGGGGGGACAGGTGATGATGTTGTGTGCAATTGTATGTACTGTGCCATTAATGTATCTTGACTCTGTTTCAGATGATGGATTTATATCAGATGTGGGACCTGGTGAACTGCACTACGTACCGGCACATGGTGCAAGTATGCAGTGTGGCCTGGGTGCGCAATGTCAGCACTCTCTCTCCCTGTCCCTCTCTGCTGTAATCTGTGTCTCTCTCCCCCTCTCTGTCCGTCTATCTCTCTCTCCCCCACTCTGTCTGTCTGTCTCTCTCCCCCACACTGTCTGTCTGTCTCTCTCTCCCTCACTCTGTCCATCTATCTCTCTCTCCCTCTCTCTCTCCGCCTATCTTTCTCTCCTCCATTATGTCCATCAATCTCTCTCTCCCTCTCTCTCTCTGTCCATTGATGTGTGCAGGACACACCTTTTCATCATGATTTTTGTCTTGCAAGCTGTGTCTTCAGGAGTGTGTCGAGTGGTGCCACCATGTGTATTCATTTCTGCTCTGTGTTTGTTTTAACACATTTTTGGGTTGCTTCAAAGGTGAATGTGTGATGCTCAATTTTGTTTTGACACATGCATGTAACCAGATGTGATTGTGCGATATCAGGCAGAATATTTGGTACATGATTCCATGTAGTTGATGTGGCCTTTCACTGTCCAGGAGGGGGGGAACCGGGGAGGGGGGTCCTGGGGGTGGTGGCGGTGGCTGTTGTGGCCCTCTTGGGTGTCCGGCCCCCATGTTCGGTGGCTTCATGGCATCTGTTGTTCTTCAGATGTGGCTCTGACCTTGGCTCCTGTTTGTGGGGCTGGCTGTGGTCCGACTTTGCACCAGGTCAAAGCAGGTGTTAGTTACCTGCTGCTAACGCCCCTTATCGCATGTTTTGGGCTCTTATCGTCGATCAGGCTGGTCGTTGAGAATATTGCGGAGTGGTGTTGTCACGGCTTTTGGCACGTGAATGCCTACTCTGCATCTCATTAGTGATAGTTGGCGGGGTCCTCTGTGGCGATGTTTTTTGTGGCTGCTATCGCAGGTAAACTGGTGCTACGGGGTGTTAGCACCAGCTTGTGAATGGGGTGATAAAGTGCCATTAACTCGGCGATAGCTCCTTGAGAATATGGCCTTATATGTTTTAGTTATAATTTACACTGCTTTACAACCTTGAGAAAGGGGGAGCGTTTCATGAAAAAAGTGTAGGCTGTGTTCAAGACTAACATATCTCTATTTGCAATATTTAGTTAATGATTGCCACCTTTATGCAACCAATGTATCCTAATGAAGACTAAAAGTGTGCTTGGACTAGTCCATAATGATGCAAAAAATCCTGCGAAAGAAGTGCTGAAATCTACAAATGCTTGGTTCAGCCCCCAGCAGCAACAATTTATACAGTGCCTACACAATATCTGCACAATAACATATATGACTTTTTACATGATAATATTGATAAGTTACTGGAAAATGTTGGCATGGAGAAGCAAGGCTGAAATATCACAAAGCAAACAGTACTATGCAAGTACGGTCTTCATTTGAACTGGTATCAGAAGAGGCCATCTCTGAGCTCCTGGGCAATAGTAACTTATCCTCCCTCTATGTCAATCACTTAAAAAAGTAACCAATACCATTGTCCCCGTACCTATGGAAATATGCAACTCCTCCCTTTAATCTGGAATTGTTCCTCTTTCTGGGAAAAATGGCATTCATAACCCCTTATATATAATAAAAGTCTTGGGGGACGGAGCCAAGACTCCTAGCATGGTGGATGGACTCGAGTGAGCTCCGTCGGCCAAACTCATATTCTTAAATATCCTACCTGTCATCAAACTCTTTTGGCGGCTGTAGCGATGGCCAAGTGGTGGTGGATGTCAGAGGAACCGGGCGATCTGATTCAGGGGGCTCAGGGCGTGGCCCTGGATGCTTTTGGCCTATTTGACCATGGCCGAACAGGGGTAGAGTATTGTTCACTGCGACATCCAGGAATGTCGTCGCACGGGCGGTGAGCAGCCAGCGTAGAAGTCCCCATGGCTAAAGATTGCAGGATCGGGCCAGGGGTGGCGCTGCCGCGTGAGCACCACCTGCAGCTGCATCAGCGGTTAGATCGGACCACAAGGAAACAAAGCGCCAGTGACTGGGGCGAAACGGAGACCTGCAAGATCTGCAGGCTCGGCGTGGAGTCGTTGGAGTGCCCTGACCTGACGGTGTGGATCCGGGCTTGACGTGGGTGATTGACTGACCGGGAGACAGGGCCACTGGAATACTGGGCCCGAATCCACGTTGTGCCGGCATATCTTTGGGAGAGCGATCCTCTACTAGCGGCCTTGGGCCTTACTGGGCCTCCGTTACCGATTGCTGGTGGTGCGGAGTAGATCCGCGCCCCCGCTGCCTTGACTGCATGTACAAAGGATAGGGGCGACAACGAGGGTGAGTGACTATATGTGGAGCTTGGCTGATACCTGTGGAAGGTTGGAACACACCCCTGTGGACATTGATGTGGCCTGACCCGGCTGATTAGCCCCCAGGTGCTCCTACCGGCCTGCTGCCTTGCTGAGCATGGGATTACACCTGTACTCCCCCCCTTGTTGTTATCTGGGCCTGCTATTTGGGCCTGTGAAGTGTGCCCCTGCCATCCCAGTTGTGCCTAGATTGACCCTGTGGTGGGGGTCACTGGATAGTGGAAGCAAGGCCTCCGGTAGGGGTAGGGAGCTTTGCCCCTAGCTGCGGAAGGGGCAAGACTAGCGTTTAGTGCGGCTTGCTGCGTGGCGTGGCCCTCCCCTGACCACCACAGCCGGGGGAAAACAATGCAAAGCGGTAACTTCTTGGAGCTGCCTGGCCGTCCGGTAGGGCACACCGCAAGTCACATGTTGAACCTTATAGTATGCAACAAAACGTTTCCTTCCTTTGGAGCATTTGGGCACGGAGGTCACTCTTCGTTGCCCGGACCTGCTCAATGCAGTAGATCATATAACTGGAGCTGAGAATAGGATCTCTGGTGTAGAGGATGCAGTAATTACACTACAACATACAGTTAAGTCCCCAGAGCAACTAAAAAAGGGCCTGGCCTTGAGCGTAGAGGATGGTGAAAGACGTGCACGCAGAAACAATTTACGTTTCGTGGGTCTTCCGGAAAGCTGCGAAGGCAACGACGCAGGGACATTTCTCACAAATTGGCTTACCTCATGGATCCCAGATGGCCTCCTTTTCACGTGCTTCATAATTGAACGCGCCCATAGGGCCTTGCAGTCAAAACCCCCCGAAGGGTGCCAGACCACCATCCCTAATCCCAAGACTTTTAAATTTTCATGACCGTGACGTGCTACTGCAGCCCGCCTCAAAACAAATCTGAAATTTGATTCCCACTGAATAATGATATTTCTGGACTACAATAAAATGGTCCAACAACAACTCTATTCATTCATCGCCATCAAGGCATGGTTGCGAGATCTCAAAATCCAACACATGTTGTTATATCCAGCCCGTCTAAAGGTGGTCTTTAACTCTCATACCATCTTTTTTTGACACCCCTGAGGAGGCCTTTGCCTGGATGGATCAACGACGACCTGTCAAGCACACTCTCCGCCACCTAGAGACTCTGATTCATCGACTGGAGATCCGGGCCGCACATAGCCCAAGCCTAAAGATCGGCGATGCCATAGATCCAGATCTACATGGAGGTCTAAAAACAAAGAACAGGAGGTAGAAACTGTGCTGCCCTCCTAAAAATGATATCAGTGACTTCTAGTGTTCATACTGTGGAGCGACATAGAGAACTTGCACTGTACTGGGACCGCTTCACAACCCAATAGGACTTCGGATAGTGAAGGGCTATGTGGATCCATTGGCGAGTCTACACCCCACTCCCCGTTGAGAGTGGCTGGTTTTACTCTCTTTGACAGATACTTCTACTGTTATGAGGTATTGGGTGGGTTGGGTTGGGGGAGGGTTGATGTTCATAGCTGGAGTTGCTTCATTGTTTCAGATTATTGTTGTGCGTCGATCAGGTGCTTAGTATATTTTTGTACAGGTATGCTCGACACCATCACTCACCTTGCCACGACACAATGGCAACAGTGCCTATAGTTTACCCATCGGGGTAGCTTTATATAGTCAGCTGGAATATCAGAGGCATGCTTGGCAAGATTAGGACTCCTAACTTTACTACTACTAAATTGAGAAAAATCCTGATTTCAAGACTTTTGGTATTCACAGAAGGCATTTAGGCGTCCTAAAGTTAGTAGTCCTAACTTTACTACTACTACATTGAGAAAATTTTTAATTTTAGGACTTTCGGTATTCACAGAAGGCATTTAGGAGTCCTAAAGTTAGGAGTCCTAACTTTACTACTACTAAATTGAGAAAAATCCTAATTTTAAGACTTTCGGTATTCACAGAAGGCATTTAGGAGTCCTAAAGTTAGGAGTCCTAACTTCTGTGAATACCGAAATGAGTAAGTTCATTCTGTGAATACCAAAAAGTAGTAAGTGCATTCTGTGAATGCCAAAAGTAGTAAGTTCATTCTGTGAATACCAAAAGTAGTAAGTGCAATCTGTGAATACCAAAACAGTAGTAAGTTTAGGATTGAGTCTTAAGTTCATTCTGTGAATCGGGCCCATAAATATGAAGAGTGTGGGCTATATGCCTGGATACTGTCCTCCTGTGTATCTTAATTAGGTGTACACATTGTTGAATTAGTTGGAGTTTTGATTTTTCCACCTCTGGGCTCCAGCTGATTGAAGGGGTAAGACGAATACCAAAGTATTCAAAGGCTTCAACCTTCTCCAGTTTAGCACTAGCAGCCCAAATTGGTCTGGTCTTTGCTACACTTTGACCTTTATCAAAGATAATACATTTAGTCTTGGTCTCATTTAGACTGAGCCCTCTTTCTTTACAAAACTTTAAAAAATCATTTAAAAAGTTGCTGCAATCCATGAGGTGATTTTGAAATTTAAAGAGTATTGTCTGCAAATAACAGTGCCGGTACTCTACCTAACCCTATTTTTGGGGAGTCACAGCCATCTTTATCTAAAAACTCAACTACTCCACTAATAAAAAGAGTAAAAAGTGTTGGAGCCTGGACACATCCTTGTCTCACTCCTCGCTTGACTGGAAAAGTTTCAGTTACTTGGCTATTGACACCCCATCCCACCTGTGCAGAATTATCTGAGTGCAATCGAATTAAAATGTTTAAAATGTTTTTGGGACGCCCATCTCCAATAACACCCCCCATAATTTATTTCGTGGGAAAAGATCAAATGCTGTACGCAGATCCACAAAAGCCACATAGAGCTTTCCACCTTTTATAACCACTTCTTTCCAATAAATACAAAGCAGTCGAAACACCTAGCCTAACACACTGATTTTGGAGCGAAAGCCTGCCTGAAAGTCACTTAGAATCTGTGCTTCCCTTATTCAATTTTAAACCCTTTCTAAGACCTGCTTGTAAATTTCTTTTTGAAGGGAATTGATAAGGCTGATAGGCCTGTAATTCAATGGAACAGATCTGTCCCCTTTTTAAAAAATGGGCACAATTTCGGCTACCTGCCTAGAGGGTGGAATGGGGGCACCAGCCAATATTAAGTTGTTAGTTAGACATTTTGTCTTCTTTGTACAAATCATTAGGGATTCTGTCCGTACCAGGGTCACGTGCCAACACACAAGAGGATATTGCTATTAATGTTTCCTCTAGTGAAATAACCAAGTTTCCTTCTTCATACCCCCTGGGGAGTTCCATATCCACTAATGTATTACTAGCTATATGAGAATCATCTCCATAAAGGGGACCAAAATGCGCAACCCACTCCTCCGGTTGCATAGTATACTCAAGTGTGGGTCCTTCCCCTTTTAGCCAGTATGCCACTTGTCTCCAGAACCCTTTAGGGTCACTTTCCGACAGGGCCAAATGCAAAGATTCCGAGTGAGTCTTCCCACTTCTTTTTTGCTTTATCAATAGCCTTTTTATATCCAGCTCTACATGTACAAATTTCTAATGGACCACTCTATTAATTCCCCCAAGTACATTGACCCTCATTGCTCCTAGTTTTTAATGGTTGGCTCAGTAAACTCCTTATCCCGCTAAAAAAAGGTCTTGGGTGCGGGCCCCAAAGTTGCAGTGGCTTCATTAGGGCAAAGACCGCTCAGATCCTTAATCAACTGCCTTGCTTTTGTCTTTACCATTTCTAAGGCTTCTGGATGTTTCTCCGCCCATGTCCATTTTAAAGCTTTCTCATTATTTGCCACGGTAAGTATTAATCCTGGGCGTAGTTTGTGTAGTTGCGCTACGCATAGCTACACGAAGTGCACTTCGCACTACGTGAGATACGCGTAGCGCTATGCGAACTGCGTAGTGCGCTGTTTGCACAGATTGCACAGCGCCGGATGCTTGTCCGCACTGTGCACTCATTGAAAACATGCATCTCGCACAGTGCGAGCTGCCATTTTCTGCCGCTCGAGTAGATTTTTACTCGAGCTGCAGCTTTCTCAACACGGACTGGTAGTTTCTCATCGCTAGCGGTCGTGAGCATACGCGACCATTCGCAATAAGAAATCTGACCTCCCCTCGTTGAGAATCTCGCCGGGAGGTTTATTTTCCTCGTTCATGATCGCCAACTTGATGTTGCTGATCGCGAACGAGGAAAAAGTCTTACCAGGATGTCATTTTGTTCACTTGCGGTCGCCAACTTGATGTTGAGGACCGCGAGAGAGCAAAAAATGCCAACTACGCTACGTGATTTTGCACTGTGCCACGTGCAATTAGAATAGCGCGAAGTAGCACAAACTACATAAACTTCGTGAGGGTAGCGTAGTTGGCCTCCCAGGGTTTATTTATTTATTTATGTGCTTGTATAGCGCCTGACTCGATCCCCGGAGGGATATCTCTGCGCTTATGATGGAAACAAGTGCATTTGACCCATGTCTGATCATAAACAGAAATAGTGAATCATAAACTGATTAGTTGGAAGAAAAAAGGTGAGTCTTAAGTTTTTTGCGAAAGGATAAATGGTTAGTAATGAGTTTCAGTTGAATGGGAAGGGAGTTCCAAAGGACAGGTCCTGTATGTGCCAGAGCACGACCTCCCTGGTGAGATTTTTTTATTTTTGGGACCTGTAATAGATGAAGATTACTCGATCGAAGTGATCGGCCTGGTACATAGGGTAGAAAAGCTTTAGTCAAACATTTGGGTCCCTTTCCTATTAGACACCTATGAATGGTACACAGAATTTTAAACTTCGTGCGTTGCCGCACTGGCAACCAGTGAAGTTTGGCTAGTAGGGGGCGGGAGGGAGTTCTAGATGGTACATTGAGAACTAACCTCGCCGCCGTATTTTGGACTACTTGTAGTTTGTTTAATTGGCCTTCATTAGTTGACAAAAGAAGGCCATTACAGTAGTCCAATCTACTGATCACTAGTGCCTGGACTAAAGTTTTCCTGTGACCATCGGGTATATAGGGAAACACCCTTTTCAAAAGTCCGATGGCTCTAAAGCAGGTGCCCGCCACTTGGTTGACATGATGTTTAAAAGTCAGGGCTTGATCGAATAACACCCCCAAGTTTTTGACAGTCTGCTTTGGGACAGGAACTGGTCCTAATTCTGTGGGCCACCACTTCCCAGACCATAGTGTTGCTGCCTCCCCGAACAATAAAACCTCTGTTTTGCCCACATTGCATTGTAGGCAATTCTCAGCCATCCAACATGACAGAGCCCTCATGCCTTCTGCAAAGGATTTTTGCAGTGCAGGTGAGAAATTTTTAAAGGGGAACAGTAGCTGGGTGTCATCAGCGTAGGATATCGGGGTAAACCCAAATGGCCTCACTAAGTCGGCCAGGGGCGCCACGTACACATTAAATAATGTGGGGCTTAGGCATGAGCCCTGTGGCACACCCCTGGTGAGCTCCCTAGAGATGGATTTATAGGAGCCCAGCCTGACTTCTTGAGAGCGGCAGGTAAGGAAGCTTTCTACCCAAGACAGGGCCGTTCCTCCCACCCCTACACCTCTCAGACGGTCGAGAAGCACTTCATGAGACACCGTATCGAAAGCAGCAGACAAATCCAACAGCACCAGAATCATAGACCCCCCACCATCAAGTGTCAACCTGATGTTGTTGGTCACTTCTAGTAGGGCCGATTCGGTGCTGTGGTTTGGCCTGAACCCAGATTGAGAAGGGTCCAGGCCTTCTGCTGCTTCAAGGGTTATTAAGTATACCCACATAGGGATGTACCCTGTGGGTTGACTGCAAAGGGCCCTCTGTTAATAGGGTGAGGGCAAGAACATGATGGTCACTTTCTGTCCTTTTCACCACTTTCATATCCGATAGTTGAGGCTATATGTTTGGAGTAATTAGGCAATAGTCAATTCTTCTAGTTTTACCTGGTCTGTTAATAGTATGCTCCTCTTTTGCGTCAGATTTTGTCCTACCATTTGTGGCTCTAAGTTCATGTTGTAAATTTAACGCAAGCACCTGTGCCCCTCTCTTTGACCACCTCACTGTTGGCAAATCTAAAGGGGGAATAGACCATAAACAATCCCAATCTTCAGTGAGATCTCGGGGGTATAAATGAAAGGTTTAAAGGTGCAGTGGAAATCACCTGCAACTATAATAGGAGTGCTATCCGATTATTTAGTTAGAGCACCATCTAACTTGGTCATAGTAATTGTTTCCCCAGTTGCACAATCTACTCTGTTGTAAACATTAAATATTCTAACCTTCCAACCTCAATATAAGGTCAGTTCCAGTGCCAAAATGTCCTGTGTATCAACTTTTAACAACCTGATTTTAGTCCCCAATGTGGTTTTTGCCCAGGTTGCCAGGCCTCTATAAGGTCTGCCTTGTTTTTTCCTTTTTGCCTCAATCGCATATACAGAGTAGCCACTCCTGTGCCGGGTAGTCAGGCTCCATGTTTCCTGAAAAAGAATAACATCAAAAGTGCCCACAAAGCTACACCAATCAGGGTCCGATTGCAATTTCTGAATCCCAGCCACATTCCACACCATGATACATAGCTCAGAGGTCGGGACTATCCCACCTTCAAGATCAGGGCCATAGATTGAACCACCTGCTGGTGGATTATCTGCGATTGGAGGAACCATTACCCTTCTAGTTCTGATACTAGGGCGTTTGTTTTTGGTGAAATTGTCTAATCCAGCTAGGGTTCTTGGGTTATCCACCTTTTCACCCCCCTTCTGGCTAGTAATTAGTGTTTTGGAGAGTGGTAGGTTTGTCATTTCCCCTGTGTTGGTCAATTGTAGTCACTTTGCATCTATTTCACCTCTATCCACCCCTAAGCGGGTGTCTCCCGCAGTGCCCCTTGAATATACCTGTTCGGAGCCCCTAGGCTGTCTATATTTTATAGCAATTTATGTATTTTCCAAGGGGATGGAGCGGGACTCCATAGATAGCAGACCAGTAACTATGTCATTGTCATAGAACCCCACCTCAATCATGTCCCTTGTTGTCCCTGGTTGGTTAGACCTCTAGTGTATTTAAAGTTGTCTCTGATTATAGAACAGCAGTGACAGGAAGATCTTAACCAGTGTGTGACCTTATTTTTTACAGAATGGTGGTCTTCAGTCACCACCTGTGCAAGCTTTGGTACATTCGTAATATAGATCACATTGCCGTCACAGTGATCTTTCTGCTTCGTATAAATCCCATCTCTCACCGACCTCAATGCAATATTCCCATCTAATATTGATTTATTACTATCCATTCCCCCTAAATTACTCCTAACACAAACACCTGGCGGGGCATTTCTTGGGTTCCCTGCATAAAGAGGCTTATAGGGGCGGCACCTGGGGAAACCTCTCTGGCGCTGTGTAATAGAGCTAGAGCTAATGTTTTGAGTCTCAACAATTGATTCCTCCACACTTCCTCTCTCAGATGGCCTTTCCTTCCTGTTAGCCATTTGCGAATATGTCATCAATTGGGAGGTTCTGGGCAGACCAGAACAATTATCTTTTCTGAATGGTGCCGTCTTCATTACAGTTAGGGAGGCGACCTCCTTTCTAAGTGCGGCACCCTCATCTCTTAAGGTCTCAATAACTTGTTTTAGTGCCATTAGTTCGAGTGAAGGAGTATTTTGTAAGGGTTCAGACACAGTAACGGCCACCCCTGAGGCTCTGAATCTGTCATGGATAGTGACTCAAATCGGTTATGACATTCCACCGTAATTGTTTGGGCTAGATCTAGTGCCCCAATTGCCTGTCCTTTATGGGCTTGTATATCTTGGTCGTTTTCTGGGGACAATTGTCGGGAATCCCGAGCTGTTCTGTTCCTTTTCTGCCCCTGGGGGAACATTTGGGGGATACATTTAGTACGGGACTCCCCCAAGGTACTATCTTTTGGCACTACGTGATCTTGGGTTTTTTGTACCTGTATTAATACAGAATCACCATCATTATTCACATTGATTTGAGAAATTGGTGGAGCCTGGTCCACAATTTCGTGGCATTCTGTTAATATTAACTCAATTCTGTACATAGTATCATGACAGACTGCCCCAAGCGACTTCTTTCTTTTGGAATTTTCCAAACCCTGGGCCTTATCAAGATTCTTCCTTTTCCCCATCTTCTTTAAAATTCACTAAATTCACTATAAATGGTTATAGAGAGAAGTGCAACTCCTCACTTAAAGGAAAAATTGCAGAGCTCAGCATGGCACAACACTTCAAATAATCTTTGTGCACCGCCCAGACAACCGCGTGATCTCCCTCTCCCTCTTCTTTCTTTGCCCAACTAAGGAACAGATCAACTACGCCTAGGCATTACAAAACATAAAAAATCACAATAAATACCACAAGTACAATACCAGTCAATGGCTATTGTCCATCAGTCTCATTCCAACTTTCCAAGGCTTCCGTGGGAAAGAAACAAGCACAGGGGGTACGGCCCCGCCCCAACTCTTCCTGGCCCTGACGGGCGCAGATGGACCCGCCCTTGGCTCGGGCTTCGTCTGGGCGTGGCCCAGGCACACCCAAGCGCGTCCCGTGCCACGGTAGCCCCTCACTGGTTTTATGCGCCACTGGGCACCAAGGGAAAGACAACCGCGCCTCCAGACGCTAGGGCTTCTGGGCAATGTGGTCTTGAGCACTAAAGTGCAGCGTGCGTGGCCCCCTACCAGGGGCGGAAAGTGCCTTGTGTAGGGTGTTGTAGCTGGCGTCACCTATTTCCATTCAGCTTTTAATAGGTCCAGATCAGCCTCCTTTCAGGTGGCGGCTCTCGACATGGAATCTACACAATTCAACATATCGCACCCAGTTACATCATTCACTTACAGAATACTTTTCCAATAATGAAGGCACTGTGACCTCTGTGTGAGAAGTTGGCCTGGCATGTGATGTCCACTATTCTAGTGGGCATCTTGCACCAGTCCAAACAACCCTTATTGATGGTAGGTTTAAAGTGAACCTTATAGTAAGCTATCCAAGTGGTAGTTGGGGAGAGCAGCCGTCAGGCTAAGTCTTCAAAGGAATGTAAAGCAGTTTGTTTTACCAGCCTATAATCTCTTGAATGATCAAATGAAAGTACACCACACAAGGTATATATCAAATATATATGTATTTATTCTAAACACAACCCCTCTAGTCTCTTTATGAGGCTAGAGGCAAAAGTACAATACAAGAACTTTAAATAGCACACAGTAAACAGCACAGTATACGTTTTGCCCTAGGGGCCTCATAAACCATATACTAAAATAGTTGTATAAGAACCACATGAGGGATAGAAGTCAGGCCTAGGGCCTTTAGACCGGCTGGGGCAACCAGGAAACACCCACGGTAGGGACGCAGGAGACCCACGAGGGACGTGTGCAGTGTCTAAACACAACTGCGAATCGCCATTGACTTTTAATGGGAAACGAACAAATTCTTCCTCATGACCTAATCATCCAAACTGAAACAGGACTTATCTCCTCAGCCCCAGGATAGAAAGCAAAACAGGACAACACTCTATCTCTTAATTCATGGAAACAAACAGAGGACTACACAGCCATTCTTTAGCTCTCCTAAGGAGTCTGCCATTTTTGACTAGTCCCTAAATCACAGCTTCTTCAGCTTCTTTGGCTACTGACCTCACCTCCTGCACACATTAGATCGGAACCTCAGTGCATTCCCCTCCCCAATTTTTGGCTCGACCTATCCCTGCTGGTATTTAAGAATGCCCATATTTCAGACTGACTCAACCACTTCCACATCCCTATTACTTTCGACCTGACTTAATACTGAGCCCAGCCAGCTTTGACTCTTTGACTCTCTAGCCTACACCACAACAGACACCACAACACACTCTCCTCACCTACACCGCAGCTCACAGCATGGAACCCACAGGCACTCACACCTACAAAATCATTTACCCCCCCAAACTCACTAAATAATCTGTCAAATGCTTCAAACACAACTTTTTAAAATCTCACCCAGAAACGCCCTTTGCTGACCCATATTTCTCACTACACAATTGGATCACGACCACTGATATCATTTTCTTCACTAAATGTAGAGCTCAGTGGAGGAAAGCCTTCTTAGCGTTACTCGCGATTTCCTCCACGAGGAAAATCGCACATGGTCTAATGATCTACACTGCACCATCACAACTCTTCCAAGCGACTGCTACCATCACCATTTACAACAACGGAACTATTCTCATACAGTCCACGGACCGCAGTCCTAACCTATTTGATAACATCTTCCCTATTAATAAAGAGCATGTATCTAATCCACCTACTTCCACCAAACTTACCTTTACACCTAGCTCTCCGGACACCGCAACCCCTAACCCTTATGCCACCCTCCCACCCCCTACCCCATGCCATCAAGGAGCTCTGAGCCTGACACCTCCCTCAACCTTTCTACTCTACCCTCCAACACATGTCTCCTCTCTTCACCTAACCCCCACATACTTCCAACTTGCACGACTGCAACAACAAACTCACTTTTTACCCAATCTGTTAGGTCCCACGCAAAGTCCATAGCCACCCCCACCTCTAGTCCCTCCTCCTCCATCACCATCCTTCCCCTGAGCTCTGCCCTGCCTCACAACAACACTTTCTTCCTCCCCCAAGCCAGTACTTAAACCACTCATGCACCCTCTATAGAAGTTGTTTCCCCCCGGTTCCAATCAGTGACCACTCCCCCTCTAACAACTCCCCCACCTTAACTCTCTCTTCCCCTGCACCTTTCTTATTCCACTTGGTCACCTCGAACTGTGAACCTTTCCATCCCAGTCAACAGCCCTGTGATCACCAGGTGGTGAACAAAATGTCTCCACACCACGACCACTCAATGATCGTCCCACCACCCTCTAACCCGCCTTCAGAACACTTCCCACCCCCTAATACTCCTCCCACTCCCCTTCTCCTACCTAACACACCCACTACCCATTTAGCTGCAATTATAACTCCTCTAATCACACATGCTACACCCTCTCATACGTTTCCACCAATTACTACACCAGAGCATACTACACTCCTGAGCACACCTACCACACCTCTTCTCCCACCACCAACCACTCCTACTACCTATAGATCCATGCCTACGATGTGCCCAACACTCTACTCATCACCCCCCCCTTCTCCTCCCTTGCCTTCATCAGATTTCACACCAAACTGAGCCAAACCTCCTAAACTCATACCTCGGTCCACCACCACTACCGTTTCAAACAACACTTTGGAGAATATTTTGTCCACTCTTCTCCAAATTAAAGACGAACTTCATACTTACAAAGAGTTGATCTCGAATCAACCCAGGCACCCCACAACCCCTCAGAACCCTTTCACCCAACAAACCTGTCACCCACCCTCCACTTTCATACAAACAGAATCCTCCTTACTGGACCTCAATCCCTCTCGTAATTCTGCCACCCGCCCTCTGCGAAGCATCAATCCACTTTCGGCATACGACATACGCTCCCTCCTGCACTCCTATGATCTCGCAATCACGACCCACATAGCCCCCACATACCTTCCCATCCCTACTATCCACCCCAACCCTCACAGGTCTTCCACACAGAATGATAGATGTATCGTTGCCAATAATTCTAAAAAAGTTACGCTCACTCCAGACCCCTCCTCCTCGCTTACACTTTTGAACTGTAGATCGGCCCCTAGACACGCATCAGACATTGCCGACCTCATTATCGCACATTTCCTCAACCTGACCATACTCACTGACACCTGGTTAACTGAATCTTCCTCACCAGTCATTGACATTCTAGTTCCCCCTAATTACCACATCATCAGACTGGATAGGAGTGGCAAGATAGGGGGTAGAATCGCATGCATTCACTGGAGCAACCTCTCAGTAATTAGAGCCATATCCCCTATTTTCTCCTCCTGTGAACACTTCTGCCTTGACATCAACAGCGAAGGTAATCCTGTATGCTCCCTACATATTATCTACCACCCACCAGGGGACAACCTCACCTTTACTGAACCCTTCATGGACATGATCACAACAAACTCTGAACGACTACACACTCAAGCATTCCTTGGTGATTTGAACCTCCACTGGAACAATCACAACGACTCGGTGGTCAATAGTCTCAAAAAATTCCTCAGCGCTCTAGACCTCACCCAAATTTGCAACAGCCCTACACACGATAAAGGCTCTATCCTGGATCTAATAATTTCCAAAGACAACTCCATCCAACTCGAGTCAATCCAACCCTGTGACTGGTCTGACCACCACATTATCACATTCTTCATCAATGAAAAAGTGAAATCTAACCCGGTTCAATCCACCAGACCAAAGGTCGGGAAGAGAGACTTGAAGAAACTCAATCCCAACTCTATACCTTATCCCAGTTACAATGTTCTCCTACCTCCCACCGGCGCCTCTGACGTACAGGTTCTCACTGACCACTACCTCAAGTTGATGACTTCTATTTTCAACGAGGTTGCCCCCCTTCAGTTAAAGAGAGTCTCCTCTAAAAACTCTAAACCATGGTACGACGGGCTGCTTAACTAAGACAGACGAGCTATGAGACTGGCGGAACGCAATTGGAGATCAGTCCCTTCAGCTATGCACCTCAAAACACTTAAGAAAAACAGAAATGCTTACTTTAGAAAACCAAACGCTCGAAAGCAGCTTTCTTTAGCCACTAGCTTGACCAAGCAAGAAACCGACAAAAAAAACTGTTCAGGTTAATCAAAGCTCAATCCAAGGATGAACCTCAAGGACTACAAAACATTTCTAGTACACTACCGACCTGTGAACAATTCTCTACTTTCTTTAATCTAAAAACAGACAACATCAGGAAAGATCTCCTCACTGATATAAGAATAATACTCTAGCCCCCACAGCAAAACGCCCCTAAAAAACAATGCTTCGTGGTCATTATTCGAAACTTACTCAGAAGAATCTATAGGCAAGATTCTCAGTACTCTGAAGCCCTCCAATCCCCTCACTGATCCTCTACCCGCAAACGCTGTAAAGGACTTTATCCCATTGCTTCTCCCGCTCTGGACCAAAATCATTCATAGCTCACTTCAACAAGGATGCATACCGGACTCCCTCAAAGTGGGACAAGTATCGCCCATACAAAAGGAACCCACAGCAGACCACACCGAGCTGAACAACTATTGCCCTATCACCAATATCCCTACCTTGGCTAAACTAATAGAAAAATGTGTACACCTCAGACTGACAAAACACATTGAGCACTTTGACCTCCTCAACTCACACCAATCAGGCCTCCGAGCAGGCCACAGTACGGAATCAGCCATGACATACATAATTGATGACACGCTTCAAACTCTCGATCAGAACGGTACTTGCCTCCTCATCCTACCTCTCATCAGCCTTTGATACAGTTAAACACGAGAACTTACTCGATCTGCTGAATCTCAGAATGGGTCTATCAGGGACAGGACTCAAGTGGTTTAGCTCCTTTCTGCATAACCGGACTCAGAAATTCATGATGAACAATACTATGTCCACACCCAATTCATGTAACACTAGGTGTCCTACAAGGATCCTCCCTATCCCCAACATTGTTCAATCTAATCATGGAACCACTCATGGCACTGCTTCAAGCATCTAATGTGCAATTTCACTTGTACGTAGACTATACCCAACTCTACCTTAAAATACACACCCCTGAAGACATCAAACTACTCAACACAACGCTTAGGAACACACAGACTTGGCTGGCAGAGAATCATCTCAAACTTAAAGCTCTAAAAACTGAATTCCTCCTAATAGCACCTCCCACCAAAGTCCCCATTACTCAGACCTGGCTTAATCATCTCACTGCACTCAACGTTCAACCTACTATTGTGGACTCAGCAAACTCTTTAGGCGTAACCCTCAATTGCAATCTCAATATGCAACTTCATATCAGCAATGCAACGAAGAGAGCTAATTTCCAAATCAACACATTGCGGAAGCTGAAACCCCTCCTCCCAGCCAATGACTTCAGGACTGCAGTCCAAGCCCTAGTTATCCCTCGAGTGGATTATGGAAGTGATGCCCTCTGTGGCATTCCCATTTTGACAACCGCACCCCTAAGAGCCTCTATTAATGCTGCAACGAGACTAATCACGGGCTCAAAAAAACGCTCACACATCTCTCCCGACTTAAAATCCTTGAACTGGCTGCCATACGAAGCTAGAATACACCTGAAAATTGCATGCATGACACACAAGGCTATACATCACAACTTGCCCAGTTACCTCGCTCAGAAACTGACAATCTCGGGTGGCTCAAGAGTCACATGAAGCGCAGAAAATCTTCTTTTGGAACCTCAAAGATTCCACAAGAAAAAAACATATAAACGCTCCTTCTCAGGGATGGCGCCCAGGATCTGGAATCCCTCTCTCCAGAAATCAGACTTATCTCATCCACGGCATTCTTCACAAAAGAAGTAAAATCGCTCCTCTTAGCAAAATTCACCTGAATATTGCCTAACGAAATCTCGTAGCTCATTATTTTTCCTCCCATGACTATGTACAGCCAGACCACCTATGCACCGTTGCTACCTGACCTTGTTTCTATTGTTAACCATTTGCTCATCTTTGCACAAAATGACTTGTTTAATTATTACTCCTTTGTCTTTTTATCCCATTTGTGTGTAAAGCGCTCTGATATCCGTAAGGATCTTGTTCGCGCTCTATAAAACTTTCAAAATAAATAAAATAAAAATTAAGGACACTTAGAGGGGAACTACGATGGAACCCTTTTAGACTTAGACACTTCGAGAGTCAAGACCCACGGGAGCACCAGAGTACTCGTGTTACCTCACCCAGGGAAGCCGGGTGCATAGGTATCTGTAGGTGTTGGGATTTGTTGTCAATTCCAATGGAGAGTTGCGAAGAACTGCTGCAGGCGACCAGAGGAAAAATGTCCAGGTGGGTCTAAGGGGGGATCGGAGATCTGAAGAACCTGAAAGCAGAGGGGACAGAGTCTGGGTCACTAGCCAGTGACCAGGATGGTGACAGGAAGATGCCAGCCGATGTCGGGTGTTTTAACCCCCTCGATGCTCATGACGAGCTCAGCTCGTCATGAGGTACACTGCTCGTGTGCTCATGATGAGCTGAGCTCGTCATGACCACACCCATTTCCATTATGGCCCAGCACAGGAGAGGAGTATCGATAGCAGCGATGGTGTTAAGGTGAAAGAGGTGAAGCTTGACTCGTCAGCCACGAGGAGCAGGAGGCATCAATGACAACCAGGAGCTGGATTTGAGCTATCCCACTAAGAATGTTGAGTGCTACAGCATTGGTATCCGGATTGGACCCAACAAGCCTTGGCAACAGCAACCCACGCAAGATGACAAGATTGGCTTTGGTGCAGGCCAGCAAGGTCTGAGGGACTCACCCTTTGGAGGGGAGTCAGAGCACATCTGGAGCAACCAGGAGAGCTCAAGAAACAAAGTATTTCCTTCGTGGGGACCCACTAGCCAACAGACTAGAGATCACGAAGGAGCTTGAAGCGGAAATGCATAGAGCGGGCCCTTGGAACACTCGTGGAGTGTAGGCCTCTGAGCTTTGGTGCAGAAAGTGCTCGGGACAGGGGCTTCAAAATCCCCAATGACCACTTTGGGAAACTTCGGGAAGTAGGTACAGCTGCAAACTTGCAGGATGTCCAGGAGTTCCATCCCCACATCTCTAGTGTCCGCTACAGGTCTCAGCTCAGCTGGGAACTCGTGTCAGCTTCAGAGATGTCTGGAAGTCCATGTCCTGTGTCACAGATTCTTCGGTATCCGGCGGGAGCCTCAAAAATGCCTACCGGCAAGATGCTTCTTTGGTGCCTGTTTGAACAGGGAGGTCATTCCTTAACCTCAAGGGAGATTTCTTCTGTCTTCCAGTCAATATTGAATGTCAAAGGTCCAAGATTTATGTTTCAGAGTTTTGTCCGGGGTAATCTAAAGTCCTAGGAACTGGCTTCCTATACTTACACTAAGTTTAGGGGATGGACTAACTCTAGGGTCCCACCTTGTGTGCCCCAGGCAGTGTCTGAACAGCATTCACTGAATGCAACCCACCCTGCCCCAATACTCTTAAGCCTGTCTGGGGAGGTGCTGGCACCTCCCTGGACAGGAAACCTATTGTCCAGGCCTCCCTTGCCAGAGTTTCGTCCAGCAGCAGGAGGTCAGACTCGTGCCTGTGGCAGGGGGGGGGGGTAGTATTCCAAAGTGTTTGACACCAAACACAACATGTTTTGATAAAGCCAAACCAAAGTTACCATTAACACGAGGATTATAATGCACTTAAGAGTATATGGTATGGCTATATCATAGAACAGCTATAAGGAGATCCTTCCGAAAGCTGCAGAGGGGCTCAGCTCATGCTAGGGCACCCTCTCACACAAAACCAAGCACTCTGCCTCCAGGATTGTCATGGCCTGCCATAGGAGTGACTTGTAGGTTCATACGTGTCTATATATATAGGTAGATATAGGTATACTATATCCAAGTAAGGGGTGCTTACACCACCTTACCCAGGCTGCAAGTGCAGAGCTGTGATGTAATTTTGGAAGGCTTCCCAGGAGTGGCATAATACATGCTTCAGCCCCTGGTAGGGGATGCCCATGCCCTTGGTACCTAAGGTACCATATACAGGGACTCACAAGGGTAACCCAGTAACCAATCTGGTATGTAGCTAAAGAACATGCAATCCATTTTGTATAGAGAAAACAGATAGACTGGGGCCTTGAATAGCAGGATCCCAGTCCAACGAAGTCGAAAACCAGCAAAACACTAGGCAAAAAGTGGAGGTAACCATATAGTCAGATTCCACCTTCCTATACGCGGTGTGCACGCTCTGTGAGGCCATGAAGCCCACATTACGTGGTATAGATACTAGCTTTTGCTCGGCAGCATGCAAAACCCGTAGACAATCTCTAATTCAATTAGAAGCACAAATTATGAAGATGGAGCAGCAGACCCAAGGTGCAGACGGAGCTGTGGCATGCCGATAGATGCACCTACTTGAGCAACAATACCATAGCATGTTGATAGATGAGGCATGGGTGGCATGGCTTGCTACACAGAGTAGAATATATGAGTGGGGCGAAAAGTCTGGATGACTTTTATATAAATTCTGTCAACAGGCACAAGTGCATGTTCCACTCCTGGGGATCCGTGATTTTGCTGGGGCGGTTGTGACTGACCCAAAGGCACTCACAGATAGTTTTGCAGACTATTACCAGTCCCTTTATACAGCACTGGAGGCTCTGTATGCCTCTGTCATTGACCAGTTCTTTATAGAACTTCCCCCGCACGCTCTCTCTGATGAAGGTCGCAACTCACTTGACTCACCACTAACATTAGAAGTATTCACCAAAGCTATAGTAGACTTACACCCGGGAAAAGCACCAAGCCCGGATGTGATTTTTATAAAACCTATACAACTCTACTAGGCCCACACTGACTCACAGCCATATAAGAGGCGGCACAGATGACACTTATGCCCCCAGACTGGCGGCATGCAGAAATAGTTGTGTTTCACAAATCAGGGCACCCAACGGAATTGCATGCTTCTTACAGACCAATATCTTCATTGAACATTGAAGCAAAACTTATAGCTAAGATGCTTGCTAAAAGACTGCTGACACACCTCCCTGACTTTATTCACCTGGATCAGGCCAGATTCATGCCACATCAGGCCTCAAGGCATAACATTCGTCAAGCCCATAATGTGATAGCTGCTGTGGACCGTCTTGGTGGCCCAGCGGGTCTTTTATTGGCCGATATTGACCGCATGTTTGATTCGGTCAGTTGGACATATCTATTTATTCTATTGCAACATCTTAATTTTGGCCCCAGATTTCTATCCTTTATTTGTATGTTATATAATGGGTTAATAGCCTCTGTGCGTATATCCGGCAGGGTATCCACCCCATTCCCCATCACCTGTGGCACTCGCCAAGGCTGTCCTTTATCTCCGCTGCATCAAGCTGTTGGCGGCCTGGGTATGCATGGATGCCCTAATCAGAGGCTTCGAGTGGTCAGCAGAGGTCTCTGATAGAATGGCACTCTACGCTGATGATATTCTTTTTTTCCCTTCCGACCCCTAAAGATCAGGACCCCACATTTTGCAGATTATGGGGATATTTGGCGAAACCTCCGGTCTATACATGAACATTAATAAATCCATCTTGTGGCCTCTGCGCGGCCTCGAGTCCGATTATAGCTGGGCTTCAGATCTCTCCCAGACCTGTGAAGGCATGAAATACTTGGGGGTGTTTGTGACCGACCGACAAGAAATATCTAGATCAAGACTTATTGACACAGTCTTTGCCAGGGTAAAAAAGGAACTCAAGTCATGGGCGGGCTTACCCTTATCTTTGTGCGGTCGCTTGGCTATTTTTTTAAAAATAATTCTCTCCCTGGCTCCTTTATCAATTGCATAATCACCCCTATATTATGCCACAGCTCTGGCTCAGGCAGCTGAATACTATGCTCAATGAGCTTCTTTGGAGCGAAGGTACAATTAGAATAGCGCTGCAGACTTGTTTCATATCTACCTATTGTGGGGGCATTGCTGCGGCCGACATTCAGTCGTACTATGCTGATTCCCATCTACAGGTGCTTACTGACTGGTGGTACTCCCCCCAGGGCGAGCAAGTGAATGAGCTGGAGAGACGGCTTCTGGGTGACTCCTCACTATAAGTGTAAAAATAAAAGGCCCACTGCTACTAATAGGAAGTTCCTCTTGGCAGGGAAATAATACATAATGTAAATTCCTAGGGCAACTTCAACAATAATAATAAACAGAACCACTTTTATGCCAAGAGAGACAAGAACAAATGGAAATGGAAAGGTACAAAAATAATTATTAATTAATAATGATATATTCTATATTCCAGCATTAAAAATAAGCAGACCACATACATGCCAAATCCATCTCATCATTCGTACTAATATATACATATGCAGGTGTGAACAACACTTGAAAACTCATCAATCAAAATATTCTGTGCATGTTCTGATATGTTTTATCTTTTCAACATAATGATTGTTTAAATGTTTTCCATAGATGAGCCTTGTATGTAGGCTTTTAATACAAAGGTATGTATCTGTGTCATGAAGCGACTACCTTCTAAATCTTTTATGTCAAAATAGGTGGGACAAAGAAGACACAATGGCTCTATCCCTAGATGCCACAATGACGTTCAATTTAGTAGAGTAGGATTATCTGTTTCCTTGAAGGAAAAGATCTGGCATTAGAAAGAACTTTATATCCATGGTCAGAAGACTGTATCAGTCCCCCATGGCAATGATGAATTTTAATAGCTTCCTAATGGATAGGATTTCAATTAGCAGAAGTACCAGACATCTACTCTTTTTTCTGGAATTCAAGCTCTTCATGTTAGTGATTATGAGTTCCTCAGGAGTCACAATGAAAGTAAGAGAAATTAAAATGAGGCTGTGACCCTATTAAATACAGCTGACTAAATGTGACTCTGGTATTTTCTTACATGCTTTAACGAAAATCATTTCTATGCTCTTGCCCATCTCAGGGTACAAGATAAACTGGAATAAAATTGATACGTTACCTATGACACAACACACAACTGAGAGATCTGTTGCAGGCTTAACCAGTCAAGTGAGTATGCTGCAAACTGAAATACTTCAGTATACTAGTGAGTGGTGATATAATCCATATGGGGAAAGATAATCTATCTGTGCTGATTGAGTCAATAAAGCTGCACTTTACAAAATGGAAGAAATATCAATAATCCATTATAGGACAAAATGGTGGTGGATCACAGTTTATGTTTATGTTTTTGCCATGTTACCTTTTAGGATTTAGCAAACACAAGGAGATGATGGACGAAGCGCTGAACTTTTCAGACACTCACCCCCAGTCACAGATCTGGGTTGAATCCATCATCATTCTTTAGCTCAGTTCGCAACCTCAGTTAAGACCCAGCTATATGCAAATTAGTCTTGACCCTGTGCCTCATGGGAACAGTCCGGCCCAACCTGCCAAGCCAGGTCTATCCTGAACCAAAAACAAGCATCCTGGGACCTGTTTCTGGGTAACACCCTTCTTCAGCCAGGCTAGATTGAATCCAGTGGCAAAGTGAGCAAGGACCTACGTCTGGGCATAAACAAAATACTGTGCACACGAAAGATTCAAGTTGTCTCCAGGTGGAGACTTAACTATGAGCAATGTTAACGAAAAGATACATTTGATTCGTTTGGTGAAAATGTGGTATTTAATCGTGGAATGAATGTTCAGTACATCCAAGTAGCAAGTAGTAGACAAAATTAGATGAAGCCGACACGTGTTTTGTCACAGCGTGAAGCGGCTGTGGCTCATTAGGGCTCAAGTGCACAGTGTGCGAAAGGAGGGGTCAATGGTGTGCGCGGTAATCGCAAGCGCCTTGTGGGTACAAATGGAGATGGGTATATCTCCAACTTAGATATCTGAAACGGGTTGCACGGGTCCGTGCAGGCATTACCGTCGGCATCCGGGTTGTGGATACCCTGCCAACTAAGGGTGAACAAAGCAAACACAAGGAAATGATGGACGGAGCACTGAAACTTTTCAGACACTCACCCCCAGTCACAGATCCAGGTTGAATTCATCAACATTCTTTAGCTCGCTTTGCCACCTCAGTTCAGACCCAGCTATATGCAAATCAGTCTTGACCCTGTACATCATGGGAACAGCCCAGCCCGAACTGCCAAACCAGGTCTTCCCTGAACCGGAAACAAGCATCGTGGGACCGGTTTCTGTGTAACACCCTTCATCAGCCAGGCTCGCTTAAATCCAGTGGCAGTTCGGGGTGGGCTGTTTCCATTGGGCGCAGGATCAAGACTGATTTGCATATATCTGGGTCCAAACTGGAATGGCATGGTGAGCAAAAAAAATGATGGATTTAGGCCCAGATCTCTGTACTGGGGTGAATGCATGACACTGTTCTGCATTCTGTCCATCAATTGTTCTTTTTGCATTTGTCACCCAGAGTGGGAAGGGTACGCCCAGACGTGGGACCTATGCTCTCCATGCCACTGGAGTCAAGCTATCCTGGCTGATGAGGGCTGAAATCCTGAAACCGGTCCTAGGATGCTTGTTTCCAGTACAAGGAGGACCTGGCCTGGCAGTTCGGTCTGGACTGTTCCTATTGGGCGCAGGTTCAAGGCTGATTTGCATATGGCTGGGTCCAAACAGGAATGGCATGGTGAGCAAAAAAGCGATGGATTTAGGCCCAGAGCTCTGTACTGGGGTGAATGTATGACACTGTTCTGCATTCTGTCCAACAATTGTTCTTCTTGCATTTGTCACCCCGAGAGGGACAGATGTGTTCAGACGTGGGTCCCCTGCTCTCCATGCCACTGGAGTCAAGCTTTCCAAGCTGATGAGGGCTGAAAGACGGAAACTGGTCCTAGGATGCTTGTTTCCAGTCCATGGGGGACCTGGCCTGGCAGTTCGGTCTGGATTGTTCCCATTGGGCGCAGGGTCAAGACTAATTTGTATATTGCTGGGTCCAAACTGGAATGGCATGGCGAGCAAAAAAAAACAATGGATTTAGGCCTGGATCTCTGTACTAGGGTGAATGTATGAAACTGTTCTGCATTCTGTCCATTAATTGTTCTTTTTGCATTTGTCACCCAGAGAGGGACGGGTATGCCCAGACGTGGGTCCCTATGCCACTGGAGTCAAGCTATCCTGGCTGATGAGGGCTGACAGCCCGAAAACGGTCCTAGGATGCTTGTTTGCAGTCCAGAGAGGACCTGGCCTGGCAGTTCGTACTGGACTGTTCCCATTGGGCGCAGGGTCAAGACTGATTTGCATATGGCTGGGTCCAAACTGGAATGGGATGGTGAGCAGAAGCAAAAAAACAATGGATGTAGGCCTGGTCTCTATACTGGGGTGAATCTATGACACTGTTCTGCATTCTGTCCATCAATGGTTCTTTTTTGCATTTGTCACCTTTTAGGATTACACACTTGTTTTTACTGTCTGGTGCACACTTTATCAAAACCTGTGTTTTGGATAGAGATTCCCCAAGATTGAACATGTCTAAAATATTTGTATATACTACTTCGGGGAGGAGGGAGTAAGTCTTCCTCATACTGAACTGTATTACTAGGCTCAGAAACTTTCTCAGTTGGAATTTCACTTTAGCCCTGACTTGGAATTTCCATATTCCTTGGTTCTAGAAAAATATTTGCAGAATGATGTGAGAGGGCTTCAGGTTCCATATAAACATCAGAAGTACAGACATTAAAAGTTCTGGGGTCATAATAGTGAATACTCAGTTTCCACATTGGGACTTCTATGCAAATAGACTAGGTACTACAAAGCTGTAGGAGTCGGAGCAGTGAGCAGGGGCAGTGAGCTGTGTACAGAGTGCTGTGCTCAGGATGGGCGCTGAATGGTCACGTCATCTACCGTACACTGGGAAAACAGATAGAACCTGTGCCTCTACACTGAAACTGTAAACTTGGTTTGCAGTCGGTGGAGCAAAGCGATGCAGCTGAGCATAGGGGAGCCCGATCTGGTAAGTGTCCACAGTGAGTAGAAGCGGCTGGCAGTAGGCCGTTGCAGCTTACTTGTGTAGGGGCGCCATCCCGCTAAATGGTTGCCTGCCTCCCACAAAGCACTTGCCCTCCCCAGTGCGGCAACTGTGCCAGTTGTTGGCATTTCCTCTGTCTTCTTACCTGCTTCAGTCTGCCTGACCAGTTTACTCTCCTCTGGCATGCTTCCCCCAAAACGCCTACTTTCCCTGTAATGCAGTACCCCAAATTACAGTGAACTTATTTGGGACTGGGTTGCAGTGGTGCAAAGTATAGGAAGTTTGAACAGCACCTACAGGGGCTGGAGTGTGTAAAATTATTATAAAAGTTCAAACCAAGCTCTCAACACCATGCACCATTTAATATTAAATCTTAAGGAAAGAAGGCTGATCACCCAGCTTATACATTCTGTAAGGTGATGTGCTCATGCTCCCTGTCTCACTTTGTGTGAATGCACTTTGTCTAAATGTAAATGTAAATGTAGTGCTTATATAGCGCACAAATCACCCCCGAAGGGGTCTCAAGGCGCTGTACGCATACCGCCGTGGAACCCTTCCTGGCCTTTCCCCGTGAAGTGTCCACTCCTGGGCACCCCCAAGGTGAAGCCAGGCATCCTAACACTGTTGGAGCCGTTGTGGAGATTAAGCAAGCTATTGCCCAGAGTTGCAGAGTGGGACCCATGATTAGAATAGACACTGAGGCGAGAATTATCAGGTCCGGGGAAATTGAGCCCAAGACCCGCCAAGGCGGGAATTGAAGCCTGGTCCGTGCCAGACCTCTGCATAAGGGTCTGCCGCTCTAACCATTGAGCCACACTTCTCCACCTACCTGAGACTTAGACCATTAGGCTCACAATGGGTCCATTGTGGATTTGAAATAGGGAAGGTAGCTGCACCCAACAAAGCAAAAATGTATTATAAAAGAAAGGCAACGTTCACCCCCTAAACCTGGTAGTAAAGCCAATGATCATAACGAAAAGAGGAACCCCTGTCTCTTTCTTCCCATTCTAAAGATGGAAGTTCATTAATAAAATCTCCAATATGTGACAGAAAACAGAGGGCCCACCAAGAGACATGCCAGTCCCCAAATGCCCTCCCATTGAACAGGGCATTTCAACCTCAACAAAAACCACATGGTACCCAGGATTATACATTTCTCAATGGTCGGCTCAGTCTGAGGTACTGGGGAAAATATTATTTCAATTCATCAATTCGTCTTGAAACATAAAGCAGATTTATGGCCCTGTTTCACATCAGAAGGCATGGAAACAACGTGTGCAACCTCTGAGTAGACAGCAAAACCTAGTTTTCCCTAAAGAACTCTCCCATTGTTGTCAATAGCAGTGTCTAAGGGAGTGAAACCAGGAGACCAGAGAATAGGATAACCAGAGATAATTGTACTGTCCTCAAATATTTACCCTATTTCCCTTTTGCTGTTTCCTGTCCCCCCTTCTACACGTTACACACTTGAGTAGTTATGGGGCAATTACGGAAACAATGGCACAGGTGCTCCATGAACTGGACCTTGAGAAATGCAAAGCATCTCTTGTAAATAGTAACACATCTACTCCCCAGACAACATATGATTCCCCATTAGGAGAGCCTTTTAGTTTCACATTAAATGGCATGGATGCTAAATCCCTAGAAGTAAGCATGGGCGAATTTTGCGAATTCGTGATTCGCTAATTTGCGTATTTACGAAGTCGCAATCTGCAAAATTCGTGAACTTTTGCGAATTTGCGGATTTTTTTATTTTTTTTGTATTTGCAAGGGTTTCAGCCAGTTCGCGAGGGTTTTTTACCAGTTCGCAAACGCGAACTTACTTGGGTCGCATCTGTCGCGACCATGTTGTTTCTACGTCTGGTTCATCACAGCACCCTCTGTTTCACCACTGCCACCCTCTGGTTCACCCATGCCACCCTCTGGTACATCACTGCCACCCTCTGGTTCATCACTGTAGATTATGGGGGAAAAGCACACCTACCCTGCCTCAACTTACATGAATTAATTTGGGGCTGATTAATGTGTCACTGAATTTGAGCTGGCACCTGCTTCCTTAGCTGTAAGTGCTTCCCGATTAATGATGAGCATGAACTTTTGCACCTGCTAAGTGCTTTCAGTTTTGCAAAATTCGTTAGCACACCTGCCCTGCCTCAACTGACATGAATGAATAAGGGGGTGATTAATGTGTCACTGAATTTGAACTTCCAGTCTGGCACCTGCTTCCGTATCTGTAATTGCACAGGACCTTTGTGGCATACTTGTAGCTATTCTCTGAGCCTGCTGTGAGGGTCAGAGCAGGGTCATAGAATAGTTGCAAGTAGGCAACTGAACTCTGGAGGGGGCCCTCAGGAAGCACTACAGGGAATGGTTACTAATGATGAGCTTGAACTTTTGCACCTGCTGAGTGCTTTCAGTTTTTCAAAAATCGTTTTTCTGCAATTTTGCGGGATTCGCGGGGGCGAATTTGCGTGAGATCGAATTCGGAAACCGCGATTCGTGCGAATATGCGATTTTTTTTGTGGCATGTTAGTTCGCGTGGTTTTTTGCATTTTCGCAAGCAGCTTGTAGCGCAACAACGCGAAGTTACCCTAGCGGTCGTACATGGGCGCGGCCATCTTGTTTACGTGACGTATTTCCGTTTCCAGGCGCTATGTGTAATCTCGCAAAGTGTGCGGCTCGCTAGTACAAGTTCGCGTGTGATCGCGGGGAAAATCTAGCACGAACTTCTCCTGCGGTCGTGAACGGGCGCGGCCATCTTGTTTTTCATTCATTGCTATGGTTCTGGGCATGCTTTCTGTATCCTCTCTCAATCTCTGCCATCCTTTGCTTGTTTGAAGTTTTTTTAAATCTATTTTACTTATTATCTATCCCTCTATTTTTCTAGCTCTATATTTTTGTGTTTTCTGCTACTTTTGGTTAATTTTAAACTACTTTTTTAAACTCTTTTCTTTTCTTCTTCCCTATTCTATTTCTTATTTCTTATTTACCTTCCTTTCTGCCCAGACCATGGTAAAGGGAGCCAGGAAGCAGCCCGAGAAGGGGAAGGGTCCCGCACCCCGTGCCCGGCTCCCATGCGGGCGTTTGAGGGGGGAGCTAGTGATGCCACGGGAGATCTTTAGCGTGGAGGAGGTGGCCGCACTAGTGTACTATGTACAGCGCTGCATCCCCAGGACCATCGCGGCAAGCGGCAAGATCGCAAGCGGCTCCGGGCTCCGGGAGCGCCGGAAGCGGTGGGAGAAGGTGTGCCGGGCAATGTATCAACACTCTCGGGTCCGGCGCACCTACAACCAGCCCACCCACCGTTGGACGGATCTCCTGGACCGGGAACGTGACCTGCTCGACCTGCTCAGCGTCAAGATCCCCGGGCTTGGTGAGTAGTAGTAACTATTTCATCACTACTCTGTTTTCTCCTGCTCTGTGTGTTATTATATTGCAAATTTTTGTTTTTTACCAAGAGCAATAATGCTGCCGATTACATTGTAGGTAAATTATATTTCAAAATCTTCTGTGCATTTCAGGTGCACTGATTTCCTCCTCAGTAGCGTTGCTACCATGCTTATTTGTTTTCGATTTTTTGTTCATTTCATTGGCCTGAGAAATTATGTATGAGTGCAGTTTACAGAATTGCGAAATGCTAGACACTAAGGGGCAGATTTGCAATTACCGGCGCATCCCTTCAAAGTAGGAGGGATGCACCAGTAATTGTGCGCCACGCCACCGCCCAAAACGTCACCAAAGCGTTATGGATCTGTGCCGTAAAGGCGGGGCATTGCTGGAGTTGCGTCGCAACGATGGCGCAGCTCTAGCAATGCTCTGGGGTGCCCAATCTCCCCAATGCTGCATCAAGCCGTACGTCTGCTTCAAGCAGGTGCAGGGTTTGAGTGACGCTTCATTGTCCTAAAAGTGACTGATTGAAATCTTGTAGATTTCCCTCAGCCACTTTTAGGATGCGTTCCTGCGCAGGAACGCCCTCCCTTGCACCGGAACGCCCCCTGATGGCGCAGGGCTTTACAACATGATGCATCTCCCATATGCGTCACGTTGTTAATATACGCCGCACCATGGCGCCTCTTTTGTTCTGCCGCTGCGTCACAAAAGTCACGCAACAACAGAGCAAAAGAGCCGCAAGGGGCTTGTAAATCTGCCCCCTACAAACTCAAGTCCAGTCCATCCTTTGTACACCTGGCAATAAGAAGAAATAGTGGTGGTGGAATGATAGTTTGAGTATTTTAATGACTGGTTAATGTAGTAGGAAACTTTTTAGTGTTGTCACTGATCTGCAATCATGATGGAGTTTGTCTGTCACTTCGCGTGCTGCGGACTGCTGCCTGCCAGTCCAAGGCGAACCTTTTTAATAGTTTGTTTAGTGAGTTACATAACTTTCCAAGTCGACGGTCAACAAATCAAGCAATACTAATATATCGTAGTAGACCGCATGAGATAGGTCAATATATCCTGTGGAATAGTTGTCAATTTGCTATTTCGCCCAAATATTTTGTTATTGTTCTTTTGAAATGTTTGATTTGGTTGACAACAATCATCCATGTTTTCGGGTCTTTCTTTCTTTCATGTTGTACATCAGCTCCCCCCAGGGGCAAGAGGACAGAGGAGGAGGTGGTATCAGCTGCTGCTGCTGTAGAAGGCCAGGATCGGTCAGGCGAGGGCTCTTTTGCTGGACCCGGTAAGTTTTCATTTTAATATAGAGTACCTATTTTTTCCAAGCGTTCCTCATTCGATTTTTTCTAAATCGTATTTGATCTTCTTGTAGACTGTATCTAAATTCTTATCCTGCCTCTACTATGACTCCCTGTGGTATTGCTAGATTATTCTTATTAGTCTGTCTGTGTAGCTAACTAGGATTGCACATTTGGCAAAAGGTGTTAAACGAAACTCCCGTTCTAGTCAGCAATAGCTCTATGCACTGAGTGCAGTCCTCTGGGATTGTCCATAATGTCTTTTCAAGTCTTCTAAATGTTTATGCTTTGACAATTCCCAACAATAAAATGTGAATGACCACCAAGAAAGAATAAGATACTACTTTACTTTTGGTTTCGATAGGAGGACAATCCATACTACTACTGTTGCAGGGACAAATCTGCTCAAACAGAATAATGGACACTAAATAGTGCATTGTTTATCAATTATAATAGGCCCAGGTAGACTTTCCACATACCTCAGTGATAACAGACTTTGAAGAACCCCCAATCTCCTTACTGACTAGATAGTGTAGCAGAGTAATTTAGCTCTCGAATTCATCGATGATTGATCCCCAATGATGATTATCCAACGCAGGACAAGAGTACGGAGTCAGAGTCCAGAAGTGGCAGAGGCACGGACTCATGCTTGCAAATTGCAAAACCTTTTGCTCAGTCACTCGTGACCAAAACCAAAGAGTCTATGTAAGTTTTAAAGCTTTATTTAAAGTAAAAACATTTATTAAAATCAAGCTTGTCATAAAACATAAACGGTTGATTGAAAATGGAAAAGTGCTTAGTGATTTATTTCACACATTTATTGTGGGCGAGCCGAGCCCTCACCAGGTTTGAACTTTCATTTTTCTTTTTGGTGCTGAATCGTTGGTCACTCCGTCTTAGTGATGATGATCTGATCTTGCTCTTGTTCTTAGAAGTGAAGCTTCTGTCTGTTATGAGAAAAATGGTGCGTGTTAAAAAGCAAGCATTCATCAGTTGTGCCAAAAAGTGCAGCAAGACAACACCCTTCCCTGGAAAAAGGGACATTTTTACTTTAGAGTAGACAGTCACAAATTATTAGATTGGTCTCTGTATTCACATTTCTTCATTCCTAGACAAAATACTAGTGAGTGGTGTATGTCTATGACTTCTAACATTCTTAAATGTACTTTGTAGGTGGAACATCTGGTGCTGGGCCCAGCGCAGAGGTGGAGGAGGACACTTCTGGGGAGGAGGCGGTGCAAGTGCCGGAGGAAACTGCTGTGAGGGTTGCCACGGTAGTGGCAGGCAGTGGTAAGCTCTTATATTCCTTACTTATTGAGATTGCAGACTGCAGAGTGTGCTCTCTGCACGGGTGTAGTATATATGTTGTACAGTTAAGTTACTGTACTGTTAAGAAGACTTTCAAATTTAGAACAACCAGGTAGAAGACTCCTCTAAATTTACTTCAACTCAGCGGTGAAGTTTTTTTCGAGAATCCAAATCAGATGTGAGATGAACTTGATGGATGGGATGAACAAAAAGAGAAAGAAGGGTGTAAGTAAGTGTGGAAGGACGAACAAGTTACAAGTAATGATGACTGACAAATAAGAATGATACGTGTTTGATTGGTGCCCGAGGTGGCTGGGAAGGAATGTGATGCATAGCTGGGTGAAGGATGAAGCAAGGATGGGTGGAAGGAGAACAGCCTGGGTGGGTGAAACAGAAACTGTATGTGTGCACAATATATCCTTTGGTTGAAATTCAAATGCAAGTCAAGCACGGATGTATGGCTTGCGGTTTCCCAAATAAAATGAAAAGGTTGTTTTTCCATGAGAAAACGTAAGGTTTGTCCAGATGAGAGACATGAAGAAGAATGATTGACATATAGTTTGAATGGATGGATGCCTGGGTCATGGTACTATCTGACTCTTAGATAGCATATGTGTATCTAGAGAGAGTAGACGGTCACTGGATGAACTAAGTGTTACTTTGAAGAGCATGTAACACCGCACCCGCACGTCCGTCCCAGTGTAGGAAAGGCAAGGAAAAGAAGTTTTAATTTTGTCCGAATACTACCATGAATAGTAGCAGTAGTTTGTATTGCAAGCACAGCATATATCTGGCTATTACGATGGCCACTCACAACCTCTGTTAATAAGTTTAGTAGAACTCGGTCATTCATGTGTGGATGTATCACTGTTAACTCAATAAAAAGCAAAGCAACTAAAGTCATCCCATATGTAAGCAAATACATACCATGTGCAGTGATAGATAATCAGATTATTTATCTTCTTCATTTTCCTTTTCTAGTATTCATTGGCACTGTAGGGTGAAAGTTAAATTAATTAAGCAGTATTCCTTGTAACAGAGTATTCTCAGTGCCATCCGTAATAGAAAAGTAAGAGCATCACCACCTGCATGTACTGGACTGGTACAGTAACGCAAGTCTGTCTCACTCATCATGGCGGGCGTCTGTTTTTCTCGGGTGCAAGTTGACGGCGCTGGCATTTTGCCGGCTTTCAGAAGTTAACGTACCAATTTCGCTAAACAAGAGAGAAGAAGAAGAAGAAGACTGGTGTACTGTCATAGTCGACTCTAATGGAGTGAGTCCATAGTGCTTGTAGAATTGATTCCTTAAACTCCCACTAATGTTAGAGCAAGGATGAAGAAGTGGGAGGTTAGATAGAGACTGGCCACAATAGTTATGTACTCCGCTTTCAAGTTGATAGTTCTACTGTGACACAACTTTCTGCTGAATCATTTTGTGTTAATCTTAAAGAGCATTGGTTACAGACTATGTCTTTCTTTCTTCATATAGATGCTCCTTCAAACCAAAACGGAAGGAGCTGGCTAAAAGGGCCCGGCAACGGAGGCTGGAGGCGACTGTCGCCGAATATCGGCGGCTGGTGGCCCAGGAGGAGGGGGACACGCAGTCGACCACAACATCGACCGGGACAGCTGCATCCTCCTCCACGCTCCCTGGGTCACCCAGTCAGCGCAGCAGGTCTCCAGCGGTACAGAGCCGGGGTACCGCAGCCAGCCGCCACCGCCGAGCAGCAAAAAAATCATCTACCCCCCACAGCAGTACCAAAAAAAGGTTGCACCGCCTTTCACTCAGGGTGTCCTACCTCGAGCAGGAGCTGTTGAACACCAAAACCCTGCTCGAGACCCTCCGCAAGGAGCATGCCGACCTGGCCCGAAAAGTGAACAGCAGCCAGCAGTAGGAGGAGACTGTCCCTTGCCCCTTTTTTAAAGACTTCTGGGGGTGGGAATTAGGAGTTGGGTTTTTTGGACTTTTCACAGACATTTGTTGGGGTTAGGGAGTGGGGGTGGGTTGGGTCTTGCGGGAGATTATTTATGTTAGGGATATAAATATACTTTAAACTTTATCTTAGCATACATTTTTTTTTACTGCTTTTGAGGCTGGTGGGTGGGGGTTTAACAGTAAGTTTGTTTTCCTGAAACTTAAGTGGCATCTTGATTCAAGTTGTGTAAGTAATTGCCCAAATGTTTTCAAAACTAAGTGCCTCTCACAGAGTAAGTGAATTCAATAGTCCTAGGATTTTACTAGTACTACCGTCAGTCTCTCGTCTCTCCTAATACTCCATTATACTACCTCCCCCAAACGCTTATCTTACCAGTAATTTGTGTTTGGAAATAGGGCTAGGCACTGGGCTGGCTGCACGGGAAAAGGCAATTAAGGTTGGCAATCCTGGGTGGATGAAATGTCATAATTGCGGTGGTACTAGTGGTGTTACACAGTGGCAGTTGCAGCATATGAAAAAAAAGAAAAGGAAACCTTGTTTGTCCTTACCGTAGCATTAGAACGGTACGATAGAGAATATAGCAGGTGACAGTACACTAGAGCAGTGCCACAATGTAGCCTAACAAATGGTAAAGTATTGAAAGTATAACTACAACTTGCGTTGAATTTCTTTGACATTGGCTACTACTACAAGAAATAGTACTGAAGGTGAAGGACACAGCAGCGTAATCATTTGCCACGTCTAGGAGGAGGATGTTCTTGGTGATCAATCAAGTTGATGGGGCACATGAAAATCTGCTTTCATTTGCCAATAGTCATGGGTCTGTGTCAAGCTGAGTAAGAATATATCTTCGGATTCCTTCACCAGCCTGTTGCTATGACCTTATCCTCCCCAGCAAGTGTGTGGAATTATTGCTGTCATTTAGTCACACATCAATCAAAACCACACAGCCCGGTGGAAGAGGGTTAGGGTTTGGAAAATGGATGGGAATGGGGAATTTTGGGAAAGTTTTGTTGAGAGAAGAAAAAAAAAGCACAGCATGGACAAACAATAATTGAAGATAAACAAATCTTTGGGTACAAAGCTATCCACAAATCTTTTAAGTGACAAAAAGGAAGTGCATGCACTACTGCATGCATGGTTACTGAAAAGTAAGTAGTACTTTCGACAACCGTGAATGAAACAATGCGACAGTTCAGTGCTGCAGTAATAATTATGCGTTTTCACTTGCCTATCTCTGCACTCAGAGAAACACTTCGTACATTAAATTAGGTTTGAAAAATAGCAGAAGTAAAACATACACAATGGCTGTAGGGATGAATTTAGAAGCAGAGATCAAAGAAATGCAGAGTCACACTCATAGAGGTTCACAGCAATAACATTACTTAAAAGATAATTAGAAAAGAACGAATACTGTATCTGTATGTTGTTGTAGTTGTCCTGTTGAATTTGGGAAGTTGCATGCATCCAACCATTCCTCTTATTAGCGGGACTCCTCCATTCCATCTGACGCTCCGTCCATCAATCTTGGTGACCAGAAGACACCCTTTCCACTGCCTGCCTTGCGGATGCTGAATTGCGGCTGGCTAATGTGAAGCCTGACTTCATCCTTTTTTTCCCCATTGCACAGGTTGAACCCCGGCCCGTAATTATTGATGGAAAAACAGGAAGTGATATTAGAACACCACTGACAAATAAATATAAGGTATGTACGCTGTGTAGTGCAAAAAGTCACACTTTGAGTTTCCTAATAGACAGTACAATATTTTTGAAAGTGCGTACTCTGTCTGAGTCTCCTTTTGAAGGATAAATAAGTATGGGCAAATTAATTTAGCGGATCTTTCCCCTCAAGCTAGGTGTACTGTAAACTGTGTTTTAGAACAAAATTAGACCTTCCCAGCAATGCTCCCAGACCCTTACTAAACCCAGTCGCAAAAATGTAGAAGACCCCCAATCAGATCTCAAAAAACGAGGCCTAGTAGAAAATGGTGACAAAACGTACTTTGAAAGTAAAGTAGGCCCAAATCCCCCCTTACCCACCATGGATTGTATTCAAACCACTTGCAAGCAAGCAAAAGTATCCATACCCAGCATTGCTCCAAGACTCGCAAACCCCCCCACAAACACCAGGAACCCCCACAAACAGCCCCCCGAAAACCGTAGAGTGAGCGAAATCTCAGAAAATGCAAAAACTTTTTTCCCAGGGATTGTCTCCAAAACACTTTCTTTCGGGTATTAGACCTTCCCAGCAATGGGCCCAGAACTGTCATCCCAGGCGAAAACAAGTTTAACACCCCCAACAAGCCAAAATGCAAAACCCGGGAAAAGCCACACTTAGAAAACTTTGGGCCTACCTGGAATTCAGTCCAAATGCGATCTGCAGCTAGGCCCCAACTCCCCTTTTCCACCATGGATTTCCTGTAAAACAAATGCAATCAACATTAGAATGTGCCAGCAGTGCTCCCAGACCCCAAAATCCACCCCCAACAACCTAAAAGCCCCCCAAACAGCACCCCAAAGACAGGCAAGTGATCAAAAGCGCAAAAACTTTTTCACCATGAATTTGGTCAAAAACACTTGATTCCGATATTAGACCTTATGAGTTATGCCCCCAGATCCCTGCAGCCACCCGCAAAAAAGCAGAACATCCCCAAACAGGCAAAAAGCAAAAATGGGCCTACCTTCAATTCTGTCCAAATGCGCTGTGCAGCTAGGCCCTAACTCCTCTTTTCCACAATGGATTTCCTGAAAAACAAATGCAATCAACATTAGACTGTGCCAGCAGTGCTCAGAACCCCAAAACCCACCCACAAAAACCTGGAAGCACCCCAAAGACAGGCAAGTGAGCAAAAACGCAAACACTTTTTCCCATGGATTTGGTCCAAAACACTTGATTCCGATATTAGACCTTCCGAGCTATGCCCCCAGACCCCTGCAGCCACCCGCAAAAAAGCAGAACACCCCCAAACAGGCAAAAAGCAAAAATGGGCCTACCTTCAATTTTGTCCAAATGTGCTGTGCAGCTAGGCCCTAACTTCCCTTTTCCACCAAGGATTTTCTGAAAAACAAATGCAATCAACATTAGACTGTGCCAGCAGTGCTCCCAGACCCCAAAACCCACCCACAAAAACCTGGAAGCCCCCCAAACAGCACCCCAAAGGCAGGCAAGTGAGCAAAAACGCAAAACCTTTTTCACCATGGATTTGGTCCAAAACACTTGATTCCGATATTAGACCTTCTGAGCTATGCCCCCAGACCCCTGCAGGCACCCGCAAAAAAGCAGAACACCCTCAAACAGGCAAAAAGCAAAAATGGGCCTACCTTCAATTCTGTCCAAATGCGCTGTGCAGCTAGGCCCTAACTCCCCTTTTCCACCATGGATTTCCTGAAAAACAAATGCAATCAACATTAGACTGTGCCAGCAGTGCTCCCAGACCCCAAAACCCACCCACAAAAACCTGGAAGCCCCCCAAAGACAGGCAAGTGAGCAAAAGCGCAAAAACTTTTTCAGCTCCGATTTTCTCCAAACCACTTTTAGACCTTCACAGCAATGCCCCAGACCCATCAACTCACCCGCAAAGAAGTAGAACACCCCCACAAGTGCAGAGTCTTTCTTCATTGGGCGTAATCCAGTCATCTGCTTTGAGGGAAATAGGAGTCTGGAGGAGGAGGATAGAGGAGCATGTTCTTGTGAACTTGTGAACCTGAGGAATGCAGACTGCGACACCTTCAAATCAATAAGCAAATAAGTGAAGACAGTTCTGCTGATGGGCTTGTTTTTGTGATTAGGTGATTAAAGTTTTTTTTACATAGATTTTGCAAAACAAAGAAAGACAGACACACAGGAATAAAAGTGAATAAGGACGAAAAAGAAAGTTAGTGATTCATTGACTCATTTTCAGGGCTCGGTGTCAGGGAAGAAGAGCTCGTCCTCAAACTCTGCGAATTCAGACGGGAGTAGGTCAGTTAACAGAGAAGAACTTCCCTCATCTAAGTTGGTGTCCTCCTCGTCTTCTTCCTGCGTGCATTCTCGTATTTTGTAATCTGGTGGTATGAAGTGCTGATTCATCTTGATCATTGCTAACCTCTCCACAGTTTTGGGTGAGAGGCGGGTCCTTTTGGAAGTTACAATGCCACCAGCAGCACTGAAAACACGTTCAGAAGACACGCTTGCGAGTGGGCAAGACAAGTAATTTATAGCCAGGTTGGTGATCTCTGGCCACACATCTCTTTCCCATTCCAATACGCATAGACCTCTGTTGAGTCATTCAGATAGGTATGCACCATCAACTCAAGGTTCTCCAGGGTTCCTCCACTTCGCTTACATTTTTCTGGGACTTTTTGAGAAGCAGACCCAAGCTGAGTTAGCCAATCCTCATCTTCACACAATATTACTGTTATGTCTGGTGCAGATGATACGGTTGCTGGTGTCGTTAACGGCTGAGAGGGAAAATCACTCACTTCTGCCATAGCCACAGATGCAGAAGTGCATTTTTCTGACTCCGGATGGCCTGCTGATGCTGATGTACTGCATTTTCCTTCAATTTCCTGCCGTTCTCTTTCAAACCGAGTGGCTGACACAGCTAGCCAATGTTTGTACTTTGTAACATTTGCGTCATGTAAAGGAAAGAATACTCTGCCTGTCACTGCCTTTTTGTACCGTGGATCCAGAATAGTAGCAGAAATGTAATGCTGTTCTGTGTGGATCTTTTCAAGACGTTCATCGCGAAGTAGGCGCTGTAATAACTTCTCCACCAACTCAAATGCTTCTTGCTTTCCATCTTTTTGAAACGTAGAAGACATCGCCTTCAGTTGGTGCTCTAGCATGCGCAACAATGGGATAGCTTTTCCCAAATTACAGTCTTCCCTGCTGACTGCACGCCTGAAGACCTCAAAAGGATGGAGCATGTCTGTCAGGCTTTTAACGAGCTCCCATTGCTCCACCTGTATCCTCAGGTCTATCATAGGTGTACCCAGTTTAAAGAAATACTGATCGACTACCGCATACTGCTCATACAAACGCTCAAGCATGTAGAAGGTTGAGTTCCAACGTGTTACCACCTCCTGGATGAGTGCTTTCACTGGCACTTTACGTTCATGTTGCAGGCACCTCAGCTGCTTCCGGGCCTTAAAAGAATGGTTGAAATGTGTGCACATTCTTCGGCAGGTGGTCAGTAACTCGTAGACTGGACTTTCTTCACTCAAGAATTTTTTAACAACCAGGTTTATACAGTGCGCCAAACACGGCACTCTGAAATGGTCACCCTTATCCATGGCCTTAACTACATTGGCGCCATTATCCGTGGAAACATAACCAATCATGCGTTTTCTTGGGGACAGCCATTGAAAGACCTTTGTGTTAATATCATGCAAAATGTTTTCTCCTGTATGATTTTTCTCCATGGCAAACATGGCTAGTGTTGCATGTTTCCGAGCAGCTTTATAAACTTTGCCCGGGTCAAGACCTGCGTTTAGCTTTGCTATAATCCCTGAAAAAGAGACCCAGTGTGCAGTGATGCACATGTAATCAAGAGCTTGGCAACTGGTCCACATGTCTGTTGTCAGATGTATAGTGTGAACAGCACTCTTCTGCAAAGCTGCCCCAATCACCTCCAGCACATCTTCATGTAGTGCTGGAACCGCAACTCTGGCAAAATAGAACCGACTAGGAACCTTCCGTTTAGGGCAGAGCGTTGCCACCATTTCAAGAAAACCAACCCCTTCCACAAAAGAAAAAGGGAGAAGGTCCAGCGCTAGCATTTTAGCCAGCTTAGTGTTATACAGATGCGCCATTGGGTGGTTGCGTTCAAATGGCACTTCTAAAAACAACATGCTTCTAATGGTGGGCTGCACCATTTTACGGGATGATGATGACTTCTTCAACCCAGTTACGCTCAGTGATGATGAACTTTTTTGCATTGGTGTCTTATTCTCTCCCACACTCTTAGTGTGGCTCATATATCTTGCAGGGGGTGTGCTGCTGACATAGGTACTGGGTGTAACTGAAGAAATGTTTGACGCTTCTTCCTCATCGTCATCATCAGATGAAACATCAACGGATACAATTTTTTGACTTGCAATACGGGCTGCCTTGATCTCCCTTAGGTGCGCATGCCATTTGACAGTGTGCTGTCTCTCAAGATGACCTCTCTGGCCTCCGGTACCATAGTTGGTACCAATCTTACCACGACTAACTCGAACCTTACAAATGGTACAAATGGCTATGTTTTCCCTTGTTGGGCTAACACTAAAGAAGTCCCAAACTGCGGACTTCAAATGTCTGTGGGGGCGGAGGAGGCGATACTGGGAATGCTAATGCCAGATGAAGTGGAGGATGTGTGTTGCCGAAATTTACTACGTTGTGCACTTACAGCACCACTAATTTAGGAAATGGAGGTCGAGGTAGATGGAGGTCCCTTCTGGAGAGAAAATATGGAAGCTGTAGGTGGTGGTTTACTAGTTAGCTGCATTGGTGGTGGTCCCATTGACAGGTCGCCAACATCACGCTCAGCAGCATTCCGGGATAGGGTAAAAATGTCTGTTTGCTACATGCCCGCTGAGGCTGGAGTGACGTCTATGATGATTGCGTCGTCGTCGTGAGAGTCTTCATCAGCAGGAGTATACGCCACTTCTTGTTCAGCGTCATCATCACACTCCATAACTATGAGACTTTCGGGGACCTTCCTTTTACGCTTAGCTACCTTTGTCAGATCATGGTGTGCCTCACTCTCAGACGGCACTGGTGGTTCCCAATTTTCATCCATATCATCAGAAGGAAGGGGGCTTGAAGAAGATGTAGACACCATTCTTGATCTTTTCCTTGCTGGGTATCTGGAAGACAATGAATCATCAGGAGGAGTGGCTTCCTCAAATGATACCTCAGCTTGAATGTCGATTTCCTGATGTGCCCCTACTTCGGGAGGAACAACTATTGTGGGCACCAGGAAGATGCCTTTCCTCCGCCGGCGGAGGAAAGGCGTCTTCCTGGTGTCGTGACGAAAACTTAAGACTAAGGAAAGGGGAAAACTGACTATTGGAGTACCCTGTTACCTTTCTGATGCTGGAGCGGCGGGTATGAATAACTTGGTTGACTCCGATGCATAACAGAACTAATGTCCAAAAGTGGAGTGGCAGCATATGAGTGCAGCCCTGATGAAACTGCTTAAGGCATTATAGCAGTGAAACATGTCGGCACTGGCATTAGGTAATGGTATGCATGAATAGCTACCAGCCTTTTTAATACAAACAGCATATAATCACCTCCCTATGAATAAAGTTGGTTAAGGGACTTGTGTGCTGTGTTTTTAGGCACTTGTTTATGTGTGTGTTTGTCACCAGCAGATTCTTCTGCTCTCCACTGTTTGTCACAATTTTTGTTGTTTGTTTTGGACACCTCTTTTCTTTCTTCTTATTTCTTTTGAGAAGCAAGTGACTACCGATGATGAGACAGGGGCTTGTCTGGAAATTACATGCCAGTTACCCCGTTGGTGGTGTTTCCGTGAGGCGTCTCTTGCTTCTCGCACATTTTTTCTATTAAGATCTTAGTCCAACACTATGTGTGGACTCTTGCGACCAACTTTTTCTGGGTCACAATTTGTGTTGTTCTGTGGTACTGTCGGGGAGAACAGGTGTGTCTTTTAACTTGGGCGGATTACAGTGCATCACCTCCTTATAAAGGGTATAAGAGAGTGTCTGGGAGCAGTATATTTTGACTGCCCCTCTTTCAGAGTCACTGATATACCTTGAAGCCGTTGGATTGGGTCTGTGGTTGAATTACACTTACATTAAGAAAACAGCATTAAAAGTTAATATGGACCTTCAAGACTAAACATTTGGAAAAATACTTTACGTTCATTCCCTCCTTAGTCCTCATAAAAACTTAATAAGGCAACATTTTGGCATCACATAAACAAATTAGATAGTAAATCCTTGCAAGGGGAATGGGTTTACTATGGAATTTTGGGTTAAACATGTTGAGGGCTTATATAATGAACAAAAATAACTCCTCCAAATTATGTCAGCTAGTCGCCCCACAAATCAATCAAATGTCCCCTGGAGACTTTAAATTGGGCAGAAGAGACAATGCATATAGAGATCGTACAGAATATCGGTCACGATCGACAAGCGATCATGTTTAGTACTGAAGCTGTTTGTAATGTCTTAAAAACAATTAGAGAGAATGGGGTGCAGGGCCTGAATAGGCTGCCTGGGCTGGTGTTTAAGGCTGATACCGGGATGTGGATTAATATCCTAACCCGCTTTATCACCACTTCTTCCAGTCCACTTAAATTCCACAATCTTGGAGGTGATCCGTCTTACACCAGAACCATAAAAAAGGACCCAACACCAATTCATTGATTTATTGTTTAATTGCCTTGTTAGATATAGAAACAAAAGTGTTCGCAAATTTTTTATTGCAGGAACTCAAGGACTGGTATGCAGAAGAAAACATAATTCCTTATTATCAAGCCAGCTTCAGGTCAAAATCATCAACTGCACATAACATGCTCACCCTATCCTATTTGGTCCACTTAACACGAAGTCCTTCAACCCTCCACTATTTTCTTGCTTTATTGATTTTTATGCCCCATTCGATAGCGTGGACAGGAAAATATTATGGCAAAAATGATTACTCTTTCCTACTGAATGCAATTATCTCCCTCAATTCCAACACATGAGCCCGCATTAAACTTGACAATGGAAACATGGTTACATCAGAAATACCAACAAACAGTGGCCTGAAACAGGGGTGTGTTTTAGCACTGAATATGTTCAATTTTAATACAGCGAACTTGGGTTAAGCTATATCAAAAACTAAAACGATACCACCACAAATCGTGTCTTACAGACTCCTGGTACTTCACTATGCAGCCGATTTCAGAAATGAAATGCAGCCAGCACTTGACTGGCTGACCCTATATATTTGTAACAAGCTTACTGCTTTTTACAAATTCTTGACAAATGCTTGACAAAGGTCATGATATTTGGTAACTACAAACAAAAATCGAATCAGCTATGGAGGTTAGGAGAAGTGAAGTTAAATAACTCATCAAATTATAACTACTTGAGAATATTGTTTTCTGACAAGAGCAAGCACAACGCACATCAACAGTATCTTAAAAAAAAAGAGCACCTACAGTGATATTTGCCCTCTGCAACTTAGACAGCCACCTGCATAGTCCATCAGCCAAGGCAATAATTGTTTCCAATGGCCATCAAATTTACTGTAGGAAACTGACACTCACACTAGACAAAATACAGTGCGATGACTATGGGCAAATTTTTTGTCTACCAAAGCGCACAAGGCAGGCATTGTTATGGCTGGAGTTCGGCCTCACCAGGAAAGAGCTGGAGTACAAGGCATCACACATCAAATATTATCATGCACTCGTTACTGCTGACTCACAACCTTAGGAAGGCTGTTAGAAATGGGATTCCTGGTTGGCTGAAGTAAGCACCCAGGCCAGGCAGGAACCACCACTCTAGTCAAGGTAAGCTAGATACACATTAAAAGATAACCTGTGCTCACCCTCTGGTAATTTGGCACAGAGCAGTCAGGCTTATCTAAACAAGGAATGTGTAAAGTATTTGTGCAACACACACAAACGCATTAACACAATGAATACACCAAAAAAAGACTTCACAGAAGTTTAGAGAACTAGAGAATATTTATCTAAGCATGAGACCAAAATGAAAAAATCCAATCAGTAGAAGTTGAGATATGAATTTTTAACCCCTTCCCTGCTCAAGACGGAACCACGCCGTCATGAGCCACGGGCGGCATGTGCTCATGACGGCGTGGTTCCGTCATGCTGCGGCCGCTTCTCCAACGTGGCACTGATTCCCCGCCTGTGCAGGCGAATTAGTGAGTGGGCGGAGACGTGAAGGAACCACGCCGTCATGAGCACAGCTCGCCTGTGGCTCATGACGGTGTAGTTCCGTCACGAGCATGTCGGAGCCGCGCCACCCCCTTCCCCCCAGCGCCGTGGCGGAATTACCGCCGGGGCCTAGGGGTTTAAGAATAAATACTAAAATTGTGCTTAGACATCAATAGCACTAAAAAAGGTTACATTAACTTGTGCTGTATCAGGGTATATGCAAATTTCAGTCCAACCATGATCGAGGTCAGGCTGGCTACAGGACACAGACATGTCCCACTAACAAAGTATCTTGGATGGAGCAAAGTGTTGATGTTGAAGACTTCAGGCAGGGAGCCGAAGAGGTGCTGTGTTGTTGTCGATCCGTGGATGGAGGCGAGCGGTGCTGTCGATCCACACCATTGATGGAAGCTTCGATGTCAAATCCCTTTGCAATGCAGGCACTGCATCAATGTCAAACCATGCTGTCCGTCAGCATTGAGCTGCGCTGACTGTAGAATCGCTGTTGTTGTGCAGCCACTGCTTCAGCGTTGAATGCAATGCATCTGTTCAACTCAGTGCAAAGTCACTGCTGCATCTACGTTGATGTGTAAAGAGCTGCAAGAGCCTACTTCGGAGGCCCAGGACTTAGAGGGCACCTCGGTAAAGGGTCGGACGATTGGAAGGCAGAGTCCAGCAGCACCAGCAGAATTGCAGGTAGTCTTTGGGTCCCTAGGACTTCAGAAAACAGGAGGCAAGCCACCAAGCCCTTGGAGATCACCGGAAGGGCAGGCAGAGTCCAGCTCTCCTTTAGCAGAGTTAGGGACGTCAGACAGCAGGACAACAAGTAGAAATGCAGTCCTTCTAGAATAGCAGTCCAGTTGAGCCCTTAAGGCAGCACAGCAGTACTTTTGATAGAGGTTCAGTTCAAGTTCCAGAAGTGTCTGATTTCAGTGGGTTAGAGACCCAGTACTTATAACCAAAAGTGCCTTTGATGCAGGTGGAGATTTAAAAGCAACTCTCTGAAGGGCACAATGATCCCTTTCAACCCAGTCCTGTCTGCTAGGCTAGGTGCAGGGGGTAAATCAGTGCTTTTCAGTGTGGACAGAACACTACCAATTGACGTGCAAGTGTCAGCCCCTCCCTTCCTCCCTGCCGAGGAATGCCCATCAGAATGCAGATGAATGCAGATGAGTGCTCAGAAAGCAGATGAGCCTCACCTTTCTGTGCTTGTGGCTGTCTAGAGGGAATGCACAAAGTGTATCTGTCACCCAACCCAGACATGCATTGAAGACAGACTAGCAGGCACAAAGAGGAATAATTACAGAGAAATGTTCACTTTCTAAAAATGATATTTCTAGAACAGTAATGTGAAATCCAACTTCACCAGTAAGTAGGATTTATCTTTACCATTCCAAACATATGTAAGCTACTCCTGTCTGATCAGGAATTACAGCTTAAAAGTGTATCAAGAAATGTCTAATGCTGGCCTATGAGATGAGTAGGCCTCACAGCAGTGAAAAACAAAGTTAGCTGTTTTTTTTTTTAAAACAGACTTCATTAATTTTTCATATTGTGCTCATATGCCTCGTACACATAAACATATAGAATACATTGAACCTGCAACACTCGTCTGATAGTTGTGCCCACAGCTTGACTTTGCCTCGCCTCGCCTTAGCTTGTTTAGCCCACCAGTCTTTTCAACGTGAGGAGTGAGGCCTTTCCTATAGTAAGAGTCATATCCCAGTTGAAAAACTAAGTTAGCTGTTTGCCCCTAGCAGGACCTGTAAGTAAATAAGTAACATTTTTATAAAACATGCAAATGCTGAGGCATCATAGCACTATGTGTTCCTGCTGGAGAAGACTGTATTCAGTCTAGTGGTGAACAGAAAAAAACATGTCCGTAACAGTTTTCTGAAAGATGATATACTGGATTGTGATATCAAGACAATAGGTAAAGAATTCCACAACCTGCAGGCCAGAAAAGAAAAGCTTCTTCTTCCCCATTTTGTTTTTTTGATTTTGGGAACCATGGCTAATTTAGCACTGCTGAATCTTAGATTACGATTGGGCACTTGTCAAGAGAAAAACTGCTGAAAATATGCATGACATGCACTATACAGAGCCTTATTAACAGTACATTACAAAGGGCTTCAACTGTAACCCTCTTGGTCACTGGTAATCAATGGAGATCAGGAATGCACTTGGAGATTAAACTGAACTTGAGGATTCTGCAAATCAGAAGAGCAGCCACATTCTGAAGTGACTGGAGTTTAATCTGACACTTCTTTAGTAGGCCCAGGTAAAGGGTGTTTCAATAGTCTATTCTAGATAGAACTAATGCAACAATAACCTTCTTCTGTAAATCCACTGGAATGAAAAGAAGCACCTTTCTCATGATCCTAAGGAGATGGAAGCAGGAAGATGTGATCGTATTTACTTGGTCTGAAAAGCAGAGCTGTTCATTAAACCACACTCCAAGATTCATTGTTTTTGGAACTGGACAGGGGAGGTTGCCAAGTGATGACGAACACCAGGAGGTATTCCAAAAGGAGCGATCATAACCAAAGAGAAATACCTCTGTCTTTTCGGAATTCAGTTTTAAATAATGATTGTGTATCCAAGAGACAATGTCGACCATATGCTCTTTGAATTTGGTGGTTGCCACATCAGCATCCGATGAAACAGACACTACAATTTGAGTGTCATCTTCATATGACAAGACAGTAAAGCTGCGAGATCTGATAAGTTTTGCCAATGGTGCAACGTAAACATTAAAAAGTGTGGGTGATAGTGAGGAGCCCTGGGGCACCCCACAAGTCAAGGTAAATGAACTAAAAACAAAATCTCCAAAAGCCGCACTATGGTCCCTACTTGAAACAAAAGAAGTCAGAATGGGAAGGGCCACTTAAATGTACATGGCCTACCTTTAACTTACTCTGCACCCTGCACGTAGGCTACCTAGGCCCTTTCTTAGTTGTGACTAATGTGCAATAAAAAGGGAGTTTAAGGCTTGGCAAGTGGTTTTAAATTCCAAGTCAAAGTGGCAGTGAACTGTACACACAGGCCCTGCAGTGGCAGGCCTGAGACAGGTCTGTGAGTGGCACAGTCAGTGTTGCAGGCCCACTAGTAGCATTTAGTTTACAGGCCGTCAGTATATGGTATGCCACTTTACAAGGGACTAACAAGTAAATCATATATGGCAAACAGTTGTAAACTAATTATACCATTTTTAGAGGTGAAATCACATGTACTTTTGCAGTACTGAAGTGTTTAGAGTCCTAAGGCCATTAAAAAGGGCAGAAAAAGAGGAGGAGGAAGGCAAAGGTTTAGGGTAACCCTGTAAAAAGGGCCATTTCCAACAATGGCCTTATTGGAGATCTAAAAGGCGTGGAATAACCTTTGGGGGTTATACTTTCTAGCTGTGGAGAATGATTTAAAGATCAGCTTAGTGTTAGTTTTTGCATCCACTGTCATATCATCGTTCATCAAGTCTATTCTGAAAACAACAAGTTATGTCCAACTTTCGTAAAGCTGATATAGAGAAAATAGGAGATGCTCCCCATGCCCATCTAATTATTACATCTTACGAAAATACAATGATTGAGCCTTATCTTAAAGAGTATCTAAATAGATTAGAAGGACCATAATATGCCTTAGACTAATGGCTCTGCTGATTCAAGAAAATAGGCCAAATTGGCCAAATAAATCAATTGCCAATTTAGCAGCTTTTGTGATTATAGTCTACAATCAATGCTTCATCTATTATGCTGCTGGCCAGCATTTTTAAAAGCATGTCACACTCTTTTAGACCAATGTTTAACCCCTGGGATCCGCATTTGTGAGAAATCCTTGGAAAACTCACTAAATATCAATAGACTGTTGGACGTTGCCTAGTTTAGAAAATTTAAAAAAATCTTCCATGATGCTACAAACTGCCCTAATTTCCCTGCGTAATATAGGATTGAATATTCCTACACTGACTCCCAGGCATTTTGCCCCTTCGACATCAAACCTATTTGGCTGCACTTTCTTTTATATCTATTTCAGAATATTTGATTGTATATAATACTATGTTTTCTAATGGTGTTTTGAACCAATGTTTTGTTATTTGCCATAGTAAAGGTTTTGCTAATAAGGGGTCAAGAGAATCTATCTGTTCTCTGAAGGATGAAGATCTGGTCATCCTCACTAACATCACTACGTTTGAATGGCTTTCTACATCTTAGTGTCACTCTATGACCGAGGCTGAACTTCTTATTAGGGGCCCTCCTGTTCCACTGGTTAGCTAGGTCTTCTAATGCAATACAGGGTATCAAGCTGGTCCTATCAGATAGTTTTCTGAAACTATTTTCTGAACTAAGAGCGGAATTCCACATTAAGCACAACCAACATTGGAAAAACTTCCAGCTATGACCCTGTGAATCGAACAAATGAAGAAAATGCTCTTTAACCTACCTTCCCAACCTAATGGAAAAAAAGAAAAGACATGATCCAAACACTCATCCTTTCCAGGATTGATTATTGTAATTTACTTTATGTGTGGTTACCGACGTATCTCTTGCACAGATTTCAGCTCCTTTGGAACAATGGTGTTTAGTCCAAAAAACTTATGCCCATTTCCAATTATTTGGTGAAACTACACTGGCTAAGATGATACCAATTTAAGGCATTCTGCCTTTGTCATAAAACCTTCACACTTAGATGCAATCTTACATGTCAAGTCAGTTTTCATGGCAATATCCTACAAGAGAGCTGAGATCTCTATGTGTGTGTCAGGTCACAGTTCCAGAGTTCAAGGAAGCAAGAATTTGGGACTGCTCTTTAGCAGTGGTGACAGCAAAGAATTTGAACTCTCTTCCATTCCTACTGCTTTCAAAGCAAAACTTTAGAAACTTTACAAAGAGACTCATGGCCTTTTATTACTCAACAGAATCTAAGCTCTTCCTCATTGTCTTTGAGAACCATATGACCTTAGTTTGACCAATTTAGCACCAGGACACTTTGTTCCAGAAGTAGCTGGAACCCTTTTCTACATATATTATTATTAATTAACATTTGATAGAGCGCATGGCTACCCTTAGGCATCCCAGCGCTTACGACAGCAGGAAGTCTAGCACAGTTTACGTCCAGGTCTGGAACAGCCATGTTTTTAGATGTTTCCGAAACGTTAGGTTATGGGTCACTGATCGCAGATCAATGGGCAGCATATTCCAAAGCTTTGCAGCATTGTAGGCAAACATTCGGCCTCCAGCACGTGCTCTCTTGATTTTTGGCACCGTCGCCAGAAACATATTCGCCGAGCGCAGACTTCTCGAGGGGCGATGGAAAGCTATAAGTGAAAGATTGATTTTTGGGCCCCTACCCCAGAGTGTTTTATGTGCTATACATAATGACTTATACATTATGCGTTCCTTGATTGGTAGCCAGTAAGGCTCTTTTAAGGCCAGCTTGGCCGAGTGTGATTTGGGGATGTTGCACAGTAGCCTGGCTGCGCAGTTCTGTACCACTTGTAATTTCCTTATTGTGGTCTTTGGAATCCCTAAGTAAAGTGAATTTCCATAATCCTGCTGGGAGAACACCAGTGCCTGGACTATGATCCTGCATGCTGATTCAGGAAGGAATGGAAGGATTTTTCGCATCTGCCTAATGGTGCCATAACAAGACGCTGCTAATTGTAGTACTTGGTGGTCAAAGTTAAACGACCCATCCAGCCAAACACTCAAACTCTTGATCTTTTCTTTGGGCTTTGGCGCCGGACCCAAACAGCTTGGCCAAATCAGGCTTGCCATGGCACTGTGGCCATTTCCCAGAACCATTAGCTCAGTTTTGTCTCCATTAAGCTTGAGACATGACTGGTCCATCCATGTGGCCACTGTTCCTAAGCAGGATTCTAGATCAGCTGGCACGTTCTTTGGTTGGCTTAATGTCATGACTAATTGTGTGTCATCTGCATACGTTGTAATATGGATTCCATATGGCAGGCTTAGCTCTGCTGGGGGCCTCACATATATGTTAAATAGGGTGGGACTCAGTGAGGAGCCCTGTGGCACTCCGCACTTAAGTGGCACTCTTTTTGAGGTATGATTGCCCTCAAATACCTGATATGACCTGTCATCCAAAAAGGATGATCCAGTTAAGAACCTGAAACTCCGATCTTTTTTAATCTATCGACGAGGATGCTGTAGTTGACAATGTCGAAAGCGGAGCTCAGGTCAAGCAAGATGACCGCCACCGTGCCTCCCTGATCCAAAATGTTTTGTGATTCCTCCACTACTGCCAATAGGGCCGTTTCTGTTCCATGCTCTGGTTGAAAACCCTTCTGGGATGGATGCAAAATCGAGTGGTTTTCTAAGTAATCCGATAGGGTCCTAATTACATGTTTCTCTAGGATTTTACTAGCTATGGGTAGGAGCGAGACCAGCCAATAGTTACCCCAGACATCAGGGTTCAGGCTGTTTTTTTTTTTTAGAAGTGCTTGTATCCTGGCATTCTTCCATAACCTTGGAACTTGGCCCATTGCTAGTTAAGAGTTTAGTACTTCTAATAGCACAGGTAAATTGATATCCCCCAACTTGCGCAGCATGTGCATAGGAGCAGCGTCCAGGGGGTAGCCTGATTTAACTTTGGAAAACTGTTGGTATAATGTATCTAGGTCCAAAGCGGGAATCTCTTCTAGCCAAGGAAGGCTACCCCCCAGGGATTCCACATCTAAGTCCTGAATGTCGAAGTTAGAGGCATTGGGAGAGGTATTGTAAATATCTAGAATTTTTTTGTTAAAAAAATCTGCAAGTTCTGTACAGCGTTGTTGGGGGGATTCTACAGGTCGCTTAGGTGGTTTAGATTTTGTCAGATTTTTTGCTATCCAGAAGATTTCCCTCGGGGTGTTAGCAGCCCCTACAATTTTTTCCTGGTAGTAATGTAATTGAGCTCTCTTTCTTTCTGCCTGATAGCTTTTTATAGCTGCTCTGTAGTTCTGTTCTTTTTCTAAACTATAGTCTTTCCTCCAGCCTGTCTCTAGCTTTTTACATGTTTACTTACGTTCCCATAGCTAGGGGGAGAACCATGGAGACTGTTTTTCCTTGGGCCTATTTTGCCTAAATGTTTGTGGAATGAAATTATCCAAAGATGATTCAATCCATTTGTTGAATGACTCATTCACTATGTTGGGGTCAACGTCACCTAAAGGTTTAGAGTGTAATAAAGATGTCGCCCATCCCTCTAACAAGAGTTTCGCCCATGCTCGATCTCTGCTCTTCTGGATTTGCCAATCAGTGGTTGCTGTTGGTGCCTTCCAGGACCTTGGGATTAAAAAAAATCTGTCCATGGCACTGGAATAGGGTTATCTACCCTGAGTTGTTGGTCATTAGTAAAAACCGGATCTAGCGTGTGGCCCTTGACATGCGTAAATACCCATGTATTCATTCATCCATACATTCAACTCATTAACGTCAGATGGCACACCCATCATCAGATCTTACAAGGCTGGCACTGGTCTCCTTATAAACTTTGTATAGTGAACCTAGCACCCACATCATGCAGCCGCAGTGGTCAATGAGGCAGTGACATGTTCCATGGTCTCTGGTTCTAGTCTGTTTTGTGCTTGCTGTTTTGGCGGTCTGTGAGTCATACTTTGAAAGAGAGAAGTATATATATATTACCCCATCATCAAAGTAAGTGACTTTGCACAATGCATGACAATACTGGACTTGCTAATCTCTGGAAATGAGATGACTTGATTCTGCCTTGGTACAGCCAAAACTGTGTATCCTCCAATGTGGAAAATGAAGGCACTACCTACACAATCCGACTGGGTTGCAGCAATTTCCAAAAGTGCTCCATATGAACAACTGATCTATAAAACTAAATGATCAACTACCCCCTTTTTATTACATTTGGGGTCACTGTTTCCTATCCTGTGATGCCAAGTTGCGCCTCAGTAGTTCACCAGAGCATGTAGAATATGCATTGACGTTAGCTGCTAAAATAAACGTCTCCAGTAACCATATTCCCTGGTTTTAGTAGCTGCCATCTAATATCTTGGGCACGTGGAGAGTACTTTCATAAATACTGCACTAGCTAAATACACTTTTGCAAGGTTAGAACACATGATTTGGAAAATCAAGGCAGACCTAATCCCCTGCAAGCTATTTGGAGATGAGTGCTAGGTGTTTCGCTTGGGATACCAGGATTCAGGTAACACAAACAGCTTGATGAGAATCATTATACATAAAATGTAATTGTAGTTATGTAGCACAAGATTAATAATATTCTGTATATACATTCCTCATACATGGTTTTATCAAGAATTGTCTTAGTTGGCTAGTGTTGTGAGTTATTAACACCATCAAGATGACAAATGAAAGTTACTTTCTGTGTACATGCTGCACTATGTCCATGTAGACTCATTGGGCATATGTCCAAGGTTAATGCAGTTCAGGTAAGTCAATGAATGGATTTTGCATTGTAGCAAAGGTATAGTGGCTCAATATGTTAGAAGATGGAAACACATTGTTCAGAATAAACTCAAATTTATTGAGATTTTGTTTCCTTTGGCACAAGGAGCAAATGGATTCCCTTAAAAATGATTTGGGCAAGTTCATTAAAGTGAATTGTTATTTTGACAAGATCTGGACTCATCTTTTAGTTTTGGTTCTCGGTTTGACTTCGATGTCAGACTAAGTTTAGGGCAGGGGTGAGAAATGTAGGACCGGGAAAGGTGGGTTATCAATTCCTTTGGCAAAGTCTCTGAAGTTGCCGAGAGGATGTGGCCTAAGGGTTAGGGTGGTCGACCTCAGATCTGGGGAACCACGTTTGAGTCTCCGCAGAGACGCACAACATCCTGTGATTCTGAACAAATCATTTAGTCTCCTCACCTAACAAAAAATGGAAGTGTCCTTTTGTAACACAACTGGTGCTCATGTAAAGTGCTCTGATACCTGATATTTTCGGGTCAAGTTTGCGCTATATAAAACTCCTAAAAAAAAAAAAAGAACTCAAACTTTTAGAGACCTATTATCTTTTTAGAGACCTATTAGCTTTGTCAATGCGAGTTACATTACATGTTTAAATGTCACTAATGCCCTCCAGACACAACATTTGTAAGTTCTTAAATGCCTTGCATGGATACAGTCGACAGATTGTTCTCACTGTAAGAATTTTTGCTTCAAAAAGCTTTGGAGTTCTAACACCAGATCTGAAAAAGCTGTAATCCTTAGTTATACAAAGTGCACTCGGGCCCGGTGAGACCTCCTTGAAAAGTTCAAATTTTTCTGATTTCACTTATTCTTACATTGAACACCTTTATCTTACTCTTTTTAATTGGATTCTTTTTTCAAGCTTTATGTCATTTGAATCGTTTATTTGTATGTCTTCTTTATATTAACATTGTTCTTACTAACAGTTTAATTGTTGTATCTTATGCTGAGAGGAAACAAAATGTAAATGACACTGTTTGTTAGTATTTCGAAGAATTTTCCGTGAAACACAGAAGGGCATATTCACAAGGAGCTATCGCCGAATTAACTGCACTTTTGCGGAGCCTAAGTCGTGATAAATTTACCCCACCATTCACAAGCTGGTGCCAACAGCCCACAGCACCAGTTTTACCGTGATAGCAGCTTCAAAAAACATCGCCACAGAGGAACCCCGCAACCACGTTAATGAGTAGGCATTCCTGTGACAACACCCGCAACAACAACACACCTCAACATTCACAGTGACCAGCCAGACCAGTGATAAGAACACAAAACACACAGAATGGCAAGTTAGCAGCAGGAAATTTACACCTGCCCTGACCTGGTGTAAAGTCGGACCACAGCCTGCACCACAAAAGGGAGCACAGCCCACATACACACCAAAAGACAAACATATGCCATAGAGCAACTGAACATGCAGCACGAACACCTAAGAGGGCCACAACACCCACCAACACCACACCCAGGACCACCCCTCTCTGGCACCCCGACCAAAGACAAGCCACATCAACTACACTGAAACATGTACGAAATAATCTGCCTGATGTCGCACAATCACAACTGGTGACATGCATGTGTCATTATAGAAATGAGCCTCACACATTCACTTTTTGAAGAAAACAATGAAACTTCATTGAAATCAACACAGAAATCAAATGAAGACACATGGTGGCTCCTCTCGACACAATCCTTAGGTCACAGCCTGCAAGACAATAAACATGATGAGAAGGTGTGTCCTGCCCACATCAAAGGACTGAGAGAGAGCGAAGGAGAGATAGAGAGAGAAGAGAGGGGGAGAGAGAGAGAGAGAGAGAGAGAGAGAGGGAGAGAGAGAGAGAGAGAGAGAGAGAGAGAGAGTTAAGACTGGGAGGGAGAAAGAGAGCTGACCCTGCGCACCCAGGCCACACTGCTCACCTGCTGCCACCGGTGTGTCTCCAACCTCTTGCCGGTACGTATAGCAGTACACCAGGTCACACATCTGAGACAGAGCCATCACCTGAAACAAAGTCCAGAGACATGACTGGCACAGTACACACTCTTGCACAAGATAACATCACCCACCCACCCATGCGCACCCAGGTAGAGGCATCCCAGTCTTTCCCCCCACCGATCGGAGCATGCCCGCCCATGCACACATGGGCCTCACTGCTCACCTTCCGCACCCGGCATGTAGACTGCAGGTCCCACCTGGAGCCGCTGCAAGCCACAAGCCTGGGGCCCTCTGACATGGCACCCTCCACACCATGCAGCCACGCTGATAAGGCCACTAATTCTCACGTTTGGTGCTGGGTCTTGATTACACCATGGGATGGGACATACCAGGGCACCTGGAAACATTGTAGCCTGCACAGCTACTCAGCCCAATGGGTGCCACTAAATCGGTCATCCCGGAAGCGATACCACATGGCAGTAGGCCCGTGTAGCCTGGTGGCGCAGCCTACCCTGCGTTCCAGCAAGGCACACTAATCCTGAGCAGTCCGGACCGCCGGATGGGCCATCATCGCAGCCTGCCCACTCGCTCAGCAGCTCAAGGTGCCAATGATTCAGTGCACCCTAAGTCACGTCCCATGGCGGGGTGACTGTGCCGGCCGCAAAGCAGCGTGTGCCTCAAACCCTGTTCAACCCCAGTCACCAGATTGTGGCGGGATGCCTGTGCCGGCCACAATGCAGAGTGTGCCACAAACCCTGTTAAACCTTAGTCAGTGTCACATGGCAGGGTGGTAGGCCCCTGCAGGACGCAATGCAGCGTGTGCTACAAACTCTGTTCAACCCCAGTCAGTGCCAAGTGGTGGTAGGCACGTGCCGGCCTCAAGGCCTCGGGTCCATCATCCAGTCACCACCGGCAGAGTGGTATGTGACGTCATTGGCCCTTTATATTTGCAGTCACATGACCTGTGATGTCTGTTCTGGGTGGGTGTGGTGTGCGTGCAAACCTGTCCTCAAGGAGTGCCTGTGACATGCTGACAACTAGACAAGTGACCTGCACAACACCAGCGAGTACCCCTGTGACGGGTAGCAATGTGGCCCCCCCTGGGAGTGTGGGCGGAGTGGTCTGGCATGCCGTACGACGGTTCAGCGCAGGGCTTGCAATAATGACTCATGGGCACCTGGCGTGGTTCAGTCCATGTCCGTTCAAGGAAGTGGCTGGTGCGTGTGTCCCTGTTGTGGTGTCCACGGGACCCATGCACACATCGCTATGTAGCACCCTCAGACTGGCATCCCACAGGATGAGCATAATTGATGCAAAGGGAACCAATATCCCTACATTTATCCACACATATATACATAAATGATGAAATACATGACACAGCAGTGCATCACTGGATATTTATTGTACATCCAGTGCAGTTCTGCAGCTGGAGTGATCCAGGGCACTGTCAAATACACCACACCATTAGGCCCTTGGAGGGCCAGCCAGAGTCCATCCATGGAAGACAAGTATGGCGGAAGAGGAGAGTGCAGTCCGCAGTCTGGTTGCCGTGTCATTGGTCATCGAACAGGATGTGGCGGTCCATGTCGCTGTCGAAGGTGAGTGCATCTGAGTGAATCGGTGGACAGTGGAAGGTCATGAGGCCATATGCAGGACCAACCAGGAACAGGCCAGGAGGCGAAAATGAATGCTACTGAGGCTTTCTGATCACAATCCCATCCACAGTCTCGTCTCCGGATGTGTGCCCTGCCCCACCTGGGGTATTGCTGTACCGGCTGCACCACTGTGTGCCAATGACACCTCAGGTTCTGGAGGTAGATTGTCAGCCACACTGTGCGGCACTGCAATATCAGGTACCGGAGTGGTTAGGCCTGCCGCACAGGAAGGCATCGACACAACAGGGGACAGAGATGTGTATGGTGTGGGGGCAGCAGCATTCAACATCGCCACGCCTTGTGGCAGCAATGCCATGATGACGATCTGCAGGGCATGGTAGATCCCAGCTACATTACCTTGATGTGCCGCGGTGGCTACCATCCTTTCCGCCTCCATATGTACCATGTCCTCCATGAACCTACGAATGTGTGCAGCTCACGGCTGGTATCGCTGGAGCCACTCTGAGTGGACAGGTGATCTTCTCTTCCCGTCATGATTGCAGCGATGTCAGTCATGGCTTGTTGGAGACCATGGAGTGGGGCTACACTCCCAAGGATGGCATCAAGTTTGGTTGCCATGTTGCCGAAGCCCAACAGCACCTGCTCTGCAGTCTCCCTCTTGCACTCCAGCGCACGGCGTTGGAAGGCCATGTGTTGTTCCTGTTGTTCCTGGGGGTCTTGGGGGAGTGCCGGTGCTGTGGGTGCCTCCTGCTGGGTGATTTGGGTAGTGGGTGGGGTCTCCTCGATGCAGCTAGCCTGGCCTGATCCTGGATGTGAGTGGTGGATGAGATCAATGAGGTCTTGAATGGCTTGGATGCCGATACTGGTGTTGTCCTCCTCATCATCAGTGAAGAGTGGCTGGGAGTGCTCTGCAGGAGGTGTTGACAGTGCCCCTGCGATATGAAGTGGAGATGGTGCACTACAATGTGTCCACATGTATTTAGGCGCATGGTACATGTTGACATTAAGACAGCATGGTATTGTACATTGTGACAGTCTGTAGATCTGGGTGAGGCCCCAGAGTCATTGTGGGTGTGCACTGTGCTCTGCTTGATTGTGCATGTGTGCCATTGTGGCCATCTCCACTCATCCCCCCAGTACCTGGTGGTCACTCTCCCTGTTGTGGTTGTATTGTGTCCTATCGAGCAGTGTCTGATCCCCAGACTCCGGCCACAGTCGCCACACTGATCACTGTCGACACCAGCTCCTCCATGTCATCCAGCACGAGCTGTGACGCTGGGCCCCCACCTCCAGTCTGCATTGCTGCCTTCTGGTTGGTGGAGAGTTTCTCCTTGGTCCGCTGCTTGATGTCATTCCATCACCTCTTGACCTCGTTCATTGTCCTCTTGTGCTCTCCGGCGGCATTCACTTTGTCCACGATGTCCCGCCATATTCCATTTTTGGTGCCCAATGACACATTGGGGGTGACGAACAGTTGTTGATGGTATTCCATCACCTCCGTGACTATGAGCCTGTTCACCTGCGGACTGAACTTCAAATTCCCCTTCCGCTTCTTCTTGCCCTTCTCTGTCCCCAAGGTCCCGGGCTGGTCGTCCGGGGTGCTTGTGGGATTGCGTTCGTCCTCTGCGCCTGCTGCGGCTGCCTCCATGGTGCTTCAGTGTTGGTCAGTTTGTGTTTGGGTGTTTTTTCTACTTCTATGGTAATTTTTCCCGCCTGCCAGGTGTGTGTTGCAGGCCTGGCGCTGCTTATCGCCGGTTTCCTCATCGCGCTTTAGCCCATCGCAGGTATTTTGGTGTTGTGGTTTTTGTTTTTGTCTCCATTGAGGTGGTTGTATCGCTGACATTGTCTGCAGTTTCGGCAGACTATCGCATGCTACCACCATGTTGTGAAATCCCACGCTGACACAGGGTTATTTTCCCGCGATAGGCTGCGATGTTGAAAGTTGCGTTACGCTACTCTTGCGGTAGTTATCACACATTCTTGTGAATATACCCCAGAGCGTCTTCACTAACGCCAGACCTAAACAACTACTGTATTCGTTGTTATAGATTAAATAGCTGACTCTTACACGAATCTATATCATTCTAAACACAGCACCATAAAATGGACACCCTTTTTTATTGGAATTGAGTATGAACACTGTTCGGACACATCCTTTTCTAAACATGGAAATGGCGTGAGGTGACGCTTCCTCGGCTCAATGCTTAAGACGGCAGCCGATAAGCAGCATTTAACAAGCACTGGAGGAAATATCCGAAATGTTCAGGCCTGCCAACGCACAAACCTTCCAGGTGAGAATATATTGACATGAAATGGAAGCGAAGGCGGTAGTATACAATAAACGAGTTTCCAGATAAAAGAGCGAACAGCATGTACCAAATATCTCCAGAAAAAATGGTTAATTTAGATTTCTAGTTATCATGCATCTTCGACTTCTGTTCAGACGAAATGCCTCTTATAGTCTTATTATCTTGTAACTATTTATATGTTGATTCCAGCTATTGGATTTCCTCTTTTCTTCTTTTGGTTGCTCTGATGTGTGAGTTTCCTTTAGTAAATCAATAACCGGGTAGTTTACACTGTACGCCTCACTAGTGCACACCATTATCGCCGGCCTCCCAAGAGCAGTTTGTGCACTGAACCGCGGTAATGAGGGCGATACTTCATAAAGGGGCTAAGTGACAAAGTGCTCGCCAGCTGCAGCCTCTTGCTCGCCGAGACCTGTGCCATCAGCAAATAGCAGCACGCCGTTTAATAAACATGCGACCGTTTTAATAAAACACAAGAAATCCGAGATCAAGGGACAAAGAGCAATTATCGTAAATATTCTGAATCACGCAGGACCGGGCTGGGTTCCCATAGATACTGCATCACTTCACCTGGGAGAATAATTTCTTACAAAGCATGTTCTGTGGCTGATAAAAGCAATTAGTCTGTGAAAATAGTAAATTGGAACTTAGTTACATGGCAATTTGGCATCACAAATCTCAGTAAAATATATTAAATATATTAAAGACATTGTCGCTATTTTGATATTGATAGACACCAGGATTGTGGCTGACGGAGAGTTTGGTCCCAGCATCTCCCTAACCTTTCTACGACATTTCACACACCATGATCCTTGCCAGGTTCGAGTTCATCACGGAGAGGAGACGCAGGCTGGCGGTGTTGGGGTTGTGTAGGTATACAGAGGTATACAGAGCAGGTTTTTTTGATTTGATGACGATTGATGCTTTTTCCCCCCTGGCATGCTTCCCAATATTCTCTTAATTTTCATGAACGTTTTCAGGACTGCAGTCGCGTCCTTATGTCTCAAACGCTCTATTAGAGCAAGCTACACAACTGTATTCCACCATGAATGGCAAATGACTAGTACATAGAAACCAATCAATAGCATGCAAGCTGTAATTGAAGCCATTTGGGTTTTAAATAAAAGACATGTAGGGTTCTAAAAATCAATACATGTTTTATTAAAATACAGAAATGCAAGTAATGGGGCCTATCAAATACATTATTGCCCGGTTGTGTAATAATGCGTTCCCATATAAAGTGACATGTTTATTTCAGTATCAGAGTATTGACTAAGCTGCTATATTGCTACTGTAGAAACTGATAACCAATCTATAGTAATTGTAATTGCATTTATATAGCGCTTACTATACCTGACAAGGAGTCAATGCGTTTTTTTGGTTAGTAGCACGCTACTACGGAACCCAAAAAGGATTAGTGGTGAGTTAGTATAGTGAATTATTAAATTAATTTGAGCGGTGGACATGTTAGTCTGTTATTTGGATTGAAAAGGATAGAGGAGGGATAGAAGAGGGAAGGGTTTGTATTTATATAGCTCTTGCCATCCCTGTTGAGGCATTGAAATGCATTTCAGGGAGTAGCATGCTATTGTCTTTCTTTCTCCATAGCTACAGCCAACTTTACTCTGGGAAGAGAATGGGTTCTCTAATAGCCATCAGGCACATAGTCAAATAAGTATACACTTGAAAATTCTTAGATTACTAGCACTAAGCATGTTACTGCCTTTGTTAGAAGACAAAGGTACTTTACATGTTCTTGTCCTTGATTATCTCGACAGGAATTCCAAGAATGGCGACCATCAGGAATCCGAAACAAACTCCCACGACAACCAATGAAAAGGAGCCAATTAACAGCAGCCTATCGAGAACTGCGAACACAGCGTCTGTGAACCAGGAAGCAGAAAGGTGAGTGACTCAAGGGTGGACGAACGTACACGCATCAACAAGAAGGCAAAGTGTTCTTCTACCTGGGAGGCTCGGCTACATACTGGTGATGCTCCACCCCCAGCCGCAGACTTGGCCAAGAGCGGAGCAGGCCCAACATCTACACTCTCCCTCACTACCTGGAGTCCTACTTTTTGGAAAAGGATGAAATGCCGTCCAGTGACAATAGGAAGAATGATAAATCCTCCTCTCCACATCTTAGTAGACAAACACCAACTCCAGTCTATCAAGCTGCGATTCAGGCCCTTTTTGCAGGATGTAGTTCAGCTGGCAGTCGGACCAGGTGAAGAGATGAGCCCAGTAGATCTGAAGGGCCTTGGACAACTGTATGCAAGTGGGGTGGGAGTTTGATGATACAGGATGCTTCAGGTGGTCAAACAACTCAAGATTGCTTAGCGGGATGGCAAACTTAATTCATCACAAAGCAACTAGGTTCTCAGGCCAATCCCCAAAGCCCACAGTAATGTTCTGTAACCAACAAAGCCACACCATGTGTTCCAGAAGTGCAGGTCCTCTAGTGTAACTACAGAGAATTATGCTATTGGCCAAAAAGTGTTAGGTGAAATAGCTGGCTGGGAGGACCATCAGGGTAAGAGAAGGAGGAATCACAAGCACAGCCCAGAAGCTTATTTTAATTTGTCTTTTCCAGGTTCTTGAAGGTAATGTATTTTTCTTCTTGTATTACTGAATTCCTGTACCTAGAAATGCTTGGTCCAAGAGTCACGGTATCTTCAGTTGTTACTTGAGGAGCTGGAGGGTGACAACTCTACACTGGTTGGCTTTCATGTGAAAATAGATGATATTTGTAAAGTACCACTCTATACCACATCTCCGATTGGAAACAGATATTCTAAAGACATTGGCTATTGATCAAGTGTATAAACACATCATAGTAAAATTCTTCATAGCATGGCCAGCAATAGGGGCATCATCATTATTACTGTTTATTCATGGGACGTATGTGAGTTTTCATGAACAAGATGACAGGGCCCATTTAAATCTTGTTTGTTTGACATGAGTGAGTTAGTTGTGGTTACTCTGCAATTATTACAGCGCAATCTATCTGCTGTTTTTAAACCTTTTTAGCTAACTAAAGTATTTTATCCAAACAAAATTTGGCGATGCACCACTTAGGAGCAATATTCTATAAAGTCCTTTGAATAATAATTCTCTAAGGATCCATACAGTTGTTGTACACTGGTCAAGTTATTTTCTTTTACTTTATTTAGTTCTTTGTAAAAGGCAGATAGCCAACGAGTTTCGTTCTAGAAAAACAGGACTTCTTCAGGGCGATGTAGGAACTAGGATGGTATTCAGACCCTTGTGTTCCGTTAAGCAATTTATTTAACTCTTCTATCAGAGCCGATGCACAGTCCAATCAAAGAGAACACTAGGCGGTCTTTCGTATCATTAAGATTCTTCGTTAATTTTGTGACCCGAAGTGCTGGTTTGGCAGCAGGAGAACACCACTTGCGATGTGGCGCAGGATTAACCGATAGAAAAGCCATTGGCTACATTCTTGAAATGGCTTAGGGACTAACAACTGCATGGTGACACTGTTTTCTGTGGCTATCATACCACATAAGCTTCACTCCAGGTCACAAAATTACTGAAGGATCTTAATGAAACGAAAGACCACCTAGTGTTCCTATATTTGTCGCTTTGATTGGACTACACATCGGCTCAGATAGAAGAGTTAAATAAATTGCTTATCGGAACACAAGGGTCTGAATACCATCCTAGTTACAACACATCTTTTGGTCAAGGTTATCATGCCACAATTCGCGACTTAGTTCCTACATCGCCCTGAAGAAGTCCTGTTTTTCTAGGACGAAAAGGGTTGGCTGTCTGTCTTTTACAAAGAACTAAATAAAGGAAAAGAAAATAGCTTGACCAGTGTACAATGACTGTATGGATCCTTAGAGAATTATTATTCAAAGGACTTTATTGAATTTTGCTGCTAAGTGGTGCATCTACAAATTGTGTTTGGATTTGGTTGACCCTGGTAACAGAGGAGTGCTCTTGGACAGGGGGCACTTTTGGAGATTCTGCACACAAGAATTCACTTTTGCATTTGAATATTTTGATTTGGTGGTTGCATTGGATTGGTGCCTGATTGGTTGCTTGGTTTGCCCACTGTCCTCTTTTGTGTTTTAAAGTATTTTAGACTGCATGCTATTTTTTTTACTGCACTACTTATTGCACAGTTCTGGGGGTGACTGCTGGGGAAAAACTTGGGGGATCTTAAGTGTAGTGTGTCTACTTACGTTTCTTGCCCTCTTGCGCACTGTGTTCACGCTCCCTGTTGTTTCTTCTCGTTCTGCCCGTTCCACAGCGGCTGCATGCCGTTTGTGCGGAGGGCATCCTTGAACCAGTCAGGTTAGCGATTCATGGCACTTCCAGTCATTACACTATTTAAATTCATACCATGGCAGACGCACGCTGCGGGCACGGAGCAGGCAAGCCGCTAGCGCACCAAATGCGCGCCAAAGACAAGCCCGTCTGCGTCCGTCCGCGTCCGGCTGGGGCCAGGGGCCAGAACCCCTGTCCATTTTCCTTTGCAACCGGTCTCACCTACTCTTCTCAGGCCCTTTGCAGTCTTAAACCCATCCCTAACACTTGCTGTCAGGTTCTTGCTCAGTCCGGATACATGCATTAGGCATTGCTCTCATTGCCAATTTGAGAATATTCTTCCCTCTTACTCTCGGACTGGCTCCCATCCTCCCTCTGGTATGGAGGCCTTCCACACTCCAGTGGGCGACAAGTCTGTTCTTTGTCCACCCAAGGTTTTTCGCTGTTTTGGTCTTAATTGTCGCTCTCTTTCTAAGCATCCGTTGCACCTATTGTCATATGGATACTTTGTTACATATATTGCGTTAAGTTAGCATGAGTGTATTACATGTCTAAACAGCCATTTTTCCTTCGGCTTCAGTTTTGCACACGACACCTACTTGTTGTTGTCGCTTTCACCCTAGAAGCGGTGATGTGATTTATTTGAGAATAATATGTTATTACTATGCTATCAGTTTTGCTTGGTACACTTGGTACAACTGTATGCACACTGAGAGCTGCACACTCTAAGAATAACCTAACACAAGGTTGCTGGGAGGCCTGATCCTCGCACCACATTAGACATAACACAAATAATGTTGATGCCAACATTTGGGCTCTACGCGGGTTTAAGATAGAGTTACAGGGAATGAACGCAGACACTTGGTGCTGCGCATGAAGAGAGCTGGTAGCTGTTGATGTGATCTACTCCTACTGACATTTAGAGGTATGGGTCCGCCCTGCTAAAACCCGAATGAGACCTTCTTAGATATAATAAAATATGCTAAATAGGGTGCGCAAAATATAGGTGATATAGATTTCTATAGATTTTGCATTGTAACATGCTATCACCTTTTGCTTACTATGGATTAGTGACTATGCTGCTAACTCTGATTTTTATAATATGCATTTTGGTATTATACAAGATACTGCGTTTGAGAACCTTGCATTGAATAATAAATATTTCAAACTTGCACGTGTGTTCTTTGACTCTCAGTTTTGGTTTGAAATGATTATATAACAAAAGAGTGTTCATGTGTTCCACGATTCCTGAGGTATTCTAAAGATCATGTTCTGGTTTGTCTAAGACATGGATCATTTCATAATGATCCATGAGACACTGTAGCTAGCTAGGTAAGGGGTATTTTGAAACTGAGATGAGTTTTGGATCATCCTAACTCACTGAGGTTCTAGATCTCTATGCACAGTTCTGTGGGAGAACGGAAACCCTGCTACATGGCGCCCGTACGTTGTTGGCCTTATATCATGACACTCGAGTAGTATATCATTCAAACCTTAACACCTTCATTCCCGTTTCCGGAAAACGGGGGTGTCGGAAAAACCTACCTATTTTTAAAGTAGGTCTTTTCAAGCTTGAATTCTTCTAAAACGGTTTCTTTGACTTACTACCCAGTTGTGCTACAAAGTGTTCTTTGTCTTTTTTCTCTTCCTGTGCTAACATGGCCGTGGACATCCACAGCATAGCCCCATTGCGGTTCGTGACCACTTGCGGGCATATAATGTCCCTGTGGATGGCTTAGCTGTGGTTCTAGTGGTGAGTGCGGAACATGCATACCCGTACGAATTGTTTTATTCATGGGTGACATTTCCGGCAGTGGAGGCTAATTCTGGTGTGTTCCATTCATACACTGCCTCGGCTGTACCGGTGGCTTATGCTCCGTACAGGGCACTGGAAGTACCTATAGATGTTTGGCAGCACGGAGTTTGGTTTGGTGGCGCCCTACCCCATTCTTTAACCAATCCGAGGTTAGGTCCTTTGTCCATTCCGGGCACAAATTGGCCCGCTTTGGGTGGATTTACTCCTCACCCTAATCGCGCCACTTGTAATGTGGCTGACCTGCGGCGTCTTCATGAAGTCGCGGTTGGAGTGATTAGGGTGCTTGTTCATTACATTGGTCGTAATGTTCATGGCGCAGCCCCCGCAGGTGCGCAGCTTCGAGCGGAACAGTCTGGTTTGAAAATCAGTCCTGTCATGGTGAATTCCGTTATGGGCAAGAAGCCCCAGGATAAGGATGATTTTCCTTTCTGGCTTGCCGAGAAATTCGACCAGCTGGAGGCTGTGTTTCCTAATACGACTCCTGGTGAGAAACACCGGATTCTTACGCTCAGTTTACCGAAAGATTTAGCCCCTGAACTTGTTGACTGTGAGACATGGGGTAAGACTTTTGCAGCGGTTTATTCGAGGTGCTATGGCACCCCGACTGTGTCCAACCTGTCTGCGGTCCTTAAACGTGTTCAAGATGATCACGGACCGGAGTCGGTGGTTGAATTGGGTATGCGTCTGAGTGGCTCCTTTGTTGTGGTTTGCGAACTCATCCTTGCGAATGTCAAGGGGGATGCAGTGAACTTTCAGGTGGCCAATGCTCTGGCGTTAGTTCCCGATGCCGATAAACCCCGTCAGTTAGCAAGAATTATTGTGGCGGCTTATAAAATGGTTGGCCGCACTTCTAAGGGTGTAAAGGCTTTTTCTGAAAAGGAGAAGAAACAGCCCCAGGGACAGTCTTCGGAAACGGGTGGACAACCCAAGTCCAAAAAACAAAATTGGCCGAAAAAGCAGAATCAGGGTAAGCAGCAACAACAACAACAGCAGACACAGGTTTCTAGTCCTGCGCCTTCGCTGCCTGCGCAGTCGGATAGAGTTTATGATTTGCGCGATCGCGCGACGATTAAATCGCCTGAAAGATTTCAGGCTTCTGACCAACGCTCTCCTCGTTCCTTTCAGGACTCATCGGCTCCGTCAACCGGTGGTGGAGGGGGCGGCAGGGGCAGGGGTGGCCAGGCAGGACGTGGTCAACCCCGCCTGCGAAGTGAAGGGGATCAGCGGGACGACTCTACGCCCAAGAGACCGCAGTTTGCCAAGAAGAAGGTCGCAGCCTTAACGGCGCATCGATATGCCCCAGATAGTGAGAACGCGGCTTCGGAATCTGACGTGGGCTCTGACCTTGCTGGACAGCGCAGCGGAGATTACCATAGTGAGAGAGGCCCTCCGTCCACTGTTGAAGGTGACAGCGACTGACACTTATGTTGTGATTGAAACGGCTGATACACATGTTGCTCCCCCTGAACGACTTTTTGAAATTGTACTGTTAATAGAAGGTGACATGCAGCGAACTGTAAAAGGGGTATTTTGGGAAAATCTTTCGTCTACGTATGACATTTTACTTTCTGAGGCTGATTGGCCCCCACCTTTTGTTCTCGCAGCTCCGCGAGGGGAGGAGGTGATCCTCCCCAGTTTCGCGCACACTGTATCGAGAGTGGAAGCGCTGCTTTTTGCAGAAGAGTGGGCTCTGGCGCTTGCGCCGGCTGTGTACCGAAATCAGTGTGGCTGGGATAAATTATCTCCTAGCCATGAGATTCCTTTACGGTCACAGCCGCAGCCACAACCTCAGTATCCCATACGGCGTGAAGCTAAAGCTTCTGTCGCGGCTATCCTTGAACAATTGGAATATCAAGGTGTAATTGAAACGTGCGTGTCACCAATGAATAATCCCCTTTTTGCTGTGAACAAGCCGGACGGCTCATATCGTCTGGTTTTGGATTACCGGCATTTGAACTCGCATTGCCGTAACTGTGCAGTACAGAATACTCACGGCTCTGCCCTAGTGAATAGTCTTGAGCGTAAACGGTTCAAAACCACGCTTGACATTTCCAATGGTTTTTATGCACACAGATTAGATGGTCTAAGTTCCCAATGGACCAGTTTTACGTGCGGCGGTGTACAAAAAATGTTTAAACGACTCCCAATGGGCTATAAGAATAGTCCTGGAGTGTTTTCCGCCCGCATTGTCTCTCTTTTGGAGAGCTTCGATCCAGTTGCTTGTTCTTATGTGGATGACATTTATCTCACAGACGACGAACTTTGGGAGCATCTGTGTCGAGTAAACAGCATAATTTGTAACTTTGCAGACATGGGTTACAAGTTTAACTTTGCGAAATCACACATTGCGGAGTACACAGTGTTGTTTCTGGGTTATGAACTTAACCACGAAGGAAAGGGGTTGGCTCCTCACTTCCTGGAGAAGTGCGCGCAGTTGCGCTCTCCGACAACGCTGAAAAAATTACAGTCTTTGCTGGGTTTTTTAAATTTCGGGAGGACATACATTCCGGAATATGCCCAGCGTATCAAGCCTTTGTATGCCTTGATACAACCATCTTTTTCCAAATCATGCTGGCTGCCTGAGCATTCACACATTCTGCAGTCTTTGCAGGCTGATTTGCTCGCTTCTGACTACTTACAGACTCGTGATAACCAGACCAACCTGGTGATAAGAATTATCCCTGGGGCGGTGGGTTTCACGTACCTAACTTTTAATGAAGGAGATACAGTACCTATTGCTTACAAGTCACACTTGTACACTTTGGCTGAACTGCGTTTTTCCACTGTGGAGAAAGTTTTAACGGCTGTGCAGATGGCAATTCTTAAGGAACGTGCCCTGTCGCAGGGAAAGCGCATGTTGGTTGTTACCCCGTGTCCTGCCTTGGAGGCAGTCACGAAAGCCAGTGTACCAAATTCTAAAGCTTTGCACCCTCAGTGGATTCAGTGGGCTACATCCTTGACATCCCAGGATGTCACGTTTATTTTTGACGCCGCTTTACGGTCGCAGGAGTATTTACAGTATGAATTTGTTCATCCGGCTCCTTTAGCGATGCGGCCGTTGGAGGATTTCCATTGTATCATTTACACTGATGGTTCGGCGCAGGTTGCGCATGGCTCTAAACATGCCTACGTTTCCGCTTGCGCCATTGTGGTCGGTGCCATGGTGAACGATGAGTTCAAGTCCAGTGTCGTGCACACGCAAACACTAGGAGACTGCACCGCACAATTAGCAGAGCTTCGTGCTCTGATGCTCGCATTGGAGTACGCTGATCCTAGTGTGACGACTTTAATCGTAAGTGATTCTTACTACTGTGTCCAGTCTTACAATGAGAACTTGTTCTTTTGGATTCAGAATGATTTTCGTGATTCCAAAGGTAGCACAATAAAACATAAAATGATCTGGGTCCGAGTGGCGGAACTTAAAGAGAAGCTGCCGCTCGTGTTTGTGATTCATACTCTCGGCCATCAGCGCGTGGGGGTCCACGCTGTTGGAAATTCGCTTGCTGATGAGGCAGCGAAGTCTGCGGTATCAAAGTACTTAGTTGCAGCAGTCACAAGGTCCAAAAGCAAAATAGATGATGACATCTTGGCGGCTGTTGCTGTGACGGAGAAGGGAGGTAAATATCCTGCGGGGTTCCCTTCGAAGTACTCATACCACTTAAGTCCCGATAAGGTTCCTTATGTGAAAATTCCTGAAGTTGGCGAACGTCTAGTTCCCAACTCGGATCGCAGGGCTTCTCTGATTACAGCGGCTCATGAAGGTGTGGCGTCTGCGCATGCGGGCGTCTCAGCCACTGTAACTCAGCTACAACAAAGGTTCTGGTGGCGGGGACTGTACAAACAGACGCGCGATTATGTCCTTATGTGTGACATTTGCCAGCAGATTAAACCTTCTACTGCTGCGCGTCCGCCTCAGACACAGTTGTACAACTCGAATAAACCGCTTGGTTGCGTTTATTTGGATCACTGCGGTCCTTTTTCTTCTGATACTGCGTTTAAATACATCTTAGTAGCAGTTGACTCATGCACACGCTTTGTGTGGGTATGGCCACATCGAAGCGCTGATTCGCGGACTGTCATTAAGGATTTGTGTGTCTTTGTGGGAATTTTTGCCTGTGGTACTTTCCATTCGGACCAGGGTCCGGCTTTCGCCTCTAAGGCGTACAAGGATGCTATGGTTTCGTTGGGAGTCCAAGTCAAGTTTTCAAGTCCCTACAGGCCCGAGGGCAATAGTGTATTAGAACGAATGAACCGCGACTTAAAGCAATCTTTGACAGCCCGAGTTATAGGCACTGGTAGAAACTGGCTGGCCCACCTCAATGACGTGCAGCGTGCGCTTAATAATCTCCCTAGAAGGTCTCTGGGTGGGCGGACCCCATACGAAATGCTCTTTGGTATCAAGATGTACGTCCCTGACCTCGATGGTTTAGACTGCCAGGCCCAGGCCACGGCCTTTGACGTAGATGAACATTGCAATGTTTTACAGGATCTACAAAAGACCAGGGACAGTCTTGCTAAGGAACACTTGCCCTCCATGTCGGATGATGCGTTGCAGATCCCGGTAGTTGGCTGGCTACCCCGAGTTGGAGAACTGGTTCGTGAGAAGATCGATAACAAGAAAGAGTTTGGTCCCTCATATCGAGCACCGGTTCGAGTTCTTGGAGTGAAGGGCACAAGAACAGTCATATTACCACCACTTCCAGGTCGTAAAGAAAACAGATTTATTTCTATTGACAATGTCAAGGCACACAGGGTGGCCGATTCTTCATAGCATGACACCGGCTGTATCCTGTCCTTCCATGGTGAGGCACTCTGTGCTGGCTATTACATCTGGTGCAGAACAGGAGGTGTCACTCGAGATGCCTGCTATATCCAGTCCTTTATTAAATACTATTCCTGTTACTAACATTGATGAGCTGACCTATGCAGATCCTGCTGATTTATCTATGCCTGATTTACAAGCTCGTTTGGCTAACCAGTCCAGATTCTCTTTTGACTCTGATTCGGAACTTTCAAAGAAACCATCGACTATTGCAAAATATACCACGTTATTTAAAAAACATTTTTTAATTCCACCTTGGACATATGTTTGGCTGATACTATTTTCATTTTATCTTTTTATGTCAATTGGTTTTGTGTTTTATTTTTTCCGCCTGATCGATGGCCATTATGTGAAAGAAAGAACAGGAATTCGGTACCTTAATGGAACATTGGCCCCTCTTTCCTCCTCACATTCAGCACACAGACTAAAACGAGACTTAAATACAGTAGAGATTACTGCTTGGCCTGTCCTTGATGGGATTGTGTGGGATGCGGTTAGGTTTCAGATACATGGCCCCACAGAAGTTATTAATGTTCCTAATGTGCTTAGAGTAAACATGGGAGATGTGATTAAACAAAATATTCGTTCTGATGATTGGGATCTTCAGGCCGAGGGAGCATTGTTCTCTGATTTAAAATATTATGCGGCCTTTGATGCTGAGGATTTGTACTTAGATTCTGTTAATTATGGTGATTTGTTTTGTTTTCAACATTATGGGAATCATTTCTTACATAAAACAAGTTCCAGGAGGGTTCCTGTGAATTACACACAGTGGGAACATTGCCCTGCTCCTTTACAAGGGAGCTCTAGTACATTTCTGGGTAAATACTCTTATTTTACAGACTTTAATCAATCACATCCTGAGTCGTTTTATTTTAAAGTGACACAGAAATTCATGTCCAAAGTTAGACTTACCGATACAAAATTATTGTATTCAAAGTCCTTTCTAGACAGGTTAGCTATAGATGGCTATGAGTTATGGAAGGAGGTTATTGACCTTAAATCGGTTTGGGGTACCAAAGATTGGCAGGTACAAGGCACTGAGGCTTTGCATCGTGCATGTCTCATCCCGAATCACATGTTGTTTTTAAATTCTACCATTTCCCAAACAACATGCTTTGGATTGGCTACATCTAAAAAATTGAATGCACCTACTATCCCTGATTTGGAAGAATATTCAGGTTGGAATAATTTCACTACATTGTCCATCAGTGGGATACAAGCACTCTTGCACAATTCCTCCTTTAATATTTCCAGTTTTGATCCGGAGGGGTGGCTTTTGTGGCAAAGAAGCTCTGATTCTTGCCAACGTCGTTTTTTGGGTTTGTCTGAAGGTTTTACACACATCAGGCCAGATCCCCGTTTTGAAACAGGTCACACTGTTACTACTTATACAGTGGGCAAATTGTGTCAGAACTGGTTACAACATTCCACTTTGGCTGCAGTTAAACTACATCTGTCCCAGTTGAATGAGAATATAGAGCTGAATGATTTTATAAAAGGCCCGGCTAAGGGTAGGTCTAAGCGCTGGCTTTATGCTGTTCACAATGAAATTTGGAAATTTTCACAGATTGAGGCAGCTAAACGCCTGAGAGCTATTGATCAAGCAAATTTGGAAAAAGTGCTTGCGGTGGTCGATAACAATATTAACATGCTTTCTTCCAGAATTTACACGTTGGATAATATTGTTTCTTCTGTTGTTGATATTGTGCATGATGAAGTGTCCACGTTATACCATGGTCAAAATCAATTACGCTCTGTAATGCAGTTTGCATGGACCCTACAGACACTTAAGTCTGGTCGAGTTCCCTGGAACTCATTGAACATTTCGTCCCTTTTCGCCCCTTTTAATCTGACTGAAAAGCAACGCATGCTTTCAATGCGTGATGCATCATTTTCTATGTTACATATTGAAAGGCTAGAATCCTTACCTTTCTCTGTTGCTGAAACCACTACTGCTACATGGCTTATTCATGGATTAATTACATTACCTTTTCCCTTATACAAATTTACTAATTGTATGCGGTATATTGCTATAGGACGATATGAACCACTAGGCAATGCATTCCTCCATGAGGCATGGTCGTTACCATACACATACAGATGTCTGAAGGATGGAAAAGAAGTAAATCTTAATGGTGAGGAATGCACACAGTCACCTGACCATTCCTTAATATGCAGACACATTCAGTTACACGGTTCTTGTAATCAGGACCGGCCAAATTTAGCATGTGTTTTAAAAGGCACGCCAGTTCCAGCAGTAGTTCCCACATTTACATTATTGACTAATGGTAGTTATTTGCTTTTAAACAACGAAGTATGTTGTGGGTTATTAATTGGTGTGGCTTATGTGGTAACTGTATCAGAGCGTGTGGTGTGTTGCAAAAACGTTCTATACCCACCCACGCATGGGTCTTCAGATGTCTCCATCTGGCCACGGATACCAACCTTGAAAGCGAAGTTCAATGGTTTAAGCAGAATAAGGGCCCTTTTGTCTCAAAAACAAGTGACCCTGAGTTCGGCCCGGGAAAATTATGTCCTTCACATAGCTAACACACGCACAGAGGTGCAGGCACTTTTAAATACTGACTTGCCGTTTCATTTCTGTGAGCTGGTGCACCAGATCTTTAATGCATCTTCCACGACTGGGCTCGCACATTTTTTTAAATTGGTTAGCAGTGGCCTCGTGACTACATTTGAGAAAATCTTTGGTATCATTCCCACGTTTTTCCATTCTATTTTTTCAAGTTTGTTTGGTGGACTACCTGTCTTACTGGCTGTGGCTGCAGGCATTTTGTTATTGTTTTTCTTTATAAAACATGGATGCCCATCCTGCGCAAGAAGCCGTTCAATGCCTCCTGACACTGTGCCGTAATCGGATGCTCAATTACTATGGAACATTGCCGCTTGCAGCATTAAGCACGGCTTATAGATTGTCATTTCGGTTCACCGACTTCACGTGTGTCCAACCTGTGTTTCACTGCCTGAGCTGCGAGTTCGATTGGGCCATTGATTTGTGTTTATGCTTGAGGACTGCTCCTGACTTCGATTTTGATCAGCTAATGCGTCCCGTAGTGGCTCACGAGCTGATTTGTTCTGGTGAAAGAGTTATGGCCTTGGCAGCGATAAATGGAGTACTGGGTCAATGGGAGATCTCTGCAGCGGCGCATGCCTTTCTGACACACAGCGTTCTGGTGAACCCACCGAGTTGTCCTCTGACATTACAGGAGGATCCGATGCTGGAGGAGCACGTATGTTCTTTCCCATTGCTGAATTGGATTGCTGAACTATTTTCGGATGATGGCAGTGATTTCATACTGGAGGCTGTTGCAACTTACTTTGCATATACTGTCCAATCGTGAGATGCCTGGGAGGATTGCTTTGTTATGGAATATGACTTTCCCCTTGCTGAATTGGAGGGATGAACTGTGTTCAGATGATGGAGAGTTCAATCATGTGATGTCGCTGAGAATGACGTTAATGTGGCACATGACTTTGGATATCGGATAAGTGCCTTGTTTTTTTCTTACAGACATTTGAATTAATGCGACCTGGTCCTACATTTCATATTTTGGAGACCTGGCGGATAACTTTTGATTCGAAAGTTTTGTTTTTCTTTTTTTATATTTGAGGCCACTGTAGGCATTCATACATATTCATTCATACATATTTTTTTAGCTTATTTTAGCTCAAGATTATTGAACTTTGCTTTCATTTTATGTATTTGATTTAGTATTGCCTTTCCCTTATGTTTGACGGTGCTCGGATCATTGGGGGGGTGTCATATGGATACTTTGTTACATATATTGCGTTAAGTTAGCATGAGTGTATTACATGTCTAAACAGCCATTTTTCCTTCGGCTTCAGTTTTGCACACGGCACCTACTTGTTGTTGTCGCTTTCACCCTAGAAGCGGTGATGTGATTTATTTGAGAATAATATGTTATTACTATGCTATCAGTTTTGCTTGGTACACTTGGTACAACTGTCTGCACACTGAGAGCTGCACACTCTAAGAATAACCTAACACAAGGTTGCTGGGAGGCCTGATCCTTGCACCACATTAGACATAACACAAATAATGTTGATGCCAACATTTGGGCTCTACGCGGGTTTAAGATAGAGTTACAGGGAATGAACGCAGACACTTGGTGCTGCGCATGAAGAGAGCTGGTAGCTGTTGATGTGATCTACTCCTACTGACATTTAGAGGTATGGGTTCGCCCTGCTAAAACCCGAATGAGACCTTCTTAGATATAATATAATATGCTAAATAGGGTGCGCAAAATATAGGTGATCTAGATTTCTATAGATTTTGCATTGTAACATGCTATCACCTTTTGCTTACTATGGATTAGTGACTATGCTGCTAACTCTGATTTTTATAATATGCATTTTGGTATTATACAAGATACTGCGTTTGAGAACCTTGCATTGAATAATAAATATTTCAAACTTGCACGTGTGTTCTTTGACTCTCAGTTTTGGTTTGAAATGATTATATAACGAAAGAGTGTTCATGTGTTCCACGATTCCTGAGGTATTCTAAAGATCATGTTCTGGTTTGTCTAAGACATGGATCATTTCATAATGATCCATGAGACACTGTAGCTAGCTAGGTAAGGGGTATTTTGAAACTGAGATGAGTTTTGGATCATCCTAACTCACTGAGGTTCTAGATCTCTATGCACAGTTCTGTGGGAGAACGGAAACCCTGCTACACTATTTCATTTCCTCATTGACATGGATCCTGATGTCTTTTTTTTAACGGAGACTTGGCTTCATGATGGGTCAATTGCAGATGTGGTTGCGGCACTTCCTAAGAACTTTGAGCTGCTAGGTATCAACACACCACAGACAATTGGTGGTGGGATTGCCCTTGTTTAAATTTTTTTATAATTGTAAAATTGAGGCACTCACATTTCCTACTTGTGAAGCCCTGCTTTCTTCTATTCCTTTCTCCCCTAAATTTACATTTTCTGGGGCTCTCATCCTTCGCCCCCTAGGCCATCTAATAATTGGGGTTCCACGTTTGCCGAATCACTAACGCCCATTGTTCTCCGGGTGGCAAATTTCTCAGGGCTCGGTGATTTAAACTTCCATCTTGACAATCCTAATAATAAATCAACTCTAACCCTCATGGATGATTTGAGGATCCTGAGCCTCTCACTTATCAATTCCTTACCCACTCATTCAGTGGGCCCTCTTCTGGATCCTATTTTTTCTAATCTCCTTACATTGTCCACCACCCCTCCTATTCAACTCGGTTGGTCGGACCACTTTGCTGTTCCTTTCTTTATAATTTCTTCCTCTGCCCCCTTGCATCGACCTTCTGTTATGCCATAAATGTGGAACTGGTCTCAATTTGATATGAAGGCTCTTAATAAGCAGCTCTTGAATACCACTCCCTCTATTACATCTCAACTGAACCCAGATCAGCCCTTTGTACATCATTGTTTGTCGAAGGCTATTGATTCTACTCTTCCTCTCTCCACCAAATCTCAATCTAGAGTGCTTCTCCCTGCCCCTTGGTTTACCGACTCTCTCAGACTTGGGCACTTGAACACTGTAAAGTTTTGGAGAGACAGTGGAGAAAGCACTATGCACCAGAGGCTAAGGCTGCCTATTTGGAGGCACTGAAAAAATACCATGCTCTATGCAGATCAACGTGTGCTTCCTTTCACACAGATAAGATTATGACTGCCCAAAACTGCCAGAAAACCCTATTTAAAGTTGTGACAGAGCACTCCTCATCAAGTACGTTCTTGCTGTCCCCTTCACTTTCGCTACATCAATGCAACAAACTTGTGCTGTTTTCCCACAATAAAGTTGTGTCTATTCACCACCAGCTTGATTCAGATTCCTCCTTTCAAGATAACTTCATATTCCCTAACACTTAACTCTCTGATCAGGTCAATACTGCCCCCGACCTCTCATCTGTTGAGTCCTGTCAAGTTAAGACTTGGTTCCAACTTGATTTGATTTCTCTGCTATGCCTGCTGGGAGCCATCAAGTCCGGCTCCCCACTTGAACCTCTCCCTCCAATTAAGCTCAGAGTTTTGGATGAGTCTGCCCTTGGCGTGATTCTTACTCTTTTCAATTACTCTCTAAATCTTGGGAAGGCGTCCCGAAATTGGAAGCACACTCTCGTGCTCCCTTTGCTGACAAAGACTGGCCTGGAACCCCTCTGTTGGTCAAATTACCGGCCCATATCGCTTCTTTCTACCCTTTCCAAAGTCCTGGAAAGACACGTTAATTCTCAACTCTCCTCACATGTGACATTGCATAAATTATTCCATCCGTCACAGTCAGTTTTTCGTCCTGGTCATACTACCGAATCCGCTCTACTTGGGGTCACAGAGGATCTCAGGCAGCAGCCTGACTGTGGTTGTACAGCAGTGCTCATCCTATTGGATTTGAGAGCAGCCTTCGACACAGTCTCTCAATCCAATCTTGCGGATCGCCTTGTAGCCTCGGGAATTGTAGTTGTGGCCTTGCAGTGGCTGATCTCTTTTTGAGAGGATAGCTCTTTCCAAGTCATCTCACACTCCACTCAATCAAACTCTGTAGCCTTAACATCAGGAGTACCGCAGGGCTCAATCCTGAGTCCTCTTCTTTTTAATATTTATGTTCGTCCTCCGGTGGACATTGCGGAAAAATCTGGGTTGACTATCTTACGCAGATCATTTTCTCTCTTTCATCGGCTCAGCATCAGGACCCTTCACTACTTCAGCTTGAAAGCTTAATATTTCCTAGTGGATGTCCCGAAATGCTCTAAAGCTGAACGGCTCTAAGACTAAGGTCCTCATCCCGGGAAACGATCCCGATCTCTGGGGAGCTAGCCATTGGCCTGCCTCTTTAGGACCTTTACCGGCTCCGGTCCCGAAGGTTAAGAACTTGGGTTTTACCATTGATAATAAGCTTTTTTTTGGAGCCCAAGTGTCTGGAGTTAACTCAGCTTGCTTTGCGGTCCTCAAGTGGTTAAAGAAAATCCTCTGGATAATTTCACCTGCAGACAAGATATGCGAACAGAAAACTCTACCTATGTACTTAAAATATGCTCTGCGCCAACTCTTAATTTACCACTCTGGATAGACCCAAATGACCATGTTCTTCATAACTAACAAGTTGATGTAATTTATTTTATTTTATTTTTTCATGTTCAACCAATTGATGTATCGCAGATAAATATCATATCCTCAAGATTATAGAAAAAACATAGGAAAAACATAAAGAAAACAGATCCCATTTCTCATCCGCCACTCACAACATGCATACAAAATCATACTCAAACATACTCACTCATACCGCATATAAGTGCATAGCAAATATATCTAGAAATGTGCTAAAAGTTCAAGTTCCCATATAGCAATGATATGAAACGGATTTGACCAACAAAAATCTTCATCTAATTGCTTAGAAAATCTGAAGGCTTAATTTACAATATAATATCAAAGATGAAGAAAATTCAAGAATGAAGGGTAATTTTCAAGTGTATTAATCAATTATCCAGAATAGATAGAGTGAAGCAGTTCATAGAGGGAACTCATTCAAGCGCCGGCACGCGTTTCGGTGAGACACCCCTTCTCTGGGTGTCACCTTCTTCAGTGCGCATATAGGGATTTAGGAAAAAAGATTGGCGACGAGACCTGTCTGAAACAAGCACAACATATAAAAAATATATTAATTACATAAGCATAAAATAATGATTAATACAATAAATGTAAACATTACGTAAATGCACACAGTAATCTGTTTCAGGGTTTCTAAAGAAAATGGTCAATAGTACAGAGGGTCAGACTTACATGAAATATAATAGTGATATAATTAAAGAACTGAGAGCACATGCACACACACAAAAATTGGAATAGGGTAATGAGGTAAAGGAAGATGAATAAGAGGGTACAGGTCTGATAGAGTGCCAGTGCTGAATAGAGTAGTAAGGTAGTGAAAATGCCCCTACTTTTAAGCCCCCTGCAGTCTCCTAACCAAAGAGTCAGAAAAAGGATAAACAGGAAATAAATACTGAGAGAAAATACTGAAAACAAATAAATAGTATGAAGGACCCTGATAGACATCACCCAAAACTTTATTGTATAGGTCATCTGTGCATACCTGCGATGATAGGAATGGAGAGCAATGTGAAAGAAAAATTCCTCTAAAACAGATGGGGCAGCTGCACTTACGAACTAAGGAAAAAACATAATTTAATTTAAATGTCTAACTGCCCTCTATGTTCAGAACGCTAGAAGTGGGCTCTGAAAGTCAGGTACATAAGCGACTTACCGGGGACGTCCTATGGAGCTGGAATATCTCTGTTGTGAATAGGAAATAACGTAAAAGGTGCTTTCTGTCAAGGCTGGGATTCCGATATGCATAAAATTATCTTCAGTCATGAAGCTCCAAAAAGGGGCATCGTAGGAGCCTCTACAGTGTAAAAGAAGGGAACAGTGAGTCTGCATGCAGTGGCCGGATACATAAAGGCATGCCAACAGACGCATACGTTAAGTGCAGATTTAAGAGGATAAGCCCCTCACCTTGATGGGTAGATTCAAGCTTGAGGATACAATGAAATAAATATGTCGAGTCACGCGATGCTCTTTTCTAATGGTCTCTGGAAGATGCAATAAAGAAGAGGAAAATAATTTCAGTGAGTAATGCAGGCCATCTAGTGCGGATTAATCAATGTGACTGATGCCCCAAGTGTGTTAAAAGGCTAAAAGATGTGCCCGCTCAGAGTAACCCAGAGATGTCCAAATTGGAGAGTTAGTACGTAAAATGCTACAATGGCCCTTGCCGATAATGGAGAAGGGTGATAGTTATAACAGCTCTCCCAGGTGATGGTCGCTATGAGAAGTTAAGGATAAAACAAAAATAGGAATAACTAACTAGAATGAAAACAGCGAACTAACTGCTGTTGGATGTAATGATACCGTGAAGGCTGGTTGAGATGTGTACCTGAATCAAAAGAGTCACGGCATAACGGTAAGGCGTCCCACTGCAGAATCGTGAACGGCCCAGTTAAGCTGGGCTATGTCTCCTGAGTTTAAATAGTTCAATGGCTGCATGTGTCAGTAACTAAACTGGCGTGTGATATTCCAAATCCAAATGGTAATTGGAGTGGGTGTCGCTATCAATTGTGGTAGCTTGGAGGGAGAACAGGCTCCGGGTAGCACAGCCGGGATGCGATCACGAAAACGGACAAAACCATTTAAAGATGTAGTATCACATAGAGTTAAGGGGGATAAAGAAAAAATAAAAATCTAAAATGAGTAAAAGATTTTAGAAAGCAAAGTGAAATAATATATCAATGCCATATTACTAAGCATATATAAACAGGAAAGAAAAATCTGGCTCACATGGTGATAGAACCAAACAGGGCAGTTACAAAGGGATGATCAAGTATGACAGGGTATCATAAAGAAGAGGCAATATTCAAGAGCATGGTGAGCCTGCCATGCTGGATGGTAAAATTGCAAGGTGGTAATCAAAGGTAGTAAGAAAAGATATACTGAACCCAACGGAAAAAGAAGCAGTAAGAAGAGAAATAGGAGGGCTCACTCTGCTCATAATGGGGAAAGTGTCATATACAGATCTGCTAGATGATCGCATTTACCCATGGCAGGATTTCATTGAGTCCTTCATCTTTTGAGTCGAGTGAAAAAAATCCCCCAAACCTTGCACTTTTTGCGTATATTAGTAGTATCAGTACCTTTTTGTGGGTTTATCTTTTCCAAGATAGTCCACTGGATATCATCCTCCACATGTTTGGATTCAATCCAATGGTTAACCAGAGCTGCAGTCTGTTTGTGGCGTCTGATGCTTGATTTATATTCGCCCATACGTACCCTGCATTCTCAAGCTGTCTCGCCCACATATGCCAAATTGCAAGGGAACAGGATTACATAAATGCAGTTTGATGTCCTGCAGTTCGTCATCTCTTTGAGATATACTGTAAGGTTGTTTATGCAAACTTGATCACTCAAATAGCATTGGCACATGCATGGCGTGTCCCCCATTTGTGGTTGCCATTAATGGGTTGGTCTCCTATGATGGGTCTTTGGGTGAATCTATCCTGCTCAAAGGTTTTTCCTCTGACCAACATATTCCTCAAGTTCTTGTTCCTTTTGAATGCAAAAAGTAGTTTAGGTATTCGTGGTGTCTAGTTGTCCAAATTTCGCAAGTGCCATTGTGAATTCACAATTTAGCGAATTTTATTGTCAATGGACGAGTGTTTAGTCACACAGACTAATATGTCAGTCTGTTTGCGTTGTCTTGGTTGAAACACTCTGTCTCAATTGTAGTAACGTGCTCTTTTTAGGGTGTCCCTAATAAGTCTGGGGGCTAACCTCTTTGAATGAAGTTCTCCTTCATCACCTCAGCATGCGTCAAATAATCCTTGATGGTAGTACAGCTTCTATGAAGACGTAAAAACTGACGGAAAGGGATTCCATCCTTTTGGCTTGTAGGATGAAAGCTGCTTAAGTGAAGAAGGGTATTCCTGAATGCAGGTTTTGTATATAGAGACACCATCAATTTGGAATCCAGATGTTCCACCCATACATCCAGGAATTCAAGTCGATGGGTACTAGTGTGTGCGGTGACTGTGAGGTTAGTGTCTGCTGCATTGATCCACACGATGAATTCGTCCAGGGTGTCTTGGTCACCATTCCAGATGAAAAAATATCAAGTATAAACCGCGACCAGTGGCGGATATTTTCATAAAAAGGGGCAAGCTCGTTGTAAATATTAAGCTGTTCAAAATGTCCCATATAGAGACATGCAACACTTGGGGCGGGTGCTGCCCCCATGCTTACTCCCTCTACCTGCTGATAGAAACTGCCATCAAATTCCCCCAAAAATTCTTCGAGGACAATCTCGAGGCTTTGGGTCAAAAATTCAGCATTATCAAGTGTTGTTTCAGTTTCAATGATCCTACTAACCACTTTTAGTGCTTCTTTTTGTGGAATATTCAAATACATGGACTCAATGTCCATGGTGACTAAAACTTCTTTCTCTTGGTTGAATTGAAGGCCCTTAATCTTAGAGATAAAGTGCCCATATCTTTGGCGTAGGGGGAAAAGACAGTTGCAAATGGTTGTAAAAAGCAGTCAATGTATTTCGTTAAAGGTTCGGTCGTTGACCCGATAGTGGAGACAATGGGTCGCATGGGTGGCTCAGCTTGTTTTTTGTGCGTTTTGGGAACCCCTTAAATAATGGGATATGTGTGAACATGGGGGTCAAATATTCGGCTTCTTTTTGGCAAATTTCTCCCCATTCTACCGCATTCTCAACAGCACAGAGAACCCTGCGCTTAACTCTGGATTAAGGGTGACTGCCCTTTCCTCCTATGTCAAAGATACGGGCACTTTATCTCTAAGATTGAGGGCCTTTAATTCAACCAAGAAAAAGAGATTTTAGTCACCATGGACGTTGAATCCCTGTATTCGAATATTCCACAAAAAGAAGCACTAAAAGTGGTTAGTAGGATCATTGAAACTGAAACAACACTTGATAATGCATTTTTGACCCAAAGCCTTCTAGATTGTCCTCGAAGAATTTATTTTTTTTCAAAAGCAGTTTCTATCAGCAGGTAAAGGGAGTAAGCATGGGGGCAGCATGCACCCCAAGCGTTGCATACCTCTATATGGGACACTTGGAACAGCTTAATATTTACAACAAGCTTGCCCCTTTTTATGAAATATCCGCCACTGGTCGCGGTTTATAGATGATATGTTTTTCATCTGGAACGGCGACCAAGACACCCTGGACAAATTCATCCTGTGGATCAATGCAGCAGACACTAACCTCACATTCATCGCACGTACTAGTACACATGGACTTGAATTCTTGGATGTATGGGTGGAACATCTGGATTCCAAATTGATGGTGTCTCTATATACAAATCTACATCCAGGAATAATCTTCTTCACTTCAGCAGCTTTCACCCTACAAGCCAAAAGGATGGAATACCTTTCAATCAGATTTTACGTCTCTTTAGAAACTGCACTACCATCAAGGATTATTTGACGCATGCTGAGGTGATGAAGGGGAAATTCATTCAAAGAGGGTACCCCTACAGACTTATTAGGGATGCCCTAAAAAGAGCATGATACTACAATTGAGACACAATGTTTTAACCAAGACAACGCAAACAGACTGACAAATTAGTCTGTGTGACCTAACACTCGTTCATCGACAATATAATTCGCCAAAATGTGAATTCACAATGGCTCTTGCTAAATTTGGACAACTAGGCACCACGAATACATAAACCACTTTTGGGGTTCAAAAGGAACCAGAACTTGAGGAATATGTTGGTCAGAGCAAAAACCTTTGAGCAGGATAGATTCACCCAAAGATCCATCGTGGGAGACCAACCCATTAATGGCAACCACAAAGGGGGACATGCCATGCATGTGCCAATACTATTGTGAGTGATCAAGTTCACATGGATAACCGTACAGTATATCTCAAAGGGAGGACGAACTGCAGGACATCAACCTGCATTTATGTAATTCTGTTCCCTTGCAATTTGGCATATGTGGGCGAGACAGCTTGAGAATGCAGGGTATGTATGGGCAAATATAAATCAAGCATCAGACGCCACAAACAGACTGCAGCTCTGGCTAACCATTGGATTGAATCCAAACATGTGGAGGATGATATCCAGTGGACTATCTTGGAAAAGATAAACCCACAAAAAGGTACTGATACGACTAATATACGCAAAAAGTGCAAGGTTTTGGGGATTTTTTTCACTCGACTCAAAAGATGAAGGACTCAATAAAACTCTGCATTGAGAAAATACGATCATCTAGCAGATATGTATATGGCACTTTCCCCATTGCGAGAAGAGGGAACCCTCCTATTGCTGTTCTTATTGCTTCTTTTTACCTGGATTCAGTATGTCTTTTCTTACTACCTGTGATTATCAGCTTGCAATTTTACCATCCAGCATGGTGGGCTCGCCATGCTCTTGAGTATTGCCTCATCTTTATGATAGCCTTTCAGACTTGATCATCCCTTTGTAACTGCCCGGTCTGGTTCTATCGTCATGTGAGCCAGGCCTCACTGACGTTAGCCGCTTTTTCTTTCCTTTTTATATATGCTTAGTAATATGGCATTGCTACATTATTTCGCCTCGTTTTCTGAAATATTTTACTTATTTTAGATTTGTAGTATTTCTTTATCCCCCTTAACTCTATGTGATACTATACCTTTAAATGTTTTTGTCCGTTTTCGTGATCTCATCCTGGCTGCGCTACCCGGAGCCTGTTGCCCTCCAAGCGACCACTATTGATAGCGACACCCACTCCAATTACCATATAGATTTGGCGTATCACACGCCAGTTTAGTTACTGACGCATGCGGCCATTGGACTATTTAAACGCAGGAGACAAAGCCCAGCTTAACCGGGCCTTGCCGTTATGCTGTGACTCTTTTGATTCAGGTAAACATCTCAACCAGCCTTCACTGTATCATTACATCCGACAGCAGTTAGTTTGCTGTTTTCATTCTAGTTAGTTATTCTTATTTTTGTTTTATCCTTAACTTATCATAGCGAACATCACCTGGGAGAGCTGTTATAACTATAACCTTCGGACTGAAAAGGCACTATTTCAAGGTTAGATATCCATTATCGGCAAAGGCCATTGTAGCATTTTACATACTTACTCTCCATATTAGACATCTCTGGGTTACACTGAGTGGGCGTGTTTTTTAGCCTTTTAATACACTTGTTCAGAAAAGGGGGGTGGTGATGGACAGAGCATCTGAATTAAGCAGAATACACGTACCCAGTCAACAGATCAGGGCTTGATCCATCACTGTTTTTTAGCTCACTGCACCATCCCAGCTCAGAACCTGGCTACATGCAAATTAGTCTGTCCCTGTCCCAGTGCATCATGGGAACAGGGCAGACCAAACTACCAAGCCAATTCTTTTACTGGAAAGGAAGCAAGCTTCCGGGGACCGGTTTCTGGCATTACAGCCGTCTTCGGCCCGGCTTGCTTGAATCCTGATGGTGCAGTGAGCAAGGGACTCACATGTGAGCATACCCTTCCACGCTTGTGGTGGACAAAACGATTCAGAAAAGGGGGGTGGTGATGGACAGAGCATCTGAATTAAGCAGAATACTCGTACCCAGTCAATAGATCAGGGCTTGATCCATCACCGTTTTTTAGCTCACTGCACCATCCCAGCTCAGAACCTGGCTACATTGCAAATTAGTCTGTCCCTGGCCCAGTGCATCATGGGAACAGGGCAGACCAAACTACCAAGCCAATTCTTTTACTGGAAAGGAAACAAGCTTCCGGGGACCGATTTCTGGCATTACAGCCGTCTTCGGCCCGGCTTGCTTGAATCCTGATGGTGCAGTGAGCAAGGGACTCACATCTGAGCATACCCTTCCACGCTTGTGGTGGACAAAACGATTCAGAAAAGGGGGGTGGTGATGGACAGAGCATCTTAATACACTTGTGGCATCAGTCACATCGATTAATCCTCACTAGACGGCCTGCATTACTCACTGACTTTATTTTCCTCTTCTTTATTGCATCTTCCAGAGACCATTAGAAAAGAGCATTGCGTGACTCGCCGAGTTTATTTCATCGTATCCTCAAGCTTGAATCTACCCATCAATGTGAGGGGCTTATCCTCTTAAATCTGCCCTTAACGTATGCGTCTGTTGGCATGCCTTTATATATCCGGCCACTGCATGCAGACTCACTGTTCCCTTCTTATACACTGTAGAGGCTCCTACGATGCCCCTTTTTGGAGCTTCCTGACTGAAGATAATTTTACCCATATCGGAATCCCAGCCTTGACAGAAAGCACCTTTTACGTTATTTCCTATTTGTAACAGAGAAATTTCAGCTCTATAGCACGTCCCTGGTAATTCGCTTATGTATCTGAATTGCAGAGCTCACTTCTAGCGTTCTGAACATAGAGGGCAGTTAGACATTTAAATAAAACTATGTTTTTTACTTAGGTCGTACATTTCTTGAATGTGTGCAGCAGCTCCATCTGTTTTAGAGGAATTTTTCTTTCACATTGATCTTAATTCCTGTCATTGCAGGTATGCACAGATGACCTATATAATAAAGTTTTGGGCGATGTCTCCCAGGGTTCTTCATACTATTAATTTTTTTTCAGTATTTTCTCTCAGTATTTATTTCCTGTTTATCCTTGTTCTGACTCTTTGGTTAGGAGACTGCAGGGGACTTAAATTGGAGGGATTTTCATTACCTTCCTACTCCATTCGCTACTGGCACTCTATCAAACCTGTACGCTCTTATTAATCTTCCTTCACCTCATTACCCTATTCTAATTTTTTCGTGTGTGCATTTGCTCTCAGTTCTTTAATTATATTACTATTATGTTTCATGTAAGTCTGACCCTCTGTGCTATTGACCATTTTCTTTAGAAACCATTAAACAGATTACCTCTGTGTGCATTTACGTAATGTTTACATTTATTGTATTAATCATTATTATATGCTTATGTAATTGATATATTTTTTATATGTTGTGCTTATTTCAGACAGGTCCCGTCACCAATCTTTTTTCTTAAATCCATATATGCGCCCTGAAGAAGGTGATACCCAGAGAAGGGGTGTCTCACCGAAACTTCGGCGTTTGAAAGAGTTCCCTCTATGAACTGCTTTGCTTTATCTATTCTGGATAATTGATTAATACAATTGAAAATTACCCTTCATTGTTAAATTTTCTTCTTCTTTAATATTATATTGCAAATTAAGCCTTCAGATGTTCTAAGCAATAAGATGAAGACTTGTGTTGGTCAAATCTGTTTCATGTCATTGCTATATGGGAACTTGAACTTTTAGAACCTTTCTAGATATATTTGCTATGCTCTTATATGCGGTATGCGTGAGGATGTTTGAGTATGATTTTGTATGCATGTTGTGAGTGGTGGATGAGAAATGGGATCTGTTTTCTTTATGTTTTTTCTATGTTTTTTTCTATAATCTCGAGGATATGATATTTATCCGCGATACATCCCTTGGTTTAAGGTGAAAAAATAAAATAATTTCAATCAACTTGTTAGTTGTGAAGAACATGGTCATTTGGGTCTCGTCATAGTGGTAAATTAACAGTTGTAGCACAGCATATTTTAAGTACATAGGTAGAGTTTTCTGTTTGTATATTTTGTCTGCATTTATCTCCCCTGCTTCTCTACCTTTAATCAATATCAGGGGTCCCCTTATTCATGAGTAGTAATTCCACCTGCAGCCAAAAGAACTGTATTGCAGGCCTTGGTGATCTCCAGACTTAAATATGGTAATATACTGTATTTGGGCGCAGGCAAGGCCTCTGTCCGCCGTCTGCAGCTCATTCAAACAGTGTGGGCCATCCGATTTTTTGTCACGCCATCTGTTTCCCCTCTGCTTCATCAACTTCACTGGCTAAAGGTAAACAAACATATTGAGTTCAAGGCCCTTTGTTATATGTTTCAAGCTCAGCATGGCTTGTCCCCCTTGTACAAACAAAGCCTTACCAAGCCTGACTAACCCACCCGCAAACTGAGATCGGCCAGCCTTTCTTTTTCTCAGTTCCCAGAGTTCTGTGGACCCATATGGGAGGCCGCTCTTTCTCCTACTTTGGACCTAAATAGCGGAACTCAGGATCTGTCGGTCTCTCTTAGCCTTTTGTAAAAAGCTGAAGACTTTTCTGTATAGTCAGGTTTAGTTTCTCATCCCCAACAAACGTTGTCCTTGTCCTGCTCAGCACTGAGAAACCCTGTTGGGTAGCGGTACGATTTATAAATCTTTAAAAAAAAAAATGTGCTTGCCTGCAGACTCTTTTACCCCTTTCTCTTACAAAGTTTGTAGTTTAGATATGCGCAGAAGTGTTACCATCATGTCTGCCCCTTATCTGGGTTGACATTTGTTTATGTTATGGTTGCTGCCATGTTATTATGGACGCTTACATTAGAGGCTACAATGTCAACATGTGAATTGACAGGATGCATTTATCGCAGTGCATATTTATTTTTTAGTTCGGACTTATTGTCACAAAACGTATAAATATGATAAAAATCGGTTATCAGATGCTATAAAAGCCCCTGTATTTATTCATGGAGGGACAGGGTACACAAAAGGGCCTTCAGTCTGGCTGTGATGGGGAATAACTTTATAGCTATTTCTCGCTATGAAAGATATGTTGTTCGATCCATCTTGATTTATAAGCTTGTTGTTTACTGCTTCCACTGAATTTTAGAATAGAGCTTAGAGGTAGCAATATGATTTTAAGGCTGCTAGGACGGTACTAATCATGTTAGGAATGTTCATATTGTATTCGCTGGCCATGTCATACATTACTGCATTCATTTTCTAATTCTATGTGGTTACCGTTCATATTTTATGCACTAGACTTAGGTTTTGCAAATTAACATGTTGTAGTCTTTTCCCCTGTCTCTCAGTACTATTTTGAGTGTTTTATTAATTTAGTAAAGAGCATTTAAAGTTCCACTGTATCCCAGATCTCATCTTGAGGGAATAATCATGACCATAAAATATCATCCGCACAGTTTTGCTTAGAGGATTGACTGGTTGCAATCTACCTGTATTTTTAATTTCTGTTAGTGCATTGAACTATGTTCTTGCAACAGGGTAGTAACCAAGATAATAGAGACAGAAACTATTAACTTGCTGTTCACTTTTGTTAGTAAAGGAGCTTACTGTGTACTATATGCATGTCCATCAATATTGCAAAGAATGATATATGCTCGACTTGAATTAATAATTTAATAGGATGAATCTGAATTTTATTATCATGTTCAATTAATGCTTAAGGATACACAATTATCCACTTGTCTTTCTTTATGCTGTAAGTGATTGATGTATGCAAATATGTGTCCCTGAAGAAGTTATCAATTTGCAAATTGTGTTTTGCCAGATTTTTTATAAAGTGCAACGATTTAATTGGCATAATATGCCCTTGACATATTATTCAGAAAAATTATGAAACTCTATACCTAGCTGGACACGCTTGTATAGACTGAGAGCAAAATACACCAGTCTAATGCGAATTCATTCTCAAGTGTAGTTTACAGACATTTATATCCTGGCACCGTCAACTAACCTAAAATTAAATATCATTGAGGTGATAAATTGAGAAGGCAGGGGGATGGTAAACGTAATGGAGTAGCTATTTTATGTCACAAGAATTTATCACATTCATTGCTTGCTCAAGAATCAGATGATTCTGGTCGTTGGGCATATGTTAAATTATCTATTAAGAATGTTCCAATTTCACTTTTGAATGTCTATGCCCCTACTACTGGTGATCCTACCTTCTGGCATACTTTCTCTCACCATATCACCAGATTTATTGATGATAATTTCATCCTAGCGGGAGATTGCAATCAGCCTCTTGACCCCTTTTTGGACAGACACTCTAAGGCCCATTTTATTCCCAACAAATCCCATAAACTTTTCTCCCAAGCTATCTCTCAACACAAGCTCACTGATGCCTGGCGGCTGTGTAATCCAGATACGCGGGAATTCACCTTTTACTCTCCTTGTCACCATTCCCAATCCCAAATTGATTACATTTTTGTTACCCACAACATTGTCCAAACCCTTACGCATGCAGAGATTGGTCCGAATCTACTTTCGGATCATGCCCTCACTTTGGTTCAGCTTGACCTTATTCCCAAATCAGTTGGACCCAAACATTGGCGCTTCAATAACGCCCTTCTTCTAGACCCCAAGTTCACCGCTTCTTTCACTGCATTTTCAGATTAATTTTTCTTGCTTAATGATACTCCATCCATTCCAGAACACACCATTTGGGATGCCTTTAAGGCTGCGGCAAGAGATTTTATAATTGGCTTTATAGCAAAGAAGCGAAGGACTGCCCGTAAACTTACAACAGACCTTCTCCTAGATATTAAGAAATTGGAGCATTCCTATTTTACTTCCCGTTCACAAGACAGTTTAACAGCCCTGGTTAATGCCAAAATGAAATTCAATAAGAAGTCTACGGAAGATGCGTCTTTATATCTGTTGAAATTGAGTGCAAAATTCTATGGAGGCAAAAATAAGGCTGGGAAAATTTTAGCTAACTATTTGAAAGTAAAACATAACAAGTTAAATATTGAATCAATCTATGACACACACTCTGTTCTCAAACATAAAGATGCAGATATTCTTGCCGAATTTTCTGCCTTTTACCACACTTTATATACTTCCGAAACCCAGCCCTCATCTCAGTTTTGGATCGTTTTTTCTCCACTATACAGAAACCATCTCATTTTCCCCTTGATCTCTCTCACCTGGAGTTTAGCATTTCCCAACAGGAATTACTCACAGCACTTCAAAGTCTCCAAAAGGATAAGGCCCCTGGCCCAGATGGCTTCACTGTTGAATTTTTCCTCCATTTTTCGAAGCTTCTCATTCCAAAATTGCACTCCCTTATTGATGCTTTCCTTACCTCAGGTGCCTCATCAGGTTCCTTCTCTGACGCACACAATTGTCTGATATCCAAGGAGGGGAAGGACCCTCAATACTGTAAAAAATATAGACCAATTTCTTTGGTTAACATTGATTACAAAATATTTGCAAAGTCTCTTGCGGCAAGTCTTGACCTTCTTCTCCCTGATCTTTTGGGTGAGGAACAGTCAGGCTTCATCAAGGGTCGTTTCATTACTGACAACACCAGATTACTATTTAATGTTTTAACTCAATCTCGTCACTCGCATCAATCTCTCGCAGCTATCGCCCTGGACGCTGAGAAGGCGTTTGATAGGGTTGAATGGACTTATCTATTTCATACACTTCAATGGTTTGGCTTTGGTCCTAAATTTATCTCCTTGATTTCCTTACTTTATTCAAACCCGCGTGCAGCAGTCTGTGCCAATGGTCAAATCTCCTCCTTTTTTGACCTGAAAAGAGGTGTCCGTCAAGGGTGCCCCTTATCTCCTTTTCTATTTAATTTAGCTTTAGAACCCTTCCTCTCCAAACTTCGGCAAAATCCTAATATACAGGGCTTTCAAATTTCAGGCTCCCAGGTTAAGCTGGCTGCCTATGCGGATGACATCCTTCTTTTTATTTCTAATCCCACTGAATCAATTCCCGCTTTCCTTGCTGAAGTGCATGACTATTCTCAAATATCGGGTTATAAACTTAATAATGATAAATGTGAGATCCTACCCCTGACAAAATTTACATTTAAACCTGACTTTGCCGCCTCACACTTTACATGGAGATCCTCTCATATTAAATACCTTGGCCTACATATTACTTCTTCCATTCCAGACACTGTCTCCCTCTGTTTAGCCAAATGCGCAAAAAAATTAGTGGATTTAACTTCCAAGTGGCACCCCCTTTATTTATCTTGGTGGGGACGTCTTGATACTATTAAAATGATGTTATCTCCCATAGTCCTCTACACCATTTCTAACATTCCGGTATCCATCCCCTCTAAATTTTTTAAAAGGATCAACTCTATTTTGACATCCTTTCTTTGGAATAAGAAAAAATCCAGAATGTCCCTTGCTCGACTGATTCGGCCTAAAGCAGAGGGTGGAGTTAACTTCCTAGATTTTCCTGCTTATCTTAGGGCGTTTCTGTTACGACAATCTTCCTTCTGGTTGCAAGATCCCAGTGATCGATGTCCTCTTTGGACTAAACTCGAACGCCTTCTTCTCTCCCCCTTCTCTTTTTCTGAATATCTCTCCTTCTCACGCAAACCCTCTTCCATATCTACCCCCATTCACAAATTCACTACTAAACTGCTCCTTTCTTCCTCCCACCCTCCTCCCTTAACGCTTGCTGAATTTCTCTCTTCTACTATTTGGCATAATACCACCCTCCTTATTCGCAACAAACCCTTCTTTTGGAAGGCGTGGCATCACAAGGGGTTGCTATGGATCTCCCAACTCTTTTCTCAATCCTCTTTCTTACCTTTTGCTACTCTCCGTTCCCTTTATGGTTTACCTGCCTCCTTCTCCCGTAACTATCACCTGCTCAGAGAAGCTGCTATGGCAGTCTACACTCGACTGTCACGGCTACCCTCCTCTCCCATTACTCCTAATTCCACCACTTTATTTCACTCTTTTTTACGCACTAATCCTAAGGCCTCTTCCATTTATGCATATCTTCACGCCACTGATTCTATTAGGCCTAAATCCAAAGTAGAGGAATGCTGGGAGCAGGATTTCTCCACCTCTTGGCCAATCTCAGTATGGGATAAGATATGGAATAAAATCCGCAAATCATCAAGGGCAGCCACTTTGACGCAGTCCTTGTTTTTCATTTATAACAGACTTCTCTATACACCCTTTGCCCTTCACAAACGTTTTCCGAATACCTCTCATACATGCTGGTCTAGCTCATCCTTGCAGGCAACATTATTTCACATGTTATTCTCATGTACCTTTGTTCATGATTTTTGGTTACAGGTTTGGACTCAAATTAATGTAATATATCATACATGCATTCCTTTTTCTAATGTTAACATTTTCTTAGGAAGCCTTTACCCCTGTTGGGATGATGTTGAACTGAAACCTCAAATTATTGACTTGCTGTTGGCTGCTGCAGTCCAACAGATAACGGTAAACTGGAAAGACTTTTCTAAAATGTCTTTTAAGGCGTGGTGGTTCAATGTTTGCCACAATCATAGACTTGATACTGCCTTTGTTTTCCCGGCTAACATGGCTATCAAACGTATGGATTTATGGTTTCCTGTCACGCTTTATTTGGATTCCTGTGCTGCTCGTAAGTCTGATCTACTGCCTTCACAACAAGAAGTTCTTAAGCCTCCCTAATTGCTCAATGCATTCCATACAGAAGAGGGAAAACAATTATCTCAAAATATGCATGTTTCGAAGCAATTCATGGTCATTTATTTGTTAAAAACAAGTCAACATATCCTGCAAATTAGGTCTAACAATCATAATTCTTTTGAATGACCAGGATGGAGCTGAATGGCAGATTCAATATCCCTTTAACCATCAGAGATTACATAATCATAGGTGTCATAGAGTGTGGACCTTTGTTAGTGTTTGTTTGGCACAATCTGTATTACAGAAGGGGCTGTGTGTGTTTATTGAGATCCTTCTGTTAAATATCAGCGCCCATGCATGCAAAAGTGCCCAGTTCCACATTTACATGAACAATGGACCATGTAAATTAAAGAATGCCAAGTCACTAGACACCAGGGATTATGGTGGATATGTCTTTGGGCAAGGGTCGCTTCCCCTCAGGGGCATTATTTTCCTTTGTTTCCCCCCCCCCCCCCCAGGGGGTAGATCTGCAAATTTTTTAGGTCGATCAGCCCCAATGGGTGGAAATGCACTAGAGATCAGGGATTTCAAATATCTACATGCCGAGGAGTGACCCCTTGGACTAGGGTCAGTCCAAAAAATAGTTGGCCACTCCTTTTGGCTGTCTCTGCCCTCAGAGCATGTCAACCATTTTTCTAGACCAATCTACCCACAAATGGGGTGGGGCAGAAAACCACTAGGCACCAAGGACTCTATTTAATGGGCATGCTGGGAAGCGGTCCATTGGGAAAGGGTTTCTCCCCGTTTTTGGGGACATGTTTCGACTGTTCTTCGCCCCCAGCCAGGGGGCATTTTTAGGCTGATCTGTCCTGAAAGCTGAAAGGAGGGGAGGGGTTGGGGTGAACAGCCTCTAGATACCAGAGATTATATTTTTATATATGTTGGTGGAGCAACCCCTTGGTCAAGAGATGCTCCTCAGTATTACCCACACATGCCCTTTGTTTTCTTCTCTCCCTGGAGACATCAGACTTTTCTTGGGTCAATCTGCCCATGGGAGGGGGAGCAGAAAACCACTATACGCCAGAGAGTATGTTTCTATGTGTGCAAGAGTTGGTGTTTGGCTGGTGGTGTGTGCGAACTGGTTTGTGGTTGGCATTTGGCTGATGGTGTGATTAAACTCGGGCTTTACTCATAGTGTATGTGGACTGGTTTCTGGCTGGCAATGTGTGTGTCTGGCATTTGAATGGTGGTGTGTGTGAGCGTGTGTTTGACTTGTGTTTGGCTGGTGGGAGGGTTAAGGGTCATTCCCCTCTGGGGTGTCAATTTCTTGCCTTTGCTTTGCAACTCACTTGCACCAGATTGGATGTTTGTGATGCTGATATGCCCCTAGTGGCAGACTTCAGAGTGTTTTATAATGTTAACTGTTTACTTGCCATAATTGCATTTGTGACCTTAATGTTTATTTCTCCTCTATATTGTATTGCAAAGCTTTTGATTTCCTTGGTGGTGACTCCAGCTTGCAGTTTTGGCACTAGTAGATCTGCAGTTTATGCAGTTGCATGTTTTTGGTAAGGAAATTTCTATGTAATTTTCCGTTCAAATGAATATCATTGCCCTTCTTGAATGTCTTTTGCTTTAACATTTGTAATAATTGTAGCATAATTAGCTCATGATTTTATTGTTTAAATTCATGTTTGGATTTGTGCAAGATTTGTGTTGTGTTATCTCGTGTGAAATTTATTTTTGTTTTGACTTTCTAGTTGGATTTCTTTGGAGCTTGCCGTGTCTGTGCATAATAGGTGCAGTTGATCCTCTTTCTCGCTGTCTGTGGCAAGGGGAAAGTATCTTTTTAGAGTGTCAGGTTCATTGTGTGGATTGCATTGAAAGTTTTTTCCAGTAAATAGTTGAGCTACATCTGACTTTGTTCAGTTCTAATTTGACACTGCATTGTTTATTGTTGTCTTGTTTGATGTGTTAGTTCCCTAAGTAAGCATTGTGGCTGCCCGCAAGCGGACCGCCCGGCAGGTTGTAAGTTTGCTAGTTGGCAGAGGTATGCACCTTTGTCGAATGGGGACCCTTCCTTCTAGTTATGCTAAGGGGATTATCCAATTCAGATAACCCCTGCTCACCCACTTGGTAGCTTGGAATGAGCAGACAGGCTTATCCCAAATGCAATATGTAAAATATTTGCACACAAACACACAGTAACACAGTGAAAACACCACAAATGGACACCACAGCAGGTTAGGAAAATAGAAGTGACTTCATCTAAACCAAACAAGACCAAAACAAGAAAAAACCAGCATGCATGTATTAAGATATCACTTTTAAAACAGTTACTTAAAAAAATAGCACTTGTAGAAACAAATAGCTCCACCTGGGGCTATTGCGATGTCATGACAGGCATAAATCCAAAATATGGTGCCGACCGTGAGGTGCGCTGCATCGGGCACAGATTCACATTGACCCCCAAACAGCAGTACCTTGGAAACGAAGTCTATGGACTATGCATGGCGTTGTGAAGGTGAGGAGTCGGTGCCAAGGCGAAGCCGGTTCCCTGGTTGCCGTGGGGGAGATGAGGTTTTGTGTCCGTGAGGAGGTGAGGATTCGAATTCTGGACACAGGAAGTTAGTCGATGTCGGCAGTGAAGCATCGGTTCTGGTGAGGTGATGCGATATCAAAGAGTTTGTGAAGTCACCCTTGTCGGTTATCAGCGCCGCGATAACGAGATATGGGCTCTGGTGATGGAGTCTGGAAGGGCGATAACTGCAGGCATTGACAGGCATCGAAGGACATTGAAGCTGTGATGCAGGTGGGGCCGTGCATCGTGCACTTTATGACGGGTGGTCCCAGTCTCAGTGAAAGTCATTGCATCACTGGTGGCATCGCTGACTGCATCCGTGTTGTTTGTCTTGCTTTGCAGCACCAACCACACAATTCTCAGGGCCCAGGAACTGCAATTGGCACCCTTTTGAATACAAGAGTCCACAGAGGAGTCCAGGTGCTGGTCGGTGGGTACAGGTGACGTCCTGAGACTTCAGAACAGGAGACTAGCACCAAAAGGCCCTTTGAGATTCTTTGCAAAGCAGGTTCACAGCAAAGTTCCAGGCTCCTCCTTACAGCTCTCCAGCTCTTCTCCTCTGCAGAGGTTCCTCTTGAGTCCAGAAGTGATCTACTTCTCTGGGATTTAAGGTCCAATGCTTGTACCCCATTTTCTCTTTGTTCTCTTTGTGGCAAGGGTCTCTGAGCCTAGTCGAAACCAGTTCTGTCTTCTCTGGTATAGCATGTCCAGAGGAGGTGCAGCCAAGGTTTATTCAGCCCCGCTATGAGTCACCCAGGAAAGGGAGGACACACCTCAACACCCCCTTTGTGGCTGTCTACTGTGGATGCACATCCCCAGCTCATGTCACTCCCAAACCAGACAGTGATTACACAAAACAGCAGATGCACACAGAATGGTTCAACAAGAAAATGCCTACTTTGTAAAAGTGGCATTTTCCAACACACAATTTAAAAACCATCTGTTTAAAAAGATGTGTTATTAAATTCTGAGTTCAGAAAGACTAAACTCAATTTTTTTAATCTTGTCTCAATGGAAAGTTAAACATGTAAGATATTACAAAGAAACTCCCATGTTAGCTTATGGGATAGATAGCTTTTTAATAGTGAAAACAAAATGGGCAGTATTTCACTATCAGGACATGTAAAACACACCAGCACATATCCTACCCTTTACATACACGGCACCCTGCCCATGGGGGGTACCCTGGGCCTACCTGTAGGGTGCCTTACATGTAAGAAAAGGGAAGGTTGGGGCTAGCCAGGCTGACGTGGAAGTTTAAAACTATGCATGCATCACTGCAGTGGCAGGTCTGAGATGCATTCACAGGGTTACTCATGTGGGTGGCACAATTTGTGCTGCAGGTCCACTGATAGCATTTGATATACAGGCCCTTGGCACACACATAGTGCACTGTACTAGGGACTTACAAGTAAATCAAATATGCCAATCATGGATAGCCAATCAAGCTGAAATGTAAACAGGAAGTACTTGCACTTTGACAGTGATCTGCAGTGGCTATGTGCCCAACGCATCGAAGTCAGCAAAAAACGAAATCCAGCAAACTGTCAAAAATATAGGAGGTAGAGGAAAAAAGCCAGGGGAAACCATGCCAATGATGCCAAGTCTTACATTTGCTTTATGAATCTGACTTTAGACATGGCTCTGAGACAGACTCTGCATTGAGGCAGAGGACCAAGTTGATGATTCTGGCAGTGAATTTTCTGTTAAAGGGGAATCATCTGATGATAAATTCACTATTAGTGCTGATGAAGTTCCTCCTGTAGAGGAGGACAGTGATATGTCAGTAGTGCAGCATGAGCAAGCTGGACAACAGTGCCACTCTTAAGACCTAATCCAGATTTACTCGGTGGACTACCACAAATCTCCTTGAGATTAGGCAGTTCAGGGGGTTTAACGTTCCTGATAGTACTGATAAAGAAGCCATCATTGTCTTTATATAGGTCTACTAGTCCTTTGATGACAACTTCTATATTTGCAGCAATTATGAGTGGAGATCAGTATTTTCTTCTGAAGTGGATGCTGTATTATTTTGATAATGCTAGAGCATTGCCACAAAATCACCCTGATTGTGATGGTCTCTTCAATATTCAACCTTTCCTTGACTATTTAGTAGATTGTATCTGAGAGATCTATGGTCCAGGGAAAGGTATATCTGCTGATGAGTCTCTGGTCTTGTTCAGGTGCCATTTGGATTTCAGACAATACATTCCCAGAAAGAGAGCACATTATGATTTTAAGCAAGTATATACTGTGTGAAAATGCCACAGGATATGTATAGACCTTCAGGGTGTGCATTGGTAGGGATTCTTCAATTGACCCACCTGGTTGCCCTTCCACTTTTTAAATCAGGGAGAAAATTGTGGAGGAATTTGCCAGGGCACTTTTTCACAAAGGTCACTATTTTTATGTGGACAATTTCTACACAGGTGTGAAATTGTTTAAAGTATTGTTCAGATAGGCATTGTGGCATGTGGCACAATCCTCCCTAACCATAAAGGTTACCTTAAAAGTTTATGTGTAAAAAACCTGATAGGGAACAGAGCAGTGCTTTGTTTAGTAATGAACTTCTTGCTGTGAAATATTCAGACAGAAGAGATGTCCACATGCTCACAACTATTGAAAATGAAAGTACTGCACCTGTGACTGTTTGGAATCAGTTTGCAAAAGTGCACAAACCAGTGTGCATTCTAGACCACGACAAGCACATGGGAGGTGTAGATAGAGTAGATTACAGGTAAGAGCCTTACAATGCAGCTTGAAAGTCCTATATCTGCTACAAGAAGTTGGCTGTTCATCTATTTTATTTCACATCTTTCAGTGCCTATGTTGTCTTCAAAGATCGTTTTCCAGAATCAAAGATGACTTTTGAACAGTTTCAGCAATCTGTAATAGGCAGCCTTGTTGCAGTTAAGCAGGCAAGTGTTCCTAAAGTCGGAGTGGTGGAGAATGTGGTGATATTGAAAGATCACGACTTTCCTGCATACATCCCTCCAACACCCAAAAAAGACTTCCTTGTTAGAGATTAAGAGTCTGTGTCTGATGAGGAGTTTGAAAGTAGAGTTGTATGTACTGCCAAGAGTGTCCTTCTAATACTGACCTATGGGTGCCTACATGTTTGAAATTGTACCATACATAACTGAAGTATTGGCAGCAACCATGACAGTGATGAGGAACTGACTGAGGTCTTTATTGCTATATATTTTCTGTTTAGTGAAACTGTTTGTCTGTAGTTTGATGTGCTTAGTTACACCTGTTGTGTATGCAGTCATAGTTGGTATTTGATACTCTACCAATCAGTTGTTTCTTTCTTTTTGAAAAAAATGTGCTGTTTTTAGTTGGATGTTTTTATTTTTCCTAGATGTTATATTTTGTCCTGCCTCTGATTTATGTGTGTGATCTGTTCATTGTGGGAGTGTTTTAGAAATAAAAGTGGTGTGGAGCTTCATGAAGATGTCTGAGTGGTCTTAGGCATTTGGCTGCCAGTCCACACATTCTGCCAGCTGCCAGTTGCTGTTTCTGAACTTGAGTCTGTCTGGTGGTGTGTGCGGCTGCTGTCTCACTGGTGGTGTTTGAACTGGCATTTGGCTGGTGATGTGTTTGTGTGTGTGTGTGTGTGTGTGTGTGTGTGTGTGTGCGTGTGTGTGTGTGTGTGTGTGTGTAGCGTAGTGCTGCTGGTCACTACACACACATTAGTAGCCAAATGCCAGTCCACACACTCAGCCAGCTGCCAGGTGGTTTCATTGCTGTGCCAGTTCTGTGGGCATATTAAAGTGATGGGCCCTTGAATGGTGCAGTTTGCTGTTATGAGTGTTGTAATATGTTGGGCTCATGGCTCGTGGTGTAACTGGTTTTGTGTGTGTGCTGCATGAAAGTTGTGGGAATGGCCTGAAGTGGTTGGTGCCCTGTTGTGGCTTTACAGTTCAAGACCTGTGAGTCACTGGTTCAGTAGTACTAACTTTAAATGACCTTATTAACAGTGATTTCTATGTTTTAATTGTTATTGTTAGACCTGGCATCTTTGGCGTGGTTTTCCCCTATCTTTTTGCCTCTACCTCCTGTATTTTTGATGCTGTGCTGGATTTCGTTTTTGCTGGTTTAGATGCTTTGGACACTCTGCCACTACTGATCAGTGCCAGAGTGTAAGTGCTCCCTATGTAAACTGTTATCATGATTGGATATACATGATTGGCATATTTGTATCACCATGAAGTCCCTAGTAAAGTGCACTGGGTGTGCCAGGGCTGGTGATGACAAATGCTACTAGTGGGCCTGCAGCACTGATTGTGCCACCCACAGGAGTAGCTCTAAAAGGGTGGCTCAGGCCTGCCACTGCAGTGCCTATGGGCAGTTTAGAAACTGCCATGTCCTCCTGGTCAGTGTACCCACTGACCAGGCCTAACCCTTCCCTTTTTGTGCACATCAGTCACCCCTATGGAAGGCCCAAGGTACCCCCCTGGGCAGGGTGCAGTGTATGTGAAAGGCAGAGCATGTACTGGTGCAGGTGACATGCTCTGGTAATGAATTACAGCCATTTTCGTTTTTCACTATTGTAAGGCTATCTTGCTCCATAGATTACCACGGGGGATGCTGGCTACAGTGGCTTCCAGCATTTCTTCCCATAGGAACAAGATAGGACATAAGTATCTAGTATCCCTGAACTCAGAATTTAATAACACATCTTTTAGGAAAGGTTGTTTTTAAATCCAGTGTTTGAGAACAGCACTTTTAGAAAGTTGTTGTTCTCTTGTTATGTTATGTTATGGAGGAGTGTGGCTCAATGCTTAGAGTGGCAGACCTTGATGCAGAACGCTGGCCAGGGACCAGGGTTCGAATCCTGCCTCAGCGGGTTTCGGGCTTAAATTCCTCTGACCGGATATTCTTGCCTCAGTGCCGATTCTAAGCATGGGTCCCACACTGCAACTCTGGGCAATAGCTTGCTTAGTCTCCACAAAGGCCCCCGATGCACAAGGGATGTCTGGTTTCACCATGGGATGTCCAGGAGTGGACACCCCACAAGGAAAAGCCAGGAGGGGTTCCCTTGTGGTAGGAGTACAAGCGCCGGGATGCCTCCGGGTCACTGTTCGCGCTATACAAATATGCCACATTATGTTATGTTATTTTTATTTGTACCGCGCACAACTGCCCCAGCAAAGGGGCATCCTGTCTGACCCTTCTGTGTGCCGTGACCTGTTTGTGTATTGACTATCTGGTTTTCGAGTGACAGGGGCTGGGGATTCCCCAGGAGGCCGGCTGAGTCAGCCCCAGGCTGAATGACTGCATTTGCAACTGGAGTGGTGGGAGGAGTTAGAACCTGGGCCTGAATAGGGCTGTGCCTGCCTTCCACAAGGCTGGCTCCACCTCCTGCTGGGCGGCTGACGACTCTGCCCCTCACTCTGAAAGGAAGGAGCAGCCAGGAAAACAAAGTACTCAGGAGACACCCAATACTGGTTCAGACTGGGCTCAGGGCCCACTTGCACAATGAGAACAAAGACTTTTAGGGGTATAAGAACAGGACCCCTGACAACAGAAAATTAGATCATCCTGGAATCAAGAAGGAACCTTTGCCAAGGAGAAAGCTGAATCTGAAGAAGGAAGACTGTCCTGATGTTGCTCTGCTGGACTGACCTGTTGCTTTGCTGCCAAGGAGAGGGAAAGGACTTTGCTGTTGTGCTGTGTCCCCTGTCTTGAAGGAATCTCCAAGTGCCTGAGAAGAGCTGGCTCTCTGTTCTGAAGTCCCAGGAACAAACAGACTTCACCCCCAACTTCCCTGAACTCTGCTGAGAGAGTTCTGTCCTTCCTAGAGTGCTTGATCCAGTTGTGGGGCCTCTGGAAGTTGTACCTGTGCTGGGAAGCTTGAAACTAAACTTGAGAGACTTTTGCAATTGAAAAGTGTTGCATCGCTCGCTTGCGGAGCGCATCCCCAACAGTGCGAGAAGTGTCCCCTGCTACGAAGGTCGAGATCGTCGCAGTGCCTGACGCCACTGCCAGAGCCATCGCATCCTTCGTTTGCGGGACGCACCAGACCGGTGCGGGAAAGTCGAACATCGCTGCGAGTGTCGTCGCAGAGCCTGTCGTCGCTGGGTGAGATCGCCACACCGCTTGCTTGCGGACCGCATCATGTCGCTCCGAGCATTGTCGCAGAACCATCGCATTGAGGAGCTGCGAGAGAGAGGATCGCCGCTGGACCGCGCATCGTCACCCTGGAGATCGTCGCAGCCCCTACAAGATCGTCGCATCGTGCCTTTGCGAGAACAAATTTCCTACGGAACCTACGCACCGGAATCCAGAATCCATACAAGTGACCTTCCTCCCCATACCGACCGGATGTGTCGCAACACGCCCGCTGCTGCACCGGGGCTGTCGCATCGCCTCCCCAGGGTCTCAGGAGCAACGCATCGCTTGTTTTCCACCGCACCAGCTTCTGCTTTTGGAACTTTGTTGCAACTAAAAGGTACTGTGAGTAAACGTGACGCAACTGTGAACTTTTCACGCATCTGTGGATTAATTTATCGCAACTTAAAGAACTTACATTACAACCTTAAGAACTCTTTTGAAACCATATTCTTGAACTGTGTATGTTGGATTTTTTGTTGTTTTGGTCTTGTGTAGTTTAGATTAAATACCTTTATTTTTCTAAACTGTTGTGGAGTCAGTTTGTGGTGTTTTCACTGTGTTACTGTGAGTGTTGGTACAAATACTTTACGCATTGCCTCTGGTTAGCCTAGACTGCTCGTGCCAAGCTACCTAGAGGGTGAGCAGGGGTTATCTTAGAGGGTTATCTCCTTGCCCTGACTAGAAGCAAGGGTCCCTATTTGGACAGTGGTACCTACCTCTGCCAACTAGAGACCCCCATTTCTAACAGTTATGAAATCTTTTATTATTAAATTTACATTTTGAACTTTTCATTCACTCTCGTGCCAAATCCAACTAGTATGTTTGTGTAATTGAGTAGATGTGGTGCAGTAATATTTGCCTTTTCTGTCTTTCTCTGACAGGGTCTAAATAGTCTCTAGTGAAAATCTACCTACACCAGATATTCTCATAAACTAGACACTGGGAGACTCCAAGATGGTGTCTCTTGCATGGATCCCACAAGGTTTTCTTTCTCAGAATACAGTGTGATCCTCAAATATAAGCAGAAAGCACACATGTTCATCCTATTTCTGTGACTCAAAGTACTTGAATCCACAGGGAGCTGCAAATTTCCTGCCACTCAAAGTACCCACATGTTTCCTGATAAAAATGACACTTCATCTGTGTGGGTGCGCCTAGCACCGCAAAAGGGCAGGGTCCAAGATGCTATGTGGCAATATCATCAGAAGATGTAGCTGTGGTTTTTGGGCCGGAGCTCGGCAGCCACCCAGGGAAACCTACCAAACCCAGACATTTCTAAAAACTAGTCACCCCAAGAAGTACAGGGTGGTGTGCCTCTAGTGGATCCCACAACATTTTCTTACCCACAATGCCCTACAAACCCCCAAATGTGCCTAAAAGTACACATTTTACTTGCATTTCTTTGATGTTTTTTTCCAGAATCTGAAGGAATCTGCAAACTTTATACCACCTACCATTCTCCTACTTGTCCCAATAAAAATTCTGCCCCACTTTTTTGGCTGGGGCTTGTGCTCATGACAGGAACAGATCAAGCCACGATCAATGGGAGTCCTTGCTAAGGGAGATTCATTGACCTTGGTTTGATTTGTTCCTGTCATGGGTGCTAGGCTGAGTCACACAAATAAGGAACACTTTTTATTGTGAGACTTGAGGGAATGGTAGATGGAGGGAATTGTTTTGCTCCCTGCAGATTCCAGAACTTTCCATCACAGAAATGTGAAGAAAATGTGTTTATTTAGCAAAAATGTTTGAGGGTTGTAAGGGCTTCTGGATAAGAAAACCTGGTCAGAGTCATGCAAGTCACCCTACCCTGAATTTCTCCGGGTGTCTAGTTTTAAAAAATGGGAAGGCTTATTAGGGTTCCTCAGGTGCCGGCTTAGCTAGTGCCCTAAATCCTTTGCTAGCCACATTGCAAAAAAAGAGTCAGAAGTTAGTGGGAAAATGTGATGTGTCCAGTGTGTTTTGGTGCCTTTCCTGTTGTGGTCACTAGCCCCACCCACACAAGTGAGGTACTGTTTTTATTGGGAGACGTGGGGAAATGGCAGGCTAAAGGAAATTCATTGCTCCCTGCAGATTTCAGAACTTTTCATAACAGAAATATGAGGAAAGCGTCTATTTTCAGACAAGGTTTGATGTTTGCTGGGGTTTCTGGGTAAGAACATCTGGTGGGAGTCATACAAGTCCCACCCCCTGGATTGCCCCAGGTATCTAGTTTTTAAATATGTACAGGTTTTCTAGGGTTCCCAAGATACCAGCTGAGCTAGGCCCAAATCCACAGTTGGATTCATTGCAATAAAAGGTTCAGGTTTCAGTGGAGAAATGTGATGTGTCCATGTTGTGTTCTGAGCCCTTTCCTATCACAGATGCTAGGCATAGCCACATGAGTGAGGTACCATTTTTATCGGCAGACATGAGGAAAGGCAGAATAGTAGGAACATTTGTTACTATCAATTGTATTTCTCAGCATTTGAGGCTTCCACATGTGAGCCAATGTGTCAGATCAAAGGCATTTTGAAAAATGCCCTCTCAATCACATGCTACTGTGGGTACCCTCAAATTCAAAGACATACAAATAACCACTGCTTTTAAGCTATGTATCTTTTGTCCAGTTCAGAAATACATTGGTTTCCTAGATACCCATATGGAAGTCTATTTATTTTACCATATCAATTGCTCTATACCTGGTAAACAATGAAAAACCATTGTAAGGTGCAGGTCAGGAGTTGACTATGGGTACCTCCGGTTCTTGTAAAGACTACAAACCCTCTGAGGCATATTATCAACAAACATATTGCCGCTTTTCCGGCACATAGCACCGGGAAAGCGGCGATTTCAGTAAATCACTATTTACAAGGACTCGCTAACACGAGTTTCCTTGAGTTTTCAGCTTCCCCCCCCCCACTTTGCATGTCAGTATTCCTGCCCACAACTCCATGTAAATACTTGCGTACACGGTTTTACGATATTTACAACCCTGCGCAGATCCGCAAAGCGATATAAAAACTGCGCTAACAGTGGTTATCGCTGTTATTAAACGTCTCCTTTCAAATCGACTTAGCAATACTGATAATGGGAGGTGGATTGCCTGGTTAGGCCCACACTCTCCTACCAGCAAGCATTTCAGTAGTGCTGTGAATCCTTCGGCAGATTTCATACGCTAATGCCGATTCTGGCCGTGTATCGCTGGAAATTACATTGTCTGTGTGCTAACCGTTGCTAATACGCCGCTAACACGGCGATGTGAACCAGCGATATACAGCGATATTGAAAGACACGCTAAGCTAGTTTAGCGATGATTATCGCTACTTGTTGTTGATATGCCCCTCTATATCCCTACAACAAGAAGGGTCTAATGGACATAATGGTGTATTGCTTTTATAAATTCCCCATTATGAAAGGAAGTCACAAATAAAAATGCTGTCACAAATGGTCATTTTTCCCTACTCATTTTCAATATATTTTTATTTCAACAGTTAGTTTCCTTGGGAAAACCTTGAGGGATCTACACAAAATATCCCTCGCTGAACTCATAATTCTGTGTACTTTTCAGAAACCTATATGTTTCTGGGATGTTCCCTGGGTTTCACCCTTGCTCCCAGCACAAACTGGAAGTCGGTGGAAAACATAAACATTAGGAAAAATGGGCTACCTCTTTGAAAAATGCCAAAACTGATGTAAGAAAATAGGTTTTTTAATTCCGCTTTGCATGTTTCTGAAAGCCTGGAAAATTGTGATTTTAGCACAGAAAATCTTTTATTGATGCCATATTTAGAAAAACAATAAAAACTTTCCTGTGGAACACTTTTTTCCTAATTTACCCCAAACCCCCAAAATGTAGCTATATTATGGCTATTTTCTCACGCTCCTCCAGGGGAATCCACAAACCCTGGGTAACTTTAGAATCTGCACTATATTGGGAAAAAAGGACACAAATTTGGCGTGGATACCTTATCTGGATAAAAAGTTATTGAGGCTTGAGTCTGAACTACCCCAAATAGCCAAAAAAGGGGCTTCGCATCCGGGGTAAAGGTTTAGCAGCCAAGGGGTTACAACACGCTAATAACAAAAAAGATGAAACTCCAGTTCAGGGGAATTAACCAATACACAAACCCCAACCAAGAAACAAATCTGGAAAAATCATGCCGGCTGTTTTATTCTTTTTTTACCTTATTCTTAAACTGGATTGATGACACTGCAGCTGCACATAATTTTGTATTTCTGACAGCATTTAAAAAAAGGAAATACTGCTTTCAGTAGAAGTCACTAGCCTGCGAACCATACACAGCATTTTCGGCCACATGCATCAAAGTCCGGTTTTGCGATTCCTTATTTGCGATTTTTAGGGAATCGCAAATAAGGAATCGCAAAACGGGATGTATCAATTTATTCGCATAATTTTTGCAATTCGGTAAAAATCACAATTTTTACCGAATCGCAAATATTATGCGAATTCTAATTTGCGATTTCGCAATTCCCATTGATTTCTATGGGCCAAAAGGCCCATAGGAATCAATGGGAAGGCATTGACATTTTGCATATTTCAAATAGCGATTCGCAAAATGTTAATGCATTCCATGAGTGCAGGGGGGGTCCAAAGGACCCCCCCCGGCACCCCTAAAATGTATTTTGAAGTGCATGTTTCACACACACATGTCCTAAGGACATGTGTGTCTGTAACATAACAGTGTTTTAAAATGCCATTTTGAGCATTTTAATACATTTTCGCAAATTACCACGAGGTTCACCCTTGTGGTAATTTGCACCCCCTAGTTGCGAATTCGCAATTTTAAAAGTAATCATGCATTGCTTTTAAGGAATCGCAAATTTGTGATTCCTTAAAAGCAATCGCATTTTTGGAATTCGCTAAAAATAGCGTTTTTTCCCAAAACGCTTGATGCATCCCAAAAACCTATTTAGGAATCGCAAACGGCCGAATTTACCGATTCACATCGTTTGCACTTCCTAAATAGGTTGATGCATGTGGCCCTTTATGTATTTTACATAAATTCGTTAGTATGCCAATGTGAAATGGATGTTTCTAGGCAGGCTTATAAAAAAGGCGACCTGTCAAGACAAGGCTTGATCATCAGGTGTGATCTGTGATCGACAGTGACGGTGAAAAGAGAGTGAAATTTAAAACCGAGAAAACTATTCGTACCTGCATCATTCTCAATGTCTTAACATAACTGTGACCTAGGCAACATTTTTTATTAAATACATGGACATTGTTTCACCCGGTCCCTGAGGTATACTTTCCCAAATTGATAGTAAATAGATGCTTTCATATGCTTCCATCTTTCAATTAGGACGAAGATGCGAGTCTAACTTATCACAATGCCATTTTGTCGAAAGTTCACAGGTGGTGAGGGGAGCAGGCCTTGCTCCAGATACAGCCTAGCCCCCACAAAAAACCCATAGGCGCTAGAGAATTGTGCCACCTTAAAGGCAGAAAAGCATTCACTGGGATTCCAAGGGAGTGAAAAATTACTACAGGCTTTCTCCGCCAAACTAGATTTTACACCCAAGCCATTGAAGTCGACGTGTATCCCGTGGAGACCGTAATCAGGCCAGTCAGTACATAAACGCGGCACATTACTTCCTCTGCTGGAGACTCCAGCAGCACTGTATAATTAAAAAGCACACGAGGTATGAATTAAACACAGGTATAAATAAATGGGAACTCTTCACAGTTCAGGTGGTCGTGGCAAGCAGGAACAGCAACACTGCTCGCTGAACTCTGCCTTAAAAAATAAAATATGTCTTGTGCAGCGGAGGAGCACGTCAATGATCTGTGAAACCTCCTGTTTTTCCTGATTCGCAAACAAACGCAGGCCTGCGCTTCTTTCTCCTAGGCTTCCAGATTAGTGTTTTTCCATTTCAAGGCTGATTTACGCTCCACAAGAGGGGGATCCATTAACAGGGACGTGGAAGATAATTGCAGCCAACCATTTTATTAGCTGCTTTCACAGAAGTCAACAACAATAAAAAGTCTGAAGCTCTCGCCAGACCGGGCTCTATTCTCTGTCCTGGAAAATAACTAAAATAGCCCCAGGATATGAGGTGTTAAAATCAGTTACTAAACGAGAGACTGAGGAGGAAAAAGGCATTTAAACAGCATGTTTAAATAGTATACTTACTTTTGAAATAAATAGGTGGATAATGCTAACTCCTACAGTTATACCCGTGCTGTGGGAAGTCGTCTAAAGGTAGAGCTCATATTCCAATTTCTTTTTTTTATGTCTATGTTAGACAAGACCTTCTGATTTTACTAAAATGATATGTATATAGGGCCTTTCAGCCAGCCTTCTTCTTCTATTGGTCTATTATGTCATTTACAATTTAATTCCGCCCACTAGAGCATAGATCATGGGGCAGTGGTTCAGCCCACTTCAAACCATTGGCTAATTTCACTCAGAGTGTTGACATGCAGCCCTTTCACAAGGAACGCTTCCACACACAAAGGGTCAAATTACGATGTTGGGTGGGACGCGTAGAGACCCTCATGGGTGAGTAGTGCGCTATACAAAACGCCCTAATTCATTCATTGATTGACACCATTGTGGTCTCGGGACAAACTAAACACTGGTATGTGGTCCCGATACCTCGAATACAATGCAACCACACATGGTGCTTTTGCATACTCCCATTTGTTTATGGGAGCTCGAGCTGTGGCCGTAAAACGGCCATAGCACAAGCTCCCATAGACAAATGGGAGAATCTGTTCATCCCTGCACTGTGTGGCAGGCACCGCAGGGTGCCTGCCACACAGTGCAGGGATTAACAGGGGAGCACCGTAGGTGCCCCTTGGCCCCCAACCAGGGGCCGCAGGCTGAAGGGGGCAGCAGGACCCCGTAGCAGCCTCAAATGTTGATTAATTACAGGCTTTCCATGTCAGAAAGCCTGACATGTAAAACCTGTCAAAAACTGACATCTTAATGCCTACGGCGGATACACCCTCCATAGGGATTACGGCAGACCTCCATATGGCCATCGGGCTCCTTGAACCTGTCGGAATCCAGCTGGAATGACCGACCGGTTTCACTTTTGACTGCCTGCATCGTAATGCAACGTTTGAAACTGAAACCGCGATGAGACTCAGAAAGCCTCCGACCTGTTGTATGAGGCTATCCGACTCTCATCGTAATTAGCCCAAAGTTGGTCCCTTAAGCACCAAAGACTAATACAGCAATGGGTGCTTTTTGAGACTAAAAAGTAATTATATTTACAGATCTGCAGTTTGCTTGTCAATACAATTTTACAGACTACTTCCCTACACTGCTTTGATGTTTCATTTTCCAAATCAGTGATGGCAGAGTCTTTTTCCTCAGCAAAACGAGTAGGGAACCAATAAAGGCTGAAAAGGTACACACCCATATCTTTGCCTACACTTGAAGAAGTGTCCTGCATCCTTCTCTTTATACTACTCTCCAAAACAGTACCACTGTAATGCCTTTTCCTTGTGCATGCAGAAATGTCTAGACAAGCTTTTATTTTCAGTTTTATCCCAGGAGGAATGTGTCATGCTTGCTTTTTTCGTGCGCATGCACTGTAGTGTAGTGCACTCAATACATCAGCATTTTATGGACTTTTTCCCAATGCTGGTGTTAGGCAAATTTGTCGTTTCGGTGTTCAGGTGAGTGATGACAGAGTCCTTTTTGTCATCAGCACATGCAGGGAATGCTGAATAGCTGCAGAGGTATACAAACACTGCAGTATATCACATGTCCTCCGGCATGGAAAGGGCACAGACATGGTGCTGGTTGCTATGAAGCAATATTTTTCATACCCGGTTTCCTATGCAGCACCTGTGTGGCTCAGACGAATCTATGCCACAATAACCAGAAAAGCTTCCCTCTAGAGTTCCCTTCAACTACAGTAATAACAACAAGATTAGGTGCCATCCAACACTTTTTAAATGAGTACCAGGTGAGGACCATCCCTGGAGGTGCTTGCTTTTTTCACTTTGACTTGCTGTTGGCTTCATTGGTGCAACAGATTCCAGATGAGCTTGAAGTAACAATTTTGATTGATTTAGGCAGTCTCTATCATTTAAGGATTGTATTAAAAATACGATCGAATTTTGTTAACCACTGAAACTCGATTATGGTTTGAATACAGAAAATAAAGCATCATCCTGAGTACAGTAGAAAGAGAAAGAGCTAGATAAGCAGTTCCTGGATTTGTCAGGCTTAAGAGAAGTGCTCTCTGCCTGGATAGTGCCTCGCTACAGTACACTCTGGGCCTCATTTATGAGGAATTGGCACAGGGCAGCGCTGCATGTCATTTTGCTGTGCAGCCCTAAGCCAACGTGAAAGGACAGGAATGCACTGTATTTATGAAATATGTTGCATTCCTGTCCTTTCACCCTATGCTGGTGCACAAATTGCTTCCTAGCGCCAAAGTAGATACCATTGTACCATTGTGTAAGGGCTCCTTTGTTGCAGGCAGGAATGTGCTCCAACACCCTAAGAAGCATGCTCCTCTTTCTATGTCAGAATCGGAACAAAAGGAAAGAGGAAAAATGCGGGGGGAGGTAAAAATATTTCTCATCATTATGCATGCTCTGGGGAGGTAAAAGGCTTTGCCACTGCCCCAGGTTTACATGTTTTTGTAAATCTGAGGCAGCAGCAAAATCCATAAAGTGCTGCATGGGAAAACCAACAGCAGCAGCTTTGGAACGTCCCTTTGCCACTGAGTAAGGCAAGACAGTGACTTGCGCTGCTTTGTTTTACTCCATATCTAGGACACCATTCAAAGCAGCACAGAGTAGCTTTGCGTCATCAAAAAAGGTGACGCTCTGACAGCTCAGGCCTCTCATAAATAAGCCCCTCTGAGTATAGGTGCTAGGGTGGTGTGATAGTGAAGTTCTATCATGAAGTCTGTAGAAATATTTGTGTATCTGCACACACATGCATCCACCCACATAAATGGACCCACTCAGATCAGATTAGCTTTATTCGATTTTAGTTTAAAAATCATAAAAGCAGCAACAATACATAAATAAATACCTTAACATTTCATTACAAGGTTAGTATCAACTATTAAAACAGGATTAAATAGGTGTGACGGATCAGCTAATCAATGTAAAACATTTCATTATCAAGTAGGACATCTCTAAAAAACAAAAAGGGTCATGCATACAGTGCCACAAAAAAGCTTAAGGTTCAGGGGAAGAACATCAGACAAACCTATGTCAGCAGTTTACTTACTAGGTACATACTACCGTGTCAATTGAGCTAAAACTCGTGAGTTGCCTCTTTGTAGTTGGTTCTCCCAAAATTCAATTTGTAAACAGAGGTTCGAATCTATTAGAGGCTAAAGGGTTAGTGGCGCGAGGTGCACAAGATCCCCTTCTCCAGGAGTTGTATTTCTTTGCAGTTGATCTTAGTAACGGAATGTGTAGGAAGCTCGGGTAGAAATCATGCAAGTCCCAAACGCAAATGGGGCCATCTCCTTCTTTGGGCTGGCAAAATCGTAAGTAGGGGACAATGTTCCTATTCTAAAATTTAATTAACACCAGGTCCCCCAAGGTGTCTTTGGCCAGCGTACCTAGCCACCCCACCCTCCTGACGCTCAGGATTCCACCATCTAGATCAGGTGGCAAAGGTCTGTTGTTCTGTAGCCAAAAAATAACCTTATTTAGCAGGTCCTGATGAGTTTCGTGTTTCCCCTGGCTGAGTGCGGGGACCCCAGAGAGGACAGTCACATATGAGGCGGCTTCGGGAGGTAAATCAATGTGTGGCGTTCTTTCTAGAGCGGCTCTAGCCACTGTGTGAGTTATTAACGCGGGTTTTAATGTTACTTTAGGGCCAGTTGAGGTAGGTGTATTAAGAGGGGGTAATTGAGTTTGGGCATTCTTACATGTAATGGGCCTAGACTTTTCGGGGTTGATGGGAGGATTAGTGCAAATAGGTATTGCTATTTTATTGGTTGGTGGAGAATTCCTTTTAAGTATTTTTTCAATGCTGGTCAGCCTGTCCCCCAGGTCATGAATTTTTATAACCAGAGGTGATATGGCAGATATTAACAATTGCTCGAACTGATCCAGTAAAGTCAGTTGGAGGGACGATACAGGGTCATCTATTCTATCCACAGCCTTATCCACCATTAATGTGATTGGGTTAGAGGGGGATGATGTAAGGCTGGTGAATTTTAGGTTGGTTCTCATTGACATTTTCCCCATCATGCTTCCTTTTAATATTAAGACCCCGGGGCAGTGCATTGGCTTGAGTTTGGTCTTTATTTAAGGGTAGAGGCAAGTCCCGCGGAGTGCCGTTTCAATTGTCAAAGTCACTGCCCATAATAGGGGGGGGGGGTGATGCATCCGGGACATACTTGGTGCCACACAGGGCATTGAGCTCCTCCCAGATGGACATGATTAATAAGCAAAACTCCAAAAAGCAACAATACGCAGTACAGTGCAAGTCAAATAGTAAAAAGCGTCTCTATACCTCCTCCTTGGAAAAAGTCAGGTGGGGTGGCCCGTCACGTCCTCCTCTGGCCTCTGAGGGCCGTAGAGGGCCGTAGAGGGCCCGCCCTTTGCCCAGGCTTTGCTGATGTTTGTAGGTGCCTCCTGGCGCAGGCAGTGACGTCCCAGGTGCGCCTCTGCCACCGGGGCACCTGGGGATTGTGGTCTGGGTCCTGCGTGCCGTTTCCCTCACGGCGCTCGGTGTGCTCTATGGTGTACTATGGGGTAAAGTGCTGTGGGACTCTGCCGGTCCCCCTCTCGTGCTGGTGCTGGTTGTATATGACCCCCAAAGAGCTGTCGGTGCTCCGATGTTTGTAGGCGCCTCCTGGCGCAGGCAGTGACGTCCCAGGTGCGCCTCTGCCACCGGGGCACCTGGGGATTGTGGTCTGGGTCCTGCTTGCCATTTCCCTCACGGCGCTCGGTGTGCTCTATGGTGCACTATGGGGTAAAGTGCTGTGGGACTCTGCCGGTCCCCCTCCCATGCTGGTGGTGGTCGGATATGACCCACTCAGAAATACAAAACTTCAATCGCTTCCAGATCCCCCTGCACAGAGTATGCCCTCAACCACCCACCCAAATAGATACACAGAACAATTCACACAGGCCACACAAACTCACATACAAAAACTCATCTTTAACTGCTGCCTCTATCCAACCCCATCTAACCCCGACCAGGATCTTTCATTTATGCCTGTAAAACCACTTTGCCTTTTTTTCACGTTAAAAGCGGAGTTCACACTGTGCGGACATACCTGCTCCCTAAGCATTGTTCCTCAGTGGTCAGTGCAAAGGGGTAAAAAGTCTGTTGCCTTTTGACAAGGTATTATGCATTTACAGAAGTGGCATGTCATTACTTTGGTTTGGCCCAACTACAAAGGGATATATGGGCTGAGAGAGATCTGCTTTTAACTATAGAAATTCTACAGATAAATATCTCACAGAAATTACTGGAAGTTAATATAAATTCAGCAACACCTGCCCTCTGTGGAAGGGTGTCTACTGAGAATCAAAGCAGGTGCTCTAGGTAATATTTTCGATTCAAAGATTTGAATCAGTTGCACAAAATGATGCCACAAACAAAAGATTTTGCTTCCATACACCAAAATAGACATTTTACACAGATATTAATAATGAGTAGAGCATTCATTATTCATTCATTATTTCTTTATTTCGGCGTTCTTTTGCCATAAAAGATTTGAACAACAACATTTCATAATAAAACAATCCAATTCCATTCGGGTTGGGGCTCATTCTTGTTTGTAGATGCCAGCCTAACTCTAAAACTGAGGACTTATAAAATGTTTCACCAAAGACTGCCCTGCGAACATACAGAAGACTGGGACCTACCTGTCAGCTGATCTGCCAAAGGTGCATTGCCGCTTAGCCTGAATTCACTGTGGCTCCTGCAACGCTTTTCTCCACTAAAGCAAATCCTGTAGAGTAGGACATCTCAGTGAAGGTATCTGGCTAGGTGGAGCCCTTGTTGTCTACAGCCATTAGCTTCATCCGGCAGGAGATTTTCGACTACAAAAAAAGAGTCTAAGTTCGAAGGTAAAATCCTTTGGCTTCTTAAAGATGATGACCCCCCATCCTTGGACATCACCTTCTGTCTTGCCACGCTGAATTCTACGTTCTCACCTTTCTTCAAAAGTTGTTCTGAGTCTGAAGGTAAGCTGAGACTGGGCCCAATTTGGGGCCAATCCACCTTGTGTATCTGGCAAGCACTCCATCGCAGTTGGCCTTAACTGTTGACATTATCTTGGTCTTCTGCAGCAAGATACCCATGGAGGGCGCTTTGATCCATTAGGTACTATTTTGTACAAAAATTAAAAAAAAACTCCAGACCTTCTGATTGAATTGAATTTGTTTGGTGTCATTTTATTTATTACATTTTACTCTACATTTTCGAACTTAGGAGCCGATTAGGATCGCGGACGGAAACGGGTTCCGTCCGCCAAGGTTGCGGCCAAGATACTCCCGACCGCTCCGCGGATAAACCGCCGTTGCGATTAGGATAATAATGTCACGAAACTCCGACCGCGGCGGACGGACCACATCAAACTCCGTCCGCGGCGGACGGAATACACCTGAGACCGCCGCAAGCGGACGGAACCTAAGAAACACTGTCTGCTGCGGCTGAACATGACCGCGGGAACAGGCACAGCCACCGCAATACCTGCGGAAGCTCCGTGCCCGCGATTAGGATAACGCCGCCAGTCCTATGGAACTCACCTCCATCCACGACCGCAGCGGAAACAATGCAACGATAAACGGAGCATCCCAGCGGAAGGACAACACGAACACCATCCCTACCGTCAAACCAATTTCAAAATGGCTGACTGTAGTAAATATAAAACACACTAAACAGGGCACCCACCCACCTGAAACACCCAGACCAATCACAAGCCACAATGACACCCACCCCAAGCACCTAAAAATCCACACAAGTCAACACACCCACCTAGCACCTGACTGGCAACAACCATTGGGACACAACCACGACACATAGTATAAAATGATTCCCGCCCACTACCACAATCCTTTGCATCACAGCATAGCTGCAAGCAAGAGGCTGAATACAACGAACAGCAGACACAAAATTGACACATACAACCTGCACACAAACACACCCACCACACAAACACCCACCACACCATTCCTACACACCACACACCTGCACATCCCAACCCACTCCACCCACACCTTGAACAGCACACACCATGGCACCAAAGAAAAATCCTAAATTCACTGACACAGAGTTGAAGGTCATGGTGGATGAAATCATCCGTGTTGAACCCCACCTTTTCGGCACACTAGTCCAGCAGACCACCGTGGCAAGCAAAAACCATATGTGGGACAGGATAGTCAGTCGGGTGAATGCGTCAGGGACAGTGCCACGAACAAAGTACGATGTCCAGAGGCGGTGGCACGACCTCAAAACAAGGGTCAAATGCATCCGTGCAAAAAACCACCTGCGGGCATACCACACTGGCGGCGGCACACCTCCGGAGCTCATACCGTATGCAGAATGGGAGGAAAAGGTGCTGGGCATACTGCACCCAGAGAGCCTGGAAGGAATCGATGAGGGAGAAGAGGCTGGTAAGTACAAACCAAGCACCACTATCACACCGACATGGTCTGCCTTACACAACTGAGAAGACACATCTCCCAGGCCCCAACCCATGCATGTGGGCCACATACTCCCCAAAATGTGAATGACTCCCAACAGGCCCCCATGTCCACAGGGAAGGTGGTGGTGGGTGGGGTGTGTGAGAGACCAGCACTACGACTCACAACAGGCACCCATGTCCACAGGGAGGGTGGTGGGGTGTGTTGAGAGGTGGGTGGGGTGTGTGAGAGACCAGCACTACGACTCCCAGTAGGCCCCCATGTCCACAGGGAGGGTGGTGGTGGGTGGGGTGTGTGATAGACCAGCACTACGACTCCCAACAGGCCCCCATGTCGACAGGGAGGGTGGTGGGGTGTGTTGAGAGGTGGGTGGGGTGTGTGAGAGACCAGCACTACGACTCTCAACAGGCCCCCATGTCCACAGGGAGCGTGGTGGTGGGTGGGGTGTGTGAGAGACCAGCACTACGACTCCCAACAGGCCCCCATGTCCACAGGGAGGGTGCTGGGAGGTGGGTGGGGTGAGTGAGAGGTCAGTGATAGATATGTCATATTGGAAAAAAACAAAACATGTCATGTCCACAGCATTGATCATGAAAATCATGTCCCTCAGGTGATCACAACTTGACTGGCGAAACCAGCAACTGCCTGCAACAGTCGCCCCACTTACAGCACGGACTCTCTGGGGACGATCCCATTGCCGGCTCCGGTGCGAAGGACGAAGCAGGCCAAAGCAGACTACCAGGGCCATCAGGCTCACAGGACATCCCGGCCTCCACAACCTTGACCTGTGTCACTCCAGCAACACCTGCCATAGTGAGCTGTGCAGCCACTCCACCACCACCACCACCACCACCAGTACCACCACTCCTGCCTGTGCCACCCTGTCCCATGTCGACAGGGGTGTGTTGAGAGGTGGGTGGGGTGTGTGAGATACCAGCACTATGACTCCCAACAGGCCCCCATGTCCACAGGGAGGGTGGTGGTGGGTGGGGTGTGTGAGAGACCAGCACTACGACTCCCAACATGCCCCCATGTCCACAGGGAGGGTGGTGGTGTGTGGGGTGTATGAGAGACCAGCACTACGACTCACAACAGGCCGCCATGTCCACAGGGAGGGTGGTGGGGTGTGTTGAGAGGTGGGTAGGGTGTGTGAGAGACCAGCACTATGACTCCCAACAGGCCCCCATGTCCACAGGGAGGGTGGTGGTGGGTGGGGTGTGCAAGAGACCAGCACTATGACTCCAAACAGGCCCCCATGTCCACAGGGAGGGTGCTGAGAGGTGGGTGGGGTGAGTGAGAGGTCAGTGATATGTAATGTTGGGAAAAAAACATGTCATGTCCACAGCATTGATCATGAAAATCTTGTCCCTCAGGTGATCACAACTTGAGTGCCGAAACCAGCAACCGCCTGCAACAGTCGCCCCATGCTCACAGCACGGACTCTCTGGGGACGATCCCATTGCCAGCTCCGGTGTGGAGGACGAAGCGGGCCAAAGCAGACTCTCAGGGCCATCAGGCTCACAGGACATCCCTGCCTCCATAACCTTTGCCTGTGTCACTCCAGCAACACCTGCCATAGTGAGCTGTGCAGCCACCACCACCACCATCACCAGTACCACCACTCCTGCCTGTGCCACCCTGCCCCATGTCAACAGGGGTGTGTTGAGAGGTGGGTGGGGTGTGTGAGAGACCAGCACTACAACTCCCAACAGGCCCCCATGTCCACAGGGAGCGTGGTGGTGGGTGGGGTGTGTGAGAGACCAGCACTACGACTCCCAACAGGCCCCCATGTCCACAGGGAGGGTGCTGAGAGGTGGGTGGGGTGAGTGAGAGGTCAGTGATAGATATGTAATGTTGGAAAAAAACAAAACATGTCATGTCCACAGCATTGATCGTGAAAATCATGTCCCTCAGGTGATCACAACTTGACTGGCGAAACCAGCAACTGCCTGCAACAGTCGCCCCACTTACAGCACGGACTCTCTGGGGAAGATCCCATTGCCAGCTCCGAAGCGTGCCAAAGCAGACTCCCAGGGCCATCAGGCTCACAGGACAACACTGCCTCCACAACCTTGGCCTGTATCACTCCAGCACAACCTGCCATAGTGAGCTGTGCAGCCACCACCACCACCACCAGTACCACCACTCCTGCCTGTGCCACCCTGCCTGACCCATCGCACGACGCAGGGCAATCTACATCCCAGAGATGGTCCAGGAGGCAGAGCCAGCACAAGACGCGGAACACGCTTCCAGAGCGGCCTGCGACCTCCTGCTGAAACCCGGTAAATCATTACCTAAGGTGTAAATTGAAAACCTTCATGGGTAAGACTATCAAATAGTAGAGACCCTTCTAAGTCACAAATAGTGACATTAGCCCTGTATTCACTGTGTGTATTTCTGTTTATATGTCCTGACGAAAGCTCTTAGACCCTCGGGCCGATAGAGCAGAAACATGTTGACGTTATTTTTTGTCCAAATGACTTATGCTAAGGATTCCTAATTATCCCCAGAGCATACCAATTAATTTTTAATTAGTGGTCAAGTGATCCGAATAAAACTTATAATCACTTGCACACTATTTTACTTATCATTCAGCTTCAGTGGGGTACCCCCTTTTTCTCTGGATACTGCCACAAAAAACCAGAGATTGCCTCGGGTGAGGCTGGCAAGATACTGACTGAATAAGCCCAATGACTGTTGCCATAACGCTTGCGTGGGGCGGAGAATAAGATATACCGCTCCTCGAGATACGCAGCGTTTATGAGGGCTTTTCAATTCATCTCTTGGAAAAAGTGGTCACAAGTGTCCTATCCCTTTTGATAAACTGTACCATCTACATCCCAGCCAAGCAGGGAGAGTGGATGGGAAAGGACAGAGCCGAGGGCACATCTCACAACCAGGAGTGCTTCTCACCTGCAAGGTGGGGAAGGACACCCACCCCATCCTGGCCCAGAAACACTGGAAGCCCTAGCCAGAGTCCAGGCCTCCTATGAGCGGGGGCATGCACAGGCCGATCGTGCCCACCAGGACTCAGTAGAGAACAGTAATCTGTTGCGGTCCATTGATAGCCACATAGGGCAAATAGTGAACCTCATGGGCCAGCAAACAGCACTGTTGGAGGGACTGGTTATCCCGCACCACACCACCCCCCCCTCACCCAAGTGCGCAGCCGCCACTGTCACCAACACCACCGCCACCTGAGCCCATGGACACGGATGTGGCCCCTGACCAACCTGCCCCCCCAGCTGTTTTCGCTCCGGCTCCAAGACGGAGGGGCCGTCCGAGGCTGGAAGTAGGTGAGAGCAGTGGGGATGCACCATCTACCCACTCAAAGAGGGGCCGCCAATAACTTTTACCTTGCCTGAGCCTGCCATTCACCCGCCAACTATCCTGTCCCACAGCGCCAAGTATTGGCACAGGTCTGCTGGACTAGCTGGACATCACCCAATGTGGTGTCACCACAGTCTTTTCATCTACCATGGCCTTCAACTCATACTCCCCCACCCAACACTTACTTGTAAATATCCACCAGCATCAATTCACAACCTGTAAATAAATTTCACTTAAACACTCAATGATGTGTTGCCTCCATGTTTTAATCACATGATTGTCACAGAATCGGACGTTACCAGGTGCAGGGATCTATGTCGGTGAGAATCATGCCTCTGTGGGAGTGACCTAGGGAAAATTAGAGACAACAAACACACGTCAGGAAACTGATTCACACCCATCACAACACACTGTACTGCAACATCCCACAAATCACACTCATCACCAATTCAGTGGATGAGAGGACACACATCATGGAGCTTTGCATGTACACAAAAAATACCACACACACATGCAAACATAACATACCAGAACAGCCAGCTCTGAAACTCCACATCCACACACCACCAACAAACATACATCACGCATTGTCAACCTGCACAAGAGGTAGTTACTCACATTCAAGGAAAATAGCGATCAATGAGCTGACACCTCTGGTCCACACCTTCTTCCTCACCACTATCCTCATCAGTCGACATGGGTGGAATGGGAGGCCGAGGAACTTGTTGGTCCAAGATCAGTTCAATGTCATTGCGCAAGGCCAGGTTGTGGAGCATGCAGCAGGCAATCACGATCCTGCATACTTTGCCTGGTGAGTAAGGCAGGGCCCCTCCGGTTTTATCCAGGCAGCGAAACCTAGACTTTAGCAGTCCAAAAATACGTTCCACCACTCTACATGTCCTTCCATGGGCATCATTGTATCGCATTTCACCAGCTGTAGTTGGAGTACGTATGGGACTCAGCAGCCACGGCCGGTTTGGGTACGCAGAGTCGCCTATGTGGGGGGATGGAGTTCTGGACTTTTTGGTTCCGTCCAGAGGTGTCAGGGAACAACACCCAAAGACCCCGGAGTTCCACCTGCCTTGGTGCACAAATGAACAGAAACACGGGCTTCTCGATGGTGGCGTCAAAGACCAAAGGTTTATTACTGCAGGGACACAGAAGTCACAGATACTACACACGGGCAGTAACTAGGAGCCTGTTCAAATTGTACAAAGCGGGTTGCTCCTTATATACTAGTTTTTGGCCTTTAGGCGAATTCTTCACATGTTGGTACATTCCCAAAACCTTTGTGTCATAGACAATAAATATTTGGCGTGCACAGGAACCGTTGATAAAATCTGATACAAAACATCTACGAAGAGGGGTTCCCACTAGTTCGTCACAATTCCTTGTCAATATTGTATTCAGGACCCGGACCGCCTCATCGTAAAGTTTGTTACCTCCCCCTAATAAAGATTCAGAAAGAAAGAAACAGAGCCAGGTGTGGAAGATAGAAAAGTGGGATAAGGGATGTTTGTGGGTTGTAAATGGGCAAGGTTACCGGCTTCGGCCGCCTAATCATGATCAGGACAATGGACATGAAGACCAGTTTGGCAGGACTGGCCTCGGGCAGAGGAGGCAGCCTTTGTCGAGTCATGCAGCTACAGCGTGATCTGGTTTAAGGTGCACGTGTCATGAAAGAGGTGAATCTCCGGCTAAGACTATGTGTCCTTAATCGAAATGAAATGATCAGAGGTTATTGCGTATGTGAGGGCAAGAAACACAAAATGGCGGCCATGATCTAAGATGGATGCCGTGGGTAGATCAGAAATGTGTTTATAAAAGGAGTGCTCTTGCTCGTAGCGTAGCGAAAACACCAGGATATACTAAATGGATCATTTGCGGTTCGCTGATACCAATATTGTGTATTTCCGACAAACTTCAAAACACGGGTTCAAATCGTCACGGAACCTCAGACCCTCCTTTTGCCCTTACATAGGCAATTACTCAGTCTATGTCAGAATCTAATTCTATGCTCATCAGGTCAGTGACATGCTGTTGTATCATCATCCTTTCTCGTGTCTTTTCTCCAAACGCAGGTGGTTTCCTAAAACAAGTTGCAGCACAAAGACTACACAGAGCAGGACCACACTGGATAATCAGACAACATGAGAATAGGAATACTAAGATGACACCAATGACCATCAGGATCTTCCATCCCCACACTGATATCAGAGTCCAAAACCACTCCATGAAGGACCAGTTTCCCTTGTCTACATGTATGGAGTCGGAAATCTTGTGTAGCTTAGAGATCGCCTCGTAGACTGTTGGAGCATTATTAGGAATAAAGACACAGCAGCTCGATTGGATCATTCTGCATACCCCACCTCGATCTGCAAGTATAACGTCTAGAACCATACGGTTCTGCAACGTCATGAGCCTATCCGCCTGAAGCTCAGCTGTCAAGTTGCTAAGGGCACCAGCAGTTTCGGTAATAGTAGATTCAACTACCCGTGTTAGCTGACGTATGTTTCTACTATTGGCCATAGGCCCCCAGAACGGAAGGAAGCCTTTGAAGAAGTCTCCAGCTTCCTGACCAGCGGTATCTTCCTTGCTGAAGACACCTCTTGCTATTCTGGTTCTGTGGTAATCAGATGAAGCAGTGTATGTCGGAGGCAACAATCGAGCAATATAACATGATCCTGAAAAGTCGGCAGGCAACCATGTATAAGCTCTGTCTCGACAAATGAAGTAGGTACCCCTAGCAGTAAGAAAGGCAGGGGAAGAGTTAGCCGGAAACACATAAGTCTCTACGCACTCACTCCTCCCTAGCTGAGCTTTCGGATTTCTCCCATTACCTTGCAAACAGACCTGACCTCGGTGAGGTACGACCCAGATTGGAGTTGAGCTTTTACGCTTGCTTTCTCCTAAACTAAGGCGATACTCTGAAGTATTCCAACTTAAATATACTCGCAATTCGTCTCTAGGGTAAGATGGAGTATTATTGACGTCCTTGACCATGTCAATAATTCCCTGGACTAAGGCTTTGTTGGCAGAGTTATATTTAGTGGAACGTGGTGGACGTGGAGGATAGGTTTCAAGGGCATAAGCAAAGATGGTTTGGAGGGCCTGAAATGATCCATTGTAGCTGAAAGGCAAAACCAGATAGGGAATACCTTTATCCATAGTGTGGGGTATCAAGCCACACACCCAGCAGTTTGTAGTGTTAACTACCAGTTGGTGTTGGTGCAAGAGCTGTACAAAAGTGTTGTTGGTGAATTCTGAGCGTCGGGCTTGCTCATGTTCCGGAAACGAGTGAAAAGAGTGTATAGAAGAAACAGTAGAAGTGGCAGGAATAAGGGGAGGTACTGTAGTAACTGGCACAAAAATCAAATTTATACTAAAGACGATTCCACTCACCAATGTTGCTAAAATAATCAAGAATGTAATGGCACATTGCATCAAAAAGCATTTGCTATGAAGAATTCTATTAAGTCTGTTTCTGCGAACATAAATCACATTTTCTCGTTGCAGCGCAGGAAGCTCCATCTTCTACAATCCGCTCGCGACCACTGATGATGTGTACGTAGATGAAAAAGCCTCTATCAGCCCTGGGAGTTCCCAGAACCAACAGAAAGATCGACCTTGTGTCAGACCCCTGCAGATTCAAACTAGGTACACAGCCACGACCCTACGGCTACCCAGACGGCAAGGCAATTTAAAAAATAATAAACAATAGCAAACTTCCTGGCTGAAGGCAAAAGTTCAATATATCAAAATCACAATATGCAGTTGCCTGCTTTATTTGTCCATTTTACGGCTTCTTAAGTTATATTTCTGCTTCGCTGGTACTGTCTGATCGGAAAATAGTGTATCACTAGCAGCTGTTTCAGTGTTTAAGTTCGCAGGTAGCAAAGTTTCTTCTGATGCTGGAGACAAATGTTCAGTGTTCAAAGGAGTCTTTTCAGGAGGAGAGTCAGGTTTTGAAGCGTCAGTTATCAATTCGGCATCGCTGAAAGAGATGAACTTCGGTGTGCTTTCAGATTCGGAGGCACCAATTCCCTTCTTCACCCAGTCGTCGTAAGGGAGCGGCAAAGGGACACGCTTAACATGTGATGCGTGTACCCAGTGCTTGCGGCCAGCTACACGAACTGCTGTCCTCGTTGCCAGTAAGATTTGGAAAGGCCCCACAAATCTCGGCTGAAGGTTCTTCGTCCTCGCGAAGTTCTTGATGACAACGAAGTCTCCCGGTTTCAGCTGATGCCCTGGACTCTCCGGAGGTTTTGGCAAAGCATCGAAAACCTGTTGATGAATAAGACTCAATTTAGCAGTCAAGTCGTAAAGGTAGTCTATCAACATAGGGTATTCTATGGAGCAAAATTCTTTAGGCCTTGGCACACCCCAGATATTTGCCGGGCGACCAAAGACTATTTCGTACGGACTAAGCCCTATTCTAGAATGTACCGTTGCTCTCGTTGATAACAAGGCCAAAGGAAGTGCGTCTGGCCAAGCTAAACCTGTGGATGCTTGTATTTTAGCTATTTTCAGCTTGAGGGTGCCATTGTAACCCTCCACTAAACCAGCAGACTGGGGATGGTTTGCACTGTGAAATTTCTGTTTCAGTCCTAGGCCGGCACACACACTCTGCATAACTTTCCCTATAAACTCACTTCCGTTATCTGACCATACAATCCGTGGCATTCCAAATCTAGGGAAAAATTCTTTGAGAAGAATTTTGGCAGTTGATAGGGCAGTGTTGTCCTTTAGTGGATATGCTTCGATCCACCTGGAAAAAGCACAAACTACCACCAGGACATACTTCAAATTATTGCAGCGCTCCATGTGAATGAAGTCTAACTGAATCACTTCAAAGGGGCAGGAAGGAGGAGCGAAATGACCAGCTGGGGTTGGAGTTCCCTTGCCAGGATTATGCATCAAGCACACCATACAATTTTTCACCACTCTCTCTGCACACTTACTGATTCCCTCATTCTTCCAGACCGGAGCTAACATTTTACAGATCCCTTTAGTACTTATATGCGCAACTCCATGCGCCATCGTCACTACTGCAAGCACATACGCATCGGGCAACATCCAACGCTGCTGTTCTGTCAAATCAATCCAACATCCATTCGAGTCCAACTTGCCCGTACTTTCTCTCCATACACGTTTCTCTTCCTCAGTTGCTTCTTTCTGAATCTCTTTCACACTTTCCATAGTATCCTCACACATTCCAAACTCAGCAATCCATCTTGCAGACGTAGCAACATACATTCTGCTCATCGTGTCTCTAGCTGTCTGTTTAGCAATTTCATCAGCAAAAGCATTCCCACGACCAACATCATCCGTGATTGCTTTATGAGCACTGCACTTCACAATCGCAACTTCAGTCGGCAAGGTTAGAGATTCCAACAAGTCATTAACTAGCTGACCATGTTGGATCTTAGTCCCATGAGACGTAATGAAACCTCTTTCTCTCCACAACCGGCCAAAACTATGGGCCACGCCAAATGCGTACTGACTATCTGTAAACACATTCACTCTCTTTCCCTCAGCTAAAACACACGCTCTCGTTAGAGCTATTAATTCTGCAGCTTGGGCAGAATTCTGACTCACTCTTGCAGTCTCCACAATCGTCTTCAAAGTCGTTACTGCATAAGCAGCAGTCACATCACCATTCTCCAATTTAAAACATGACCCGTCCACATACAGCGTACCATCTGGATCAGATAACGGAGTATCTTTCAAGTCAATGCGTCCTTTTGTCTCTTCCTCCGTTTTGAAACAGCAATCATGTGGCTCGGAATCACTCGACTCTTGATCAGTCGGCAACAGTGTTGCTGGATTCAATACATTACATCTTTTGATCTGAATATGACTCGCTAGTAATGTCAGCTCGTAACCAGATAATCTCGCACTAGTAAGGTGTTGTGTCTTCGTTCGGTTCATGAGTGTATCCACTGCATGAGGAACCATGACCACTAGCATGTTGTTCATCACCAAACCAGCAGATTGTCGAATGGAAGCCGCAGCTGCCGCTGTAGCTCTCAAACAACTAGGCAACGCTCTGGCTACCGGATCTAATGTTGATGAAAAATACGCACAAGGGCGTTGTTTATCACCAAACTTCTGTGTCAGAACACTCAACGCGCAACCTTCTCTCTCGTGAACGTAGAGCGTGAATGGCTTACTGTAATCAGGTGTACCCAATACAGGAGCTGAACACAAAGCTTTTCGTAATTCAGAAAAACTCTCTTGACATTCATTAGACCATGGCACTGGACTCGGAACATTTTTCCCAGTCAAAGCTACCAATGGTTTCGCTAAAAGAGAAAAATTTGGGATCCACTGCCTACAGTAAGAGGTAATACCTAGAAAGGCACGTACCTCTCTCTGTGTGCGTGGAACACTCATCTGTGTAATTGCTTTTATTCTTTCTGGGGTCAACTTCCTTCCCTCCTTTGACAAGAGATGACCTAAGTAGGTCACTTCTTGGCAGCAATATTGCATTTTGGAAGGAGACACCTTGTGATTCAAATTAGACAAATGATGCAATAGGGAAATTGTAGCTGCTTTGCAAGTTTCCTTGTCATCGGCAGCCACTAAAAGATCGTCTACGTACTGTACTAGGGCAGAACCTGGAGGAAGGACAAAAGAATCTAACTGGCTTTTTAATGCTTGGCTATAAATGGATGGACTCTCACAATAGCCTTGTGGAGCGCGTTTAAATCTGAAACTGCGACCTCCTAGACAGAAGCCGAAAATATCCCTGCTTTCTTCTGCTATCGGAATGCTGAAAAAGGCATTCTTTAAGTCAATAACTGAGAACCATGTGGCTGTAGCAGGAATCAATGTTAACAAGGCAGTAATGTCTGGCACTACAGGAAACTGCGGGACTACAATCTTATTAACTTCTCTAAGGTCTATGACAAACCTATACACTGGAGGTTTTGTGGGATCAGTTCTTTTCAGAATCGGCAATACAGGACTGTTACAGACATTTCCTCTAGTTTCTTCAATCACATCTTTCTTAATCAAATCTTGCACAATCAATAGAAGTGCACGCTCTCCTTCACTAGATATTTTATATTGAGGAATTCTTGGAAATTTTACATTCGCTTTCAAAGTCACTACATACGGTGGTATTTCTAGGAGACCTACATCATTAGGACCAGTCGCCCAAAGAGAATCAGGGAGTGAGCGTAGCTCTGGCGGGAGTGCATCCATTGACAAGTACATCGGAGAAGTGATATTTTTACCCAATGTAAGCTGTACTCCTTCCGGAGAACAGTACAATGTCGCATATAGTTGTTTTAACAAATCTAAACCAAGCAGATTTTCATTACAACCTGTCGTCAAAATCAGGGGTGCTTTCAATTGGCACGGTCCAACAGAAATAGACAAAGGACCAGATATCGGGTTGTAAACAGGGGCGCCTGAAAAACCTACGGAAACATTTGTTGAGCCGGACAAAGGTGCGCCAGGGAGTTTCGCATGAATGATAGAACTTTTTGCGGCACCAGTATCCAACAGAAACGGTTCGACTACACCTGATGTTGCTACTGCGACATAAGGCCCACTCTGATCCACTGGAACTGATACTACTCCCTCTCTCTGTCCATGGCTGTCCTAGTACCCATTTTGCTGAAAACCCTCATCTACTTCATTATAGTCCTCAACAAGATACTGTTGAGATCTGTTTTGCTGAGTAGATTGTCCATTTCGTTGATCAAAGTGATTGGAGGGACGATCATTCGTTTGTGGAGGCATAGCACCTCGTCCTCGACCTCTAGAATTCTGCACAAAACCACCACGACCTCTCTGAGCTGCTGCTGCATTATTTTGCGCTAAGATCGGACATTCATTTTTATAGTGACCCTCTTTCTTACAGTATGCACACTGGTTCCACTGGTATTGAGGTCTTGATGAGCTATAATCTGTCCTTTGGTACGAACTTTGCTGCGTATTAGATTGATTTGTGCGAGGCGGATACGCCTGTTGCAAAAGAACTTTAGTTTTTAAATCTTTAGTTTTCTTCTCTGATTTTTCCTTTTCCTCTTTATCCCTATTTTCGTAGTACTGTGCAGTCGCAAGTATTTGCGCTGTCGTAGATACAGCCCACGCACTTTCTGAGTCTTTTAATTTATTACATAATTCAGGTAGCAAATTATGCACAAATTTATCGACAAACAGTCTTTGCCCTCCTTCTGTACTCATGTCTTGACCACTATGATCTACAAAAGTCTCTTCAAACCTCGTGAAGAAGTCGGAGACACTTTCGTCTTTCTTCTGCCTGCATGCTGACAGCTTGTCCCAATTTACACGCAATGCTGGCATCAGAGTCTTCATTAGATCAATTATTCTACCTGGAAGATTAGCAATTAGAGGTTCGAGTTTCGCGCCACCTATTTGCTGACCATCTGCTGCAGTGATAGCTGCCCAATCACCACCTAAAGCAGCTTGATGATCCTCTCTACGAATTTTAGCCCACACTGGTTGTGGAACTACATTACCAAACAACATATCGATGTCGGCTAGGTTCATTATACAAGCCTCAACTGTCTGTGTTAACTCCTTGTAATATCCAGCAGGATTCTTACGTGGATCTGGCAAGGCCTGTTTCACCGCTAACACCTCAGCTCGCTTCCATGGAATGTGTATCCACACTCGTTGGAACTGCGCTGGAGCAGCTGCAATACCAGCATTATCATCACGTTGTATTGCTTCGCGCCAGATTGGAGGAACCTCCCTCATAGGATATTGGCGACTTAGCTTCATTTTACCTTTTTCTAAGTCTCTGGGTGAACGAAGAGATGGATCATTCCTAAAACTTAAAATAAGTTCCATCGCTTCTTTTATATTCTCACCCACTATCATTCCAGCAGCAAATTCTTTTTGAATTTTAATTAAATCTTCCAAATCTGATTCAACATCATCTTCTTCTATTTCTTCACGCAACAACGAGCACATCTCATCAAAGACGTACCGTTGTGTTGGTTCCCCCCACTGCATAAATGTGTCTAACACATCTCTCGTACTATATCTTCTACTCTTCGAAATCCATCTGAGAGCCGTGGAATCTAAAATTCCCCGTTCCTCAGTACTTGGAAGCTGACTACGTCTCTGAACTGAATCAGGAGTAGGAGTCTTAATTAAAGTTTTATATAAAGGAGACAGTATATTAGTAACAGAATCAGTGATTCTTCGACGAACAGAAAGTGGAGTTAGTACACTCGCAGACGTAGAGAACGCAGTAGAGGTAGGAATAGATAACGGAACAGTAGGAGTATCGAGAAAAATAGTTTGTGGAATAGTAGGTACAGATGTAGGTATAGAGGCTGGCAGTGTAGGAAGAGGAGGAGCTGTAGGAACATTCACATTCATCACAGGAGGTACGGGAGCTTGATTCTGGGGGACAGGAGCAGGAACACCAGGTTGTCCAGCAACCGGCAATTGAACATTCGGGACAAGTGGAGCCGTAGCACCTTGTGCGTACGGTGGAGGTGACCGTAACAGATAAGATAACAGAGGATCGTTTTCGGAATCCTCCAGTATCTTAGCCATTTTCGATGGCAAGGCAGGATAGCACTTGTCAATCGCTAAGTTATGCTCTCTAATTGCTACATCTATGGCCTTCTCACAATCGTTAGCCTGCAACTGTTTAGCCACTTGCTCTAGAGTCAACTCCTCTTGCTCTTTCTGTTCTTTCTTCAACCTTTTCATTTCTCTCTGTTTGGATTCTTTTCGCCAGTAACGGAAAGAATCAAACATTGCCGGCCGGGCTTTCTTCCTAAACAATTTCGCTTCTAAGTTGTCGAGAATCTCGGGTTCAAAACTACCATGCAGTGGCCAACTAAGGACACCATCTTTCTTACAGTAACGGACCCATACCTCATTATAAGATATAGGACCCACGCCATGTTTACAATATAAATCATATAGGGGAGTCCCAATCGGAGGAACCAGACATGAGTCCTCCAATCGTGAATCACTGTTGCAACTAAAACAAGACAATATTTTCCGACTTACCATTTTCAGTCCGGAACACAAAACAAACACAACACGGAACAAATATGTGCACTCGAACCAAGAACTTAGGCCTACCAAAACGAACTGATGTATCGATACCCAAACTAAACCAAGTAGATTATCGTAACTAGAACGACCAGTGATAATCTTACAAAACCAAACCAAACCAAGAACCGATCAAGGATTTTAACAATCCTCACAAAGTAACCAGCTAGCTATCACTAAATACTTAACTGAGTCACTGAAGACGTCACCAAGGAGAAACCCGTCACGTTTCGCCGTACTAAGGACTGCACCTCGGGTCCAAGACAGGGCGACGGTCAAGGCAACGGCCCACTGCAGTCTTCCTGAACGGGAAACCCTCGTGGAAGAGAACTTCGGGCCACTTTTGCGATATGCCGGGATCGATGAAGTGGGGCGCCTCCCTCAGGAATCTTCACACGAAGCTTCTCGAACTTTCAGGCTTTTGGACCGGTACCGAATGACGTCGCCCCACGTTGGGCGCCAATTGGAGTTCTGGACTTTTTGGTTCCGTCCAGAGGTGTCAGGGAACAACACCCAAAGACCCCGGAGTTCCACCTGCCTTGGTGCACAAATGAACAGAAACACGGGCTTCTCGATGGTGGCGTCAAAGACCAAAGGTTTATTACTGCAGGGACACAGAAGTCACAGATACTACACATGGGCAGTAACTAGGAGCCTGTTCAAATTGTACAAAGCGGGTTGCTCCTTATATACTAGTTTTTGGCCTTTAGGCGAATTCTTCACATGTTGGTACATTCCCAAAACCTTTGTGTCATAGACAATAAATATTTGGCGTGCACAGGAACCGTTGATAAAATCTGATACAAAACATCTACGAAGAGGGGTTCCCACTAGTTCGTCACAATTCCTTGTCAATATTGTATTCAGGACCCGGACCGCCTCATCGTAAAGTTTGTTACCTCCCCCTAATAAAGATTCAGAAAGAAAGAAACAGAGCCAGGTGTGGAAGATAGAAAAGTGGGATAAGGGATGTTTGTGGGTTGTAAATGGGCAAGGTTACCGGCTTCGGCCGCCTAATCATGATCAGGACAATGGACACGAAGACCAGTTTGGCAGGACTGGCCTCGGGCAGAGGAGGCAGCCTTTGTCGAGTCATGCAGCTACAGCGTGATCTGGTTTAAGGTGCACGTGTCATGAAATGTAAATGTAAATGTATAGGCATTTATATAGCGCACTACTTACCCGTAGGGTCCCAAGGCGCTTTGACCGCTGCGAAACCCTTCCTGGCTTCCCTGAGAGATGGTCCCTTAATGGGTATCTCCAGGGTGAGACCAGGCATCCCCGGCGGTCTGGTGGGGCCGTTAGTGAAGATGAGGCAAGCTAATGCCCAGAGTTGCCGAGTGTGATCGCTGGTGAATCTCCGGCTAAGACTATGTGTCCTTAATCGAAATGAAATGATCAGAGGTTATTGCGTATGTGAGGGCAAGAAACACAAAATGGCGGCCATGATCTAAGATGGATGCCGTGGGTAGATCAGAAATGTGTTTATAAAAGGAGTGCTCTTGCTCGTAGCGTAGCGAAAACACCAGGATATACTAAATGGATCATTTGCGGTTCGCTGATACCAATATTGTGTATTTCCGACAAACTTCAAAACACGGGTTCAAATCGTCACGGAACCTCAGGGATGACAGACACAAATATCACAACCAGGATTGGTGGGTACCCCATGCCACACAGAAAACACAACTATCCCCACAGCATACTCACTAACAAGCCACGCACGTTCTGGACGCAGATTTGCCATCAGTTGGGGGACAATGCTGCTCCGCATGATGTGAGAGTCATGTGCGGAGCCTGGAAATCTGGCACACACATGGGATATGATGTTGTCGGCCAGGCACACCACCTGCACGTTGAGCGAGTGAAAGTGCTTCCGATGGCGATATACAGGCTCACATGCCCAGGGTGGAATGAGACCGATATGGGTGCCATCAATGGAACCCACTACGTGTGGTATCTGGCCCAGTGCATAGAAGTCTGCTTTGCACTGCTGCCAACTCTGCCGCCTGTGGAAAATGGATGTAATCATCCTTGTAAATCATCATGGCTTTGAGAACATCCCACAGTACCATGCTGAACATGGACTGTGACATCCCCCCTGCATGTCCAACTGTGTACTGGAAGGTGCCAGTTGCAAAGGAGTGAAGTGCCGCCATCACCTTTGCTGTGGGTGTAATGGAACCAGGATATGTTCTTCGTGGCTGCAGATGAGGAGACAATTGGTCTACAAGCTCCAGCAATCTACGTCGATCAAGCCGGCATTTTCTGATCACCTCCTTGTCAACCATGTCCTCCAGCACAGTGTATGGGCGGTGCACATTTGGAGCCCTCCTGCATGGGAGTAGATGTAGTAGATGTCAATTTACCAACAACGCATAGCTATGCAACTCTATCACATGTAGGCCAACACAATCAAAATGAGAAATGTTGTCGACAATTGTCATATGTGTGACATGTCTGAAATTACCTACAATACAGAGTAGCATAACAACAATGTGCAGCCACTAACAACATGATGTGTGCCAACATTTACAATGTAACAAACTCACATGTCAAAAGAACTGCCAACAAGGCATGCCCAAGGACCCAGATGTGGACAAGCGTCATCACAGACACACATGCACGTGCACACACAATACGATAATGCAACACACACTCCAAGTCTTCATGCACCAATGACCACACCTACAATGGTGAGCATCCTCACATTACATGCATGGTCACACACGAGGCAACACACGTACGCATACACAGAATGCATGTGTACCCCCACCTAAGCATGGGCGAATTTTGCGAATCTGGCGTTCGCGAATTTTGCGAATTTGCGAACCCGCAACTTGCAAAATCCGCGAATTCTCACGAATTTGCAGATTTTTTTTTTGTGTTCGCAAGGGTTTCTGCCAGTTCGCGAGGGTTTGGTACCAGTTCGCAATCGCAAACTTACTTGTCGGCTCGCAACGGTCGCGACTATGTTGTTTCTACGTCTGGTTCATCATCACAGGTTCCCAGCACCCTCTGTTTCACCACTGCCACCCTCTGTTTCACCCATGCCACCCTCTGTTACATCAATGCCACCCTCTGGTATATCATCACTGTAGATTATGGGGGGGAAAAGCAAGCACACCTGCCCTGCTTCAACGGACATGAATTAATTTGGGGTTGGTTTATTAATGTGTCACTGTTTTAAAATTCCAGGTCTGGCACCTGCTTCCTTATCAGTACTTTGTTTTCTGTTTCAGTGCAATTTTTTTTTCCAGGACCTTTGTGGCCTACTTGTAGCTATTCTATGAGCCTGCTGTGAGGGTCAGAGCAGGGTCATACAATTGTTGCAGCTAGCAACTGAACTCTGGAGGGGCCCCAGCCAGGAAGCACTACAGGGAATGGTTACTAATGATGAGGTTGAACTCTTGCACCTGCTGAGTGCTTTCAGTTTTGCAAAACTCGTTTTTCTGCAATTTTGCGGGATTCGCGGGGCACGAACTTGCGCGAGATTGGATTCGGAAGCCGCAAATTCGTACGAATATGCGATTTATGTTTTTGCGGCGTGTTAGTTCGCAAGGTTTTGTGCGTTTTAGCGAGCCGCTTGTAGCGCAAGGCGCGAAGTTACCCTCGCGGTTGTTCAAGGGTCCGGCCATCTTGTTTGCATGACGTATTTTCATTTCCGGCCGCGAAGTGTAATCTCGCAAAGTGTGCGGCTCCCTAGTACAATTTTGCGTGTGTTCGCGAGGAAAATATCGCTCGAACTTACCCGCGCGGTCGTGAACGGGCGCGGCCATCTTGTTTCTCATTCATTGCTATGGTTCTGGGCATGCTTTTGTATCCTCTCTAAATCTCTGCCATCCTTTGCTTGTTTGAAGTTTTTTTTGATCTATTTTACTTATTATCTATCCCTCTATTTTTCTAGCCCTATATTTTTGTGTTTACTGCTACTTTTGGTCAATTTTAAACTACTTTTTTAAACTCTTTTCTTTTCTTCTCTTCCCTATTCTATTTTCTTTATTATTTAGCTTCCTTTCCACCCAGACCATGGTGAAGGGAGCCGGGAAGCATCCCGAGAAGGGGAAGGGTACCGCACCCCGTGCCCGGCTCCCGTGCGGGCGTTTGCGGGGTGAGACAGTCGCACCCCGGGAGATCTTCAGCCCGGAGGAGGTGGCCGCACTCATTTTTTATGTTCAGCGCCGCCTCCCCAGGACCATCATGGCAGGCGGCAGGATTGGTACCGGGTACGGGATCCGGGAGCGCCGGAAGCGGTGGGAGAAGGTGTGACGGGCCATGTGCCACCACTCTCGGGTCCGGGGCACCTACAACCAGGCCACCCACCGCTGGACGGATGTCCTGGACCGTGAACGCGATCTGCTCGACCTGCTTGGCCTTGAGATCCCCGGGCTTGGTGAGTAGTAGTAGCTATTTCTTTACTACTCTGTTTTCTCCTGCTCTGTGTGTTATTATCTTGCAAATTTTTGTTTTTTACCAAGAGCAATAATGCTGCTGATTACATTGTAGGTAAATTATATTTCAAAATCTTCTGTGCATTTCAGGTGCACTGCTCTACTTCTCAGTAGTGTTGGTACTATGCTTATTTGTTTCCGATTTTGTGTTCATTTCATTGGCCTGTGAAATTATGTATGAGTGTAGTTTAAAGAACTGCTTAATGCTAGACACTAAGGGGCAGATTTATGAGGCCGTTGCGCCTCTTTGTGCCGCAATTGCGTCACTTTATTTGACGCAACTGCGGCGCAAACAATGCGCCCTATTTAAACGTGACGCATCTAGGAGATGCGTCATGTTGTAAAGCACTGCGCCATAAGGTGGCGTTCCTGCGCAGGGGGGGCGTTCCTGCGCAGGAACGCCTCCCGAAAGTGGCTGAGTGAAATCCATGAGATTTCACTCAGTCACATTCAGGGCAATGCTGTGTCAAAACCCTGCGCCTGCTTGAAGCAGGCGTAGGTCTTGACGCAGCCTTGTGTAGATGGGGCACCCCCGAACCTTGCTGGAGCTGCATCGCTCTTGCGACGCAACTCCAGCAATGCACCACATTTCCGGCACAGATGCGTCACACATCTGTGCCGTTTTTGCACCATGGTGCGTCGCATTATAAATGCAAACAAAACAAGTGATGGACAAAATGTGGATCAATGTCACACATTCACCCCAGTCCAAAGATCTGGGCCCAAATCCATCGTTTTTTTGCACTCCACACCACCCTGGGTTAGACAATGGCGATATGCAAATCAGCTCTGACCCTGTGCCCCATGGGAACAGTCCAGTCCGAACTACAAAAGCCATGTCCTTCGCAGAACGGAATCAAGCATCCGAGGACCGGACCGGTTTCGAGGTAACACCTCTCATCAGCCCGGCTAGCTTGACTCCAGTGGTGTGGAGTGCCTGGGACCCACGTCTGAGCATCCCCAGCGCACCTATGGCGGAATTTGCAAACAAAACAAGTGATGGACAGAATGTGGATCAATGTCACACATTCACACCAGTCCAAAGATCTGGGCCCAAATCCATCGTTTTTTTGCACTCCACACCACCCTGGGTTAGACAATGGCGATATGCAAATCAGCTCTGACCCTGTGCCCCATGGGAACAGTCCAGTCCGAACTACAAAAGCCATGTCCTTCCCAGAACGGAATCAAGCATCCGAGGACCGGACCGGTTTCGAGGTAACACCTCTCATCAGCCCGGGTAGCTTGACTCCAGTGGTGTGGAGTGCCTGGGACCCATGTCTGAGCATTCCCAGCGCACTTATGGCGGAATTTGCAAACAAAACAAGTGATGGACAGAATGTGGATCAATGTCACACATTCACCCCAGTCCAAAGATCTGGGCCCAAATCCATCGTTTTTTTCCACTCCACACCACCCTGGGTTAGACAATGGCGGTCCTTCACCTGTTTTGTTTGCAAATTCCGCCATAAGTGCGCTGGGGATGCTCAGACGTGGGTCCCAGGCACTCCACACCACTGGAGTCAAGCTAGCCGGGCTGATGAGAGGTGTTACCTCGAAACCGGTCCGGTCCTCGGATGCTTGATTCCGTTCTGGGAAGGACATGGCTTTTGTAGTTCGGACTGGACTGTTCCCATGGGGCACAGGGTCAGAGCTGATTTGCATATCGCCATTGTCTAACCCAGGGTGGTATGGAGTGCAATAAAATGATGGATTTGGGCCCAGATCTTTGGACTGGGATGAATGTGTGACATTGATCCACATTCGGTCCATCACTTGTTTTTTTTGCAAATTCCGCCATAAGTGCGCTGGGGATGCTCAGACGTGGGTCCCAGGCACTCCACACCACTGGAGTCAAGCTAGCCGGGCTGATGAGAGGTGTTACCTCGAAACCGGTCCGGTCCTCGGATGCTTGATTCCGTTCTGGGAAGGACATGGCTTTTGTAGTTCGGACTGGACTGTTCCCATGGGGCACAGGGTCAGAGCTGATTTGCATATCGCCATTGTCTAACCCAGGGTGGTGTGGAGTGCAAAAAAACGATGGATTTTGGCCCAGATCTTTGGACTGGGATGAATGTGTGACATTGATCCACATTCGGTCCATCACCTGTTTTGTTTGCAAATTCCGCCATAAGTGCGCTGGGGATGCTCAGACGTGGGTCCCAGGCACTCCACACCACTGGAGTCAAGCTAGCCGGGCTGATGAGAGGTGTTACCTCGAAACCGGTCCGGTCCTCGGATGCTTGATTCCGTTCTGGGAAGGACATGGCTTTTGTAGTTCGGACTGGACTGTTCCCATGGGGCACAGGGTCAGAGCTGATTTGCATATCGCCATTGTCTAACCCAGGGTGGTGTGGAGTGCAAAAAAACGATGGATTTGGGCGCAGATCTTCGGACTGGGATGAATGTGTGACATTGATCCACATTCGGTCCATCACCTGTTTTGTTTGCAAATTCCGTCATAAGTGCGCTGGGGATGCTCAGACGTGGGTCCCAGGCACTCCACACCTCTGGAGTCAAGCTAGCCGGGCTGATGAGAGGTGTTACCTCGAAACCGGTCCGGTCCTCGGATGCTTGATTCCGTTCTGGGAAGGACATGGCTTTTGTAGTTCAGACTGGACTGTTCCCATTGGGGCACAGGGTCAGAGCTGATTTGCATATCGCCATTGTCTAACCCAGGGTGGTGTGGAGTGCAAAAAAACGATGGATTTGGGCCCAGATCTTTGGACTGGGATGAATGTGTGACATTGATCCACATTCGGTCCATCACTTGTTTTGTTTGCAAATTCCGCCCTAAGTGCGCTGGGGATGCTCAGACGTGGGTCCCAGGCACTCCACACCACTGGAGTCAAGCTAGCCGGGCTGATGAGAGGTGTTACCTCGAAACCGGTCCGGTCCTCGGATGCTTGATTCCGTTCTGGGAAGGACATGGCTTTTGTACTTCGACTGGACTGTTCCCATGGGGCACAGGGTCAGAGCTGATTTGCATATCGCCATTGTCTAACCCAGGGTGGTGTGGAGTGCAAAAAAACGATGGATTTGGGCCCAGATCTTCGGACTGGGATGAATGTGTGACATTGATCCACATTCGGTCCATCACCTGTTTTGTTTGCAAATTCCGTCATAAGTGCGCTGGGGATGCTCAGACGTGGGTCCCAGGCACTCCACACCTCTGGAGTCAAGCTAGCCGGGCTGATGAGAGGTGTTACCTCGAAACCGGTCCGGTCCTCGGATGCTTGATTCCGTTCTGGGAAGGACATGGCTTTTGTAGTTCGGACTGGACTGTTCCCATGGGGCACAGGGTCAGAGCTGATTTGCATATCACCATTGTCTAACCCAGGGTGGTGTGGAGTGCAAAAAAACGATGGATTTGGGCCCAGATCTTTGGGCTGGGATGAATGTGTGACATTGATCCACATTCGGTCCATCACCTGTTTTGTTTGGAAATTCCGCCATAAGTGCGCTGGGGATGCTCAGACGTGGGTCCCAGGCACTCCACACCACTGGAGTCAAGCTAGCCGGGCTGATGAGAGGTGTTATCTCGAAACCGGTCCGGTCCTCGGATGCTTGTTTCCGTTCTGGGAAGGACATGGCTTTTGTAGTTCGGACTGGACTGTTCCCATGGGGCACAGGGTCAGAGCTGATTTGCATATCGCCATTGTCTAACCCAGGGTGGTGTGGAGTGCAAAAAAACGATGGATTTAGGCCCAGATCTTTTGACTGGGATGAATGTGTGACATTGATCCACATTCGGTCCATCACCTGTTTTGTTTGCAAATTCTACCATAAGTGCGCTGGGGATGGTCAGACGTGGGTCCCAGGCACTCCACACCACTGGAGTCAAGCTAGCCGGGCGGATGAGAGGTGTTAACTCGAAACCGGTCCGGTCCTCGGATGCTTGATTCCGTTCTGGGAAGGACATGGCTTTTGTAGTTCGGACTGGACTGTTCCCTTGGGGCACAGGGTCAGAGCTGATTTGCATATCGCCATTGTCTAACCCAGGGTGGTGTGGAGTGCAAAAAAACGATGGATTTGGGCCCATATCTTTGGACTGGGATGAATGTGTGACATTGATCCACATTCGGTCCATCACCTGTTTTGTTTGCAAATTCCACCATAAGTGCGCTGGGGATGCTCAGACGTGGGTCCCAGGCACTCCACACCACTGGAGTCAAGCTAGCCGGGCTGATGAGAGGTGTTACCTCAAAACCGGTCCGGTCCTCAGATGCTTGATTCCGTTCTGGGAAGGACATGGCTTTTGTAGTTCGGACTGGACTGTTCCCATGGGGCACAGGGTCAGAGCTGATTTGCATATCGCCATTGTCTAACCCAGGGTGGTGTGGAGTGCAAAAAAATGATGGATTTGGGCCCAGATCTTTGGACTGGGATGAATGTGTGACATTGATCCACATTCGGTCCATCACCTGTTTTGTTTGCAAATTCCGCCATAAGTGCGCTGGGGATGCTCAGACGTGGGTCCCAGGCACTCCACACCACTGGAGTCAAGCTAGCCGGGCTGATGAGAGGTGTTACCTCGAAACCGGTCCGGTCCTCGGATGCTTGATTCCGTTCTGGGAAGGACATGGCTTTTGTAGTTTGGACTGGACTGTTCCCATGGGGCACAGGGTCAGAGCTGATTTGCATATCGCCATTGTCTAACCCAGGGTGGTGTGGCGTGCAAAAAAACGATGGATTTGGGCCCAGATCTTTGGACTGGGATGAATGTGTGACATTGATCCACATTCGGTCCATCACCTGTTTTGTTTGCAAATTCCGCCATAAGTGCGCTGGGGATGCTCAGACGTGGGTCCCAGGCACTCCACACCACTGGAGTCAAGCTGGCCGGGCTGATGAGAGGTGTTACCTCGAAACCGGTCCGGTCCTCGGATGCTTGATTCCGTTCTGGGAAGGACATGGCTTTTGTAGTTCGGACTGGACTGTTCCCATGGGGCACAGGGTCAGAGCTGATTTGCATATCGCCATTGTCTAACCCAGGGTGGTGTGGAGTGCAATAAAACAATGGATTTGGGCCCATATCTTTGGACTGGGATGAATGTGTGACATTGATCCACATTCGGTCCATCACCTGTTTTGTTTGCAAATTCCACCATAAGTGCGCTGGGGATGCTCAGACGTGGGTCCCAGGCACTCCACACCACTGGAGTCAAGCTAGCCGGGCTGATGAGAGGTGTTACCTCAAAACCGGTCCGGTCCTCAGATGCTTGATTCCGTTCTGGGATGGACATGGCTTTTGTAGTTCGGACTGGACTGTTCCCATGGGGCACAGGGTCAGAGCTGATTTGCATATCGCCATTGTCTAACCCAGGGTGGTGTGGAGTGCAAAAAAATGATGGATTTAGGCCCAGATCTTTGGACTGGGATGAATGTGTGACATTGATCCACATTCGGTCCATCACCTGTTTTGTTTGCAAATTCCGCCATAAGTGCGCTGGGGATGCTCAGACGTGGGTCCCAGGCACTCCACACCACTGGAGTCAAGCTAGCCGGGCTGATGAGAGGTGTTACCTCGAAACCGGTCCGGTCCTCGGATGCTTGATTCCGTTCTGGGAAGGACATGGCTTTTGTAGTTTGGACTGGACTGTTCCCATGGGGCACAGGGTCAGAGCTGATTTGCATATCGCCATTGTCTAACCCAGGGTGGTGTGGAGTGCAAAAAAACGATGGATTTGGGCCCAGATCTTTGGACTGGGATGAATGTGTGACATTGATCCACATTCGGTCCATCACCTGTTTTGTTTGCAAATTCCGCCATAAGTGCGCTGGGGATGCTCAGACGTGGGTCCCAGGCACTCCACACCACTGGAGTCAAGCTAGCCGGGCTGATGAGAGGTGTTACCTCGAAACCGGTCCGGTCCTCGGATGCTTGATTCAGTTCTGGGAAGGACATGGCTTTTGTAGTTCGGACTGGACTGTTCCCATGGGGCACAGGGTCAGAGCTGATTTGCATATCGCCATTGGATAACCCAGGGTGGTGTGGAGTGCAAAAAAACGATGGATTTGGGCCCAGATCTTTGGACTGGGATGAATGTGTGACATTGATCCACATTCGGTCCATCACCTGTTTTGTTTGCAAATTCCGCCATAAGTGCGCTGGGGATGCTCAGACGTGGGTTCCAGGCAATCCACACCACTGGAGTCAAGCTAGCCGGGCTGATGAGAGGTGTTACCTCGAAACCGGTCCGGTCCTCGGATGCTTGATTACGTTCTGGGAAGGACATGGCTTTTGTAGTTCGGACTGGACTGTTCCCATGGGGCACAGGGTCAGAGCTGATTTGCATATCGCCATTGTCTAACCCAGGGTGGTGTGGAGTGCAAAAAAACAATGGATTTGGGCCCAGATCTTTGGACTGGGATGAATGTGTGACATTGATCCACATTCGGTCCATCACCTGTTTTGTTTGCAAATTCCGCCATAAGTGCGCTGGGGATGCTCAGACGTGGGTCCCAGGCACTCCACACCACTGGAGTCAAGCTGGCCGGGCTGATGAGAGGTGTTACCTCGAAACCGGTCCGGTCCTCGGATGCTTGATTCCGTTCTGGGAAGGACATGGCTTTTGTAGTTCGGACTGGACTGTTCCCATGGGGCACAGGGTCAGAGCTGATTTGCATATCGCCATTGTCTAACCCAGGGTGGTGTGGAGTGCAATAAAACGATGGATTTGGGCCCAGATCTTTGGACTGGGATGAATGTGTGACATTGATCCACATTCGGTCCATCACCTGTTTTGTTTGCAAATTCCGCCATAAGTGCGCTGGGGATGCTCAGACGTGGGTCCCAGGCACTCCACACCACTGGAGTCAAGCTAGCCGGGCTGATGAGAGGTGTTACCTTGAAACCAGTCCGGTCCTCGGATGCTTGATTCTGTTCTGGGAAGGACATGGCTTTTGTAGTTCGGACTGGACTGTTCCCATGGGGCACAGGGTCAGAGCTGATTTGCATATCGCCATTGTCTAACCCAGGGTGGTGTGGAGTGCAAAAAAACGATGGATTTGGGCCCAGATCTTTGGACTGGGATGAATGTGTGACATTGATCCACATTCGGTCCATCACCTGTTTTGATTACAATATAAATGCGGCGCACCATGGGTGGCGGAGCTGTGGCGCACGTTAACTGGCGCATCCCTGGGGATGCGCCATTTAACATAAATCTGCCCCTAAAGTTAAGATTTTTAATTACGGGCGCATCCCTGGAAAGTAGCAGGGATGCGCCAGTAATTGTGCGCCACGCCACCACCACCCATGGTGCGCCGTATTACAATGCGGCGCACCATGGACCCAAAACGTCACCAAAGCATTACGCATCTGTGTCGTAAAGGCGGCGCATTGCTGGAGTTGCGTCGCAACGATGGCGCAGCTCCATCAATGCTCTGGGGTGCCCTATCTCCCCAATGCTGCGTCAAGCCGTACGTCTGCTTCAAGCAGGCGCAGGGTTTGAGTCACGCATCATTGTTGTTAAAGTGAGTGATTGAAATCTTGTAGATTTCCCTCAGCCACTTTTAGGATGCGTTCATGCGCAGGAACGCCCTCCTTTGCGCTGGAACGCCCCCCGATGGCACAGGGCTTTACAACGTGATGCATCTCCCATATGCGTCACGTTGTTAATATACGCCGCACCATTGCGCCTCTTTTGTTCTGCCGCTGCGTCACAAAAGTCACGCAACAATGGAGCAAAAGAGCCGCAAGGGGCTTCTAAATCAGCCCCTACAGACTCAAGTCCAGTCCTTCCTTTGTACACATGGCGATAAGAAGAAATAGTGGTGGTGGATTGATAGTTTGAGTATTTTAATGACTGGTTAATGTAGTAGGAAACTTTAGTGTTGTCGCTGATCTGCAATCACGATGGACTTTGTCTGTCACTTCGCGTGCTGCGGACTGTTGCCTGCCAATCCTAGGAAAACCTTTTTAGTACTTTGTTTAGTGAGTTACATAAGAAGTTTCCAATTCGACGGTCCGCAAATCAAGCAATACTAATAACGTAGTAGACCACATGAGATCGGTCAATAATATATCCTGTGGAATAGTTGTCTATTTGCTATTTCGCCAAAATATTTTGTTATTGTTCTTTTGAAATGTTTGATTTGCTTGACAAATATCATCCATGTTTTCTGGTCTTTCTTTCTTTCATGTTGTACATCAGCTCCCCCCAGCGGCAAGAGGACACAGAAGGAGGAGGAGGAGGGTGCTGTTCAGGATGCAGGCCAGGATCGGGCAGGTGAGGGCTCCTTTGCTGGCCCCAGTAAGTTTTAATTTTAATATAGAGTACTTATTTTTTCCTAGCGTTCCTCATTCGATTTTTTCTAAATCGTCTTTGATCTTCTTGTAGACTGGATCTAAATTCTTATCCTGCCTCGACTATGACTCCCTGTGGTATTACTAGATTATTCTTATTAGTCTGTCTGTGTAGCTAACTAAGATTGCACATTTGGCAATTCCATTGGACTCCCATTCTAGTCAGCAATAGCTCTATGCACTGAGTGCAGTCCTCTGGGATTGTCCATAATGTCCTTTCAAGTCTCCTAAATGTTTATGCTTTGACAATTGCCAACAATAACAAGCATTTGCAATGCAATAGGTCTCGTAGTATTTAAGTTAGAGTTTTTTGTTTTGCTTGGCATAGTTTTTTCATACTGTATTTTGTAATGATTTTTCTGCATTTTTGTGCTTTTATGATCATTATCTTGGCCGAATAAGGAACATTTGAATTGAATTGGGGGGTGTGTATCAGTGCATGGCTATGTTTGTGTGTGATGTGCGTGTATGCGTGTATGCTCGTGTGTGTATGCGACGGTGACGGCGGGGGAGGGGGAGGGGGGGCCTCGGTGCACTTGTGTGTGTGCGTGTGTATGTGTCAGGGGGGGTGTCTCTGTATGTATGTATGTATGTGCGTGCGTGCATGGGCGCTTGTGTGTGTGTATGTGCATGCGTGTGTGGTGCTTGCGCTTCCCAGGAGACAGCGCCTGGCCACAGCGCGCGTTCCAGTTACAAATCGGCTCGAAGGATGCGCGTGGCCGAAACTGTCTCCTGGGAAGCACAGTCGCTAACAAAAGCCTCGCCAAGTGCAATTATACAGTGGTAAACCCTAAGTGAGGGTTTGGAGTCCGCGGATCAAGCCATGGTTTGCAATGAGGATACATAAACACCCACAAACTTGTGAGGTTGTGGCTACTGGCAAACCCCTTGGGACCTTGGAAATTGTCAGATTGGTCCCAAAGAGCGGGCATGAATTCATTTCTAGGGAGGGCAAAGAAACTGAATTTCTGCAGACTTTGTGCGGCTGCGAGGGAATGGGTTTCTCCACAGGCAAAATGTTTTGCTCATGGTAAAGGAGTTTCCCCAACAGGGAACATTTGCTCAGGTTGCAGCCTTTCTCAATGCAGAGCTCTAATGGGAGTAAAGCACATTAGAATTCTGAAAACTCTCCCACATAGAGCAGCAGTTCGACGTGCAGAGGTGTGGGCTTACTATGGTTTGTGAATGAATTCAGTGCTTTCAGGTCATTCAAGGTCACCTCCATATTTGCATGGAAGGATAAACTTTTTTCAACACTAAGTTGGTGATGATCTTTTCCAGTTGAGGGAAAGTCTCAGAGGGCTGCATGGCTTATGCACCTCATGGGAGTGCCACACACAAATACAATCAATTGGAAGAAACAATGATAACAGCACTCTGCGCATCATTCAACCACTCGTTTCGTCATAAACACAGCGCCTATTTCTCAACGTTAAAATTGTGCAGGATTTATTCCAGGAAGAATTTACATATCTGCTGAGACAAGTATTTGCAGTGCCTACGGTGTGTTCTCATGACTGATGTATTACGCTTTTATGAGCAATAATTTATTACTGTCTAAATAGTACAGTTCAGGATTACCACTATATGGTCAAGAGTTTGAAAAGGACAGCAGGGCATGTCCCAATAGAAAAATAATCAAGCATGTGCTAAATAGTTTCGACATCTTTTCTGGCAAAGTAATTAATTTTTAATGTAAAAAACAATAGTCCTTGATTGCAAGATGTTTCGTTTTTAAATGCCATAGATTAGGGTCTTTGTAAATATTTGTGATGAGTTTTGCTCACGGAGGCCGCCCCGGAAGTCAGGCACGGTCGCCTGAGACGGGGGCGGGGCCACGTCCAGACCGGAAGAGGAGGCAGGCGGAGTTGATGCGTCTCGCGGCCCGGGGCTCCTGTGAGCGGTGTGGAGACCCGGGCCGCGCTTGCAGGAGGTTGGGCGCCGCGTGCTGAGAGAAGAGTCCCTGACATTGCCCGGGTAAGTTTCAAAAGGCTGGAGGGGCTTGGTGCACTTGTGTGTGTGTGTGTGTGCGTGTATGTGTGTATGCTCGTGTGTGTATGCGACGGTGACGGCGGGGGAGGGGGGCCTCGGTGCACTTGTGTGTGTGCGTGTGTGTGTATGCGTCAGGGGGGGGTGTCTCTGTATGTATGTATGTATGTGCGTGCGTGCATGGGCGCTTGTGTGTGTGTATGCGCATGCGTGTGTGGTGCTTGCGCTTCCCAGGAGACAGCGCCTGGCCACAGCGCGCGTTCCAGTTACAAATCGGCTCGAAGGATGCGCGTGGCCGAAACTGTCTCCTGGGAAGCACAGTCGCTAACAAAAGATCTCTAGCGGAGACACAGCGCTGACGCGCTGTGTTCGCTACGAGCCCTAAAAAGGTGAATGACCACCAAGAAAGAATAAGATACTACTTTACTTTTGGTTTGGATAGTAGGGCAATCCATTCTACTACTGTTGCAGGGACAAATCTGCACAAACAGAACTATGGACACTAAATAATGCATTGCTTAGCTTATCAATTATAATAGGTGCTGTTAGACTTTCCACATACCTCAGTGATAACAGACTTTGTAGTTGAACCCCCAATCTCCTTACTGACTAGATAGTGTGGCAGAGTCATTTAGCTCCCAAAGTCACCGATGATTGATCCCCAATGATGTCAGAGGCACAAACTCATGCTTGCAAAAATTCCAAAACCTTTAGCTCATCCACTCTAGTCTGGAGGACCAAAAACCACAGAGCCTATTTAAGTTTAAAAGCTTTATTAAAAGTAAAAACATTTATTAAAATCAAGTTTGTCATAAAAGTAAACGTTTACCCAAAAATGGAAAAGTGCTTAGTGCTGACGATTAATTGGACACATTTCTTGTGGTCGAGCCGAGCTCTCACCTGGTTTGAACTTGATCCTGCTCGTGTTCTTAGAAGTCAAGCTTCTGTCTGTTAGGAGAAAAAGTGGTGCGTGTTAAAAATAAAAAGCAAACATTCATCAGTTGTGCCAAAAAGTGCAGCAAGACAACAGCCTTCCCTGGAAAAAGGGACATTTTTACTTTAGAGTAGACAGTCACAAATTATTACATTGTATTCTGCTTTTTTCACATTTCTTTCTTCCTCCTAGACCAAATATTATATAGTAGTGAGTGGTGTATTCTAACATTATTAAATGTACTTTGTAGGTGGAACATCTGGAGGCGGGGCCAGCGTGGAGGTGGTGGCATTGGACGAGGGGAACAACTCTGGGGAGGAGGCGGTGGATGTGCCGTACAATTCTGTGAGGGATAACACGGTGGTGGCGGGCAGAGGTAAGCTATATATTCCTTACTTATTGAGATTGAACACTGCAGAGTGTGCTTTCTGCACGGGTGTATTATAAATCAACCAGGTAGTAGCCTCCTCTAAATGTACTTCGACTTAGCTGTAAAGTTTTTGGCGAGAAGAATCCCAATCAGATCTGAGATGAACTTGATGGATGGGATGAACGAAAAGCGAAAGAAGGGTGTAAGTAAGTGTGGAAGGACGAGAAATGTAATGATGACTGGCAAAGGAGAATGATATGTGTTTGCTTGGTCCCCGAGGTGGCTGGGAAGGAAAGAATATGGTATGGTGCATGGCTGGGTGAATGATGAAGCAAGGATGGGTGGAAGGAGAACAGCCTGGGTGGGTGAAACAGAAACTGTATGTGTGCATATACTTTGAATGGATGGATGCATGGATCATGGTACTATCTGACTCTTAGAAAGCATATGTGTATCTAGAGAGAGTAGACGGTCACTGGATGAACTAAGTGTTACTTTGAAGAGCATGTAACACCGCACCCGCACGTCCGTTCCAGTGTTGGAAAGGCAAGGAAAAGAAGTTGTAATTTTGTCCAAATACTACCATGAATAGTAGCAGTAGTTTGTATTGCAACTGCAAGCACAGCATATATCCGGTTATTACGGTGGACACTCCCTACCTCTCTTAATAACTTTAGTTTAGTAGTAGTACGTCATTCATGTGTGGGTGTATCACTGTTCACTCAATAATAAGCAAAGCACCTAAAGTCATCCCATATGTCATCAAATACATCCCATGTGAAGTGATAGATAATCAGATTATTTAGCTTCTTCATTTTCCTTTTCTAATACTCATTTGCTCTATAGGGTGAAAACTAAATTAATTAAGCAGTAGCCCTTTTAACAGAGTATTCTCAGTGCCACCCGTAATAGAAAAGTAAGAGCTTCACCACCTGCATGTACTGGACCGGTACAGTAACGCAAGTCTGTCTCACTCATCATGGTGTGCGTCTGTTTTTCTCGGGTGCAAGTTCACTGCGCTGGCATTATGCTGGCTTGCATAAGATAACGTACCAATTTTCCTAAACAAGAGAGAAGAAGAAGAATAAGACTGGTGTACTGTCTTAGTCGACTGTAATGGAAGTCCATAGTGCTCATAGAATTTGTTCCTTAAACTCCCATTAATGTTAGAGCAAGGATGAAGAAGTCGGAGGTTACATAGATACTGTCCTCAATAGTTATGTACTGTGCTTTCAATTTGCTACTTGTACTGTGACAGAACTTTCTGCTCAATCATTTTGTGTTAATCTTAAGGAGCATTGGTTACAGACTATGTCTTTCTTTCTTCATATAGTTGCTCCTTCCAAATCCAACAGACCATCAAGGAGGAGGGAGCTGGCTCGAATGGCCCGGCAACGGAGGCTGGATGCCACTGTCGCTGAATATCGGCGGCTGGTGGCCCTGGAGGAGGAGCAGACGCAGTCTTCCCCTACTACAACAACATCCACTGGGACAGCTGCATCCTCCTCCGTGCCCCCACGGGCTGGCAGCCAGCGCAGTGCTCCAGCGGTACGGAGCCGGGCTACCAAAGCCAAACGCCACCGCCGAACAGCAAAGACTGCAGCTGCCCCCCACAGGATTTGCAAGGCACGTCGGCGCCGCTTATGCCTCAGAGTGTCCTACCTGGAGCAGGAGGTCCTAAGCTATAAGAACTTGGTGGATGGCCTCCGCTTCGACCATGCCACCCTCCGCAAGGAGCATGATGCCCTGGCCGCTAAAGTCAACAGCACCCTGCCGTAGTGTCCCTTGCCCCTTTTTTAGAGACTTTTGGGGGGTGGGAATTGGGAGTTGTTTTTTTTTGGGACTTTTGAAGGACAATCGTTGGGGTTAGGCAGGGTCTTGTGGGAGATTATTTTGTTAGGGCTATAAAAATATACTTTTTAAAACTTTATCTGACCATACCTGTTTTTTACTGCTTTTGAGTCTGGTGGGTGGGGGTTTAACAGTAAGTTTGTTTTCCTGAATAGTCCTAGGACTTTAGTAGTACTACCGTCAATCTCTCGTCTCTCCTAATACTCCATTATACTACCTCCAGCCAAACGCTTATCTTACCTGTAATTTGTGTTTGAAAGTAGGGCTAGGCCCAGGGCTGGCTCCACAGGAAATGGCGATTAAGGTTGGCAATCCAGAGCGGATGAAATTTCCTCCTCATTGCGGTGGTACTAGTGGTGTGACACAGTGGCAGTTGCATGCCTATGGAAAAAAAGAAAATGAAACCTGGTTTGTCCTTACTGTAGCATTACAACGGTACGATAGAGAATATAGCAGGTGACAGTACACTAGAACAGTGCCACAATGTAGCCTAACAAATGGTAAAGTATTGATAGTATAACTTGTACTTGTGTTGGATTTTTGACATTGGCTACTACTACAAGAAATAGTACTGAAGCTGAGTAAGTCTAGAATATATCCTCGGATTCCTTCACCAGCCTGTTGCTATGACCTTATCCTCCCCAGTAAGTGTGTGGAATTATTGATGTCATTTAGTCACACATCAAGCAAAACCACACAGCCCGGGGGAAGAGGGTTAGGGTTTGTAAAATGGATGGGAATGGGGGTTTCTTTTTGGGTAGGTTTTGTTGAGAGAAAAAAAAAAGCACAGCATGTACAAACAATAATTGAACATAAAGAAATTTTTGGGTACAAAGCTAACCATAAATCTTTTACGTGACATAAAGGAAGTGCATGCACTACTGAATGCATTGTTACTGAAAAGTAAGTAGTACTTTCGACAACCGTGAATGACAGAATGCGACAGTACAGAGCTACATTAAATTAGGTTTAAAAAATAGCCGAAGTAAAACCTATAGAATGGCTGTAGGGATCAATTTAGAAGCAGAGAGAGATCCAAGAAATGCAGTCACACACACTCATAGAAGAAAAGAATGGATACTGTATCTGTATTGTTGTAGTTGTCCTGTTGAATTTGGTAAGTAAGTTGCATGCAGCAAACAATTCCTCTTAGTAGCGGCACTCCTCCATTCCAGCTGACGCTTCGTCCATCAATGTTGGTGACCAGAAGACACCCTGTCCACTGCCTGCCTGGCGGATGCTGAATTGCGGCTCGCTAATGGGAAGCCTGACTCCATCCTTTTTTCCCCATTGCACAGACTGAAACCCAGCCTGTAATTATTGAACGAAAAACAGGAAGTGATATAATATTACAACACCACTGATAAATAAATATAAGGTATGTACGCTGTGTAGTGCAAAAAGTCACACTTTGATTTTCCTAATAGACAGTACAATAGTTTTGAAAGTGCGTTCTCTGTCTGAGTCACCTTTTGAAGGATAAATAAGTATGGGCAAATTAATTTAGCGGATCTTTCCCCTCAAGCTAGGTGTACTGTACACTGTGTTTTAGAACAAAATTAGACCTTCCCAGCAGTTCTCCCACCCAGACCCTTACTAAAGCTAGTCGCATAAATGTATAAGACCCCCAATCAGATCTCAAAAAACGAGGCCTAGCAGAAAACTGGTGACAAAACGTACTTTGAAGGTAAAAGTAGGCCCAAATACCCCCTTACCCACCGTGGATTGTATTCAAACCACTTGCAAGCAAGCAAAAGTATACATAGCCAGCATCGCTCCAAGACTCGAAAACCCCCCCACCCAAACACATGCAATAGAAGTACTGCTAACCCTAACGAGCCCTACGTTAAGAATAGTGGCAAAGGCTTTCTTTAACTATGCCAAATCCCCCCTTTCCCACCATGGATTTTCTTCAAATGACTTGCAACCAAAATTACACATTCTCACGAGTGCTCTTAGACCCCAGAACTCAGTTGCAAAAATCTAGAACACCCCGAAACACATGCAATCCTGCTGCTAGGGCTAACCCTAACGAACCCTAAGTTACAAAAAGTGCCAAAAGGCTTTTCCTTATGGATTTTGTCCCAACCACTTCTATCCGGTATTAGACCTTCCCAGGAATGCCCCAAGACCCGCCAACCCACCTGCCAAAAAGCACAACACCCCCAAACAGCCAAAAAGGAAAATCTCATACTTACAATATTTCTCGGCCTTCGGTCCAAACGCGCTGTGCAGCTAGGCCGTAACTCCCGTTTTCCACCACGGATTTCCTGAAAAGCAAATGCAATCAAGATTAGACTGTCCCAGCAGTGCTCCCAGACCCCAAAACTCACCCACAAACACCCGGAACCCCCCCAAAGAGCACCTCAAAGGCAAGCAAGTCAGCAAAAACACAAAAAAATTCCGCCTCCGATTTGGTCCAAACCACTTTTATCCGGAATTGGAGCTTCCCAGCAATGGCCCCAGAGCCGTCAACCCAGGAGAAAACTAGTAGAAGACCCCCAAACAACCAAAAAGCAAAAGGAAAAAATGGGGACTTAGTCATTTTTTTGCCAATTTCCCAAATCACTCCGCGCGCGCTCTGCAGCTAGGCCCTAACTCCCCTCTGCCACCATGGATTTGCTTCAAACCTCTTGCAAACTAAAGTATCCATAGCCAGCAGTGCTCCCAGACCCCGAAACCCACCCACAAACACCAGGAAGCCCCCCAAACAGGCCCCTGAAAATGCTACATTGAGCAAAATGTCAGAAATAGCAAAAACAAATTCAGCGTGGATTTTGTCCCAACCACTTCTATCCGGTATTAGACCTTCCCAGGAATGCCCCAAGACCCGCCAACCCACCCGCCAAAAAGCACAACACCCCCAAACAGCCAAAAAGGAAAATCTCATACTTACAATATTTCTCGGCCTTCGGTCCAAACGCGCTGTGCAGCTAGGCCATAACTCCCGTTTTCCACCACGGATTTCCTGAAAAGCAAATGCAATCAAGATTAGACTGTCCCAGCAGTGCTCCCAGACCCCAAAACTCACCCATAAAAACACCCAGAACCCCCCCAAAGAGCAGCTCAAAGGCAAGCAAGTCAGCAAAAACACAAAAAAAATTCCGCCTCCTATTTGGTCCAAACCACTTTTATCCGGTATTAGAGCTTCCCAGCAATGGCCCCAGAGCCGTCAACCCAGCAGAAAACTAGTAGAAGACCCCCAAACAGCCAAAAAGCAAAAGTACAAAAATGGGGACTTAGTCATTTTTTGCCAATTTCCCAAATCACTCCGCGCGCGCTCTGCAGCTAGGCCCTAACTCCCCTCTGCCACCATGGATTTGCTTCAAACCTCTTGCAAACTAAAGTATCCATAGTCAGCAGTGCTCCCAGACCCCGAAACCCACCCACAAACACCAGGAAGCCCCCCAAACAGGCCCCCGAAAACGCTACATTGAGCAAAATGTCAGAAATAGCAAAAACAAATTCAGCGTGGATTTTGTCCCAACCACTTCTATCCGGTATTAGACCTTCCCAGGAATGCCCCAAGACCCGCCAACCCACCCGCCAAAAAGCACAACACCCCCAAACAGCCAAAATGGAAAATCTCATACTTACAATATTTCTCGGCCTTCGGTCCAAACGCGCTGTGCAGCTAGGCCATAACTCACGTTTTCCACCACGGATTTCCTGAAAAGCAAATGCAATCAAGATTAGACTGTCCCAGCAGTGCTCCCAGACCCCAAAACTCACCCATAAAAACACCCAGAACCCCCCCAAAGAGCACCTCAAAGGCAAGCAAGTCAGCAAAAACACAAAAAAAATTCCGCCTCCTATTTGGTCCAAACCACTTTTATCCGGTATTAGAGCTTCCCAGCAATGGCCCCAGAGCCGTCAACCCAGGAGAAAACTAGTAGAAGACCCCCAAACAGCCAAAAAGCAAAAGTACAAAAATGGGGACTTAGTCATTTTTTTGCCAATTTCCCAAATCACTCCGCGCACGCTCTGCAGCTAGGCCCTAACTCCCCTCTGCCACCATGGATTTGCTTCAAACCTCTTGCAAACTAAAGTATCCATAGCCAGCAGTGCTCCCAGACCCCGAAACCCACCCACAAACACCAGGAAGCCCCCCAAACAGGCCCCTGAAAATGCTACATTGAGCAAAATGTCAGAAATAGCAAAAACAAATTCAGCGTGGATTTTGTCCCAACCACTTCTATCCGGTATTAGACCTTCCGAGGAATGCCCCAAGACCCGCCAACCCACCCGCCAAAAAGCACAACACCCCCAAACAGCCAAAAAGGAAAATCTCATACTTACAATATTTCTCGGCCTTCGGGCAAACGCGCTGTGCAGCTAGGCCATAACTCCCGTTTTCCACCACAGATTTCCTGAAAAGCAAATGCAATCAAGATTAGACTGTCCCAGCAGTGCTCCCAGACCCCAAAACTCACCCACAAACACCCGGAACCCCCCCAAAGAGCACCTCAAAGACAAGCAAGTCAGCAAAAACACAACAATATTTCGCCCTCCGATTTGGTCCAAACCACTTTTATCCGGTATTAGAGCTTCCCAGCAATGGCCCCAGAGCCGTCAACCCAGGATTAAACTAGTAGAAGACCCCCAAACAGCCAAAAAGCAAAAGTACAAAAATGGGGACTTAGTCATTTTTTTGCCAATTTCCCAAATCACACCGCGTGCGCTCTGCAGCTAGGCCCTAACTCCCCTCTGCCACCATGGATTTGCTTCAAACCTCTTGCAAGCTAAAGTATCCGTAGCCAGCAGTGCTCCCAGACCCCGAAACCCACCCACAAACACCAGGAAGCCCCCCAAACAGGCCCCCAAAAACACTACATTGAGCAAAATGTCAGAAATAGCAAAAACAAATTCAGCGTGGATTTTGTCCCAACCCCTTCTATCCGGTATTAGACCTTCCCAGGAATGCCCCAAGACCCGCCAACCCACCCACCAAAAAGCACAACACCCCCAAACAGCCAAAAAGGAAAATCTCATACTTACAATATTTCTCGGCCTTCGGTCCAAACACGCTGTGCAGCTAGGCCATAACTCCAGTTTTCGACCACGGATTTCCTGAAAACCAAATGCAATCAAGATTAGACTGTCCCAGCAGCGCTTCCAGACCCCAAAACTCACCCACAAACACCGGGAACCCCCCAAAGACCACCTCAAAAGCAAGCAAGTCAGCAAAAACACAAAAAAATGTCCGCCTCCGATTTGGTCCAAACCACTTTTATCCGGTATTAGAGCTTCGCAGCAATGGCCCCAGAGCCGTCAACTCACCCGCAAAGAAGTAGAACACCCCCACAAGTGCTGAGTCTTTCTTCATTGGGCGTAATCCAGCCCTCTGCTTTGATGGAAGTAGGAGTCTGGAGGAGGAGGATAGAGGAGCATGTTCTTCTGAACTTGTGAACCTGAGGAATGCAGACTGCGGCACCTTCAAATCAATAAGCAAACAAGTGAAGACAGTTCTGCTGATGGGCTTGTTTTTGTGATTAGGTGATTAAAGTTTGAATTATATTTACTGTGCACAACAAAGAAAGACAGACACACAGGAATAAAAGTGAATAAGGACGAAAAAGAAAGGTATTGATTCATTGTCTCATTTTCAGGGCACGGTGTCAGTGTCCAGGAATAAGAATAAGGCTTCGTCATCATACTCTGCGAATTCAGGCAGGGTGAGCTCAGTGCCACCTAACAGAGAAGAAATTCCCTCATCTACGTTGCTGTCCACCTCGTCTTCATCCGGCGTGCTTTCTCGTACTTTGTAATCTGGTGGTATGAGGTGCTGATTCATCTTGATCATTGTTAACCTCTCCACATTTTTGGGCGAGAGGCGGCTCCGTTTGGGAGTTACAATGCCACCAGCAGCACTGAAAACACATTCAGAAGACACGCTTGCGAGTGGGCAAGACAAGTAGCTTAAAGCCAGGTTGGAGAGCTGTGGCCACAATTCTTTTTTCCCATGCCAATACGCCAATGGGTCAGCATTAACATAGACCTCTGTTGAGTCATTCAGATAGTCCTGCAACATCGACTCAAGGTCCTCCAAGGTTCCTCCACTTTGCTTAGCTTTTGCTGTGACCTTTTGAGAACCAAACCCAAGCCGAGTTAGCCAATCCTCTTCAGCATCCAATGTTACTGTTGTGTCTGGTGCAGATGATCCGGTTGCCGGTGTCTTTAACAGGCTGAGAGGTCACTTGTGCCACAGCCACAGGTGCAGAAGTGGATTGTTTTGACTGGGGATGGCCTGCTGATGCTGATGCTGATGTACTGCCTTTTCCTTCAATTTTCTGCCGTTCTCTTTCAAACCTCTTGGCTGACAAGGCTAGCCAACATTTGTACTTTGTAACATCTTCATCAGCAAAAGGAAAGAATGTTCGGCCTGCCAGCACCTTTTTGTAGCGTGGATCCAGAATAGTAGCACAAATGTAATGCTGGTCTGAGTGGATCATTTTAAGACGTTCATCACCTTGTAGGCGCTCTAATAATTTCTCCGCCAAAACAAAAGGGTCTTGGTTTTTTCATTTTTTTGAAACACAGAAGACACCTCCTTCAGTTGGTGCTTCAGCATGTACAACAATGGGATAGCTTTTCCCAAATTACAGTCCTCCTTGCTGACTGCACGCGTGAAGACCTCAAAAGGACAAAACTATGTCCCATTGCGCCGCACCCATCCTCAGGTCCTTCTGAGCTGTACCCTGTTTTAAGAAATAGTGATCGAGTACCGTATACTGCTCATACAGACGCTCAAGCATGTAGAAGGTTGAGTTCCAACGTGTTGCCACCTCCTGGATGAGTGCTTTCACTGGCATTCGACGTTCATGTAGCAGGCTCCGGGCCTTAAAAGAATGGCTGAATTGGTTGCACATTTTTCGGCAGGTGTCCACTACCTTGTACGCTGGACTGTCTTTATCACTCAAGAAATTTTTTAACAACCAGGTTTATACAGTGCGCCAAACACGGCACTCTAAAATAGTGACCCAGCTCCATGGCCTTAACTACATTGGCGCCATTATTCGTGGAAACATAACCAATCTGGCGTTTTTTTGGGGACAGCCAGTGAAGGACCTTTGTGTTAAACCCATCCAAAATGTTTTGTGCTGTGTGACGTTTCTCCAAACCAAACATAACTAGTGTTGCATGTTTCCGAGCAGCTTTAAAAACTTGGTCCGGGTCAACACCTGCGTTTAGCTTTGCTTTAACCCCTGAAAAAGAGACCCAGTGTGCAGTGATGCACATGTAATCAGCGCCTGCGCCACTGGTCCACATGTCTGTTGTCAGATGTATAGTGTGAACACCACTCTTCTGCAAACCTGCCCCAATCACCTCCAGCAATTCTTCATGTAGTGCTGGAACCGCAACTCTGGCAAAATAGAACCGGCTAGGAACCTTCCATTTAGGGCAGAGCGCTGCCACTAATTCTAGAAAACCAACCCCTTCTACAAAAGAAAAAGGGAGAAGGTCCAGAGCTAGCATTTTAGCCAGCTTAGTGTTATACAGACGCGTCAGTGGGTGGTTGCGTTCATATTGCGCTTCTGGAGTGACCACTGCGCCTCCCGGCCTGGTCACCCACACGCTCCTGGGCCTCCCGCCACCCCAGCCACCGAGCGCCGCTGAGCCCCCTGCCTCTCGTCACCCAGGCCACCGAGGGCCGCCGAGCCCCCTGCCTCCCGCCACCCCAGCCACCAAGGGCCGCCGAGCCCCCTGCCTCTCGCCACCCCAGCCACCGAGGGCCGCCGAGCCCCCTGCCTCCCGCCACCCCAGCCACCCGAGGACCGCGCCAGATTTTCCCGCCGCCCCAGCCCGAGGCCCCGCCCCCGCCAGCCGATTGGCTCCCGCTCCCGCGCCCCCCCGCAGACCCTCCCTCCCGGCTCCCTCTTATGACGTCCCCAGAGCGACCGCGCAGCGGGAGCACCGACTGAGCGCCGAAGGTGCGCCAAAGGTAAGCCCATCTGCGCCCGTCTGCGCCTGGACCGCGCCCAGCGCCAGGACCCCTGGCCCCCGCAGACCCCAGCCCACCCGCCGGACGTACGACGCCGCCACCCTCAACGCACTCAACACCGGCCGAGTCCCGGGCTGCTACCGAGCCACCCCGAGACGCACCCACGGACCCTTCTGCTGCAACTCCTGCAAGTTCACCTGCATCCGGACCTGCTCTACAACTAAACCAACCAAGACGAGCAACAGCAGCAGCCACCTGAAATGCATCCTGCTCAACACCCGCTCCATTCACAGGCACGCCATCGAGGTCTGGAACCTGCTCGACACCACAGCCCCAGACGTCGCCTTCTTCACGGAAACCTGGATGAACGCCTCCTCAGCGCCTGACATTGCCATCGCCATCCCAGACGGCGATGGAGAGGCCTGGGTACCGATTTAATTAAGGTAATTCTAGAACATCGACACAGATATAGTGCTTTCCTGAATCCACAGTTTGTTTCAGCTCCACCCCCAGAAAGAAAAATGTTTTACATAGACAGACAGAATCCCTTGCGAGAAGTGCATCCAGTCAGAAATGCTGATAATACCTTTAGACGTGTGTTTGTGTACACGCCATAACTAAAATGGAATTATTGGAAATGAAGAAACTAGTGCCCAGTCACGACAAAGACCCTGCAGGTTTCCACCGTGAAATAAAAGACATGTTACTCATGGGTGATTATACCTATCCCGACATTATGAAAATATTGAAAGTATTATTGCCTGCCGGTATTTACGAGAAACTCAAAGAAAAAGAATGGGAGGTGGGAGAGCAAAAGATTGATTGGGCTGCATTAGAGAACGAAGAAAATACTCGAACCCCAGGCCTAGGGCTTGGGGATAAAACTAAAGCATTACCAGGATTGTTAGTAGAAGTATTGCCACGTTTATTAGCGACGAAAAAGGAGGACTGGGATGCAATCTCAGCCTGCAAACAGAAACCCGATGAAGACACTAGTGATTTTTATTCCCGATTTGAGAAATGTTTCATTATTAATAGTGGCCTGAAAGCAAGTAGCGAGTCATATCCACACCTTTTTGTATCCAAATTAGTCGAAAATTCCCTGCCCCAAGTTAAGAATCGTGTACTGAAAGTCGAGAGCACCTGGCAAGCAAACACGCCTTCCCAAATGTTACAAATGTTACAGTACCACCTGAACAGAATTAGAGAAGAACATGATCACGAACAAAGACGTATGAAAGACACGAAAATGAAAATGTTAGTAGCTCAGTCAGTTCCAGCTGACGGTCAGAAAAAGGGCATGACACAGTCCAATAATTCAGCAGCTCCTGTTAAAGGGACATGCAACTATTGTAAACAGCCAGGTCACTATATAAACGACTGTGCAGTTTTGAAACACAATATAGCTACAGGTAAAACTAAAGAAAGACCGCGTCAACCTAGACAGGACCCGGTCCAACAACAAGTACCACAGAATATCCAGCCTATGCAGGCTCCACAACAGACAGTACAGACCGTAGCGGTACCACAGCCACAACCGATTGCCGCAACACAACATGCAACGCAGCAGATGTACCAGTATGCCCAAACTGATTATCCCGATTATCCCAACCACTTCTATCCGGTATTAGACCTTCCCAGGAATGCCCCAAGACCCGCCAACCCACCCGCCAAAAAGCACAACACCCCCAAACAGCCAAAAAGGAAAATCTCATACTTACAATATTTCTCGGCCTTCGGTCCAAACGCGCTGTGCAGCTAGGCCATAACTCCCGTTTTCCACCACGGATTTCCTGAAAAGCAAATGCAATCAAGATTAGACTGTCCCAGCAGTGCTCCCAGACCCCAAAACTCACCCATAAAAACACCCAGAACCCCCCCAAAGAGCAGCTCAAAGGCAAGCAAGTCAGCAAAAACACAAAAAAAATTCCGCCTCCTATTTGGTCCAAACCACTTTTATCCGGTATTAGAGCTTCCCAGCAATGGCCCCAGAGCCGTCAACCCAGCAGAAAACTAGTAGAAGACCCCCAAACAGCCAAAAAGCAAAAGTACAAAAATGGGGACTTAGTCATTTTTTGCCAATTTCCCAAATCACTCCGCGCGCGCTCTGCAGCTAGGCCCTAACTCCCCTCTGCCACCATGGATTTGCTTCAAACCTCTTGCAAACTAAAGTATCCATAGTCAGCAGCGCTCCCAGACCCCGAAACCCACCCACAAACACCAGGAAGCCCCCCAAACAGGCCCCCGAAAACGCTACATTGAGCAAAATGTCAGAAATAGCAAAAACAAATTCAGCGTGGATTTTGTCCCAACCACTTCTATCCGGTATTAGACCTTCCCAGGAATGCCCCAAGACCCGCCAACCCACCCGCCAAAAAGCACAACACCCCCAAACAGCCAAAATGGAAAATCTCATACTTACAATATTTCTCGGCCTTCGGTCCAAACGCGCTGTGCAGCTAGGCCATAACTCACGTTTTCCACCACGGATTTCCTGAAAAACAAATGCAATCAAGATTAGACTGTCCCAGCAGTGCTCCCAGACCCCAAAACTCACCCATAAAAACACCCAGAACCCCCCCAAAGAGCACCTCAAAGGCAAGCAAGTCAGCAAAAACACAAAAAAATTCCGCCTCCTATTTGGTCCAAACCACTTTTATCCGGTATTAGAGCTTCCCAGCAATGGCCCCAGAGCCGTCAACCCAGGAGAAAACTAGTAGAAGACCCCCAAACAGCCAAAAAGCAAAAGTACAAAAATGGGGACTTAGTCATTTTTTTGCCAATTTCCCAAATCACTCCGCGCACGCTCTGCAGCTAGGCCCTAACTCCCCTCTGCCACCATGGATTTGCTTCAAACCTCTTGCAAACTAAAGTATCCATAGCCAGCAGTGCTCCCAGACCCCGAAACCCACCCACAAACACCAGGAAGCCCCCCAAACAGGCCCCTGAAAATGCTACATTGAGCAAAATGTCAGAAATAGCAAAAACAAATTCAGCGTGGATTTTGTCCCAACCACTTCTATCCGGTATTAGACCTTCCGAGGAATGCCCCAAGACCCGCCAACCCACCCGCCAAAAAGCACAACACCCCCAAACAGCCAAAAAGGAAAATCTCATACTTACAATATTTCTCGGCCTTCGGGCAAACGCGCTGTGCAGCTAGGCCATAACTCCCGTTTTCCACCACAGATTTCCTGAAAAGCAAATGCAATCAAGATTAGACTGTCCCAGCAGTGCTCCCAGACCCCAAAACTCACCCACAAACACCCGGAACCCCCCCAAAGAGCACCTCAAAGACAAGCAAGTCAGCAAAAACACAACAATATTTCGCCCTCCGATTTGGTCCAAACCACTTTTATCCGGTATTAGAGCTTCCCAGCAATGGCCCCAGAGCCGTCAACCCAGGATTAAACTAGTAGAAGACCCCCAAACAGCCAAAAAGCAAAAGTACAAAAATGGGGACTTAGTCATTTTTTTGCCAATTTCCCAAATCACACCGCGTGCGCTCTGCAGCTAGGCCCTAACTCCCCTCTGCCACCATGGATTTGCTTCAAACCTCTTGCAAGCTAAAGTATCCGTAGCCAGCAGTGCTCCCAGACCCCGAAACCCACCCACAAACACCAGGAAGCCCCCCAAACAGGCCCCCAAAAACACTACATTGAGCAAAATGTCAGAAATAGCAAAAACAAATTCAGCGTGGATTTTGTCCCAACCCCTTCTATCCGGTATTAGACCTTCCCAGGAATGCCCCAAGACCCGCCAACCCACCCACCAAAAAGCACAACACCCCCAAACAGCCAAAAAGGAAAATCTCATACTTACAATATTTCTCGGCCTTCGGTCCAAACACGCTGTGCAGCTAGGCCATAACTCCAGTTTTCGACCACGGATTTCCTGAAAACCAAATGCAATCAAGATTAGACTGTCCCAGCAGCGCTTCCAGACCCCAAAACTCACCCACAAACACCGGGAACCCCCCAAAGACCACCTCAAAGGCAAGCAAGTCAGCAAAAACACAAAAAAATGTCCGCCTCCGATTTGGTCCAAACCACTTTTATCCGGTATTAGAGCTTCGCAGCAATGGCCCCAGAGCCGTCAACTCACCCGCAAAGAAGTAGAACACCCCCACAAGTGCTGAGTCTTTCTTCATTGGGCGTAATCCAGCCCTCTGCTTTGATGGAAGTAGGAGTCTGGAGGAGGAGGATAGAGGAGCATGTTCTTCTGAACTTGTGAACCTGAGGAATGCAGACTGCGGCACCTTCAAATCAATAAGCAAACAAGTGAAGACAGTTCTGCTGATGGGCTTGTTTTTGTGATTAGGTGATTAAAGTTTGAATTATATTTACTGTGCACAACAAAGAAAGACAGACACACAGGAATAAAAGTGAATAAGGACGAAAAAGAAAGGTATTGATTCATTGTCTCATTTTCAGGGCACGGTGTCAGTGTCCAGGAATAAGAATAAGGCTTCGTCATCATACTCTGCGAATTCAGGCAGGGTGAGCTCAGTGCCACCTAACAGAGAAGAAATTCCCTCATCTACGTTGCTGTCCACCTCGTCTTCATCCGGCGTGCTTTCTCGTACTTTGTAATCTGGTGGTATGAGGTGCTGATTCATCTTGATCATTGTTAACCTCTCCACATTTTTGGGCGAGAGGCGGCTCCGTTTGGGAGTTACAATGCCACCAGCAGCACTGAAAACACATTCAGAAGACACGCTTGCGAGTGGGCAAGACAAGTAGCTTAAAGCCAGGTTGGAGAGCTGTGGCCACAATTCTTTTTTCCCATGCCAATACGCCAATGGGTCAGCATTAACATAGACCTCTGTTGAGTCATTCAGATAGTCCTGCAACATCGACTCAAGGTCCTCCAAGGTTCCTCCACTTTGCTTAGCTTTTGCTGTGACCTTTTGAGAACCAAACCCAAGCCGAGTTAGCCAATCCTCTTCAGCATCCAATGTTACTGTTGTGTCTGGTGCAGATGATCCGGTTGCCGGTGTCTTTAACAGGCTGAGAGGTCACTTGTGCCACAGCCACAGGTGCAGAAGTGGATTGTTTTGACTGGGGATGGCCTGCTGATGCTGATGCTGATGTACTGCCTTTTCCTTCAATTTTCTGCCGTTCTCTTTCAAACCTCTTGGCTGACAAGGCTAGCCAACATTTGTACTTTGTAACATCTTCATCAGCAAAAGGAAAGAATGTTCGGCCTGCCAGCACCTTTTTGTAGCGTGGATCCAGAATAGTAGCACAAATGTAATGCTGGTCTGAGTGGATCATTTTAAGACGTTCATCACCTTGTAGGCGCTCTAATAATTTCTCCGCCAAAACAAAAGGGTCTTGGTTTTTTCATTTTTTTGAAACACAGAAGACACCTCCTTCAGTTGGTGCTTCAGCATGTACAACAATGGGATAGCTTTTCCCAAATTACAGTCCTCCTTGCTGACTGCACGCGTGAAGACCTCAAAAGGACAAAACTATGTCCCATTGCGCCGCACCCATCCTCAGGTCCTTCTGAGCTGTACCCTGTTTTAAGAAATAGTGATCGAGTACCGTATACTGCTCATACAGACGCTCAAGCATGTAGAAGGTTGAGTTCCAACGTGTTGCCACCTCCTGGATGAGTGCTTTCACTGGCATTCGACGTTCATGTAGCAGGCTCCGGGCCTTAAAAGAATGGCTGAATTGGTTGCACATTTTTCGGCAGGTGTCCACTACCTTGTACGCTGGACTGTCTTTATCACTCAAGAAATTTTTTAACAACCAGGTTTATACAGTGCGCCAAACACGGCACTCTGAAATAGTGACCCAGCTCCATGGCCTTAACTACATTGGCGCCATTATTCGTGGAAACATAACCAATCTGGCGTTTTTTTGGGGACAGCCAGTGAAGGACCTTTGTGTTAAACCCATCCAAAATGTTTTGTGCTGTGTGACGTTTCTCCAAACCAAACATAACTAGTGTTGCATGTTTCCGAGCAGCTTTAAAAACTTGGTCCGGGTCAACACCTGCGTTTAGCTTTGCTTTAACCCCTGAAAAAGAGACCCAGTGTGCAGTGATGCACATGTAATCAGCGCCTGCGCCACTGGTCCACATGTCTGTTGTCAGATGTATAGTGTGAACACCACTCTTCTGCAAACCTGCCCCAATCACCTCCAGCAATTCTTCATGTAGTGCTGGAACCGCAACTCTGGCAAAATAGAACCGGCTAGGAACCTTCCATTTAGGGCAGAGCGCTGCCACTAATTCTAGAAAACCAACCCCTTCTACAAAAGAAAAAGGGAGAAGGTCCAGAGCTAGCATTTTAGCCAGCTTAGTGTTATACAGACGCGTCAGTGGGTGGTTGCGTTCATATTGCGCTTCTGGAGTGACCACTGCGCCTCCCGGCCTGGTCACCCACACGCTCCTGGGCCTCCCGCCACCCCAGCCACCGAGCGCCGCTGAGCCCCCTGCCTCTCGTCACCCAGGCCACCGAGGGCCGCCGAGCCCCCTGCCTCCCGCCACCCCAGCCACCAAGGGCCGCCGAGCCCCCTGCCTCTCGCCACCCCAGCCACCGAGGGCCGCCGAGCCCCCTGCCTCCCGCCACCCCAGCCACCCGAGGACCGCGCCAGATTTTCCCGCCGCCCCAGCCCGAGGCCCCGCCCCCGCCAGCCGATTGGCTCCCGCTCCCGCGCCCCCCCGCAGACCCTCCCTCCCGGCTCCCTCTTATGACGTCCCCAGAGCGACCGCGCAGCGGGAGCACCGACTGAGCGCCGAAGGTGCGCCAAAGGTAAGCCCATCTGCGCCCGTCTGCGCCTGGACCGCGCCCAGCGCCAGGACCCCTGGCCCCCGCAGACCCCAGCCCACCCGCCGGACGTACGACGCCGCCACCCTCAACGCACTCAACACCGGCCGAGTCCCGGGCTGCTACCGAGCCACCCCGAGACGCACCCACGGACCCTTCTGCTGCAACTCCTGCAAGTTCACCTGCATCCGGACCTGCTCTACAACTAAACCAACCAAGACGAGCAACAGCAGCAGCCACCTGAAATGCATCCTGCTCAACACCCGCTCCATTCACAGGCACGCCATCGAGGTCTGGAACCTGCTCGACACCACAGCCCCAGACGTCGCCTTCTTCACGGAAACCTGGATGAACGCCTCCTCAGCGCCTGACATTGCCATCGCCATCCCAGACGGCTACAAGATCATCCGAAGGGACCGCATCAACCACACCGGAGGAGGCATCGCCATCGTCCACAGGAACACCATCCGCATCACGACCAACACCGATGACACCCTCGCAACCGCCGAGCACCTGCACTTCCAAGTCCACATCAACCCCAAGACCACCCTCAGAGGCACCCTCATCTACAGACCCCCTGGACAACGCACACAATTCAGCGAAGACATCGCCGACTTCATCAGCCCACACGCCCTCTGCTCCGCTGACTACATCCTCCTAGGGGACCTCAACTTCCACCTGGAGAACAACAACGACTGCAACACCACCACCCTGCTGGACAACCTCGCCAACCTGGGACTCAAGCAACTGGTGACCACCCCCACCCACTACGCCGGACACACACTCAACCCCGTCTTCTCATCCAGCAAGGACATCGCCTTCAGCCACGCCACCGGACTCCACTGGACGGACCACAGCTGCGTCCACTTCAGCTTCGCAAGGACCACGATCCACCACCACCAGCAACAGGCTGCACGCAGGAACTGGAACAAGATCACAGCAGACCAGCTCGCGTCCTCCCTGAGCATGAACCCTCCCACCAGCACAACGAACCCTAGCCAGGCAGCCACCAACCTCACGAAGTGGATCAGCGACTGCGCAGATGAGCTCGCCCCCTGAGGACCCCGCCCAGCAGACCCGGCAGCAAGAAAGCCCCATGGTTCACCGACGAACTCAAGAGCTCCAAGAAGAACTGCCGAGCCCTCGAGAGAACCTGGCGCAGAGACCCAACACCGGACAACATGACTGCCCTCAAGCTCGCCACCCGAAAACACCATCAACTCATCCGCGCCACCAAGAAAACTGCATTCAAGGAACGACTGGACAACAACGCACACAACAGCAAAGAACTCTTCAACATCGTCGAAGAGCTCTCCAACCCCAACGCCGGAAACAACGACATCACCCCTTCGCAAGACCTCTGCAACTCCCTCGCCTCCTACTTCCACAACAAGATCGCGGACATACACAACAGCTTCAGCACTCAACCGACGAACACCACGACCGAACCACCACCCCCCACCACCAACCTCCACGCCTGGACTCCAATCAGCACCGAAGACACCATCCGCACGATGAACTCCATCCACTCCGGATCTCCGACCAACCCCTGCCCTCACCACGTCTTCAACAAGGCCGACGCTGTCATCGCACCCCACCTGCGGGACATCATCAACACCTCCTTCGACACCGCTACCTTCCCGGAGAGCTGGAAGCACGCCGAACTCAGCGCTCTACTCAAGAAGCCATCGGCTGACCCGACCGACCTCAAAAACTACCGCCCCATCTCGCTGCTTCCGTTACCTGCTAAAGTCATCGAGAAGACCGTCAACAAGCAGCTGGCCGCCTTCCTCGAGACGAACGGATCCCTCGACCCCTCGCAGTCTGGTTTCCGGGCCAACCACAGCACCGAGACCGCCCTGATCGCAGTCACCGATGACATCCGAGCGCTGCTCAACAATGGAGAAACAGCGGCCCTCATCCTCCTCGACCTCTCCGCGGCCTTCGACACTGTCTGCCATCGTACCCTAGTACAACGCCTCAGCAACGTCGGAGTCCAGGAGAAGGCACTGGGGTGGATCATCTCCTTCCTCGCCGGAAGGACACAGAGAGTCCGCCTCCCTCCGTTCAGATCTGAAGCCACCGAAGTCATCTGCGGCGTCCCTCAAGGCTCCTCGCTTAGTCCAACCCTCTTCAACATCTACATGAGTCCCCTCGCAGATATCGCACATCAGCACCACCTCAATATCATCTCCTATGCCGACGACACCCAGCTGATCCTCTCCCTTACCAACGACCCCGCCACCGCCAGAGCCAACCTTCACGAAGGGATGAAAGAGGTAGCCGAATGGATGAAGAACAGCCGCCTGAAACTGAACTCAGATAAGACGGAAGTCCTCATCCTGGGATCCTCACCCGCCGCTTGGGACGACTCCTGGTGGCCCCCCGCCCTAGGCAGCGCACCCAAACCAACAGACCACGCACGCAACCTGGGCTTCATCCTGGACTCCTCCCTCTCCATGACCAGACAAGTCAACGCCGTCTCCTCGTCGTGCTTCAACATCCTGCGCATGCTACGTAAGATCTTCCGGTGGATCCCCACCGAGACCAGGAAGACGGTCACCCAGGCCCTCGTCACCAGCCGTCTGGACTACGGCAACACCCTCTACGCCGGAACCACCGCCAAACTCCAGAAGAGACTTCAGCGGATCCAGAACGCCTCAGCACAACTCATCCTGGACATCCCCCGTCGCAGCCACATCTCCGGACACCTGAGAGATCTGCATTGGCTCCCGGTCAACAAGAGAATCACCTTCCGTCTCCTCACCCACGCACACAAAGCCCTACACAGCCAAGGCCCAGGATACCTCAACAGCCGCCTCAACTTCTACGCTCCCAAATGCCAGCTTCGATCGACCAGCCACGCCCTCGCCGCCGTCCCCCGCATCCGTAGAGCCACCACAGGGGGACGGTCCTTCTCCTACCTCGCCGCCAAGACATGGAACTCCCTCCCCACCCACCTCCGCCTGACCCAGGACCACCTCGCCTTCAGGAAGCAACTCAAGACCTGGTTGTTCGAGCAGTAGCAGATCCCCCCCAGCGCCTTGAGACCCTCTGGGTAAGTAGTGCGCTATATAAATGCAATGATTGATTGATTGATTGATAAACAACATCTTTTTAATGTTGCCCTGGACCAAGCATTTACGGGATGATGATGATGATTTCTTCGACCCAGTTATGCTCGCTGATGAACTTTTTCGCATTGGTGTCTCACTCTCTCCCACACTCTTAGTGTGGCTCACATGGGGTGTGCTGCTGACAGGGGTACTGGGTGTAAGTGAAGTGTTTGACACGTCTTCTTCCTCCTCGTCATCATCAGATGAAAAATAAACGTTTTCATTACGTGCAATTCGGGCTTCCTTGATCGCCTGTAGGCGCGCAAACCATTGGACAGCGTGCTGTCTCTTAAGATGACCTCTCTGGCCTCCGGTACCATAGTTGGTACCAAACTTACCACGACTAACTGCAACCTTACAAATGCTACAAATGGCGAAGTTTTCCCTTTTTGGGCAAACACTAAAGAAGTCCCAAGCTGGGGACTTGAATTGTCTGTGGGGGCCGGAGGAGGCGGCGATACTGGTGGCGGTGGTCATGCTGCTAATGCCAGATGAATTGGAGGATGTGGATTGCCGAACTTTAGTACGGTGTGCACTTGCACCACCACTAATTGAGTTCAAGGTGGATGGAGGTCCCTTCAGGTGAGGAAGAAATATGGAAGCGGTACGTGTTGGTGTACTACTTAACTCCAATGATTGTTGTGTTTCCATTGCCTCCTCGTCGACATTGAGGTAATATAAATTTTTATGGTCAATTGTGTCCCCTAACGTAAGACCCCAACGGCTCCATGTACGTGCTTCAAGTACATGTATGTTCCCTCCACAACCAGCTATGAAGACGCAAATACATTTGCGTCCAACGTTAACATGTCCTCTTTCAGACCCACCATGAATGGGTCGAATATTCAGTTCCTAAGTATGCCTTGCCACCGTCTTTACATGGTGCACTTTTCACATTTTCCTGGCTCTGGCGAGTTAGGCCCTGATTCATGCCATCGAGCCCTTTCTGCCTTCTGCCTCTGGAAGCTGCAGCCTGGACCTGCATCTGTATCCCTGACCTTTGTCTTACTCCCTGCGCTGCTAGCGGTGCCTGGCTCGGCCTGCTTGCCTGCCAAAACAGTATTCAGCCTTCAAGTTATCTGCTCCGCTCCTCGAAAAAACATTCCTGTCTAGTAGTTTAGGTAAACATCCTTCTCAGCTGCAGAGCAAAGGGCCTGGCCTTTCTGTCTCCATGCAAGTAATTCATAGCTCCCGTTACCATGGTAGGCCCATGGCCCCTTGCTTTACACGTAGACACGTAGTCGCATATGCACGCACTAGCAGTCAGTATAGAATAGCCTCTGCCCGAGAGACCTTTCCTTCTAGATAATACAGTTCCTCAAACACAAGATACCAGATATGATTTGGGATTAGGTTGTTCTGACACGCCAGACTTCTGTCTCCCTGTAGAGCGCAAATGTCAAGTCCCCTTCACCCTCCAGTTCCACGTCATTCACACGTCATGCTGCTGCGCGCGCATCTCTGCCATATATTTCTGCTGACTCTGCAGGATTCTTCTATGGATCCACCCACCTGTGACACTTCTCTATGACGTTTCTAGCACACACCTCCGTGTACGCCCTTGTGCACGCCTTCTGTTACGCATGTGTGTTCTTATCTCGTTTCTCTCAGCTGTTACGCCTTCTGCATTCATCACCACTGTATGCATTGACTATATATATGATATTCTGTTAATAAAGCATTGTACATGTCCATGTCCATTCCCTTCCTGAACCCTCGTGGTGATGGAACATGATACCTGGTTCGAACCAATTCCTTTTTAAGGAATAAAACCCTTATAACCTCAGATGCCACGGACTCTGCCTCTCATTTATTTGACTGAGTTATTCTTATTGAACTTTACCGCATAGAAATTAAGCATAGGTAATTTTAATTTACCACAAAATTGGCGCCCGAATAGGGACCTCTCCCCCACCTTACGCGCCGGCGGTGCGTTGCAGGCCTGGTCCCCTGCCACAGCCGTGAAGGACAACTACGCGTACCCGCAGGATTTCCTGTATCTCCCTCAGGCCAACGGAGGTGACTGAGGCTGCGATCGACACCCAGACGAGGCGGTGAGGAGTGCGGAGGATCCCGACCAGAGCCTAGCTGAGAGAGCAAGGTCCGAGGTGTTCAGAGGCCCACCAGTTCCGAAGTTCCGAAGTACCTACGTCACGAATCTAGTCGAGTCCAGTCCAGTCCAGTCCAGTGTCGAGTTTCCGAGGCCTTCCGTTCCGTGCTTCCCGGTGAGTACCGTTGCTGGGGACGCATCTAGACGGGTGCATTAATTTGTGTCCGGTCAAGACGGGTTTGGGTACACAGACCCGGTCTGCACTGTTTAGCTGTGTATCTGTACTGTTTAGCAGTATATCCAGTATTCCGCTATCAAGTTATTGTTCGTTTTCCGAAATGTTTCAATGTGTTTTAAATGTCGTGGTATGAGTGATTGTTTGATTTTCATTACTGTGTTTATTGTATTAGTGGTGTCCAAATCCGAGTAAGTATCAAGTATCAAGTACCACGGCTCAAAATGCTGCTGTTTTCTAAACTAAAACAGATAGGAACTAGGAAAGGAATACTCGAGGAAGCTGTTCCCATACCACCCAGGGACACTCCAGGATATTTTATGTACCACAAGCACGGCTTAGATGCTGTATTATATCTCGACTTGTGGGTGGACTACACCAAAGATCTAGCAGAGAATCAGAGATGGCCCGTTACAGGCACATGGGATGCCGAGTGCATCTTGAGAGTAGAAGAAGCATTATGAAAAAAGAAAGCCAGACAGTCACAGAAAGATGCCATTGAATTATGGCGTAAAGAATCGCATAGACGCACAGAGAAAGCACTCAGAAAAGCAGAAAGAAGTAAAGAGGATTCTGAAAAAGCCAAAGAAAAAGAACTACTAGAAGAAGGAGAACGAGTTAGAATAGAACAACACAATAGACGTAGAAATGCTATTATGACAGGATTGTATCCAGTCCTGGCCGAGGGCCTGCCCAAGGCGACCCCGGAAGTACCAAAAGATCTGCCCCCTCCATTGGCTCCGACTAAATTATGTCACAAGACCGCAGCAGAGATTTTCCTTTCTTCTTATTTAGACGATGTAGCACCCGCATACACCAATGTTCCACCTGTACCTATACCACCCACTAATAACCTTCCCCAACGACAGACCACTCCTCCACCACTTCCTGCATCCCCCATTAACCCTATTAATCCGCTTAATCCTTTCGGGTCTGACACGACCCTACAGACAGATCATGCTCAAGCCTCCGCCTTAGGAGGTGCATCAGGGGGTTATCATACCCCGCCACCAACACACCGATTAACTACTAGAGAACTAGCAATGGAACGTACTCCGAAACCAGCCACAATAGAAAAGCTTAAAGAGCTTCTTACATACTGTAGATATGACCCAGTACCAGGCAAAGACGATTGCATGATATTAGCCTCAATACGTATAAGACGTGCTGCAAACTTTTTGGTCTTATTTCCAGGAATGCAAGATTACCTAGATAGGATATATCATTTTGTTCAGACAGGGGAGGGTCAGGAATGTATTCACGAGGCTATGGCACATCAGAAAGTAGACCTTCAAAGTATACTATTAAGATTCCTCATAAACTGTTTCATAAGAGAACGAGACCAGCCTGGTGTAAATAAAGAAGAGATGGAGGTACTAACTACGTGGGGTCAGAATATTTCAGAGGGAAAACATGATAGAAAGGCATGTATAGCGACCATGTACAGGAAAATTCGTAAAGAAATAGTAGTATTTCATGCAAAAGAGAAAGCAGAAAGGGAAGCAGAATCAGACGAATCAGACACGAATAAATCCTCAGGGGAGGAAGAGCCAGAAGATAGAGGAACGATAGCATATGTAGGAAAGGGTAGATCCTTTAATAAACCGATACGCCCAGAAAGCAAGAGACTTTTTCACTCCGCTATGTCAAACCCGAAGACTCCTGAACATTTATTTCAGGCTACCGATAAAATACTTCAAGAACGAATGGGGTACCATGTACTCGATTCCATGGATGAACCAGAATTAGCCAGGTCAGCAGTACAATGGGCTGACAATTCTGATAAATATAGTGATGACGCATTAGCGCAGACCTTTTTGAATCTTTCCCCAGACGAACAGCGACTAGCTAGTATGTATATGATACAACACCTCCTTATATTGTATAAGAGCCAACATTCTGATCCAGGTCCCTTACCTGATATACTAATAGAGTTACTCATGAATAAATGGAGAGGCCTGGGTACCGATTTAATTAAGGTAATTCTAGAACATCGACACAGATATAGTGCTTTCCTGAATCCACAGTTTGTTTCAGCTCCACCCCCAGAAAGAAAAATGTTTTACATAGACAGACAGAATCCCTTGCGAGAAGTGCATCCAGTCAGAAATGCTGATAATACCTTTAGACGTGTGTTTGTGTACACGCCATAACTAAAATGGAATTATTGGAAATGAAGAAACTAGTGCCCAGTCACGACAAAGACCCTGCAGGTTTCCACCGTGAAATAAAAGACATGTTACTCATGGGTGATTATACCTATCCCGACATTATGAAAATATTGAAAGTATTATTGCCTGCCGGTATTTACGAGAAACTCAAAGAAAAAGAATGGGAGGTGGGAGAGCAAAAGATTGATTGGGCTGCATTAGAGAACGAAGAAAATACTCGAACCCCAGGCCTAGGGCTTGGGGATAAAACTAAAGCATTACCAGGATTGTTAGTAGAAGTATTGCCACGTTTATTAGCGACGAAAAAGGAGGACTGGGATGCAATCTCAGCCTGCAAACAGAAACCCGATGAAGACACTAGTGATTTTTATTCCCGATTTGAGAAATGTTTCATTATTAATAGTGGCCTGAAAGCAAGTAGCGAGTCATATCCACACCTTTTTGTATCCAAATTAGTCGAAAATTCCCTGCCCCAAGTTAAGAATCGTGTACTGAAAGTCGAGAGCACCTGGCAAGCAAACACGCCTTCCCAAATGTTACAAATGTTACAGTACCACCTGAACAGAATTAGAGAAGAACATGATCACGAACAAAGACGTATGAAAGACACGAAAATGAAAATGTTAGTAGCTCAGTCAGTTCCAGCTGACGGTCAGAAAAAGGGCATGACACAGTCCAATAATTCAGCAGCTCCTGTTAAAGGGACATGCAACTATTGTAAACAGCCAGGTCACTATATAAACGACTGTGCAGTTTTGAAACACAATATAGCTACAGGTAAAACTAAAGAAAGACCGCGTCAACCTAGACAGGACCCGGTCCAACAACAAGTACCACAGAATATCCAGCCTATGCAGGCTCCACAACAGACAGTACAGACCGTAGCGGTACCACAGCCACAACCGATTGCCGCAACACAACATGCAACGCAGCAGATGTACCAGTATGCCCAAACTGATTATCCCGATTATCAGCGATACACATGAAACAGCCTAGAGAGGGAAGTTGGCTTGCCTCTTATTGAGGTTCCTGTAGATCAAGAGGGTCCTTACGTTCATAGCCAAGTGTTAGGAAAAGATAGAAAGTTTTTGATTGATACAGGGGCAAGCAGGACGACAATAAGTCACGACGAGGTTCCAGGGGCACCCCTCTCAGGCTCCCAGAATGTTTCCCTTGGATTTTCAGGCAAACCTATTGTAAATGAAGTATCGAAACCAGTACCTCTTTTAGTTGGTCCGTTGTCTCGCACTACAGATTTGTTATTAACGAAATCATGTCCAGAAAACTTGTTAGGTATCAAGACACTGAAAGCTCTAGGAGCTGTGATATGTTGTTCTCCGGAAGGAGTAAGACTGTTTTTGCGTGACTTCAAGGGTCACTATGTGTTGAGAGATATTGATCCCAGATTACAAAATGTTCCTGCACATTTATGGGCACAAGGCCCCACTGATGTAGGTTGTATGCACATTACACCATATCGAGTCACACTCAGGCCAGGAGTGGTATTACCACGAATCCGACAATACAAGTTACCCCCAGATGCTGTAGTGGCTTTGCTGAAAATCATTGACGAGCTCATTGCACAAGGAGTGGTTGTAGAAACCGACTCAAATTTATGTAATTCCCCTATCATTCCAATTCTTAAACGTACTGACCCAAATGCCCCCCCAGTTTATCGATTAGTGATCGATTTACGCGAATTAAATAAATGCATTGTACCACAGTATCCTGTGGTCCCAGATATCTCCTCACTACTGACAGCTATTGATTCCGAGGCAACGTTCTTTACTGTAATTGATCTGAAGAACGCCTTCTTTAGTGTCCCCATTGATCCGGAAAGCCAATATCTCTTCGGATTCTGTTTAAATGGCCGAAGCTTCAAATTTGCACGCGCACCTCAAGGATTCACAGAAAGCCCCAGCATCTATAGCCAAGCACTGAAAAGACAACTTGACAGTATTCACATGACTGACGACACTGCCCTACTTCAGTATGTCGATGATCTATTGATAACCGCCCGAAGTGAACCTGAATGTGAGCAAGCATCACTGACGGTTTTGCATTTCTTGGCTGACAAGGGACACAAGGTGTCTCCTTCGAAGCTGCAATTCTGTGTTCAGCAAGTGGTTTACCTTGGGCACTTGCTGTCCAAAGGGGGGAGACAGCTAACACCTGACCGTATCCAGTTAATCGTAAACATGTCACAACCCAAGACACAAAAGAAGGTACGAGCCTTTATAGGCCTCACTTCTTACTGTAGACAATGGATCCCTCAGTATGCATTTCTACCGAAGCCACTCATACAGTTGACAACCCAGGAGGCAGCGACACCGACTGTCCTCCCTTGGACTCAGGAACATACACAAGCTTTTGACGACTTAAAGAAAGCCTTATGTCAAGCACCAGTTTTAGCGACACCATGTTACAGCAAGCCTTTTACACTTTTTGTCACAGAACGCGAAGGTACTGCATTGTCAGTACTCACCCAAGATCAAGCAGGTTCACACAAACCGTGTGCTTATTTTTCTATTACATTGGATCCCGTAGCCCAGGCGCTGCCTGCGTGCTTGAAATCAGTAGCAGCGACAGCCCTAGCAATCAGACAAAGCGATTCCATAGTGTTAGGACATCAATTGACAGTACAGGTTCCACACTCCGTGGAAGTTCTTTTAAACCGAACACAGACTCAGCACTTGACTATAGCACGACTGACAGGTTATGAATTGACATTGTTTCAGCCACACGTAGAAATCAGACGTTGTAATACATTGAATCCTGCTACACTTCTGCCATTAAGTGAGACAGATCCATTGGCACATGATTGTATTGAAGTCATTACCATCACGACGAAACCCAGACAAGATTTGACAGACACCGCATTGCCAGATCCAGACCTGACACTTTATGTGGATGGTTCATGTATGAGAACAAGTACAGGAGAGTTAGCGGCCGCATATGCAGTCACGACAGAAACTGAAGTCATAGAAACAAATTGTATTGACACCCTGTCAGCTCAAGCAGCAGAGCTCATCGCTCTGACACAAGCCTGTATTCGAGCACAGAACAAGAGAGTTAACATATACACAGACTCACGTTATGCATTCGGAGTTGTACACGACTTCGGAGTACTCTGGCGAGAAAGAGGTTTTTTGACTTCTCACGGTGCCAAGATCCAGCACGGTCCCCTCATTCAAGCTCTGTTAGACGCAATACATCTGCCTACAGCGATATCCATTATGAAGTGCAAGGCACATACGATAGTCACAGATATCATTTCCCAGGGTAACGACCTGGCAGACCGAACAGCCAAACATACAGCTCAGACTCAGACTCACACAACTGATCTGACAAAGACAATAGTCCCGACACCGACACATTGCATGACAGTTAAGGATCCCGCCCTAGATGTAATTGACATACAGACACATGCTACACCAGACGAAATCAAGAAATGGACTGAACTAGGAGGGATCCAGACAGAACAGGGATGGATGACGAAGGGAAAATCTACATGGTTTCTCCCCGACTCTATGGTTCAAGTCATCATTAACACAGTACACAGTCCTGCACATTTAGGAGAAAAAGCCATGTTAGACAGTATTCAAAACCTTTGGTTCAATAAACATTTACGAGCAGCAGCCAAACAGAAAGTGCGTACTTGCATGATCTGTTGTCAGTTCAACCCAGGTAAAAGCATTCCCGTAGAGCAAGGTGGTTTTCATCCTCCCGATCATCCTTTTGAAGTCCTCCAGGTGGATTATATCCAGATAGAACGTTGTCGAGGATTCAAATATGTCCTCGTAGTTGTATGTGCACTCTCCCGTTGGACAGAAGCATATCCAGTCCCAGATTACACTGCTCCGACCACTGCCAAGCAGCTGGTTCGTGAATTCTTCCCCAGGTATGGTTTGCCCCGTATCGTATACTCAGATAACGGTCAGCCATTCTCGTCCGAGCTTATGAAGCAGGTATCACTCCTGCTAGGCTATCAATGGAAATTCCACTGTGTCCGACATCCCGAGGCAGCAGGTCTCGTGGAACGTCATAATCAGACTCTGAAAATTCGTCTTGCCAAGATCTGTAGAGAGAAAGGCGTCGACTGGATAGTAGCTTTACCAGTTGCACTCTTTTATATGAGAATGGTCGCACACTCTAGAACAGGGCTATCCCCGTACGAGGTGGTCTTTGGTAGGCCACCGAATATGTGGGGGACGCCTCTGCCGAGAAAAATTACTGATGTTGACTGTAACATGCTGACAGATTACCTTGCTTCCTTGATGTCTGCACTACAATCATGTCGTTCACAGGTTGCTGCAGCCTTTCCCGACAACACCGAGGTGAAGCCACATGAGGTTGTTCCGGGGGACCTGGTGTTCGTGAGGAACTTCGACAGGAGAAGTCCGCTGGAGCCCCGTTGGCAGGCGCCGAAGCTAGTACTATTGACTACAAGGACTGCGATTAAGGTGGAGGGCCGTAAGGGCTGGCTTCACTCGAGTCATGTTAAAAAATGCCATGGACTGCCGCCAGACTTAGACTCCCAGCCCTGCCCTCCTCCACAGACTGACTCAAAACTCCCCCTGGTAGAGAAAACTTCTTCTCTGGAGTATAAATTAAAGTTGAGGTCTAGCAAGTCAGACAGTTTAATTGTTGAAGTCCTCCCCTAGGTGAATCGGTTAGACAAGTTTCTGACATGTATCCCCTAGACCCCAATAGAGAGAGAGATAGACAGAAACAGCTCAAGAAACGTGAATATTGTAAATCACTTCGTAGTCACTGTATTGTGACACTATTGATTATGTTTTTTTCTGAGTCTTATGATTATTGCTGCAAGTATACTGCTTCATGTATATTTTCCTATTTTCAAACGTGCACATTCTTCTCCAAATGACACTGTCGAGCACAATTTCAGTGAACTGCCCCCGCATGAGTTGTCTTACCGACTTGCGCTGCGCAACAATACATTCATTAGTATGTTACATCATTCCCATTAGACCAGCAATGCTACTAATTGTTGGATATGTGGCCGACTCCCTCCCTATCAGAAGTTCAAGGGAGTTCTGCCCCTTTTTCCGTACCCGTTCACACACAATGGTACCTGTGGTGCATGGTTTAGTTTAATGAACTCTTTAGACTCCAATTCTGTAGTTTACCAGGACAACTGGGTATGGGGAAACATGAACACCGTTTTGCATAAAGTATGTTTCCCTGACAAGGAGGGTCTTCCCCAAAGGACAGGGACTGATCTAGAAAACGAAGTATATGGATTAGGTAACTTCACACTTAACCACATGATTCTGAATGTTGAGTCCGAAACCGAACCAGTCTTGCCCGCTATGTCCGTATTACCAGTCAAAGGTGAATTATGTGTCAGAAAGAATGGTTCAGTACACCTAGGTCATAGCACATGTACTACTGTGATTGAATTCAGTGATAAAGGCAAGTCTACATTCAAGGCTTCCCGTCATTCCTATTTCGTTTGTGGTCATACAGCATATATACGTTTACCTTTAGATTGGGATGGCACCTGTTACATTGCATTCCTTCTGCCACCTGTTTTCCTAGCCCCTCCTGATTATCATAGGGACTCCCATCTAGTACACATTAGACCCAAGAGAGATCTCCCGATTGTCGACTACACTGAAACGGCATGGGAGCAATACACAGACTTCAATAAAGGTTTCTTTCCCTACTTAGGTGCTGTCTTTAATAGTAAACTGATACGTAGATTAACCAGAACCCTCGAAGCAGTAGTGAATGAAACTACTTCCGCCCTAGGTAACTTAACGGAGGAGCAGTCTGCTATGCGGATTGTTGTTCTTCAAAATCGTCTTGTCCTTGACGTCATCCTGGCCGATAGGGGTAGAGCTTGTAGAGTCATCGGATCGAGTTGCTGTGTTTTCATTCCAGAAAACGCGCCATCAGTATATAGAGCCATAACCCGTCTTCACAAGATTGCAAGTCAGATACACCAGAATCCAGGCACCTGGACTTGGTCCGGTTGGTTCTGGAGCGTGCTATCAGCCTGGGGATGGAAGGTCCTATCCTTCCTCGGAATAGCCCTTCTCATAGTGTTCAGTTGTTGCCTATGTTTACAATGTGGGCCAGCGATTTGCGGCTTGTGCGCCACATCATGTATTCCTCATTCAAGTCCACGTTCAAAATACCGTAAGAAGAAAGAAGAGCAAATGATGTTACATGAACAGATTGATAGATTAATGAGGATCGATATATCATGAAGGGTCCGTAGGGGACAAGGAGGGAATGAGGTAATATAAATTTTTATGGTCAATTGTGTCCCCTAACGTAAGACCCCAACGGCTCCATGTACGTGCTTCAAGTACATGTATGTTCCCTCCACAACCAGCTATGAAGACGCAAATACATTTGCGTCCAACGTTAACATGTCCTCTTTCAGACCCACCATGAATGGGTCGAATATTCAGTTCCTAAGTATGCCTTGCCACCGTCTTTACATGGTGCACTTTTCACGTTTTCCTGGCTCTGGCGAGTTAGGCCCTGATTCATGCCATCAAGCCCTTTCTGCCTTCTGCCTCTGGAAGCTGCAGCCTGGACCTGCATCTGTATCCCTGACCTTTGTCTTACTCCCTGCGCGGCTAGCGGTGCCTGGCTCGGCCTGCTTGCCTGCCAAAACAGTATTCAGCCTTCAAGTTATCTGCTCCGCTACTCGAAAAAACATTCCTGTCTAGTAGTTTAGGTAAACATCCTTCTCAGCTGCAGAGCAAAGGGCCCGGCCTTTCTGTCTCCATGCAAGTAATTCATAGCTCCCGTTACCATGGTAGGCCCATGGCCCCTTGCTTTACACGTAGACACGTAGTCGCATATGCACGCACTAGCAGTCAGTATAGAATAGCCTCTGCCCGAGAGACCTTTCCTTCTAGATAATACAGTTCCTCAAACACAAGATACCAGATATGATTTGGGATTAGGTTGTTCTGACACGCCAGACTTCTGTCTCCCTGTATAGCGCAAATGTCAAGTCCCCTTCACCCTCCAGTTCCACGTCATTCACACGTCATGCTGCTGCGCGCGCATCTCTGCCATATATTTCTGCTGACTCTGCAGGATTCTTCTATGGATCCACCCACCTGTGACACTTCTCTATGACGTTTCTAGCACACACCTCCGTGTACGCCCTTGTGCACGCCGTCTGTTACGCATGTGTGTTCTTATCTCGTTTCTCTCAGCTGTTACGCCTTCTGCATTCATCACCACTGTATGCATTGACTATATATATGCTATTCTGTTAATAAAGCATTGTACATGTCCATGTCCATTCCCTTCCTGAACGCTCGTGGTGATGGAACATGATACCTGGTTCGAACCAATTCCTTTTTAAGGAATACAACCCTTATAACCTCAGATGCCACGGACTCTGCCTCTCATTTATTTGACTGAGTTATTCTTATTGAACTTTACCGCATAGAAATTAAGCATAGGTAATTTTAATTTACCACGACATCATCATCACGCTCAGCAGCTTCTCGGGCTAGGGTCAAAATGTCTGTTTGCTGCATGTCCGCTGGGGCTGCAGTGACCTTTATGATGACTGGGTCGTCGTCGTGAGAGCCTTCATCAGCAGCAGTATCCGCCACTTCTTGTTGAGCCTCATCACACTCCATAACTATGAGTTTTTCGATGACCTTCCTTTTACGCTTAAGTACCTTTGTCAGATCATGGTGTGCCTCACTCTCAGACGGCCGTGGTGGTTCCCAATTTTCATCCATATCATCAGAAGGAGGTGGGCTTGAAGAAGATGTAGACACCCCCCTTGATCTTTTCCTTGCTAGGGATGTGGAAGACAATGAATGATCATCAGGAGGAGTGGCTTCCTCAAATGATACCTCGGCTTGATTGTCGATTTCCTGATGTGCCCCTACTTCGGGAGGAACAACTATTGTGGGCACTTGTGACCCTCCATGCACCTCTGCTTGCGCATCTCCTTGCGCTGCCTCTCCTTCCACATGTACTTGGGCTTGTACTTGCACATGTGGTTGTTGTTGCGGCTGTGGTTGTTCAACACTCGTCAGATGAGTTACAACAACCTGTGTTGATTCAGGGACATTGCTGCTACTTTCTTGCGATGAGCCAACATCACTGGTCGATGGTGATTGAACAACTAGACTAAGTGCCTCTGCAGCACTCAAGGGCTTGGACTTAAGTTTGCGTGGTGGTGGTGGTGGTGGCGGCACTGAGCCCAATGGAGCGGGGGTGCTGCTCCCAGCATGGTCCCCAGCAGATTCCGCTGCTGTTGCAGGCGTACTTTTTTTTTTTACTCCCAAAAAACGTGGCGGGCGGCACACCAGCCTCCTTGGTAACTTGCTTCTTCTGCTCCTTACTGGCAACTTTCTTGCTAGAGGAGCTACGGGGAACTTATTTTGGGGCCATCTTCTTCAGAGCAGGTCAGAACAGCAGGCCGCAGTTGCACGAGTTGCAGAGTTGTCTTTGGCCAGACGTGACGTCGCGTGACGTTATGCTGCACACACACACCGCTGCAGGACTTCTTCCTGGCACTGGTGGTTCTCTTGAGTTTTGTGAACCTAAAAGCAATGGAAGACAGAGGTACATCAGTTCAGTTATACACCCCAAAAACACACAGAAAAATCAGCACAATCCCATGCCCTCCATGATGTTTAAATTCAAGACACCCCACAGAAAGACTAGGCACATGCACCACTCACTAGCCCTGGTGAAAAGGCCACAACAACAGCCCAAAAAAACGAAAATCACAGAAAAATCAGCACAATCCCAAGCCCTCCATGATGTTTAAATTCAAGACACCCCACAGAAAGACTAGTCCTATGCACCACTCAGTACCCCTGGGCATAAAGGTTGAAAGCTAGGCAAAATGGTTGCAGACCTCAGAACACTGCCTGCATTCAAAATGGCCCCTTCCCTCCCAGAGTATTGGCCAGGGCCTGTAGCAGCACTCAAAATGGCCCCCAGCCACATGGCCTGTCCCCATGAACCAAGTACTGCTCGTGCACACAGAAGTAGGGGGAGCAGAGTGGCCTTCGGTGCAGGCACCGCTGCCCCTGCCCCGGTGACACAAAGTGTACTTTGTTTAGAGGCTGTTGATCTGCTGCGACAGCTGTGTGTAGGGCAGACCAACATGATCAATGAATTCCAAGACCACAATAGGAAGTTGGGGCAAGTGGTGGCATTCATGGAGGGGATGCATGGCGATGTTGCTGGTCTACACATTACAGTTCAGTCATTGGCAAACACTGTGTCTTCTGGCATTGTACAGTCACATAGACAGGGTGCTACTTCTGTTCCCCCATCTCCACCACTTGATGTCTCAGGGGGGAGTGAATTTTCTGACCAGGACTCTTTTACAGGTTATTGCACTAGAAGCAGCCACAGGCAGCACGGCAGGGCACGGAGGGCACAGACACCATCCCCTAGGACAGGAACATCTGTTACCAAAGACGACGTGAGCTACACTGGAGTTCACACACAGGATCCCCTAGGGGTGTCGGGGGAAATGGCTTCACATGCTACACAGGCATCCCACACAAAAAGCAATTCCCAAGGAAAGGGAACCTCCCAAGTCAAGGAACACTCCCTTGGACAAGGACACTACAAAGGCAAAGCCACCTCAAAGTGGCAGGGACACTCCCAAGCACAATGACACTACTAAGGAAGGGGCGACTCCCAAGAGCAGGGACTAGGCCACTACAACGGCAAAGCCACCTCAAAAGAGCAGGGACATTCCCAGGGACAAGGACAATACTAAGGAAGGGGAGACTCCCAAGAGCAGGGCAAAGGCACATTACAAAGGCAAAGGCACATCAAAAGAACAGGGACACTCCAAAGGACAAGGACAATACTAAGGAAGGGGCAACTCCCAAGAGCAGGGACAAGGACACTACAAAGGCAAAGCCACCTCAAAAGAGCAGGGACATGCCCAAGGATTAGGACACTAAATGTAAATGTTGTATGCTTGTAAAGCGAACAGCTGCCCACACCGCGGGCGTCCCGGCGCTGTATACCGCTGGGGAACCCGTCCTGGCTTTCCCTGTGAGATGGTCCCTTCTGGGCACCCCCAAGGTGAGACCAGGCATCCCCTGCGTTGAAGGGGCCGTTGTGAAGATTAAGCAAGCTATTGCCCAGAGTTACAGAGTGGAACCCAAGGTTAGAGTAGGTGCTGAGGTGAGAATTATCAGGCCCGCGGACATTTTGACCCAAGACCCTGCCGCGTTGGGAATCGAACCCTGGTCCCGGGCCGATCTCAGCTTCCGGGTCTGACGCCTCTAACCATTGAGCCACACCACACCATTGAGCCACTACTAAGGAAGGGGCGACTCCCAAGAGCAGGGACACTCCCAGGGACAGGCACACTACAGAGGAAGGGGCATCCCCCAAGAGCAGGGACACTCCCAAGGACAAGGTCGCTTCTAGAGACAGGTACACTACAAAGGACAAGTCTGCAGCCAGGGACAGGGTACCGTCCAGGGAACAGGGAAAGTCGAGAGATAAGACTCCTCCTACGGCCAAGGCGCATCCAAGGGACAAGGCTTATCCCATAGACACTAGCTCCATCAAGGACAGGCATACATCACCCCTGGCTGCACTGAGGCTGATGTTGTCGAAGGAACGTAAAACAGATGTCTCTGCGGTGGAGTTCCCCCATACCTCCACTCCCATCCAGGCCCATCAGAAGCAGAGGAAGGAGTACCCTGTTGTTGCATCCCCCATTACACATGATGCAGAGGCCAGAAGGCAGGCACACAGCAAACGACAAGCAGGGTCCAGCACGTCCCCAGAGACCAGACCGCAGCAGCAGATGCTCCACCTTTGGTGGGCAATGGTGCAGATCTGCAGTCCTCTGTCTATCTGACAGTGAATGAAGACCCCGAGTCCAGAAGTGGCCTCACCAGGGTTAGTTGGGGGGTGCTCTGCCATCGGAACTGGCAACCCCTCTCCCACTGGTCCTCCCACTGGGGACTATCTCCCCCTCTCACCCCTTTCAATGGACTATTGCAACCTCTTCTCTGGAGTGGCTGTCAGACATCAGAACTGGAGAGACACTAGTGACAGTCGCCCCTCAGCTCTCCTGACACTAGGGGATCCCCCTCAGTGGGTGACCCTGTTACAGTCTAGGCAGCCCTCCTGATTCTCCCCCAGGGATCCGTCCAGGTTCTGGGAATATGTTTTGGGCCTTTACCCACCCCTACCTCTCCTCTTCTGAGAAGGCACTTGGGACCCTATACCCCTCCCCTGGGACCTATCTGGGCTAATGCAACCCCCGCTCCCTTGGTGAGGGGATAACCTGAGCCACTCCCTGAAGTATAACCTCCAGATGCTTCTTCAGGCCCTCTGGACTCCACTAAAAGGTCTGCCTCCAGTGAAACTCTCTGGGGTCCCAGAACACGCATAACTCTGGAAAACAGGGACTGAACACATGCTCTACAGCATCCAAACTACACAGCCCCTCACATGTGTTATCCAAACTACCCTTCACCCAACTATCCAGTGCCTTAGCAAAGTACCCCACATCACCCTCATAAGACTGATGAGACAGTGTCTAATGAGGGCATAGGAAACACCTATTGGCGGAGGAGAACATGGCGGCTGCATAGGAAGTCCAGTAGGAAGCTTACGAGCTCTGTAGGCAAAAGACATGTGTAGTGCAGAGCACTAAAAGTACAGTTAGAGGGTTTCCCATGACGTTCTGAGCATGTCCCTTGGCTCTGCAGTAGCATCAAAGGGACCTTCATATTCTTCAGCAGCCCAGAGCGGGATACAGTGTGGATCCGCCAGTGTGCAGTCTCCAGTTGCTGGAGCATCGGAAACACTGTGTGAGCACAGGCAGGAACAGTTCTGCAGGCGAGCAGGAAAGCAGCTGCCCGAGTTCCCTTCCAGGAAAAGGCAAAGATCAGCCCCAGCAACAGGAGCACCAGTAGCTGGGAGAGCAGTGCGGCGACGGTAGCAGGTCCCTACATGGCAAGCAGAGGAGAGAGATCATTCAGGAGGGGGCGAACACCTCAAACAGGTCAGAGAGGTAGTGGGAAGTCACACAGGGTAAATGAAACGGATTAGGCAACTCTTCGGGCTCCGCTCAGAGAAACAAAGAAAAGAATTTGGGGAAAGTTACTGATAGCCTATTGGAGCTAATTCATGATTCTTCGCTAAACAGAGGGGTAAGATACTGTTTAAGTACCAGGAACTTGCAAGTAAGCCTTGCAGTAGCCACAGAACTTTCCCAGTAACCCACCATCGCAGTGATTCAAAATAATAAAAAATCTAATAAGCTGGGTTCGCCACCTCAAATCCTGGAAACTACTCCGGCATCGACTCGTGCAAGGGTAGTGGGCTCAAAAGTTAAAATCACGCACTTGCTCTGTGCTTATTTTAAGTTTAAGCAGTCCCTTCCAAAAGAGACTACAACAAACATTGTGGATCAGGTGGAAAATAAACGAAAATCTAAAATGTCGAAAGTTAGCTTAGCAACAGATATTCCTATCAAAAATATGTTTCTTTTAAAATTATTTAACAAAAAAAGCATTTATAAAATAATTTTTATTTTTGTGACCGCCAACCATATACCCCTACAAAACGTACAAGCTGCTCCTAAACCTTAACTTTAAAAGCTAATTATTTATACTATTAACATTTATATTTAACAACAAAATAATCATTAACAAATAAAAATAATTTGCTTTCCACAATATACCCCCACACAATACACAACACACTCCTAAAATTCAATAAAAAGTTACTTATACAATTAACATGTTACATATTAATTTTTAATAATTACTATCAATTAAAAATTTATTCTAACCTAATTAAAATGTCATTTACTTGCTACCATTTAACCCAACAAACTCCAAACCCACACCTAAAATTTTAGTTAAAAGAAAGGTTATTACACAAAAGTTAAATAATCCTTATTATATAAAAATATGAATAATAATTACTTAGAATTTAGGGCCTCATTACGATGCCAGTCGGACTTTTATCCGACTGGCATCATGGCAGAAGCAGGACCACCAGACTAGAAGTCAGCAGTCCTGATGCCCACATTAGAATGCGACCACCATCAAGGGGGTCGCAGTGTGTATACGTTATATTGCAGCACACGCTGCAGTAAAAAATATACACATTTTAAACATCCTTGCACTATGTGGCAGGCCCCATGTAGTGACTGCCAGATGGTGCAGGGATGTTGAGGGGGCACCACAGGTACCCCCCAGGGCCTAAAGAGGAGGGCCAGGGGCCCCCAGTGTCACTGCCTGCCATCAAAGAGCCTGCGGACAGAACATCCTAATCACTACAGCCCCATTGTAGGGAATAGGAGTCAGACCGCCTCATTGACGGGATCCTTAATCCTGTTGGACACAATAGTCTTTGCCCCTGCCTGCTGAGATCCGACCTCTTGCATCCTAATGAAGCGGTCGGACACAATGGGCTGGATGGCGGTGGGACCATCACCAACGGCCTGACGGTGATGGTCCCACCACCATCGTAATCAGGCCCTAATTTACTTCCCACCCTGCACCCCTATAAACCCCACAAACCATACCTAAAAGAAAAAAATATTTACACAATTAACATAATTAATTATTAAATAATTAATTATTAATTAATTAAAATGTAATTACTTTCCACCCTGTACCCTATAAAACTCACAGCACACACACAAAAAGTATATTACAAAAATACTATAAACATAATTTATGATCAATTAATAATTAATATTATTTAACACTTAGTAAATAGTTACAATGAAATTACTTCCCACCCTACAATGCTATAAACCCCATCACCCACACATAACATTTACATTTAAAACAGTTAATTACATTCTTAACATAATGAATTGTTAATAAAAACTTAAATCATTAATTTATTTTAATTAATTTTCTTTCCACCCTGTGCCCCTAAACACCCACAACCTGCTATGGTACTAAACATGACAAAAATGACTTACATTAAATTAAATACCTACTAACATTTTTACCAATACATTAAAAAACATAAACAATAATTATACAAAAATATAACAGCATATACATTAAAATTGCATACTAAAATACGTAACAATAATTTAAAAATACAATATTATGAACAACAATACTTTTGTAATCAATATTAATAACTTAGATATTTTAAAAATCGATATTACTGATCTTAGAATCGATATTCTTGACAGCAATATCTCAATATTTTTGCAAGTCGATATTTCCAACATGATCTTTTGTCTCAACACCATGGTGTCGGAAAAATCCGCAAATAGCATCTTGGAAATGAAGGGTGTTGTGGACCATGTGATGATCTTCAAAGAGGCAGTGTTGTTGATGTCAGCAGGCATTGGCTCTGGAGGACGGTGCAAGAGTCGTCGGTCCCATGAAGTCGCATGCTTTGCGGATCGAACTCTTTGAGATTGGGCTAGTAAGTCCTTCAACTCTCCCCGTAATTCCTGGTAAAACAAAGAGGTTCGCTTATCCGCAGGCCAGTCAGTTTCAATCACAAGCCGGTTGAAGGTGGTTCTGTAAGTTAATAAGTCCTGTGTTCCTTGTTTCAAAGAGATCAGCTCTCTGTCCAGAGAAAGGTGATGAGATCTTCGGTCGACTAGTTTCCGCATCTCGTTGCAGAATGCTGTAAAGTGATACAGAATGGTAGCGTTTCTGCCGTTCAATGGAATAAACCAACTTGCCAGCATTTCCCCCAGATACAACATCACAAAGGCTGTCTTGGTTAGGTCATTATGGAATACCCTAGGCTTACAAAGGAAGTGTAATCGGCACTGGTTTAAGAAACTGCCAAATTTCTTTGGGTCCCAAAAGAACCGTTCAGGTAGAGCAAGAGGTATGTGAGGCTGCTGAATTACATTGATAGGGGCATCTGTGCCATCGTCTTGTGGGAATGCAAGGTTAGCATTATAAAACACGGGGTTAGGAGTACTCCCTTTGTGTGCCTGTGAAGGAAGATATTCAGAAGAGACATCTTCTGCATGCAGGGGCGGCGGCAGAGTCCATTATCGAATGTAGGGCCTTCTGCTACTCTCCGTTTTTTCTCTCCTTGACAAACCCACAACTTTCCTGAACATAGTCCCTAGCTCTTTGCGCAAATCCTGGTTTTCTGCTCCTAAGGCCTGAACCTCAATCTGTAAAGTGTTTAGAGTCTCTAGAACTGACATCAGCGTTATATTGGGTCCCATCATCCAGGCTGGTAAACAAAGTGGGCTTGTTGTTCTGTCAGGAATGGCAGACAGATATGCCTCTAACCTTCAAGAATGCCCAGCGGGGATGATGGAAAGACACTTGATCCTGAGTTAGGAAAGGTCTATAGCAAAGTGACAGACATTGATTAGATAATACAATTTACGTTTTTTTGTAAATAAAAACCTAGAATGAAACAGTATATTAAGTCCACTTGTGTACAGAAACCAATGAGCAAAATAATTTCTGATAGAGCTTTATTGTTTATTATTGTTGACTATTTTTCTTTTGTTTTTTACTGTTTTTTGTATATATAGTTTTTATAAGTGATTATGTGTTTAAATTTTATATAGTCTTGAATTAAAAAATACAAAAGAGAAAATACAAAATCAATAGACATGAAACATATATAAAGTGATGAAGGCAAAGCGGTAGATACCACTACGCGTGTTTCGGCTCTTGAGCCTTCTTCAGGTGACCGTCTATTGTTAGAGTTTCAAAGAGTCCAGGACTCACAGTTAGGTGTGGCGTGGATATAAAAGGTCAGTCGGTAAAGGCAGCTTCTAAAGATCTTGAGATGTGGAACGATGTAGTCCTATAGCTTGTCATATGATGTTATGACATCAGAGAAAAGGAGGTGGTAGAACAGTATAGTGGAGGTAGCTTAGATTCAGATCGTTATTTGTGTTGACATTTGTAGAACCTCCACGAGGATAACTTCCAGTGAGTAGATGGTAAGGTGATGAGAGCAATAGTGAAGGAAGCGAGTATTTATCTCCACAAGTAATTCTTTCCCTTCCTCCAGTCTGAGAATTGTAGTACAGCAGGCATTCACTTCCCAGTCATTCTGTGTCTATGTGTACCCCTGATCCATCCCTCCCTCACGCCTGCCACAGCCATGACATTTGGCCTATGTAACTTCTCTCCTGTATTTGGAGCATGCTTAAGGTCTTGGGAAAGAAGAATGAAATGCTTGCCTGTAGAATCTCTGACCAGTTCAGCCTGTTATTTCTTTGACCTGCCCCTCTAGAACTTTCCTATATAACTGCAGGAGGTGATAGCTCTTTTGTGGATAAGAGAGAGAAAAAGAAAGAGGAAAAATGAGAGAGAGAAAATTAAAAAAGTGAGGGAGAAAGAGAGAGATCGATAAAAAGGAGGGAGAGATTAAAAAGAGAGAGAGTCAGAGAAAGGGAGAGAGAAAGACCACTTCCTGCTGCATATACGTGTTTATAACAACTTGGAAATGCACATTTTGGGGTGGGCCTGAAATTGAATTGTGAAAAATCCTGAAAGTCAGAACATTTTACTGAGGTAAAGTTTATATAGCAATTTATGCTGGTAAGTGAGCAAAAGCTTTTCTGTTCAATACACAATTACATAAATCATTGAAATTCCCCCAAGCAAGTACTCTGAGGCCATTTTTCTGCTAACAGTGCCAAAACAAATGCATCCTTCCCTCTGGATGTCTTGAGAAAATATCAATTTCATTTCTAGACAAAGCTGATTTGTAACATGTAGGGTATGAATTCAAATTTGCAAATATTGTCATCCCTACATTAGAACTATGTAATTTATGTAGCATTGTACTTATTGAATTCCCTTCTTTTAAACTTTCTTGGTCTGGGTACTTTGAAATATTTGATACTATTAACTGAATTGTTATTTTTGTTCGTTGTTCAACATGCAGCACTTGCATTTATTTTAAACACGCCTTGGAGCTTGAACCTTGCTACCAAAGTTGAGCAAGACGTTCTTCACAGAAAGCCATAGAACTATTAAGAGTCATATTTTTTCGGTTAAAGGATCTCAGTCAGAGCTCACATCAAGGCTTTAGCCGCTCTCTCAATAGCTTTGACATTCGATACCCGACAAAGTTGCAATATGCGCATGTTCAAATGTTCTTTTTTTCTGGAAGAGAACAGTGTGCTAAAACGCCTATCTTTTGTCAATAAACGGTGTTCAGGAATTCATGGTCATATTGACGGCAGCTGCCTAATCCCAAAACCCAAGTATTTGGTATTAATCCCAGGGTGAACTTTAAAGAATGCAAATTTTGCTGTTGTATTGAGATCCAAAGCAAACACAAAGAGATGATGGATGGATGCTGAAACTTTTCAGACACTCACCCCCAGTCACAGATCTGGGTTGAATCCATCATCATTCTTTAGCTCACTTTGCCACCACAGTTCAGACCCAGCTATATGCAAATCAGTCTTGACCCTGTGCCTCATGGGAACAGTCCAGCCCAAACTGTGAAGTCAAATCTTCCCTGGACCAGAAACAAGCATCCTGGCACCGGTTTCAGGATAGCACTCCTCATCTGCCAGGCTAGTTTTGAATCCAGTGGCAAATTGAGCAAGGGACCCACATCTGGGCATACTCTGCCAACTTAGGGCAAACAAAGCAAACACAAAAAGATAATAGACGAAGCGTTGCAACCTTTCAGACACTCACCTCCAGTCACAGATCTGGGCTGAATCCATCATCGATCTTTAGCTCACTGCGCCACCCCAGTTCAGACCCAGCTATATGCAAATCAGTCTTGACCCTGTGCCTCATGGGAACAGTCCATCCCGAACTGCAACGCCAGGTCTTTCCTGGACCGGAAATAAGCATCCTGGAACTGGTTTCAGGGCAGCACCCCTCATCAGCCAGGCTAGCTTGAATCCAGTGGCAAAGTGAGCAAAGGACCCATGTCTGGGAATAACTTGCCAACCTAGGGCTAACAAAGCAAACACAAGGAGATGATGAACAGAGCTCTGAACTTTTCAGACACTCACCCTCAGTCACAGATCTGGGTTGAATCCATCATCGTTCTTTAGCTCACTTTGCCACCCCAGCTATATGCAAATCAGTCTTAAACCTGTGCCTCAAGGGAACAGTCCAGCCAGAACTACCAAGCCAGGTCTTCCCTAGACCTGGAGCGGAAACAAGCATCCTGGGACTGGTTTCGGAGTAACACCAATCATCAGTCAAGCTAGCTTGAATCCAGTGGCAAAGTGAGCAAGGGACCCACGTCTGGGCATACACAGCCAACAAGAATTGCTTATACTTTTAATATAGTAGTTAATAATTTGTTTTTAATTAGAAATTTGCATTTTTAGTTCTGTAGCATGCTGTGGGTTTAGGGTGGAAGTAATTGAAGTATATTGAATGTATTAATTATTTTTTATTTATTCATATTTGTTTAACTGAGATGCTATTGAGTTAAATGTGTAAAGTAATGTATTATTAATTAATTAATATTTGGTTGTTAATTAATTTGAATTAATTAATTGGTCATTAATTATGGAAATTCTGTAAATATTTTACGTGTGTGTTGTGGTGTTTGTAGGTGTGAAGGGTGGGAAGTAATTTATTTTTAATTTAATGGGTTGTTAATTCATTTTAATTAATTAATTGGTAATTCATTTTGGTAGCTGTTTAATTGATTTTAGGTGTGCTTTGTGGTGTTTATAGGTGTAAAGGGTGGGAAGCAATTTATTTTTAATTTATGAATTAATAATTGGTTAAATTAATTTTAATTAATTAATTGATAATTAATTGTGGTAGTTGGGTAATTAATTTTAGGTGTGTGTTGTGGTGTTTATTGGTGTTAAGGGTGGAAAGTAATTTACTTTTAATTCATGAATTAATAATTAGTCGTTAATTCATTAATTTCAATTATTTAATTAATTATGGTAATTGTATATTTAGTTTTAGGTTTGTGTTGTGGTGTTAATAGGAGTAAAGGGTTGCAAGTAATTTGTGCTTAATTAATTAATATATAGTTGTTAATTAATGTTAAATATTTGATATTTTTATTTTTAGGCTGAGCATCAGTGCGCATGCGTTCTCCGAAAGACCTGCCGTCATCAATAATCCGACTTTTCCCCCACCTGCTATTTACCATTGGCTCCGGCTACAGTCGGTCTTCTTTGCTGCCTCCTCACTTGTTTGCTTTGGTCACACGTCATTTACCTTTTAGGCTAAGGTGCACCAGTATAGTACTGTTTCCTTCCACTTCCATTGTTGATAGGTTGCTAGGAGAACTCTTTTTCACGGTTCCGGCTCCACGACTTCAGGTGCAGCAGTCGCTGTGTGCAGGCTCCATCTTGCCTCTTTGTAACTTTGTGTGATCCATCTGCAGTACGGAGTCAATTACAGCAAGCAAATGCTGTTGAGCAGTGTTGTTGGATTTATAAGAGGTGTTTTTTTTAGCTTCTGCTTCAGTGCCACACAACTTGAAATACTAGCACATTACCATTGCTGTATTCAGTAGATAACGCACATGTAGAACTGATCATGCTGTATTCAGTAGATACGCATTATAGGAGTACCTGATTACCAAACACTCTGGAAGTTGAAAGTACCAGCCTCGCGAGTGCGCCATCCACTTTGTTATGTTGAAGAGGGGCAATATTTTACAGGTAGATTGCCTTGTCACTGGGCATTATTGCTATCCTGTGATCTCACATAATACGCACGCTCTCCCAGCATGTCAATTGATCCAGGAAGTTAAGTAACTAGTCTTCATCTGTTTTGGTAAGTATCTTTAGCATGGTCCAGCCAAAAGTAGGATGAGTAAGGGGAAGGGTTGCTTGTCAAACTGGCATATTTATGGCTCGGTTTACTACCTGTACTAGTTTATCCCACAGCTTTTTTGAAGCTGCCACACTGCACTGCATTCCCACAGTTTGTTTGTACTTGAATCAGTGCAGTAAGCCCATCTCCTGGTAAAATAATACAAATTGGAGATAATGTAGCTCTTATTTCATGATACATTTTTTGTTCCACTAGCTCCTCTGCATTTTCATGTACTGGCCGAGCTGCATCCACTGAAAATTGACCCCTTTTGGAGACTTATATTAACAAGCATTTGCAATGCATTAGGTGTTGCATTAATGTGAGATTAAGCCATTGACATTGCAAATGACAATGCCTTTCATTTATGTTTTAAAAACGAAACATAAATAAAAGGCATTGTCATTTACAATGCCAATAGCTCAAACTCGCGTAAATGTGAGACCTATTGCATTGCAAAGGCTTGTTTGTGTGTTGTTTTTACTTTTAGAGGGGTGAAGTGTGGGTATTAAATACATTTTAATTATTTAATTATTAGCTGTTAATAGTAACAGTTTTTTATTGAAAAAAAGTTTTAATTGTGTTTCATTATTTTATAGTTTAAATTAGGTGCGTGTTGTGGATATTATAGTGTTAAATTGTATGTAGTCAATTCATGTTTATTCGTTTTTTATTCATAACATCTTTTTAATTGGTTATTTATTATGGTAATTATGGAAACAAATGCAATAAAAATGTTGAAGTGTTTTGTTAATAGTGTGGTGTTATAGGATAGGAAATAAAACAAATACATTTTTGTTTTAAATAATTTTTTTGTTTGTAAATATTTTCTACTTTAAAAGATGTTTTTAAAAATGTATTTATAATTTTATTTTACGTAATATTTGTTTTTGGTAAATGTAATTAATATTATATTATGTGTTCTTTGTATATGTTTAATAATTTTGATTTGTGATTTTTTAAATATTGTTTAATAATTTTTATGATTTAAAAATATCTATCTATCTATCTATCTATCTATCTATCTATCTATCTATCTATCTATCTATCTATCTATCTATCTATCTATCTATCTATCTATATATATATATATACCCTTACCTGGGTGTATCACTGTTGCCCTGCTAGTCCGTTTTTCTTGCTTGCTGCCCTGCTGGAGATCTACCCTGCCAACATTGGATCCCGCATTCCTTCTTCGCTCCGAATCGCAGGACCGCCGTCTGCCGGGAACTACATCCCCCAGAGGGCAGCGCGGTCTCACGTGAGGAGCGCGAGGAGCTGAGGCTGCCAATTTATAATTTTATTTTACGTAATATTTGTTTTTGGTAAATGTAATTAATATTATATTATGTGTTCTTTTTATATGTTTAATATTTTTGATTTGTGATTTTTTAAATATTGTTTATTTATTTTTATGATTTAAAAATTATCTATCTATCTATCTATCTATCTATCTATCTATCTATCTATCTATCTATCTATCTATCTATCTATCTATCCATCTATCTATCTATCTGCTATCTATCTATCTATCTATCTATCTATCTATCTATCTATCTATCTATCTATCTATCTATCTATCTATCTATCTATCTATCTATCTATATATCCACTTACCTGGGTGTATCACTGTTGCTGTTGCCCTGCTGGTCCATTTTTCTTGCTTGCCGCCCTGCTGGAGATCTACCCTGCCAACATTGGAACCCGCATTCCTTCTTCGCTCTGGAACGCAGGCCTGCCGTCTGCCAGGAACTACATCCCCCAGCGGGCAGTGTGGTCTCACGTGAGGAGCGCGAGGAGCTGAGGCAGGCAATCACCGGGCCCTTAAAAATCACTGGAGCCTCCCGCAGCGTGGGCCAAGGGCGGGCCCGCACTTGCCCATCACAGCCCAGAAGAGGCTGGGCTGGGCCACGTCCCTTGCTTCCAGATCACCCAGGGGACAATATCATCAGAAGCTACAAACTGTGGTAAAAGACTTCGTTGACTGTTGCTCTGCAACTTTATTGACTCTTGTGCGTGCGACAGGGTTTCTTGTTGAGTTAAAGGATGGGGAAGAGGCATAATTTAAATCCTGGTCAGCGGACAAATAAGCCTAATGCAACCAACATGTCTTTAATGAATTATCTGACAGGGGCAGTGGGGGCCATTGAAAAACAGATCGCTAGCTTAGAGGAGGCCCTGACTAAGGATAAGGAGTCACTGGCTTCAGTTGAAACCAGCAGGGTTTTAAACTCTCCTTATGAAGTGTCTGATGGGTCAAACAACACCTCTAAGGTGATTATTGAATCAACAAACGACTGTGTTCTTATTGGAGGAGATGAGATCTTGTCAGATGATCCAGACACTGCCTCATTTCCACCACCTAAAAGAACCTGCATCAAGAAGAAGAAAGTTCCCCCCACTAGCCTTCCACCTTTGGTCCACAAAACCGTTATACCCCCTAATGTCCCCGCACCCAAAACGGGCCAAAGCAAGGATGATCTAGGGAACAACAAAGTTAAAAAACGGGTTAACAATGCAAAAAGTATTAGTAACTAAAAGGGTCAACACAATAATACTCTTCCGGAAATTAAGAGCTTGTTCGCAGAATTAATTATCTTCATCAAGGCTTTTATTGGTCCTTTAGAGAAAAGACTAGACCACATTGAAACAGGCCAAGCCTTAATTATGGGCAAATTAACTGAAGTTGCCTCTAGATTGACCGCGATAGGCAAAGAGGAGGAAGGTGATAAATCCTGTAGGCAGTCCCCCTGTATTGATACAAAGGGATGTAGCAAACAAAGCAATCGAAAGGAAAATATAAATAGAGCGAAAAGTCCTTCTCCTAGGGGCTTAGGGTTAAACAACGTGGGAGGCAGAGGGGAGGAAGATTGTGTAGGTAAGAAAGTCGGGGGTGTTACCTCGTCCGAATGCACATCTCCAGCAATGGCTTTTAGGATCTTCCATCCAAGAGGCCCTCTCAGACCTCATTATTTTAAACCTCCCCCGCGGTGGCCTCTTACACCCTAGTTCTAGCAAACGCCCCTCTGACAATCGAGCGAGATAAAGAATCCTGGGTTACACTGCTGAACAAAACCATACACCACCTGGGTCTTAGGGCTGCTTTGAAGTAGTAGATGTTTGACACATTTAAGATGGTGAGACCCGTCTCGTGGGTTGGTCCCAGCAGGAAAGCCTTAAATGGGGATTGTGTGGCTTTGTCCCTGAGTTCTCCAGCTTTGGTTCGCAAAATTTTCATTTGCTTTAGTGCAAATTAACTGAGAGCATATGGAATCAATGTTCTTCCCCCGGGTTTCTTTTATCGGCCAAGCATGCCAGGAATGTGCTCTCTCTTTCATGGTAACATATATGTAAAGATGAGGCGGAGGCAGGAACTGTAGTTAGGAGGTTTATTCAGGAGAAGAGAGCCGTCCAGCATGAAGGGGAGACACAGCAGCTGCAACTGCCAAACAGGGAACACTGGGGAGGAATGCTCAGTACATGGAAACCCACAGGTGACATCATGGAGTTCTGGTATCCTAACAACAACTTAACCTATAACTTAGAAGTAAATAAACAGGTTTGGCCCCTTGCAATATCTCGAGGACGTGGATTGACATCATGGTAAACATCACCCCATGGGCAGTTTCGTATCTGAATTGATTCTGGGGGGATCTGAAAAGGGCATATTACAAAGACCGATGGGCATGTGCTAGTGTACACACTAAGGTTCCTCTTCGGGTTCCCTGTGATCCGACGTGTGCAAAATTAATGCCAGAACCCCAGAGAAAGGGTGACCTATCCCCAATAGTAACCTTAATAACTATCTCGACTGAACCAGAATGCTGTGCACTTAGTGAAGCTCCTATTCCTCCCATTGAATTTGAATATTATATGGACTCTGAATCACAGTTGGTAGAACTTAAGGGTCAGGGAGAAAAAGTGCACGGCTTAGAAACTCAAGCAGATTTAATACTTTGGGCTGCCAGAGTAGTCTTCTGGAACATTTGTGGCCTCGAGATGAAGGTTACTAATGAAGTCTGGGTTGATTTTATTCCAAATTTTGATATCCTTTGTCTCCAGGAGACATGGTTAAGAAATTAGATACATTTGGATGGTTACAAGACATTTCATATTCCTGCATTGCGCTCAGCACATGGGAGACATAAAGGGGGAATTTGTGTATATATTTCCAACATGTTGAGGGTACAGAATATCAAAATGTTAAAAAGCACTGCTTATTACCAAATTGTTATTATTTATTTGCTTTTGCATGCTAAGGTGCTGGTTGTAAATTTCTATAACAAGATAGATAAGGCAAAATTTGCAGATGTTATAAAAAATCTCACCGATGATTTAAGTAGCCGGATTACCCCTAAAGGGAGAGATGTGATCACGATATGGGGTGGGGATTTTAACACCAGTATTTGTACTCGGAATGACTGTGGGAATGGGGACAATGATTCAGAGGAAAATGGCCATACTAACCACTTTGTACATACAGACAGAGGTGAAAACTTTAATGAGATTATGGCCATGTTTGACCTCGGGTTTGCTAATATGATGTGTTTCCCAACCGTGGATTTTGGCCCTACATTCATAGGACGGGGTTTTAAGTCAGTGATTGACTTTATTATCATTCTGAGTCGATATGCTAACAGGATGGTGAAATATATGATTCCTCCTAATTGTCGTTTGTGATCACCTGCCACTAAGTATGAACATAATGCTACCTGATAACAACGCCCCCTCTACTGTAGAAAGTTTGGCGTGGACCCAAGACATTGCGTTGGCCCACCAAAATGGATATTCCTTGAGGTGGGGCAAGAAAGACCCAGCGGTGATGAGCATAAAAATAATTTCTAAGGCCTTACATCCGATTTTAGTATGTCTAAAAGAAGACACCTCCCATGCTGACACCTTGAATGCGTTTCTGCATATTACACAGGTTATACAAAATATTTTGAGTATCCCCAGCAAGATGCCCCTAAATAGGAGCAATGGTTGGCTTGATGGTCAATAAACCAAAACGTTTTCCCTTCTTAAGGCCGTACTTTGTAACCCAGAGAGGGAAGGTGAGAAAATTGGAGCCTGTAGGAAGGCCTACTACCTTGCCAGGAAAGAATGCAAAAAAGAAATTAAGGAGCAGACTTGCGATAATCTCTATGAGGCCTCATAGCGCAGAGACTGCTATTCTATTTTTTGTTAACTGTGTGAATGCGAGGGTAGAAGTTGCGCTAGATGAAAACTCATGGATCAAGATCCTTTAAGTCAAGTCGACACCCTAGACCTTCAGGGTGATCAACTGACTTTTCCACTGATTGATATCGAGTTCTCCCTCGGGGAAGTGCTGGTGGCCATAAATGCGAGTAAAGGAAGTAAAGCCACGGGCCCCGATGGGATCTCCATTGATCTGTATAAATCCACTACTGAACTTTGGGCCCAGCTTTTAACACGAGTTCTCGAGGCATGCTGTGCAAAGGGATTTATAAAATCCTGGTCCGAATCAGTTATTATACCTATTTTTAAAAAAGGGGACCGGGAGAACCCAGCGTGCTATAGACCTATATCTCTCCTAGATTCATTCATGAAAATTGCAGGAAGGGCAGTGTTAAACAAACTTCAGACATGGGCGGAAGATAATAACATTCTGAGCCCGGTACAGTATGGTTTTAGGGAGGGGATGGGCACTATTGAAAAGGTTTTAAACTTTATTTTAATTCAGGGGAAATACACTCATGCGGTATTTATCGACCTTACTGCCACCTTTGATTGTGTGGACCATCGTAAGCTATGGAAAATCTTAGAGGATATAAGGGTAGAACCCTCGATTGTGCAATTTTTGTGACAATTATATATGGGGGCTTCTGCAAAGGTGAGACATGGCCTCAAGGTTGAGTGCACCAAGCAGTTCCGCGTGGAGAAGGGTGTTAGGCAAGGCTGTGTATTGGCCCCGATCCTCTTCTCCTTATATACCAACACTTTGGAGGAGGAACTGGGGGCAATATAAGAGACTCACAGAGACTTAACAGCAAGCAGATTGTCTCCCTTCTCTACGCGGAGGACGCAGTGCTAATGATGAGAACCAAGTTAGGTTTACAGAGAGCTCTTTCCACTTACATTGAGTTCATGGCCAATTGGGGTCTAAAACTCAATGCAAAGAAAACTTTTGAGAGGACGTGTGGGAAGGGGGAAATCAAATGTAGAAGCCTAGTAGCGGGTGGTGATAGAATTGAAACCACCAGAACATTCTCGTTCCTTGGTATACTCCTTGAGGACTCAGGCTCCTGGGGACCAGCGGTCAAGAGTAGGACCCTTCTGTTTAAGCGCTCGACAGCGGCGGTAATGAATTTCGCATTAAAACTGGGAAAAAGGCCCCTGGGGATCCTAATAAAAATCTACCTAGCAAAAGGCAAAAGTATTGCAATCTATGGGGTGGGTTTTTAGGGTTTTTACAACGTAGCTTCTTTAAAAGTTGTAAAAAATGCTTTTTTAAGGTTTATTCTTGTTGGTCCCCAGAGTACATCTGTTTTAAATTGTCATAGTGTATTGGGAATCGAGCATATCACTGACGGTATTAAAACACAACTTATCTTACTCTGGCATAGCGTCTGGACCTCGCCTACATTAGGCTTAAATCGTGAAATTATTAAAGACCTAATGGCCCTGGACCATGCTAGAAATATTCCCAGGTTAAACTACGTCAGAAACTCATTTAATGATCTGAATCGATCAGAATATTATGATAAGCCAGTCCATTTGCTCCATATCCAGAAAAGACCTGAAAATGCTGTGCCGCTCGCAGCCGTTTGACACGGGCACAGAGGTCGCTTTCATCTTTGAACAACCGGACATTGCTGGGATTGTACCTGGATACCGCTGAGGAATTTTAAAACACTGATTGGGGGCAAAGCTAAGCAGCCTACGACTAGTGCAGGACTGCGAGGCCCAGACTACAGCGCGGGCCTGATTGCACGCAGCTGGCCCTCTCCCCGCCCACCACCTCCCTGCAAGCTTAATACGGCTCGCGGCCCCCGCTCCGCGGGAGCGGCTCGCAGCCATTTGAAACGGGCACAGAGGTCGCTTTCATCTTTGAACAACCGGACATTGCTGGGATTGTACCTGGATACCGCTGAGGAATTTTAAAACACCGATTGGGGGCAAAGCTAAGCAGCCTACAACTAGTGCGGGACTGCGAGGACCAGAGTACAGCGCGGGACCTGATTGCACGCAGCTGGCCCTCTTCCCGCCCACCATCCTCTCTTACTTAGCTAAGCTGGCCTCCGCGATACACGGGACGCACGCGGGCAGTGCCGGGCGAAGCCCGGGCCAAGGGCAGGCCCGTCTATGCCCGTCCAAGCCCAGAGAAGGCTGGGCTGGGCCACCCCTCTTGGTTTTTCCAGCCATGACTTTCATGACTACTAACATAGTAAGGGGGTTATTGATTAAGAAAACGCAGGTATCGGATGTAATACCCAATCTAGGGTTTTCTGTTTTGTGACATTTACGCTAGAACTATTACAAAATGTCTACCAAACTGGGAAGGGGGAAGAAACTGCACGAGGGGAAGGGTATGAGAGAAACTTGGACGATTATTTTACTAAGGCTGTTTCCAACCTGGAACACAAAATCTCTATTGTAGAGAGGCGTTTGTCCTTGGAGTTCCTGCAACATAATAAGCGTTCTTCATTAGGCCCAATAATATCGCCCACTCCCCCCATTGTAAACAGTACACAGAGCATAGGGAATACTTCCATGGCAGACAATAGTATCCCTTTTTTACTATAGGATAGATCGCAATCCCCACCCCAAGTGTCAACCTTGAGGTCGGAACATACTATTGTCGATCTAGACCCTTCAATAGATTTTTCCCCGGAAAAATCTTCTCTGTTAAAACTGCCCAACCCTACCCCTGTGAGTAAAAAGAGTAAAACCCCACAAATAGTGCTAGGGAAAGAAGTATCACAGAAGAGTAAGAGGAGGGTCTTTCTCATCGGGGCAGGAGAACTAAGGTACCCAGAATAGCTATAAGATCGCTCCTTGATAAAACAATTCCAGATAAAATTACTCCTGACTGTCAGAAAGACTTACCTCCCCCTGAATCAATCTTCCAGGGCAATAAAAACTGCTCCCAAATACAAACTGATAATACGGGGCAACAACAACAATTATGCACGATCCAGAACAAAGAACATCTCGTTAGATCATTACTCCTCCCACTATTTGAAAGGGTAAAAAGGTTGAATGATCAGGTTAAACACCCTAGTGAAAGAAACAACGTCAAACACTAGACTGTTAAAAGGATTGGCAGCCCATAGGCAGAACACTGTAAATGGAGGGGAGAAACCTATCACGATTTCCACCAAGGGGGATACTCCATCTCGTCTTAAAACCCCTAGTAAGACGAAGTTGGCTGACTCAACTGCCTCTGGGATTAAGGACCAACGGTGATATATTATCCAGGCCAAAAAACTCCAGTAAGAACGCTGAGAAAACAGCTGTAACATTGAAAGAGATGAGGGGTAGAGGTCAAAATAGTAAAACATCCCAACCTCAACCAATACCACTTAAAGATTCAAACCCGGACAAGGCTTACCCCCCGATAAGGAATTAAAAAGGATAGGAAGCCATATCGACTTGCCTCCTGAGGTTGCCCCATATGTCATAGTACTTACAGGGGTACCAGAACTTAAAGACGGGAAGAGGGAAGGTTATATTGAGCTAGAAAATAAGGTAATTTATTGGCTCAGGCATAACAGACCACTCCCCGGTAACATAGATGGGGCTATAGTACATGTGCGAAGACTTGCGTGGGTGGGACCAAGACCTAAAGACATCAATGTTGACATAATTGTAATTAACTTCAGAGACTGCAGGGCGGTAGCACACATTGTAGACTAGTATCAAGAGCATGGAGGTAGTGGTATAGCAGCATGAGCCTTGACCTGTTTTTATCCTGAGCCGTTGTTACACCAACGTGGTTTTCCTATCTTTCCCTCCAAACCCAAATATTCTACCTACACTCCCTTTCCTATGATAATTAATCATCAAAGACCGAATTATCCTGTTCATGGGCACGTAGATAGGCCCTTCACCCATTGGGGACCCAGGACACGACAAGGCCTGTACACTCCTCATTGGTCAATCCCTCTGACCAACCGGCATAGCGTTTTCTCTGGTTTGGATGAACTAGACTGACTTACAAGATCAATAAAGGTGGAGAATCCATCAGCACCCATTGATTGGCATCTTAGGTTCCCAAATCAGCCACCGAGGTATGCGTCTCGGGAGATGGAAGGTGTCCGAAAGAGGATAAATGTCCTTCCTGTGAAGGAAGCCACTACAAGTAGTCAAGAAATTAGGCTGACAACAACATCTGATATATCGATGATTACTGACACTGTTTGGGTATCCCGGCCTGATAAGACCCCTTTCGATAAGACCCCTTTGGTGACCACTGGAGCCAGAGTAGACTTGCCCCTAGAGAACAAAGGCACAAAACAGAGGGATAATATATCTACCCTCCTTTCCTGGAACATTGCTGGTCTATCAGGTAAAGTGACTCAAAAACAGTGGCTAGACCTTGTTACCGAACACAGTATTTTTTGTCTTCAGGAAATATGGTCTATTGAGGAAAGACATATATTAGGCTCCCAAACTTTTCATACCCCAGCGGTGTCAAGTGTTCAGGGTCGTAACAGGGGGGGCTTATGCTCATATGTGTCCACAACTGGGGGCGTGAAAGTATTTAAGTTTTTGTCCACAGATTTTTACCAGATACTCCTGCTTAGGTGGGGACATTTAAAAAACATCATCATAGTAAATTTTTATAACAATATACCCTCTCTGATGATAGAGGCAATGATGAGTAAACTGTGCTCGAGCTTAATCACCTTAAGTGAACGGATAGCAGGAGAAAAGGACATGATATGGGTGGGAGATTTTAACTGCATGATATGTCCCCATTGCTCGACAGGCATGTGCGGCCTAGCAGAGCATGGTGAAGACAGCCCCACCCATTTTAACCATATGAAACTTGGTTTAATGCTCTTAATAACATCCTTTTTTATTTTAACTTGTCCTTCATAAATGAGACATGTAGCCCGAGCATACCATTCCTGCCGACCTTCAATGGAAGCGTCGGCAGGAGCGGCTCCACGATCGACTTTACATTAATTACTGCTGCCCATGCGGGGCTGGTCGTATCGTGGGAAACCGGTCCGTCCCCGCTCAGTGACCACTATCCCCTATCTTTTGGTTTAGAAATTAAAAGGCATACCTGCATAATAGGGGCCGCCACTCCATATCCAACAGAGATCAGATTGGCGTCAAAAAACGGCTATACCATCAAATGAAATAAGGTGGAGCCACTGTGCTTCCTGGAAAAATTAGTTAAGGCCTGCATGGAGGACATTTCTATCTGTTTGGCACCAGATGAGGATCCAGAAAAGGTAATGGCCTCTTTCTTGCAAATACAAGATACTATAAAGACCCTATTGACCAGAGAATTTCGGGCTGAGCCGAGCAACGCCCAAGGGTGGTTTGATAGTAAGTGTACTAAGGCACTTTCAATCCTTAAAAAAGCATTACAGGCTAAACCGAGAAACCCTGGAACAATTAGGCAAGCCAGGAAGTCCTATAAGGATATAATTAAGGAGAGAAAAGCCAGTTTGAAGAAAGAGGCATGGGAGGCTCTAAAACAAGCTTCCCAAAAAAGAGATAACACAGCTTTCTGGAAAGTGATTAATACGCCTTACTTTCAAAACAAAGAGGGAGATATGATAGGCATCGCCATAACCGGGGATACCTGGGTGACTCATTTCTCACAATTGTATGATAAAGTTTCCCCACATGAAGGAGAGCAGTCAGATAACATCAGGACTGCCAGCTCTCCGGCTAGAAATCACCCTTGTTCTTTTCCATTACCTATAACCTTTAGCTGTCAGAAGGTCACTAAAGCAATAAAGATTAGTTCATCAGGAAAGCCCCCGAGCCGTATGGGGTCCCGATTGACGGCTATAATGCTGAACTGGATCTCTGGGCACCCCTGATAACAAATGTTCTAAATAAAGCCAATCAATGTGGTTTTCTACCCTCCTGGACTGACGCCATTGTGGTGCCGATCTTCAAAAAAGGCGATCGGAACGATCCTGCATGCTACCGCCCAATTTCCCTGTTGGACGCCTTGATGAAGGTGACAGGTCGTATTATCCTGAATAGGATTCAAACCTGGGGGGAGGAGAACCATATTATATCTAATGTGCAGTATGGATTCAGGACAGGTAAAGGGACTGTTGAGCAATGTTTAAACTTAGCCCTCCTGAATGCAAAATATACTCAGGCAAAGAGCAGGAACCTTTTTATCACTTTTATTGATTTAAGTTCGGCGTTTGATTGTGTTGATCATGAGTTTATGTGGAGAACGTTGAGCGACATGGGTGTGGATAGCCACCTCATTCTTTTTATTAAGGAACTCTACAGAGGAGCTGAGGCAAGGTATGGTATGGATGGAGGGGGGAGTGCTCGGACAAAATCAGTATAAAGAGGGGGTAAGACAGGGGTGCATCTTGGCACCCCTATTATTTACCCTATATATAAACTCAGTAGGACACCATCTTAGGGATCTGCATCATGATTATCCAACTATTGGCGGGACTCCCACACCGATACTGCTATATGCGGACAATGCGGCATTAATGTTGCGTACAAGATTAGGACTGCAGAAGATCGTGGACAAATTTGCTGACTTTATGAGGGTTAGAGGCCTAAAAATTAAAATTGCAAAAACCTACACAATGTCCTGTGGGAAGGGGACAAAGAGGGTGCCATGCCCAATTTACCTTGAAGGCAGGAGAATTGAATCCACGGATAGGTTCTCCTACTTAGGTGTGAACTTTGACAGGAGGGCAAATTGGCATGTAGCAGTGCACGCCAGGCAATTAGCCTTTACACATTCCATGGGAGCCTTAAGAAATTTTGCATTCAAATTAGGGGGGAAACCAGTAAAAGAGCTGATCTATATTTATAAAGCCAAATGTGTCTCTGTAGCATCATACGGAGCGGGCGTGTGGGGGACCAAAAATGCATAGGTCTTATAAACCTGTGAAAACCAGTTTATCTGCTATCTACTGGGACTCCCGAAAACGTCTTCTACATATATGACACACATAGAAATAGGTCTTTCCTACCTTTCAGATACTATTAGGATCTCCCCATACTACTCTGGCATAAGGTCTGGATTACTAATGAGACCGCCCTAAACAGAGACTTAATTAACGACTGCTTATCTCTGGATGGGGTCTCCAATTTTACATGGCTCACCTATGTCAGAAGTATGTTAATTGAGATAGGACATCCAGAATTTTTCGATAGGCCGGCCAGTTTGTAGACGGTGCCGAGAGGCTCTCTGAAAAAGATGGTCTCGGACCACTTAGTTGGTGTTAGGTGGGAACTTGAAAAAGGGAAAATGACTTTTCTCAGATACCAGCAAATTACTGCTTACAAGGGGCTCCAAAAGTATCTTGTTGTAGTAGCAAGCCCGTACGCCCGCATGTTGCTTACCCGCTTCAGGCTACTCACCTTTTTTCAACTAATCACATTTCCTCTAACCAACAAGTGGTCAATGGACAATCTTGTTTGCCCCTGCGATGATCGTTCTTACCAATCAAATATACATTGTGTCTTGTTTTGTAAATTTTATCATGCACCACGAAGGGCCTTTTTATTACCTGAGGGATTCGAACCTGTCTTGCAGCTTATACTAAGCTGCAAAAACTTGAAGAAGATTATGTCATCCTTGCAGTAACCAGCTTCTTAAAATTGGTGATCACATTTCGGAACACAATGTGAGGCTTATTAACTAACATATATTGTTTTTATCTAATACTGTCTTTTTAGATTTTTAGATTTATTGTTGTCTTGAAAAATGTTAACACAAAATGACCTAAGCATCTGATTGTAAATCAACTATCTGTATACTGAATTTTTTGATTGTATAGGCTGACATTGTTTTGTCTATAATATGTGCTTTTATGATTTTACATGAAATCGAATAAAGCTTGCTTTGACTTTGACTTTGCTATGCTTGAATCATTTTGAGTTGCTCAGATTAGAAGTGGAAATTAACAAAAAATCTGTGCTTCGGCACCAAATGACCGTGGAAAGTTATTCTATCCAACCTTACCTGCTTTATTGTTTAGGGGGTTTCAATAGATATGTTTTGACCAGGTTTAGGTTCGAGAGCTTTCATAGCTTGGTAACCTTTCCATCCATAAATGACTGGTCTAGGGATCTTGTCCACTGCCCATGCGATAATCGTTCTCTGCAAACAACTATGCGTGTGGTCCTGTTTTGTAAATTCTACTCTAGGGAACATGCAAAATGGATTGCGCCTTATCTGATGCAGGGTGCATGCCGGCAATGCGGCCCAACTTTTTTATTCTTACAGCTACTGGATAATGGATATTGTACTGGAATTATGACTGGCTTTTTAAAGAGTATTCTGAATAAGCAGAAAATTATAACCTGCTTGTTATTTTAAATGAAAAAATGCAAAAAGGTAATGATCATGATGTAATTTTAGTTTTTCTTTTCTCTTTGTATGGAATGTTTTTTAAAATCTATTTTTGTATGAACTTGTTTTTCCTAACTGTCGCTTTTATGATTTTATTAATCTACTAAAATCAAATAAAGCATTTTCTGATTTCTGATTTCTATATATATGTCAGATTCTCCGCTGGCTTTCAAGATTCCTCCCCACCTCACACGGAAACAGACCGCAAAGTAAGTGCTGTACTTTAAATATTTATTTCGATGTCGCCATAACGCGTTTCAACTCCTCAAGAGTCTTGATCACTTGACATCATTGTGGTTCAATTTTTTCTTTTTTAAAGTGTCAGAGTGCTTTGTCATTTGTGCAGAGAATGTACCCAGATATAGACATAAAAGATATATTTTTAAAACTGTTTTCCACTTCGTATATGTCCGTTTGTTGCATTAATACATCTTTTGCATTAAGGTTTTGTCTCCATTTAGACTGAAGACATCATCATCTGTTTCACAGATATCCATATATAAATATACATAATTGATAGAAAAATGATCTCATAAAATGAATCCATCTAAAATAGCTGCATAAATCCGTGTTGTGCAGTTGTAATTATTTTCGGACAGGCATTGATTTCATCACAATGTCCTACTGTCAAATTTGTGGATAATTATGTAAAATACATTAATATTAAAATTGAATATATGCAAAACGTTTTTTGTAATATGCAACATGCCTTTATTGCTATGCATCAGCTGTTTTTCTACGATCTGCTCTTAGGATAGTTCCTATTTTCAGACCAAAGGTGCAAAATGTGCAAAAAAAGTCAGTGGTTGACTACTAAAAAATTAAATATTTTATCCTTTTGTACAATTGTAATATTCATTGTACCTGCTGATATTATGTCAGTCATAATATATTGCTAGCTGGTAACTCTCAGTAAACCATCAAATCTGCCAGAGTTATGGTATCAATACATTTAGACCCCAATTCTAAATAGGTAAACGTACACACAGTTAAATCCGTTTACTTTCATCCTGTATGTTTTGTGATCTCTTTTTGATTTGTTGTTACAGCTTATTTTATGTAGATTATGATACATATGTTTAAATATTAAATATATAAATATATAAATAACATAATGCATCAGATATAAAATACATAAAAATCCTTCTGACTTGAGTATACCAGTGAAACAGTTGTTTTTTGTACTCCTAGAGACAGGTGTACATATCTTCTGCTGTGTTCAGCCCCCCTGGATATTTAGAATTCATTTCAAGGATATATTTAGTCTCAAGTCTGTGTAACTTGGCCTCCCTATTTCCTCCTCTTCTGCTGGGAGGGATAGAGTCTACAAGAAAGTATTTTAAATCTTATCTCCTTGAATTGTGATACTCCTTAAAATGTCTTGCAAGTGGGTAAGTGTCATCTTGGTTTGTAATCTCTCTAATGTGCTGAAGTATTCGTTTATGAGCTTGAAGTTTTGTACTTCCTATGTATTGTAGCCCACAAGGACACACTAAAACATAAATCAAATACTCAGTTTTACATGTTAGGAGTTTGCTAATTTTATTCTCCATGGGGCTGAATGGGGTTGTGTATGTCATCTTATTTATCCCTTGTAGACATGCTTTGCACGTCTTGCATCTGAAAAAACCCTCATGAGACGTTAGCCAGCTACAGCTTTCAATCAAGTCAGGACTAATTTTTCCAGTTTATCTCTCATAGAGGTTGTCCTTCTGTGTGTAATGGCAACCTTTTGTGACAACGTATTTCCTATCACTGGATCACCCAAAACCAATGGCCAATTACGTGTGAAAATACTTCGTAATTCTTTATGTTGTCTGCTATATTCCATGATTATCCTAAAATCATCAGTTCTGGATTCAATTTGAGTGACCTGTGATGCATGTTGTTCTCGCTGATTTATTTGTTTCACTGGTTTGTTATTAATCAGTTTTAATCTATCTGGAATCATCGATTTAGCTATGCCCCCTTCGATAGTTTTGAGTGAATATCCCCTTGCTAGGAATCCGAATTTGCTTTCTTCTTGTGCCTCTTTGAGACATTTTTGGTTGCTATTAACCCTCCTCAATCTCATCATTTCCCCATAGGAAATACTGTTTATTAAATGTCTTGGGTGGGCATTGATGGCATGTAAAGTTGAATTGCCCACGGTTTCTTTGTGATACAATTTAGTGTCTATTCTGTTATTTTGAATGCACACCTTGGTATTTAAAACATTGATTGTGGTTTCGCTCATTGTGGCAGTAAAATGTAAGTTTAGTGTGTTTGATTGTCTAGAAAACAAAGCCAAATATTTTTTTTTTATGTTGTCCTCATTTTGCCTCTGTCGTACCATTTTGCTTTTATCATCAGCCAAAATGTCCATAAGCTCATTTGCTGACATGAGTTACAGACGATGGGGTAGCTGTGGAGCACCCTGGATCGATAGCTCACTCTCTGCTAAACCCCGTACACATCTATACCCGGTGGAGAGCTATCTACCACCATGGAAAAAGGTGCTATAGGCTAAGGCGGAAAAATGCTTAATCATAGGATCCCTGGTCTAATATAACAATATTTTTACTAATTCAAAACAGGTGCTAAAATTCCTGCCTGCTGCGGCCCTTAATTGTACTATCTAACTTTGCCACATTTTTGACAAAAGATACCCAGTCTTCATAACTTGGTGGAATCGGTGATACCCACAATTTACAAATCTCTCTGCGGGCCAATAAAATTGTATAAAATACCAAATTTAGATGATTCTTATTTCTTACACTTTCAGAGTCCATCAACCCAAAAATAACTAGTGAAGCGCTTACCTCAACTTGAATTGTCAAAGAATCAGATAGTGCTTTACTCACTGTCACCCAAAAGGGCTAGATCTTTGGACAAAGTAAAAGCAATTGGAGATCATCTTCCTTCATAGTGCCACACTCTGGGCACGCCACATCTCCTCCTCAACCAAACTTCGATAACCTCCGGGGAGACCAATAGGCCCTGTGAACAATGAAGAGATGGTTCCTTCTAAGGTATGCAGGTTTTACTATCTTGTATAAAGTATGCATAGATACTTGCCATTGATCTTCAAGTGTAGTTGACAGCAAGCATCTGCCCCGAAGTTCATCTGGGAGGTTGAAGTTCCCATCCTCCATGTCCACCTTAAACCAGTACCAAAGTGTGATTTCCTTGACTGGAGACTGCCTGGAGATTACTTTTTCCTCAAATTCGTTATAACCTCCAATCTTTGTTCTAGGAGTTTGAAACCAGCTCAGGATCTGAAGATATTTAAATCTTGATATTCTTTGATCTGATATCTGGTTGCATTCCTCCCAAGAAATCAGTTGATTATGGTGTAGGAGGTGATTCCTTACTGCTATGCCCGCATCCTCAAGGGTGAGGACAATGCATCTTTGGCCCATTCAGGGGACCCCGGAGAATCCCAGATAGGAGCATAATGGATGAAATATGGCAACTTCACAGTTCTCCTCACTCTATACCATGTCTCAGCCATGCCTCTTAAGATTTTTAACCTTACTTTTTTAAAGTACTTTGGGTCCGCATACTTAAACCTAAAACCTCCTTCTGTTAAGTTGTGGCTTCTCAACTGGACCTCGAACAGCCTGCCTACTTCTGAATTGGATGGTGTAAGCAGAAGCATTCTTCCATTTTTTTACATAAAAGACCAGGGCCCTTATTTATGAGGCCATGCGTCAGTTTTGCACCGCCGGTGCGTCACTTTTTGTGACGCACCAGCGGCGTAAAATATGCGCCTTGTTGCGCCATATTTAAAAAGTGACGCATCTAGGTAGATGCGTCACTTTTTAAACCCCTGCGCCACATTATACCTGCGTCAGGTATAATGTATGCAGAGGGGCGTTCCCCCGCAAAAAGCCTCGTAATAGTGACGTAGTGAAATCTATGAGATTTCACTGCGTCACTTTTAGGATGCTGTTGCGTCAAAATCTTGCGCCTGCCTTACAGCAGGCATAAGACTGACGCAAGCCCTTTCACATGGGGTTTTCCTCATGTGAAAGGATGCATTGCTGGAGTTGCGTCACTTTTGTGACACACTCTAGCAATGCGTCACTTTTGCGCTTACAGATACGTCAGAAATACTGACTTATCTGTAAGTCCTTGCGACATGATGCGTCATACATTAAATATGACGCATCATTGGTGTCGCAAGGAGTGCGCAGTGAAAAGTGACGCATCACTGTTTTCACGCAGCGATGCGTCACTTTTCATAAATGAGGCCCCAGGAGTACAGCAGCAGATCGGGTAACGCTAGGCCACCTTTTTCCAACCTCCTTCTCAACTTCTTCCAAGAAATTCTTGGCCCCGTAGAAGCCCAGATGAAGGAGCTAATCTGGCCCTAAAGTTTCAAAAAACAAGCTTTAGAGAAGGGGAGAGGAATAGACTCGAATAAGCACCTAAACTTTGGCAAGATTACTATTTTTATAAGATTAACCCGACCAAACAGGGTCAGAGAGAAATGCGCCCAGTTCTTCAACAGGATGGCCACTTCCTTCTTAACTCTCTCAAAATGTACTTCCGTGAGCTTAGCGATATCCTGTGTAATCCTAACCCCTAGTTAGCCCATCTCCTTAGTGAATCTTATTCAATCTGCTGTGAGATTCCAAGTCATAATCTCGTTTTTTTCTTTATTAATCTTATACCCTGAGATTTTCACAAAATCAGTAGTAGTTGTTAAAACAGCCTCAAGTGCACTATGAATCTCACTAGTAAAGACCAAGATATTGTCTGCATATAGACCAATCTTTTTGCTCCAACCATTATAATTGAAAGGCCGAAATCCAGCATAACCCCTAAACCACAGCTTTCCAAAATTTATGACGCAACACGTTACTGTGTCGCGACCCATACGTAGGTGTGTCGCGCGATGACGCTGTAGCACTCCCCACCCCCCGGAAGTGCTATAGCGCTGCTCATGGCCCTGAGCGCGCGGCCTACTGCAAGCCTCTCAAGTAAGTGGCAGTGTCACTGTGAGACTCGGAGTCAGGCGAGTCCAAATCCATATGTTCGTTTTTTAGTGGCAGCGCGATCACCTGCATGAAGGTCGGTGTCTGGACTGGGGTCTCTCTTCCTGTTTTGCATGCTGCATGTAAAACAGGAAATGCGACTCCCGTCCAGAAAGGATCTTGTGACCTTCCATAAATATAGTTTTTTGTAGAATGTTTTCCTGTTAATGCTTTACAGACACAAACACGCAGTTATGCTTAACGGGCCACGGACAGCAAAGATGGTACTAACTGAGATAACAAGGATAGTAAGTGTTCACCCCTGTATCCCACCAAATGAAGCGATGTTTTAAGGTAGAGGAAATATTTGTTTCTTTATCGTTGCGTTGGCCATCTAGTTCATACATAATTAACTCGATCCATGTCCTTCATTACATTTTGCTGTTCGTCAGTACATTTCAGAGACACCATTTCCACTTTCATACTGTGACCCTTTTGTTTTTGGTGAAGTGAAGTACATATTTACAAGTGTGCCCATATTAACGATCTTGCACTGAGGGCGGTATTTGTGAAAATAGTAAAATTGAAGCCAGGTAGTGGAAGCTTAACGCTTTCTTCAAGGGAGGCATTTTAGGTAGTTAAAGTAGAAAAAGATATCCAATCACACATTGTTCCAGAGCTTCAAAGTACTCAAACATGCGATTCTTAAGTGAATGTAGTTTAGGGACCAATCGACCATCAGTGTAGCCAAGTGGAGTAATTCTAAGAAAGCAATTGCATTGATAAATAATGGTAGAAAACATCCTTTACGCTTTACCACAGCTTTTGCCAAACTTGTTTTGTTGAGCTAACTAGAGCCAAAGGTATCAGAGCGCTTTACATGAGCACCAGTTGTGTTACAGATGGACACTTTCATTTTTTTGTGTGTGGTGTTGTGTGTGGGTGTGTGTGGGGGTGGGTGTGTGGGGTTGTGTGTGTGGGGGGGTTTGTGTGGGGTTGTGTGTGGGGAGGTTGTGTGTGTGGGGTTGTGTGTGTGGGGGGGTTGTATGTGTGTGTGTGTGTGTGTTGGGGGTTGTGTGTGTGTGTGTATGGGGGGTTTGTGTGTGGGGTTGTGTGTGTGTGTGGGGTTGTGTGTGTGTGTGTGGGGTTGTTTGTGTGGGGGGTTGTGTGTGTGTGGGGGGGGTTGTGTGTGTGTGTGTGGGGTTGTGTGGGTATGTTTGGGGTTGTGTGTGTGTGTGGGGGTGTGTGTGGTATGTGTGTATGGGGTTGTGGGTGTGTGTGTGTGGGGTGTAAGAGTGTGGGGTGTGGGGCCCGACTCTCCTTAGGTGGTTTGGGCTCGCTCGCGTTACCGTGTCCCTGAACATTTTTTCACAAAAAGGTGTGTCACCAACATGAAATGTTTGGAAAGCTGTGCCCTTAACTGTCTGGCTAGTGGCTCTATATACAGATCGAATAAAAGGGGGGACAAAGGACAGCCCTGTCTTGTTCCTCTTGATATCTGAACTGTTTCTGTCAGGGCTCCATTAACTAAAACCCTAGTAAGAGGCGCAACATATATACCCTCCAGCACTTTACATATATTCGGGCCCAAGTTAAGAGATTTGACTACTCTTTCTGCAACCGGCATCCCTGGGGTCTGTGACAGCGTCAGCTCCTGCTTCACCCTGACCAGCGCCCTGTGCACAGCACCGCAAGTCCTCCCGCCGCTGCTCTTCCACTCGAGCGGCCGCCGAGCGGAGGACTCGCCTTCCCAGCACCACCTGCGGCGGCGCACCCTGACGCCGTCATCGGAGCGCCCGGAGGCACAATAAAATCACTGCCATCACCGGCGGAAGCGGGGTCTTTCTGCAACCGGCATCCCTGGGGTCTGTGACAGCGTCAGCTCCTGCTTCACCCTGACCAGCGCCCTGTGCACAGCACCGCGAGTCCTCCCGCCGCCGCTCTTCCACTCGAGCGGCCGCCGAGCGGAGGACTCGCCTTCCCAGCACCACCTGCGGCGGCGCACCCTGACGCCGTCATCGGAGCGCCCGGAGGCGCAATAAAATCACTGCCATCCCCCGCGTCGCGGGAGCGCCCGGGGCAAAGCCCGGGCAAAGGGCGGGCCCTCTGAGGCCCTCAGAGGTCATCAGTGGTCGGGCGGGCCACCCATCTAACGTCCCCCTTTAAAGGTGAGCTTTCTTTGGCTGTAAAAATGGGCAAACGTAATGTTACAAGCAACACCACAGATCTAGTCACCCAGGACGCTGAAACCTCTGCATCTCTTATAACGTCTTTTGAGACACTAATAGATACTGCTTTCAATGAGATTGCCGAAACTGAGAGGAGGCTTTCCATGGGTTCGCTTACCACTAACCAACTAAGTACAACAGGTAGTTCAAATGGTAATACGCATATATTTCCTGAAGTTATTGTGGTAAAACCACAATCTGCTGTCAGTTTGCCCATTGTCCTTGAATACGGAAACACTACCATTTATACAGTCCCAGTCGCAGCTCCGGATCCTGCCTCATTATTGCCAACCACTGAGTACACTGAGATCACCGAGAATACAGGAGCCAAGCGAAAAAGGGGCCCAGTAAAATCTACACATAACAAAAGGAAGCAGCCCCCCAGGAGCACTAATCAACCAACACCACAAAGTATGTGGACCAGGGGGAAGAAACAAAAACAACATACAGTATCCCTGCCGGACCAACCTCATCTGGGTGATGCCGTTGTTATAAATGATGGTTTAAATTCAACGACTATTTCCACTCAGACAGAATTCCCCAAGGAAAATAGTCCCCACTCTAAATCAAAGGGAATCTTATTGAGACCATTGCGGATACAATTTTTAAACAACTCAAAGGTCAAATGATCAGACAATTTAATAATATTTTTAAGAGACTTGACAGACTGGAAAATGTAATCAAAAATGATGATGCCAAGAGAAAAGGCACGGCGTGCCTGGACAAGATAAGAGGTGAACGTCTGCTAAAAGACCTGGAATCTACCACCCGTGCCCTCACTAGTGGCGACTATACAAAAAACTGTATTTTGCCCACAACAAATGGGGTTAAGGAATCACAGGCTGCCATCAGTCCGCCCACGACTATAACATCTGTGCCGGACGCAAGTACAAGGGAAAGCAATCCCCCCGTTTCCTCAAGTACATCATCCACCCCTCTGTCTTCCCTGCCCTCCACTGTCACCAGTGTCCCTAGAACAATCATAAATGTAATTCTGCTATAGGCATGACGAAGCAGAAGGCCTCCTCAAACTCCAGCCAGCGCCAGAATAAGACCCCACATGAGGACACTAGGCCTTTCAAACATCAAGGCCCTGCCTTACATCTCCCACCTGAGGCATGTCCTTATGTCTTGGTTCTGGCAGGCATTCCACCCCTTAGGGAAGGGCAAGGAGAATCGTGGGTTCAACTGCACAATAAATGTATTGACTGGCTAACTAAGCATAAGGGGGTCGGTTACGACATTTCCAAAGAAATTATATCTACACGCCGAGTAACCTGGGTTGGTCCTCTTTTTAAAAACATTAATGGGGACTGTATTATAGTCGATTTCAGGAACCCTGGCACTGTGAAATTTCTGTTAAACAAAAACTTTGTCCAACATGGCCCATCTACTGTGGTGACCCCTTTACCGCTAAGTTACTTTTATCGACCCCCACATAGAATGATGCAGCTACCACCTGTATTCCCATTGCAAAACAGGTTCTCAATACTTCGTGACCTGGGCACTCTGGATTGACTGCCATCCACTGCTGAAGAACCAGTCTCTGTGTACCCGGGCCTTGACCATACAGTGGAAACATCATCTGAGGCACCCTCGTTATTACCCGAAACCTTTCTGTTTGAAACACCATGTGAACAACAGGTGAATAAAACAACAGTATTCACCCAAGGAACTGACCAGGACCTTTGCTTGAGGCCCGATAAAAATTTGTTAATCCTTAGTTGGAACATTGCCGGCCTGAAGGCAAAGATGGAAATCAAACCTTGGAAGGACTGGGTTAAATGTCATGATGTGTTAATGTTTCAAGAAACCTGGTGCACGGATGACCTGTTATTTGAGGGGTACAGCTGTCATAACAGGACTGTTTTGTCCCCCCCTCTAGGCCGTCCAAGTGGGGGTCTCTCTATTTGGGTCAAAATATCTGCTGAAGCCAAAGTCGATACACTTCAAACTAACTGCCCAAGTTTTATGGCATTGACATATACTAAGAGGACAACAGAAATACGGGAAATTTGACGGTATCTGTCTAGGAGGGGATTTCAATGCACATATACACTTTAGAACCCCCCCCTGTAGAAGAGGTACAGAACTGTCGAATCTCCTTGCAACTAGAGAACTCGTAAATTGCATGGAGCATGCCGGCACCGAAATGAGTGCTGCCCGGTTTCCCACTTTTATTGGTCATGGGAGCGGTACTACGATTGATTATGTATTTGTTTCACCTTCCTTTGCTAATGTTTTAATTAAGGCTGAGGTAGTGTGCAAAGTACATAGTGATCATTATCCTATTATAATTCAACTACTACTTCCGGGGGGTAAGTGTTCACAAAATGAAATAGGTGCAAGAAACTTGGAAGTTTCAACGGATAAACTGAGGGTAATTTGGAGGGGCGTGGATAACAGGGGAGTCCTGGCAATGGTTATTAAAAAACATCCAGCTTTGATTGACAATTGCCTCACCATTGATGACTGTGGGGGTAATGTAATTAAATCATTTAGTGGACTCTGCTCCGCAATAAAAATTGAGATTTCTAGACCTGCCTTGAGGAAATCTGAGGAAATACCTAGATGGTTCGATGCCTCTTGCTCTAGAGCAAACAGAAAGCTAAGGGCTGCACTAAAATCTGAACCCAGGGACATTCCTCAAATAAGGCTACTCAGAGCAGAGTATAAATCTACCCTACGTATTAGAACTAATGAATTGGTTAAGACCCACTGGGATTCCCTTGTACGCATGGCCGAATTAAAAGATACTACTGGGTTTTGGAGGGAGGTAAAGAACCTAAGATCCATAGGTTCGAATTTAACAGCAATCAATTGTAATATCACCGGATCTGCGTGGGTTGATCACTTTGCTAAAATTTACGCTACACCTGACAACCCCGCTGTAACCTCCCTCCCCTTAAGCCCCCTCAACATCTCTGTGTCTGAGGTCGAGGATGCCATTACTGAAAGCGCAGGCAACAAAGCGCCTGGTCCCGATGGGCTCTCAATTGATCAATTAAAGTGCGAACTTAACTTTTGGGCCCCACTGTTATGTAACGTCTTCAATAACCTAACAAATGAATACATCCCCGAAACATGGTCTTGTAGTACTATCGTGCCTATTTTTAAAAAAGGCGACAGGCTGGATCCCGGGTGCTACCGCCCTATATCGTTAATCGATAATACCTTGAAAGTCCTGGGCAGGGTCATCTTTAAAAGGATTAGAACCTGGGCAGATGAGAGCAAGATTTTACATCCCAGCCAGCTTGGTTTTCACAGCAATGTGGGCATGGTGGAACAATGTTTGAACTTGAGTTTGATTATGGCAAAATATAACATCGCTAAAAAATCCCCCCTATATTTTGGTTTCATGGACTTAAGTTCTGCATTTGATTTTGTTAACCGTTCTCGTTTATGGTCCACCCTCCTTAATTATGGTTTGGATGATTATTTGGTCCACTTTTTAGCTTTTTTACATAGTGATCTAAGGGCACGTGTGCGCATTAACCAATCTGGCGAAGTTTCCGACAACATCAGCATTGGCAGGGGGGTCAGACAGGGGTGTGTGCTGGCCCCCCTGCTTTTTATTCTTTATATTAACGATTTGAGCTGCTCGCTGAGTACTTTAACAAAAGATGTACCCCATGTGAATGGGGTCCCCATACCCACCCTCCTTTACGCTGATGATGCGGTCCTAATGGGCCACACACCAAAGGCACTTCGCACTTTAATCTCAGGCTTTGTCCGTTTTATGGCAGACCTAGGCTTGACCACTAATTTCAAAAAATCTCTCATTATGAGCTGTGGCCCCAAAAAATATAAAATTGTTGAGATTAAGTCAGGGTCAAATGTTTTGAAAAGAACTTGCACTTTCCCCTATCTGGGGTTGCTATTTTCTAATACTGGTTCATGGCAACCACACGTTTCCTACGCAAGGAACAAGTTGGGTAAAGCGATAAACTGTGTCACTTCTCTACGACAACCCAACCACGCTGATGTGATTACACCACTAGTAAAGATCTATCAAACCCAATGCATCCCAACTGGTACCTATGGCGCTGAGGTTTGGGGTTATACAAACTGTATCCATATCCAGACCGAAGAAAATAGGTTCTGTCGGAAGGTGCTGGGTGGGGTTATTTGTTCCCCACACTATATATGCCATAGTGAATTAAACATCTCATATATAGAAGATTGTAAGATCTAGACCAGCACTCTTCGGGCTAAAGATATGGATTAACCTGGCTGCCATTTTGACCCGTGATATAATCTTGGACTGTTTTAAATGTGATAGGGCACACTGTATACCATGGTTAAAAGCTGTAAAAGAATGCCTTGATAGCGTAGGACATGGTTATTTGTTTATCTCACCCAGTTTAATAAATCGCTCACATAAGACTATTATTCATAGGGCATTATACCATCTGTATAGAGAGGAGCGGGAAAGGAAGAACCTGTCAAAGCGCACCGTTACAAAATACATGGGCTATTTTGAACCCCAAATTAACCACCCAGGCCCTCCACACAGGTACTTACGTTTACACCTTGGCAGATGGAACAGGAGCCTACTGTTTCGCTTTCGAGATGGGAGTATAGTAAATCTTTTAAACTTCCCCCTGGGTTACAACAAACATCTGGAAACTATGTATTGTCCTTGTAATCCAAATATGAAACAGAGTCTTATGCACTTTTTGTTTTTCTGCGATTTCTATAAATTGTTTTCCGCTCATTACTTAATGCCTTATTGCAGAAAATGTAAGTTGACTAATTTTAGAATAGCACTGAGGACCTTTTTACTACTGGGCTCAGATGAAGTAATATTTAGAGTGAGCTGTTTTCTTAAAGCTGCTGTTCGATCACGAGCCACTTTACATATTGATGTATAACATTCGCACATTGCACTTTTTTATGCACTTTATAACTCTTTTTGCACATTCTGCATTTTTGCACACTGTTGAAGTGGACCCATTAATGTTGCTGCTATTTTTTCATCCATTTTTATTTGTTTTAAAAAATATTTTTAATTGTATACAATGTTGTTTTTAGCAAGGAGGGACATTCTGTGTGTTATTGTGGAATTGATTGACTGGTTTATGTCTTATGCCAGCTGTCACATTATTGTACTGTATTGTTTTGAAATTGCAATTGCATGTACTTTTATGGATGTTTTTATTCCGAATAAAGATCTTTTGACTTGACTTGACTTGACTACTGTTTTTAAAAAGACCCAATTAACATGGTCGAAAGCTTTGGCAACATCCAGTGCCATTACCGCCAAAGGGAGACTATATGTGGTGGCCAGATCTATTGCCCCAATAAGATTGAATGTCAATTCTTTAAGCCTTCTCCCTTGGATAAAGCCCTTTTGATCTTCATGCACAACCAAGGGAATAACGCAATTTAGCCTTTCTGCTATAATCTTTGCAAGTAGCTTATAGTTGCAATTCAAAAGTGACACTGGCCTATATGAATCACAATTTTTGGGGGATTTCAAGGTTTCAAGATTAAAGCTATGGTGGCCTCTTTCCAAGAATCCGGTAAACCCACACTAGACATTAAGATGGCATTAAACATGTGTAGCAGAATTGGTACCAGGGTATCTGCCAGGGCCCTATAAACTTTGTGAGAGAGACCATCAGGTCCTGGGGCCTTTCCTTTCTTCCCCTCACCTATTACTTTCAGTAGTTCCCCTGTGCTAATCTCTTCGTTCAGATGGCTAGTCTTCTCCATTGATGCATACAATATTTGCTCCCCAATTTTGTAAGCCAATTGCAACTGTTTGTCTTTTTTAAGATTGTGCAGGCCACATATGTTTAAAGATAATATTTTTATCCCAGCCATACTGATAATGAGAGTATCAAGGCTGTTCACCCACTCCTTCAAATTTCATATGAACCCTGCGTGTGTTTCCCTATTCTTTTTTGTCATAGACTTTGGCCACCTGTCCGTCACCCCCATTCTCAACCCACCACCCCAGAGCCCAGAAACCCACCCCCAACCAATACCCCACCCCCCTTACCTCTGCTGCCAGAGAGCCTAGTCTGCCTCTCAGAAAGGCCTTGTAGTAGTCCCAGGCTATTCCTCGTGAAGAGGAGCCCCTATTATTATCAAAAAATTCCACTGTCTCTAATTTCAATATACTAATAGACTGTGGGTCAAGCAAGATAGAACGATCCAATGTCCTTCTAGACTGAGGTCTTTCCTGGCCCGGGTTTATACATAGCACTATAGCTGAATGATCTGAAAGGTGTACACCTATATGTTCGATATCTAAAACCAGGTCCTTTAACCTATTATCAATTTGAAAATAATTGATCCTGGAATGATGCCTGTATTTCTTATTATGGAATGTATAATTTCTACAGGGGCCCACTCTCTGTCGCCAAATATCACACAGGCCCAATTGTTTAATCATATGGTGTACCAGTGCTGATATTTTTGGATTCGCTGCTGCTCTACTGTTTAATGATCTATCCAACTTATGATCAATCACAGTATTAAAATCCTCTGCCATGATGACCGGATCAGGAAAGTTTAACTCTGCATATAAATCTTCAAGGGGACCTGCATCATCTTGATTTGGGCCTTAATAGCAGACTAAAGTATATTTATGTCCGTAAATCTCTAACCCTTTTTTATCAAAATTGCAACCCCCTTAGTTACCACCACTTGCTTTGTTACAAGTGAACTGGAGATCCATTTTTTTACTTTAAAAAGGTCTTGACTCTGTCAAGTGGGTCTCCTGCAAAAGAATAATTTGTGCCCGACAGTCCCTCAAATACTGCAGTATTCTTTCTCGTCTTGCCCTAACCCACAACCCGTACACATTCCAAGAAATTATTCTTATCTCATTAACTACTTTCTTGGACAAAATCTGGAGATTTCATGCTGGCTTGAAACTCAAATATTAATATGGCAAATGAGGATTTTTTTTATTTTTTTCCCCCGATGCTCCCCACCCTGTGCCCCACTACACGAAGACCTCCCACCCCCCAGGAAAACTCTGCCCTGACTTTCCAACACAGGAAGCCCTATGGGAACCCTTCCCCCAGAGTTGCAACAGATGTACATTCAAACAAAACACTATAACTAAAAAAGAGAAGGAAAGAAAAGCAGAGTTAAAATGAAGCTATGCAAAGAGTCACTAATTTTTTTTTAAAGAAATATGCTCCTTACAGGGAACCTGTCTGCAAAGCCTCCAAGAACCTATCCACTTCTTCAACGAAACAGAAAGAGTGCATCTTGTTGTTAAGCATTATCTTTATCATTGCTGGAAAGTTTAGCTGCAAAGGCGTACCAAGCTTCCTAAGAGGTTCAATTCTCTTGCCTAGCTGTCATTGCCTATTAGAAGTTTCGCTCTTGATTGCATTAAATAATGCTAATTAGCAGCAAACCTAGCAGTCTAACAGCTTGAACATATATGGAATAATAAGTAGGGATAAAATGGGGGGAGAATATCAAAAGTAACAATCCGCATCTTGATATAATATTAGAGTATGTATTAAAGTATGTTGAAATATTTATTCATATAACTAACACTACTCGCACAACTCATGCATACAGGGCCAGGCCACTGGGTTTGCTGAGGCGCTCAGTTCACACAGACGCCTACACCTAGGTACTAAGGTACCCGGGAAGCCTCATTGGATGGTAAGGGGGGTGGGGTATTGGTTGGGGGTGGGTTTCTGGGCTCTGGGGTGGTGGGTTGAGAATGGGGGTGACGGACAGGTGGCCAAAGTCTATGCCAAAAAAGAATAGGGAAACACACGCAGGGTTCATATGAAATTTGAAGGAGTGGGTGAACAGCCTTGATACTCTCATTATCAGTATGGCTGGGATAAAAATATTATCTTTAAACATATGTGGCCTGCACAATCTTAAAAAAGACAAACAGTTGCAATTGGCTTACAAAATTGGGGAGCAAATATTGTATGCATTCAAGAGACGCATATCGAAGGTTCATAGAACCAGATATTAAATACACTGGGGTACAAATTGGTGTGTGCTACCTCCCAAGGGGTTAAGAAACGGGGGGTTGCTATCTTGGCTAAAGGGAATGGGTATGTTTTAAGTAAATCCAAAACTGATAAGTTTGGCCGCTGGGCTATCACCGAATGCAACTATCAAACAGGCCAAAAATTGACAATTGGTGCTATATACGGGAGTAATTCAGACGATCCTGGGGTCATTAATGAGGTTTCTAATGAACTTTTACACTGGCCTCTTCCGCTCCTGGTCTGTGGAGATTTTAACATAAATCTCCCGACCGATTGGTCTTTGAAGGATGATTGGGTTTACAAAGGACGAAAACCGAAGGTATTTCGCGCTCTCAAGAATCTGTGTTTTGCACATGGGCTTGTGGACAGCTGGCAGACTTCCAACACTAATAGCAGTGATTTAGGCTACACTTATTACTCAAATTCACACCGTACACACACCAGAATAGATTATATCTTTCTGTCAAACACACTTATTAAGGAATGTCAAATCGAGAAAATGCCCCGTGTACTATTTGACCATAATCCCCTTTTCTGTACGCTAACTACTAGTTTGGTTAAAAAAGAACCAACACTTTGGACATTTGAAAAAGCACTACTGAATGACTCCCAATATTGTCTTCATATGAAAGATTGGATTCCCAAATTTATAGCAGAGAACATTAACAGCACCTCAATAGAAATTGTGTGGGACGCTTTAAAAGCTGGGATTCAGGGTGAGACCATGCTTTTTTTACTTAGATCGAATAAGCAAGAGAAGGAGAAGATACGGAGGGTACAGGATGCACTCATGATAGCAGAAGTAGGTCTTGTTAGCGTCACCAGTAAGGGGGACTTAAATGGGGATATCTCAGACATCTTAGCCCAAGTTGCAGTTGCTAAGCAGAAATTACTAATATTTTCACAGATAAAGCAATACGGAAAGCCACTGCACAAAAGGAATTAGTTTACGAAGTTAGTGATTTAGTGGGTCACCAACTGGCGGTGCGAATGCGGCAACAGACTAATGTTAACCTAATTAGGGAGATTATAGATCCAGTGGCAGGACAATTAAAAGATCCAGAATCAATCAAGGAAGCCTTTTGGAGGTTTTATACAGAACTATATTTGGAAGATGGCAGTAGGGATATAGCAGAAATGGAAAGGTATCTAAAGAACTGTGAAGGCGGTAGCTTTGAGGATAACGAGCAGCAGGCGTTGGAGGAAACTCCGAGTGTGGAGGAGATGCTAACGGCGGTTAAGAGCCTCCCGAAAGGGAAGGCAACAGGACTTGATAGTATCCTCTCAGAGTTTTATAGCACATTTTTAGATCAAATCAAGCATATATTAAATGACTTGATTACCCATATTTTCTCTGGGGGTGAACCACCTAGCTCCTGGTCCAGGGCCAAAATCGTGATCTTCACCAAAAAAGGGAAGCCTCCTGAACTCTTTGGGTCATACCGCCCCATAACTCTTATAAACGCCGACTCCAAAATATACTCTAAAATTTTGGCAAACCGAGTAGCACCAATAATACATAAAGTAGTTGCCAGTAGTCAACATGGTTTTGTCCCCGGGAGGTCAACAGTAGATCATATCCAGAGGGTTATCGCGCTTTTTGATGGAACAGAAACTGCAGGAGACCCTATGGCCCTAATTCTTCTGGATGCAGAGAAGGCTTTTGATAGGGTCTCCTGGCAGTTTCTCTGGAAAGCGAAGGCAAAGATTGGATTCCGAACAGGGTTTATACAGGCTACACAAAAGATGTATGTTAATCCTAGGGCCCTAGTGTCCATTAATGGAAGATCAACTAAGGAAATCCCCATATGCAGAGGAACTCGCCAGGGCTGCCCTTGCTCACCATTGCTCTTTGCAATATATATAGATTCGTTTATTCGTTACCTGGGAAAAAACGACAACATATCACCTATTATACTACAGGGGCATGCTACAAAAACATTAGCATATGCTGACGATATTGCTATAGTTACCCCAGATCCGGCAGGTGCAATATTGACCATTGAGGCAGAGGCAACGGAATTTGGACTAGTCTCTGGTTATGCACTTAATCAGGGGAAGACACAAATTGTTTTAAATCAAAAAATTGTGATGAATGATCCTAGAGTGGTGAAGGGAGCAACGTACCTGGGGTCACCATTTCATCAAAATTGGAGGAAGTTGTGGATATTAATGTTAAGCCAATGTTGAACGCAATGCATAAGGATTTACGAAGCCTAGATAATCTTCATCTATCCATCATTGGAAGGGAAAACGCAATAAAATGGTGTTTTTTTCCAAAAATATTTTTTCTATTCAGGGCAATTTGCCTGGAATTTTCTAATCAGTGGCTTACCACAATGGAACGTACATTTTCAATCTTTATATGGGCGTATGCACAACCTCGACGGGCATATAAATATCTCACCCTTCCTAAAAATAGAGGCGGGCTAGCTCTTCCTAATCTAAGAAGATACTACTGGTCATGTGTATTACTGTATAGTAAGGAATTACTACAAGAGGGGGATAACACAGAAGAAAATACAGTATCGATTTTCCAGTTGCTTGTGGGAAATTCTAGCTATGGCTATCTATAGAGGCATATGCATGACAGCTATCATAAGAAGGTCAAATTTAAAACTCTCTATAGTTGTTTTAAAGTATGGAAGGCCGTAAGGAAAAAATTTGGAATAGGACTAATTACACAGTACACTCCAATATTGAATAATCCAATTCTTCCACTAATGTTCTTCATTATAGTTGTGTAAATAAATGGCACAGATTAGGAATAACACAATTAGGGGATATGTTTACAATACAGGGGATTAAATCTTTTGAAGCTCTGAGGGATAAATACAGTTTAGACTGGCGGGATTTCTTTAAATATCTCCAAATCAGGGATTTTTTAACTCATAAGCCGGGGGCTAGGACACTGGGGGAAGAATCTACCCTAGTAGAGATGATCATACACTCTAAAAATCACACTATAGGAGGAGTTTACGCGCTATTGCTGGCCATATTCCCAGATGACCTAGATAAAACATCATTAAAATGGCAAAGCAAACTTGGGATTTCAAACGAAGGCTTTTTATATACATGCCAGTTAGCTCAGACTATCCTTATTTCCACTAAACTTCAAGCACAATTTTATAAAACTTGTTTCTTTCTCTACTACACACCTGACAAGATTGCAAAATGGGGAACCGGCAAAGGGACCTGCTGCCCGAGATGTAACCTATCTGAAGCCAATTCCATACATATCTTTGCCTCACGCCCTGGGTTAATTCCCTTAATACAAGACATAGAGAGGTTCTTATCAGCTGTTCTCCATAGAGAGGTTACTCTGTCAAATGAGGCAATGGTACTTGGGGCAGACGATCCTGACAACCTTGGAATTGGCCACGAGTTCATATTTGTAGCAATGGCTGTCTTTCGGCTATGCCTAGCCTCTGCTTGGCTCGAAATGTTAGCACCCTCTTTCCAACAGTGGCTAGCTAGGCTATTAGCGGTGCATAATATTGAGATAGCCATTTACAAACGGAAAGGTATGAAAATATGGAACCCTTTTACACAATGGCGGGACTCACAAAGTTAATTTAAAATATACTCGCAAGGCTGCAATGTATATACCATTTTGTTATTAGTTTGGCTTAAGTATTGTTGTGTTAAACAAAAAGGAAAAACAATGCTCATGATGTTAATGTGCGTATGTTTATATGTTTACCTGTCCACCATGTATGTTTGGGGGATTGGGGGGGGAGGGAATGGATGTAAAACTGTAAATAAAAATATATAAATAAAAAAAAAAAGAAGTTTCGCTCGAGATATCAGATCTAATTTCAAACTTAACTCAATCTATTTCCATCTCCTTTTTTCACAGGGCACGAGACACAATCTTCTCCTTAAGGGAGTACGTCGAGAAATATACCATTATTTACCTTCTGGTATCTTCAAAAACTTCAGAATATTTCTTCTCTGAAAATGTTCTAACCTTTCTAGCCTCTCCTGTTGTTCTCTGTCTCTCTTTGTAGGACCTCTAGTTCAGCTGCATTACCCTCTACTGTTTCTTTAAGAATCTTTACTTCCCCTTTCAGGATCACAGATCTTGAACTTAGGTCATCACATTTTTTCTCCAAATTGTCACAAACAACTCTGATGTCTTTCTGGTTACCCTCTGAGATTTCGAAATCATTTTTTATTTCTGTCGTGAGAGTTGTGAGGAGATTAACAATAGACATATCATCTTTGGCAAGAGTTTCTAGAGGGGAACACTGCTCTGTACTGGTTGGCTTGATAGCTGTATCCTCTTCAGCATGAGTTACAGGGTAGTTAGCCAGGCCCGAGCCTAGGAGATCCTCATCGGGAGCAGATTCTATGGTCAAAACCTGATAGCGATTTGGAGAAACATCATTGGACCAATCTCCCATACTTGGGGCTTGATTGGAAACAGTAGTAGGGGCAGAGGTAGAGACAGAGGGAGAGGAAGAGGCAGAGGGCTGAGATATCAAATTATCCCTACTTTCAAGTGGACACTGATCCATCCTTGGATGAAGGCTGTCACTTCGAATAATAGTCTTCAGTAGAATTTTAAAGTAAGTTCTTAATGAGGGTGTAACCTAAATTTTACGCTCAACACTTGATCTGTTGTTTATTGATTTATTCTGTGCTGTTGTCCCTGTCTCTGTTCACTTGACCACCCGTTCCCTTGTTGTCTTAGCTGATTTTTGGTTGCCTCTTATCCCCTGTACTCCTTCTACTTCCGTTCTGGAATCTGCTTTACATGAGGCTACCACTGCTTCTACTACCTCAAGATTGGCCGCTTGAGCACTCCTCAGCGTGTACCTGGCAAACCTGGACCCTCCTAAGCACTCACCAACCCAATTCTTCTTCCTCTATTAGATTTAGAACTCATGCAACTCAAATCAAGGTGAATGGCGCGAGGGGAATCACTAGGGGAGATACAACCCAAAACCCCTACCTTATTCACAAGTGTAGCGTGTTTGTTCTGACTTATGATGAATGCGGGAGCAGGAGCAGGAGATGTAAGAACAGGTTTACTTGCAGTTGCAGCTCTCTTTATCCCTGTTTGGTCTTCTATCCGAAGACTAGACTCTGGGGAACTCGTGCTGGTGCTACTCTGCCTGTTTCCAACCCCCCTCCCCGGAAGGAGATTCGGGAGGCGGTGCATCTTCCTCTGTGGATCCTCAGCGCAGCACACATCAATGGCTTACCCCCCCCCCCCCGTACTGCCGCTTTGAAAAGAGATGCCGCCCGGGGGAAAGAAAGCTGCTCGTAGGGCAACCAGGTAAAGTTAATATTTTTCTCACTATATTTCTCCTTGTTGTCCCCTGCACTGTCTCTACATTCGACCTACTATACCAGCAAGGCAGATTCCACGGCGCGTTGCAAGAAACTCAGGCAGACGCCATCATCATAGCCCTGAGCTGCCGGTTACCTCTTCAAAAGTGTTTACCTTAGGAGAGCCCACCGGGTGTAACTCAGTTTAACATTACTCCTCCATAATCTGCTTTTTTTCCCTCTCCTATTTTCTACTATTACGTTGCATAGTTTCACCTAAATTCGAAAAGTATGCTCCTCTGGGTTCCGGACTCCTGCGACCCGCCCGCTAGCTGGCCGCCATGTTTTCCCCAGTCAGTCAAGTCAGGGCTAGTTTTTACCAGTTTATCTCTCATAGAGGTTGTCCTTCTGGGTGTAATGGCAACCTTTTGTTACAACGTATTTCCTATTACTGGATCACCCAAAACCAATGGCCAATTAAGTGTGATAATACTTTGTAATTCTTCATGTTGTCTGCTATATTCCATGATTATCCTAAAATCATCAGTTCTGGATTCAATTTGAGTAACCTGTGATGCCTGTTGTTCTCGCTGATTCTCGCTGATTTAGTTGTTTGTTCTCCTCCTGAGGCGGAAGCCGGGAGGCTGCTGTTGTGCTGTGTGAATTGCCAGACTTACGTGTGCTAACGCTGTGGTTGTGTCACGGATTTTAACGCAGCGCTTCCTCCTTTTTTTTTAACTCACTGTGAAAATCTTTCCTTGCACTCTGCTTTTATTCTGGCAGTTTTAACTTACCTAACCACTCACTTTCCCCGCATTCCGGGCGGCACTCAGCCGAGTCCAGTGCTGAGTCCCTCGGTCTCGGGCTGTGAATTTCGGCAGCGGCCATTTTGGGTTGGGATATATAACAACAAGGGGTGGTGATGGACAGAGTTTCTGAAATAAGCAGAATACTCTCACCCAGTCAAGAGATCAGGGCTAGATCCAACACCGTTTTTTAGCTCACTGCACCATCCCAGTTCAGAACCTGGCTATATGCAAATTAGTCTGTTCCTGTCCCAGTGCATGATGGGAACAGGGCAAACCAAACTACCAAGCCAATTCTTCACCAGAAAGGAGCCCTGTTCCCATGATGCACTGGGCCAGGGACAGACTGATTTGCATATAGCCAGTTTCTGAGCTGGGATGGTGCAGTGAGATAAATAACGGTGATGGATCAAGCCCTGATCTTTGGACTGGGTAAGAGTGGTCTGCTTAATTCAGACACTCTGTTCATCACCACCCCCTTTTCTGAATCGTTTTTGGCCACTATAGGTGTGGCAGGGTACACTCAGACATGAGTCCCTTTCTCACTGCACCATCAGGCTTCTAGCAAGCCGGGCCGAAGATGGCTGAAATGCCAGAAACCGGTCCCCGGTAGCTTGTCTCCTTTCTGGTGAAGAATTCGCTTGATAGTTTAGTCTGCCCTGTTCCCATGATGCACTGGGCCAGGGACAGACTGATTTGCATATAGCCAGGTTCTGAGCTGGATGGTGCAGTGAGATACATAACAGTGATGGATCAAGCCCTGATCTTTGGACTGGGTAAGAGTGGTCTGCTTAATTCAGACCCTCTGTTCATCACCACCCCCTTTTCTGAATCATTTTGGGTTGGGAGGCATCACACTGCATTAGAGGGACAGTACTTTAGGAGACGGCCATGCCTCCGCACAGCGGACGCTGTCAGCGGACGCGCCGTATCTGCGCCGGAGTCACGCCAGAGTCCAGCTCGTCTGCGCCCATCAGCGCTGAGGAAGTGCCAGGGGCCAGTGGGACTGTCTCTGGTCCTACTCTTCTTCAAGCCCCTGCCAGTCCCTTATACTTGTTATGTGACCTTCTGTCCCTAAAACCCACCTGGCAGCCCTGTCATCACACATCTGCCCCGGAAAAGTTTATCTATGCCCCTGAGTACCGCTGCACAGAGAGAGGGAGGTATCAGACCATTTTGGCCTCTCCAACAAGCGGGTTCCACCCTATAAAGCAGGAACTCCTCACCTTACTAAGGACACCAGGTTTATTATTAACGCACACTCACTAGTCAAAAATAATTTGTCATTCAGGGAATTAATCTCGGATAGAAAGCCCTCATGGGCCTTCATTACCGAGACATGGGCCTCTGACTCCACAGGGCCTGATCTAATAAACGCGATCCCAGAGGTATACGCCCTGGCAAGAATGGACAGAATAGGCCGCAGGGGGGGAGGACTGGTCATTTTGCACAAAACCTCTATTAGATGTTGGATCGAGCCCCTTCCCTCTATGCTGGACTCTTTCCAGGCCATGTATTTTGCACTTAACCATTCCCCCTCGTTGTCCTTCACCCGGATTTTGGCCTACAGACCCCCGGGCCCTAGGTCTGCCTTCAGCCAAGATCTCCTTAAAATCTTTGAACCATATATTGACAGACCCAATATGACTAGCCTTGGGGACCTCAACTTCCATCTGGAAAACTCAAATTCCTCTGATACCGTCCATTTGCTAGACTCCCTAGCCTCCTGTGGATTGCTTCAGGGCGTAGGGAGTGCCACCCACTCAGCCGGACATACCCTGGATGGGGTCTTCACCAATGACTCTAGACTAGAAATAGGCTCTCCCTTCCCCCTGTCCTGGTCAGACCATCTGGCCATCCCCCTTGAGTTTGTGCCTCTCCACCAGGTTACACCCGAGGTGGATCACAATAAATGAGAATCGAGGAGGAACTTCCGGGGGATGAATAATGATACTCTTGCCCCTCTGTTGTATAATCTTAAGCCCTGCCTTGGGAGGGATGCCGAAGCAGCTGCCACTGTCCTGTCAAACACCTTTGCAAGCGCCGTGGATATCCTTGCACCGGTCAAACAATACTATTCTGCCAGGAAACGGCCCTCTGCCCCCTGGTTCTCAGATCCCTTAGATTGCTCAGACAGGGGTGCAGGAAACAATAAAGACTCTGGAGATCACATTACGACCCAAGTGAGAAAGATAAACATAAATCTTTGCTTAAGGGATATAAATCTGCGGTGTTGGCAGAAAAGAAAGCGTACTTCGCTAAGCTGACTGCCTCACTTAGCTCCCCTAGGGAATTGTTTAAAATTGTGGACTCCCTATCCCTCCTCCAGTCACCCGATCCCATAGTAGCTACTCAAGAACTGTGTGATCAGATTTCTACCTTTTTTCACACCCAGATCATGGACATCTACACAGTTCTGGATGCCCTCAATCTTGACCAAGAGGTCCCCCCCCCCGTCGGTCACTCATCTCCAGGAAGTACAGGCCCATACATCCGGCAATATCCTATCCAAGTTCCCCCTTCTCACTCTGGATCAACTCAATGTGCTCCCTGACAAGCTTAAATCCGGATCCCCTCTGGATCCCTGCCCTTTGAGAATCGTCAAGGAATGTAGGGACGTAATGCTGCCCCCTTTGTTGGAGGTTATGAATCTGGTTATTTCCGAAGGTGTTTACTCCTCATCCTGAAAAATGGCCATAATCTCGCCCCTTCTGAAGAAGGCAACCTTAGATCCAGGGATTTTGAAGAACTTCCGCCCCATTTCCCTTCTCCCTGCCCCGGCTAAGATGCTTGAGGCCCACCTCAATTGCCATCTGATTATCTTCCTGGATAGCTCCAGTTTTTTAGATCCCTCCCAGCATGGTTTTCGGAGGGCGCATAGTACTGAGTTGGCCCTCACAGTGGTCGTCAATAACATCCGCACTAAGGTAGACAGTGGCCAGACCACCTTGCCGGTACTGCTCGACCTAACTGACACCCTGTCCCCCCTCCATTCAGGCTACCTGCCTCAGTGAGCTGGGAGTCGATGGACCTGCGTCCAGCCTCTTGACATCTTTCCTCGATCAGCGGGTGCAAAGGGTCGAACTTGGCGACTTCCTCTCCTCTGTCAAGCCTGTGCAGTGTGGGGTCCCCCAGGGCTCCTCCTTGAGCCCCACGCTCTTTAACATCTACGTGACCCCACTCGCCAGGCTTGTGAGGTCGTTTGGGCTGGAAGTTCTTTCCTATGCAGACGACAGTCAGAACATGGTCTCCCTTTCACAGTCAGTCGATGCTACGGACCAAAATTTTAGGAACTGTATGGAGGCTGTCGCAGGTTGGATGGTTAGGAATTTCCTCAAGCTGAATGGGGAGAAATCTGAGGTCCTTATCTTTGGAAGCAGGCAGGATATCTGGTCACTGGACTGGTGACCCTCTGCTCTCGGTGCCAGCCCCATGCCCTCATCCTCGGCCCGCAACCTGGGTGTTATCCTGGACACGACCCTCTCTTTTGACAAACAAGTCAACAGGACGGTGTCAACCTGCTGTGGAGCCTTAAGGATCTTGAGAAAGATCACCCACTATCTTTCTTTCGAAGCCCGGAAAGAAGTGGCGGTGGCTCTTATATCATCGAGGCTGGACTACTGCAATGCGCTGTATCTGGGCTCTAATAAAGGTTTGATCCAGCGCTTGCAGGTAGTGCAGAACGCAGCCGCCCGGTTCGTTGCAGATGCCCCTAAGTTTTCCTCGGGCTCCACATTAGGAAGGATCTGCATTGGTTCCCCATGCAGGCCAGGATCAACTTCAAGGTCCTTTGTCTCACGCACTGTGTCTTGCATGGAACGGGACCTGAAGACATCCAGTCCCTTGTGTCTTACTATGCTCCTGGGAGGACTCTCTGCTCCACCAATAAAAAACTGCTTGACGTCCCCCGAGTCTCTAAGGCCAGATGGGGAGGAAGGGCTTTCTGCTCCCTTGCACCCAAATTGTGGAATTCGCTTCCAGATGACCTCAAGGGACTTGCCTCTCTTGCGCTCTTTCGCAAAGCACTGAAGACCTGGCTCTTCCTGAAAGCCTACGTATAGCCTATCCACTCTTCCCTCAGCACAAACTTCTGCACCATCTTCTAGAGCCTTGATGCCTTTGGGCTTAGTTGCGCTATATAAATCCCCAATTCATTCATTCATTCATTCATTTGTTTCACTGGTTTGCTATTAAACAGTTCTAATCTATCTGGAATCATCGATTTAGCTATGGACCCTTTAATAGTTTTGAGTGAATATCCCCTTGCTAGGAATCTGACTTTGCTTTCTTCTTGTGCCTCTTTGAGAGATTCTTGGTTGCTATTAACCCTCCTCAATCTCAGCATTTCCCCATAGAGGATACTGTTTATTAAATGTCTTGGGTGGGCACTGCTGGCATGTAAAGTTGAATTGCCTGCTGTTTCTTTGTGATACAATTTAGTCTCTATTCTGTTATTTTGAATGCACACCTTGGTATCTGAGACATTGATTGTGGTTTCGCGTATTGTGGAAGTAAAATGTACGTTTAGTGTGTTCTCATTGATTAAATTGATGAACTCCTGTGCTTCCCTGTGTGTGCCTTTCCAAATAACGAACAGATCATCTATAAAACAAAGCCAAATATGATGTTGTTTTGTATGCATTCACTATATTCAGTTGTGAGTACCAGTTCCTCCCTCTAGCCCATGTGTAAGCAGGCATACCTAGGGGAGATGCTGGCCCCCATGGCTACTCCTCGTATTTGTTGATATTGCAGGTTAAGGAACATGAACACATTGTTTGCTAAACAATATTTAACCATTTCTATCACCATCTTACTGTGCTGTGACACAGTCTGGTTTCACAGATAATGTTTCAATGCCCTGGTGCCGTCAACATGTCTAATGCTTGTATATAATGATGTGACGTCTAGTGCTATTAACAGATAATCATTTTGCCATTCACAGTCTCTCAGTTTGTTTAAAAACGTACTGAAATCGTACATATGATGTATGTTCTGAGAGTCCATCACACATCAGACTCAATCAATATTGTTTATTTATTATTATGATTTTTTATTTTTTTAAACATATATCCAGCGCAGGTGAGCCTCATTCCACTGGGAAGGTGGAGCCATAATTTAAGAAGTTTGAGTGAGAGAACGCATTATTTGGACAGCTGGCACTGATGAAAGTTGTTGCTCAAACTGGTCTGCCGAAAGACGAACTCTCCAAATAAACAGCCTTTTGAAATCTCTGCTGTGTCCTTTGTTCTTCTGCCGATGGTGAGAAGTGTTGGAGTTTATTTAATGCGCGCTGCCTGTGGTGCGCACAAAGGACCCTCTCAGTGAGAAGCGGTCACAGGAACATGGGAACAATCATTGAAGTTAACCGAGGTATCGGATTACCTGTGACCCACCATTTTACCTACAAAGCACCAGGAAGCTGCTGTGGCACAGTGGGTCAAAAACGCTTGACGGGATGCTGTCACTGGTTTCTGCGCCCCCAACCCAGGTGCTTGTGAGGTTTATGGTCGAGAGAAGGGGACAAAAGGCTAGTGTCAAAATCAGCGTTCTCCCACATGCACTGGACATCCACATGCTGCCTTGCGGGACTGGTAGTCCTCGCCATTTGCGCAGCACAGAGAACAATCCAGCGCAGGTGATACCGTTGGGGATGCTGACCGCGCTGCCGCATGGGGGCGATTGGTCCCAGCTATTGGAATGGGAGGAATTGGGCTTACAGATGGTGGGGGATCTGTACATCGATGGGACGTTGGTCACCTATCAGACGTTACAGGAGCAATTTGGCCTACCAGACGGGACTTTTCTACTGCACGCAGCAGTGGTGGCGGCGATACAGAGGCATTGGAGGGGAGGGCTGGCCGAGCCGGAAGTGACCATGGCATGCCAATATGTGGTGATGGCCATGGGCACTGTTAAAGCGGTGACTTGCCTCCACACTAGAATGCTGAATGAGGGATTGGTACCACTGCTAACACTGAAGTCGCGATGGGAGGACAGCTTAGGCAAGCCCATACCGGACACTGTCTGGAGCCATGTGCTGCGACGGACGTGGAAGGGTACGAGGAATGCACGATTTCACCAGGTGCATTTCTTCATTATACATAGGGCGTACCTGACCCCGGAGAGGATAAAACGGTACTTCCAAGTGCTTGACGCAATGTGCCCGAGATGCTTGGTGCCCGAGGTTGATCTGGATCACCTGTTGTGGGGATGCCCGAAACTAGGGGCGTGTTGGCCGGAAGTGGGGGAACTGCTGAATGCGGTAACAGACAGGGAAGTGGACTTCGACATGGCGGCATGTCTGCTGCTCTGGTTCCCTCATACTAAGAAGACGAAAATCACGAGTAAATTTATTGACCTGGGACTCATGTTGGCCCAGAGAGAGATAACTTGGCACTGGAAGTCCAAAGAAGGCCCATCAGTGAGGAGATGGATGAATGAGCTGTTGAAATGGTCAGGCCGTGAAAGTATTATCAGGATGCGACAAACTCCTAGGACTGGCAACGAGAAATGCTTGGAAATGGCGAGAGCCTGGGAGATGGTGGTACAGGCGTTACGTGACTACATGATAGAGGATGAAGAGGGAGAGCAATGATTGCGCAGGGCTCCATGTAGGTTAAGTCATTGCAAGTAACTCCTGATAGGTGGCGTGCTCCAGCGTTAGTACGGAGTATGAGAGTCCGCATCAGCAGCAGTTGAGGGGGGGGTCGAGGGGAGGGGGGGGCGTTTCAAGAGAGGTAGTTAAGCACTGTGACATAGTTTAAGAGAACTGACAGATAGGACTGAGGGCTGGTCCACGACGAAAGGGGCTCCCGACGAACGCAGGCAGGCACCCGGGAAGTACTACTAGGGGGATCCAGGAGGAGATCTCTGGAATGCTAGGGGTGGGACTGCATTGGTGCGGGTAAGAGCTGTTGAAGGTGTCCCCATGAGAAATCTGTGTCTGCTTGATGGTGCATGGAGGGTGGGTTTTAAGGGGGTAAAAGCAGATACTAAATGGTGAAGCTGACTTGACGCCCAGGAAGGGCGAACACTGAGGCACCTTCTTGAAAACGGAAGACTTGGCGCACCGCCCAGCCTCCGGGATGTGGGCTGAATGGCTGTGTACTATTCCTATGTCACCTCGAACATTTGTGATGCCGTAAGTGTACTAGTTGGCCTATTATGAGGTCTTGTTTCTAATTCTGCAATAAAAATAAATTAAAAAAACATAAAACAATCCAGAGCAGGTGAGCCTCATTCCACTGGGAAGGTGGGGCCATAATTTAAGAAGTTCGAGTGAGAGAACGCATTATTTGGACTGCTGGCACTGATGAAAGCTGTTGCTGAAACCGGTCTGCCGAAAGACGAAATCTCCAAATAAACAGCCTTTTGAAATCCCTGCTGTGTCCTTTGTTCTTCTGCCGATGGTGAGAAGTGTTGGAGTTTATTTAATGCGCGCTGCCTGTGGTGCGCACCAAGGACCCTCTCAGTGAGAAGCGGTCACAGGAACATGGGAACAATCATTGAAGTTAACCGAGGTATCGGATTACCTGTGACCCACCATTTTACCTACAAAGCACCAGGAAGCTGCTGTGGCACAGTGGGTCAAAAACGCTTGGCGGGATGCTGTCACTGGTTTCTGCGCCCCCAACCCAGGTGCTTGTGAGGTTTATGGTCGAGAGAAGGGGACAAAAGGCTAGTGTCAAAATCAGCGTTCTCCCACATGCACTGGACATCCACATGCTGCCTTGCGGGACTGGTAGTCCTCGCCATTTGCGCAGCGCAGAGAACAATCCAGCGCAGGTGATACCGTTGGGGATGCTGACGGCGCTGCCGCATGGGGGCGATTGGTCCCAGCTATTGGAATGGGAGGAATTGGGCTTACAGATGGTGGGGGATCTGTACATCGATGGGACGTTGGTCACCTATCAGACGTTACAGGAGCAATTTGGCCTACCAGACGGGACTTTTCTACTGCACGCAGCAGTGGTGGCGGCGATACAGAGGCATTGGAGGGGAGGGCTGGCCGAGCCGGAAGTGACCATGGCATGCCAATATGTGGTGATGGCCGTGGGCACTGTTAAAGCGGTGACTTGCCTCCACACTAGAATGCTGAATGAGGGATTGGTACCACTGCTAACACTGAAGTCGCGATGGGAGGACAGCATAGGCAAGCCCATACCGGACACTTTCTGGAGCCATGTGCTGCGACGGACGTGGAAGGGTACGAGGAATGCACGATTTCACCAGGTGCATTTCTTCATTATACATAGGGCGTACCTGACCCCGGAGAGGATAAAACGGTACTTCCAAGTGCTTGACGCAATGTGCCCGAGATGCTTGGTGCCCGAGGTTGATCTGGATCACCTGTTGTGGGGATGCCCGAAACTAGGGGCGTGTTGGCCGGAAGTGGGGGAACTGCTGAATGCGGTAACAGACAGGGAAGTGGACTTCGACATGGCGGCATGTCTGCTGCTCTGGTTCCCTCATACTAAGAAGACGAAAATCACGAGTAAATTTATTGACCTGGGACTCATGTTGGCCCAGAGAGAGATAACTTGGCACTGGAAGCCCAAAGAAGGCCCATCAGTGAGGAGATGGATGAATGAGCTGTAGAAATGGTCAGGCCGTGAAAGTATTATCAGGATGCGACAAACTCCTAGGACTGGCAACGAGAAATGCTTGGAAATGGCGAGAGCCTGGGAAATGGTGGTACAGGCGTTACGTGACTACATGATAGAGGATGAAGAGGGAGAGCAATGATTGCGCAGGGCTCCATGTAGGTTAAGTCATTGCAAGTAACTCCTGATAGGTGGCGTGCTCCAGCGTTAGTACGGAGTATGAGAGCCCGCATCAGCAGCAGTTGAGGGGGGGGTCGAGGGGAGGGGGGGGCGTTTCAAGAGAGGTAGTTAAGCACTGTGACATAGTTTAAGAGAACTGACAGATAGGACTGAGGGCTGGTCCACGACGAAAGGGGCTCCCGACGAACGCAGGCAGGCACCTGGGAAGTACTACTAGGGGGATCCAGGAGGAGATCTCTGGAATGCTAGGGGTGGGACTGCATTGGTGCGGGTAAGAGCTGTTGACGGTGTCCCCATGAGAAATCTGTGTCTGCTTGATGGTGCATGGAGGGTGGGTTTTAAGGGGGTAAAAGCAGATACTAAATGGTGAAGCTGACTTGACGCCCAGGAAGGGCGAACACTGAGGCACCTTCTTGAAAACGGAAGACTTGGCGCACCGCCCAGCCTCCGGGATGTGGGCTGAATGGCTGTGTACTATTCCTATGTCACCTCGAACATTTGTGATGCCGTAAGTGTACTAGTTGGCCTATTATGAGGTCTTGTTTCTAATTCTGCAATAAAAATAAATTAAAAAAACATAAAACAATCCAGCGCAGGTGAGCCTCATTCCACTGGGAAGGTGGGGCCATAATTTAAGAAGTTCGAGTGAGAGAACGCATTATTTGGACTGCTGGCACTGATGAAAGCTGCTGCTGAAACCGGTCTGCCGAAAGACGAAATCTCCAAATAAACAGCCTTTTGAAATCCCTGCTGTGTCCTTTGTTCTTCTGCCGATGGTGAGAAGTGTTGGAGTTTATTTAATGCGCGCTGCCTGTGGTGCGCACAAAGGACCCTCTCAGTGAGAAGCGGTCACAGGAACATGGGAACAATCATTGAAGTTAACTGAGGTATCGGATTACCTGTGACCCACCATTTTACCTACAAAGCACCAGGAAGCTGCTGTGGCACAGTGGGTCAAAAACGCTTGACGGGATGCTGTCACTGGTTTCTGCGCCCCCAACCCTGGTGCTTGTGAGGTTTATGGTCGAGAGAAGGGGACAAAAGGCTAGTGTCAAAATCAGCGTTCTCCCACATGCACTGGACATCCACATTCTGCCATGTGGGACTGCTAGTCCTCGCCATTTGCGCAGCGCAGAGAACAATCCAGCGCAGGTGATACCGTTGGGGATGCTGACCGCGCTGCCGCATGGGGGCGATTGATCCCAGCTATTGGAATGGGAGGAATTTGGCTTACAGATGGTGGGGGATCTGTACATCGATGGGACGTTGGTCACCTATCAGACGTTACAGGAGCAATTTGGCCTACCAGACGGGACTTTTCTACTGCACGCAGCAGTGGTGGCGGCGATACAGAGGCATTGGAGGGGAGGGCTGGCCGAGCCGGAAGTGACCATGGCATGCCAATATGTGGTGATGGCCGTGGGCACTGTTAAAGCGGTGACTTGCCTCCACACTAGAATGTTGAATGAGGGATTGGTACCACTGCTAACACTGAAGTCGCGATGGGAGGACAGCATAGGCAAGCCCATACCGGACACTGTCTGGAGCCATGTGCTGCGACGGACGTGGAAGGGTACGAGGAATGCACGATTTCAGCAGGTGCATTTCTTCATTATACATAGGGCGTACCTGACCCTGGAGAGGATAAAACGGTACTTCCAAGTGCTTGACGCAATGTGCCCGAGATGCTTGGTGCCCGAGGTTGATCTGGATACCTGTTGTGGGGATGCCCGAAACTAGGGGCGTACTGGCCGGAAGTGGGGAAACTGCTGAATGCGGTAACAGACAGGGAAGTGGACTTCGACATGGCGGCATGTCTGCTGCTCTGGTTCCCTCATACTAAGAAGACGAAAATCACGAGTAAATTTATTGACCTGGGACTCATGTTGGCTCAGAGAGAGATAACTTGGGACTGGAAGTCCAAAGAAGGCCCATCAGTGAGGAGATGGATGAATGAGCTGTTGAAATGGTCAGGCTGTGAAAGTATTATCAGGATGCGACAAACTCCTAGGACTGGCAACGAGAAATGCTTGGAAATGGCGAGAGCCTAGGAGATGGTGGTACAGGCGTTACGTGACTACATGATAGAGGATGAAGAGGGAGAGCAATGATTGCGCAGGGCTCCATGTAGGTTAAGTCATTGCAAGTAACTCCTGATAGGTGGCGTGCTCCAGCGTTAGTACGGAGTATGAGAGCCCGCATCAGCAGCAGTTGAGGGGGGGTCGAGGGGAGGGGGGGGCGTTTCAAGAGAGGTAGTTAAGCACTGTGACATAGTTTAAGAGAACTGACAGATAGGACTGAGGGCTGGTCCACGACGAAAGGGGCTCCCGACGAACGCAGGCAGGCACCCGGGAAGTACTACTAGGGGGATCCAGGAGGAGATCTCTGGAATGCTAGGGGTGGGACTGCATTGGTGCGGGTAAGAGCTGTTGAGGGTGTCCCCATGAGAAATCTGTGTCTGCTTGATGGTGCATGGAGGGTGGGTTTTAAGGGGGTAAAAGCAGATACTAAATGGTGAAGCTGACCGGACGCCCAGGAAGGGCGAACACTGAGGCACCTTCTTGAAAACGGAAGACTTGGCGCACCGCCCAGCCTCCGGGATGTGGGCTGAATGGCTGTGTACTATTCCTATGTCACCTCGAACATTTGTGATGCCGTAAGTGTACTAGTTGGCCTATTATGAGGTCTTGTTTCTAATTCTGCAATAAAAAAAAATAAAAAAAAAATAAAACAATCCAGCGCAGGTGAGCCTCATTCCACTGGGAAGGTGGGGCCATAATTTAAGAAGTTCGAGTGAGAGAACGCATTATTTGGACTGCTGGCACTGATGAAAGCTGTTGCTGAAACCGGTCTGCCGAAAGACGAAATCTCCAAATAAACAGCCTTTTGAAATCCCTGCTGTGTCCTTTGTTCTTCTGTCGATGGTGAGGAGTGTTGGAGTATATATATATATATATATATATATATATATATATATATATATATATATATATATATATATATATATATATATATATATATATATATATATATAAATATAAATATATATATATATATATATATCCAAAGTTCCTTCCTCCATTTCACCGGGACCCAAAACTGCGGTGCAAAAACCAGGTATAGAGGTTGCCCTGGAAAGTATTGATTCTCACCCAGCACAGCAGCCGCTGTGCGAATGCACTCCAATCCAGCCTCTCACAATATCCAAACAGAGAAGCGCGTGTGCTCAAATTAAACTTTTATTCACTTCGGTTCCAGCATGTTGTCAACGGAATCACGAGACACCCAACGCGTTTCGGCGAAAACACTCGCCTTGCTCACGGGCGACAAGGCGAGTGTTTTTGCCGAAACGCGTTGGGGGTTTCGTGATTCCGTTGACAAAATGCTGGAACCGAAATGAATAAAAGTTTAATTTGAGCACACGCGCTTCTCTGTTTAGATATTGTGAGAGGCTGGATTGGAGTGCATTCGCACAGCGGCTGCTGTGCTGGGTGAGAATCAATATATATATATGTATATATTAAAGCTCCGCAGTCAAAAAGACTGAAACAGCACTCGTAGTAGGTAAAACCCGCTAAGGTTTATTGCACAGAAATAAAAAACAGACGCGTTTCAGCACTTGCCTTCGTCAGTGTCAGCTGGCGACGGCAAGGCGGAAATTCATAAAGGCAATGATAATCAACATAGAAAACGGATCATAATGCAAATCATGAGCGCCATTTTAGAATGGTAAATTAAACTCAAACAAAATTGCAACAAACAAATAAAAGCAATATTCGTTAATGTTGGAAACAATTATTATGATGTTAACTATCAATTGATAGACAATCTTGTGTTTTTATATATATATATATATATATATATATATTTATATATTCACTGAAAAAACCATAGGTTTGACACCAGTTATAGTTAGCTGGAAATTTTACTGACATAAAACCATTGAAATTCCCACGTTATAGTTCAAGTTCAAGTTCTGACATTTGTATAGCGCACTACTCACCCAGAGGGTCTCAAGGCGCTTGGGGGGAAGGAGTGTGTATTACTTATCGAATAGCCAGGTTTTTAGTTGCTTTCTGAAGGAAAGGTGGTTCTGTGTAAGGCGGAGGTGGGTGGGGAGAGAATTCCAGGTTTTGGCCGCTAAGTAGGAGAAGGATCTCCCTCCCATGGTGGATCTATGGATGCGCGGAACTGCGGCGAGTGCTTGTTTGGATGATCGCAGTTGGCGGGTGGGTGTGTAGAATGATAGTCATGTGTTGAGGCATTCAGGTCCTAAGTCGTAGAGGGCCTTGTGTGCGTGGGTGAGGAGACGGAACGTTATTCTCTTGTTGACTGGGAGCCAGTGGAGGTCTTTCAGGTGACCGGTTATGTGAGCTTGGCGGGAATGTCCAATATGAGTCTGGCTGAGGCGTTTTGGATGCGTTGGAGTTTTTTCTGTAGTTTGGCTGTGGTTCCGGCGTAGAGGGTGTTTCCGTAGTCCAGTCAGCTAGTGACCAGTGCGTGAGTGACAGTCTTTCTTGTTTCGGTGGGGATCCAACGGAAGATTTTTTTGAGCATGCGAAGGACGTTGAAGCATGAAGATGAGACGGCGCTGACTTATTTGGTCATCGAGAGGGAGGAGTCTAGGATGAAGCCCAGGTTACGTGCGTGGTCTGTAGGTCTGGGTGCTGTACCCAGGGCCGGTGGCCACCACGAGTTGTCCCAGGCAGAGGGAGATGATCCTAGGATGAGGACTTCCGTTTTGTCCGAGTTTAGTTTTAATCGGCTGTTCTTCATCCATTCGGCTACTTCTTTCATTCCTTCGTGTAGATTGGTTTTGGCAGTGTTGGGGTCTTTGGTGAGGGAGAGGATCAGCTGGGTGTCGTCTGCGTAGGAGATGATGTTGAGGTTGTGTTGTCGCGCGATGGATGCAAGGGGACTCATGTAGACGTTGAAGAGGGTGGGACTGAGTGATGATCCTTGTGGTACTCCGCAGATGACTTCGGTGCCTTTGAAATGAATGGGGGGAGGCGGACTCTCTGGGTTCTCCCGGCGAGGAGCGAGATGATCCAGTCCAAAGCTTTTCCTTGTATTCCGACGTTGCTGAGGCGTTGTATGAGTGTGCAATGCACTGCTGATGACGTCACATATTACATCACTCATGACATAGTCAGTGACATCACTCATGACATCACTGATGACACCATCCAGTGAATGTGTGTTTTTCTGAAAAATAAATATATTTTATATATATATATGTAAAGGTCGATGGAAGAATAAATGTTTAAATAAGTGTCTTAATGGATGTTTTAAAAAAAAAATTGATTGGTTAACTGGCTTATTAAGTGTATCTTAGTGAATACATATATTAGCGAGTATTGTTTAAATATTTAAATGTTTGTATCAGTGTTTCACTTTGTGTATAAGTGGCTGCATGGATTGGTGAGTAGCTACATGTGTGTGTATATGGGTTATTAGATTTTTTTGTATCACTATGAGTGTCTGTATGGTTTGGTGGGGGTGTTACTTAGCACATAGATGCATCAATGACTGACTCACTGTTTGTATGTGTTTTGAAGACAGCATATGTGCAGGACTGTATGGGAGGAGGAGTGTGTATATGTGTGTGTTAGTGAGTGAATGACTGTCTCACTAGTGTCTTTATCAGTAACTACATATGTTTTAATCTAGTATATGTGAGTATTGATGTATATAAGTGAGTATATGTGAGAGTGAGAGATTGAAAGAGTTCTTGTTTAAATAAGTATGTGTTTCTATAAGTGATTGTTTAAGAGAGTAAGTATGTGTAAGTTTCCTTAGAAGTAAGGTGGTAGTGTGTGTATAGCTGTATAAGCAAATAAATGGATGTTCAATAGATATTTGCATGTGTGATTATGTGTGTGAGTAACTTTTGGATGACTGTCGGTGTGTAACAGGATGTATAGGTGTTTCACTACATATGATGAGTGAATATATGTATGAGTGACTATATAGAACTGTTGGTGAATGAGTGGATGTGTATTTAGATGGTGGTATTACTGAATTGGTTGCTGTAACTGGTATGGGTATCTTTATTTTTTTGAAAATGTTAGTTTCTATTTTTGAATATGTGTTTCAAGGGTTACATTACACTGAAAGGAGGTCTGTCACTCTGTCACAAGGATGGTGTCATCAGTGATATCATGAGTGATGCCACTGACCATGTCATGAGTGATGTAATTTGTGACGTCATCAGCAGTGCATTGCAGGCGCGCAAGTTATAGTGAGTCCAACTAACTATAACATGGGAATTTCAATGGTTTTATGTCAGTAAAATTTCCAGCTAACTATAACTGGTGTCAAACCTATGGTTTTTTCAGTGAATTTAATAGGTTTTTTAAATGCTAATTCCTAACTATAACTGGTGTGAAACCTATAGTTTTTTCAGTAAATTTCATAGGTTTTTTAAATGCTAATTCCTAACTATATAAGGCCTGAAACCTATGTTTTTTTCAGTGAATTTCAAAGTTTTTTTTATTGCTAATTCCTAACTATATCAGACCTGAAAGCCCACCAGGAATCTCCAGTATGCGCCAGGGGACTGCATTGCAGAGAGGTGTAATGAAGCCACGCCCCTTTTTACACCTCTCTGCAACGCAGCCCCCGTGCATGTTTGAAGAGGGGGAACTAATTCCCCTTGCATACTGGGGGCCCCTGGGGGCCAACTAGCCCACCTGGAACCTCCAGTATGCCCCAGGGGGCTGCATTGCAGAGGTGTAATGAGGCTATGCCCCTCGTTACACCTCTCTGCAACGCAGCCCCCTGCCGCGTTTGCAGAGGGGGAACTAATTCCCCTTGCATACTGGAGGTCCCTGGGGGCCAACTAGCCCTCCAGGAGCCTCCAGTATGTGCCAGGGGGCTGCACTGCAGAGAGGTGTAATGAGGCCACACCCTTTTTTATACCTCTCTGCAACGCAGCCCCATGCATGTTTGAAGAGGGGGAACTAATTCCCCTTTCATACTAGGGGTCCCTGGGGGCCAACTAGCCCACCTGGAACCTCCAGTATGCGCCAGGGGGCTGCATTGCACAGAGGTGTAATGAGGCTATGCCCCTTTTTACACCTCTCTGCAACGCAGGCCACTGGCGTGTTTGCAGAGGGGGACTAATTCCCCTTGCATACTGGGGGTCCCTGGGTCATATCTGCCCAAACACCGATATTCCGAACGATTGAAAATGACTTTTCTTGAGAAACATTTGAATTTGGATTATCATGTCCTATACTTTGGAATTTTTGAAAGACTGACTTTGAGGATGCTATAAATTACTCAAGTCTGCCCGAATTGTGTGGGTAAAATTGATACCTAATCACTTTGAATAAGAATGTACTTACGTCTCGTCTAACATTTGAAAGAAATATCTAGTTATATGACAACAGGATACCGACATAACTTGAAGGAAATAAGAACGCCCTGAAGAAGTTCTGTTGTACAGAACAAAACGTTTCGGCTGGCTGTGGTACATAAACTTAAGGAAAATAAAAGCATTTGAATATACACCAAGATTCAGCGCTTCAATAAGGACTCTAAGTGATATGATTTGATTGGACTTATTGTGCAAGTGGTGCTGTGCCAAACTTTGGAATATTCTCCACTACTCTCTACTACTTACTCTCTCCTACTCCACTACTCTCAAATACTCACTCTCTACTACTCATTCTCTACTACTCTACTACTCTCTACTATTCTCTCTCTACTACTCACTTCCTACTACTCACTATCTACTACTCTCTACTACTCACTCTCTACTACTCTTTCTCTACTACTCACTCTTTACTATTCACTCTCTACTACTCTCTACTACTCACTCTCTACTTCTCACTCTCTACTACTCTCTACTACTCACTCTCTACTACTCTCTCTCTACTACTCACTCTCTACTACTCACTCTACTACTCACTCTCTACTACTCTCTACTACTCACTCTCTACTACTCTCTCTCTACTAGTCTCTACTACTCACTCTACTACTCACTCTCTACTACTCTCTACTATTCTCTCTCTCTGCTATTCACTCTCTACTACTCACTCTCTACTACTCACTCTCTACTACTCTCTACTACTCACTCTTTACTACTCTCTACTACTCACTATCTACTGCTCTTTACTAATCACTCTACTACTTACTTTTAATAAGTATGTGTTTCTATAAGTGATTGTTTAAGAGAGTAAGTATGTGTAAGTTTCTTTAGAAGTAAGGTGGTAGTGTATGTATAGCTGTATATGCAAATAAATGGATGTTCAATAGTTTATTTGCATGTGTGAGTATGTGTGTGAGCAACTTTTGGAAGACTGTCGGTGTGTTAACGGATGTATAGGTGTCTCACTACATATGATGAGGGAGTATATGTATGAGTGACTATATAGAAGTGTTGGTGAATGAGTGGATGTGTATATAAATGGTGGAATTACTGAATTGGTTGTTGTAACTGGTATAGGCATGTCCACTTTTTTAAAAATGTTAGTTTTTATTTTTCAATATGTGTTTCAAGGGTTACAGTGAAAGGAGGTGTGCCACTCTGTCACAAGGATGGTGTCATCAGTGATGTCATGAGTGATGTCACTGACCATGTCATGACATCACTGATGACACCATCCAGTGCATGTGTGCCTTTCTGAAAAATAAATATGTTTTATATATGTATATGTAAAGGTCGATGGAAGAATACATGTTTAAATAAGTGTCTTGATGGATGTTTTAAAAAACAAATTGATTGGCTAACTGGCTTATTAAGTGTATCTTAGTGAATCCATATATTAGCGAGTATTGTTTAAATATTTAAATGTTTGTATCAGTGTTTCACTTTGTGTATAAGTGGCTGCATGGGTTGGTGAGTAGCTACATGTGTGTGTATATGGGTTATTAGATTTTTTTTAGTATCAGTATGAGTGTCTGTATGGTTTGGTGGGGGTGTTACTTAGCACATAGATGCATAAATGACTGACTCACTGTTTGTATGTGTTTTGAAGACAGCAAATGTGCAGGACTGTATGGGTGGATGAGTGTGTATATATGTGTGTTAGTGAGTGAATAACTCTCACTAGTGTCTTTATCAGTAACTACATGTGTTTTAATCTAGTATATGTGAGTATTGATGTATATAAGTGAGTACATGTGAGAGTGAGAGATTGAAAGAATTCTTGTTTAAATAAGTATGTGTTCCTATAAGTGATTGTTTAAGAGAGTGAGTATGTGTAAGTTTCCTTAGAAGTAAGGTGGTAGTGTGTGTATAGCTGTTTATGCAAATAAATGGATGATCAATAGTTTATTTGCATGTGTGATTATGTGTGTGAGTAACTTTTGGATGACTGTCAGTGTGCTACAGGATGTATAGGTGTATCACTACATATGATGAGTGAGTATATGTATGAGTGACTATATTGAACTGTTGGTGAATTAGTGGATGTGTATATAAATGGTGGAATTACTGAATTGGTTGTTGTAACTGGTATGGGTATCTCCACTTTTTTGAAAATTTTAGTTTCTATTTTTGAATATGTGTTTCAAGGGTTACAGTGAAAGGAGGTCTGTCACTCTGTCACAAGGATGGTGTCATCAGTGATGTCATGAGTGATGTCACTGACCATGTCATGAGTGATGTAATATGTGACGTCATCAGCAGTGCATTACACGCGCAAGTTATAGTGAGTCCAACTAACTATAACGTGGAATTTCAATGGTTTTATGTCAGTAAAATTTCCAGCTAACTATAACTGGTGTGAAACCTATGTTTTTTTCAGCAAATTTAATAGGTTTTTTTAAATGCTAATTCCTAACTATAACTGGTGTGAAACCTATGGTTTTTTCAGTGAATATATATGTATATTAATATAATACCTTTTTTTAAAGTATATTAATGTTTTTTTATGTTTCATCCTGGAGGGCTCCCGGTGCGCGGCCCGGTGCGCGTACCGGGGCGCGTCCCGGGAGCGTACCCAAAAAAAAAAGAAAAAAAAAGTAATGAAGGAGTGAGCATGAGCAAAGGGGACAGAGATAGTGGTGTAAAGAGAAAGAGAGCTAGAAGGAAGAACACAGAGGGACTGTGTATTAAATAGTAAAACAGAGAAAATGTATAAGTGGAAGTAACTGAGAAAAGGAAAATGAATAAAGGAGCAAAAGAAGAGAAGAAAGAAGAAGAAGACTATGGCAGAGGTTCTGGGAGAATGTGAACGGGTGATGAAAGTAAAAGGAAGGAAAGTAAAGGATGGGGAATGACGGGTAGTGACGCAACCAGAGAAAAGGAACAGCGGTAATGGAGGGAAAGAAAAGAGCAGTGAGTGTAAGTAAAGAGAAGTGAAAGAGAGTGGATAAAAGTGAATAAGGGTAAGATATGGGGAGTGACAGAGAGAAAGAACAGAGAGGGTAAAGGAAGGAAGGATAGAAAGGGACTGAGTGAACCAGAAAAGAGAGGAAAGTGTGGGAGTGTGGGTGAGCAGGAAGACTGAAAGAAGTTAAATGTGTTAGGAAAGTAAGGAAAAGGGAAATAAACATGGAGGATAAAAATAAGTGAGGGACGCAGAGTAAGGAAACAGAGGTGAAGTAGGGTGTGAGAAAAGTAGTGAGGTTAAAGCAAAGGGTGAAGACTAACTACATTTTGTAGTCACACTTACCATATAATTAATGAAAACTTACTTGCATGTTTAAACTACACTTTATATCTGTGAAAGACAAAAGAAAAAAATAATAATTAGTAAAATATATATTTTAAAATAGAAGAAACAGGTCAAGAGGTAAAAAATCAAAAAAGTGTAATAAGAAATAAAGCAAGAGTGAAGGTTACAGAAACGTAAATAAAGTAATGTAGAAAGACAAAAAAGAGGGAAAAAGAAATAGAAGGAGAACAAATTACTGAAGGTAAGTAAGATACTAAAAGAATGTGACATACCAAAACGAAATCAGGAAAGAGAAGTAAGTAAAAGGAAAATGAGTGAAAGGGAAAGGAGTCTAAATGAGTATCTATTTACAAGAAAGAGGAATTGAAGATGACTGAGAGTGAGTGAAGGGGAGTCACAGAGTGAAGGGATGAAAGGAATGAGGTTGATATAGAACAATAGAGGAAAAATGAGTAAGGAAGTAAGTACACAGAAAGAAAAAGAGAAGGACTGAGTAAAGTGCAGTACAATGAGTGAAGAAAAGAAAAAGAGTAAAGGAGCAAAAGAAGGAAAGAGAGGGGAAGAGAACTAAAGCAGTGGTACTGAGAGAATGTGAGAAAGCTGAAAAGTGGTGCAAGGGAGAGAGGAAATGCAGACAGTTGAAATTGGATTGAGGAGTTGTGAAAGAAGTGGAGTAAAGGAACAGCGATGAAACAAAGTGAAAGAAAGACAGTGTAAGTGAGTAAAGAGAGCTGAATAAGGGCGGAAAAAGGAAAATGAGTGTGAGACAATGGTAATACAATATAAATTACACAATGCAAACTATAGAATGACTTATACAATATGTTACATTGTTTATTTTTGCTGTTCTCAGAACATATTGAATTTCACTTAAAACAGTGAGTTCAAACTCTTCATCATATAACAGCGGGAAAAAAAACACAATCTAAAAGATTGTGTTTAAAAAAGCCCATATAAACTTACAAATCATATATGTACACCAATCTTTGATTCACTTACTTTTCCTTGAGGCCAAATAGTAGATAGTGAAGGTCTTTTTCGTAGGAAAATACTCTGCTGTTCTCTAAAACTTCCATTTCATCGACTTTCTATGAAAAAAGATCTAAGAACATCTGAAATAATTCTCAACGTTTTCATTTTCCTCCTTGTGTTAAGTTATGACTTATTACTCATACCTTGAACTTTCCTTACGGACAAATAGTGTCAGATATATGAGTATATTTTGAATTTTCTCTAATTGAACTCTGAAATTACCGTTTACCCAAAGTTTTCAAAGAAAAGCTCATTTGACATTTTCACAATGTTTAAAAATTCATATTCTCTTTTTTGATCACTCATGTTCAACTTTTCCTATAAAACTGATATCACTTACTATGAGATCCACTTACAGTACCTATATGAGATAAATAATTTTAAACATTAGACTAATTAACTAATTACCTTTTATTAACTGCTCCCATCTTTAAAGGCCAATTACCTTTACTAAAACTTTGGTTCTAAAAACACTAGGTAAGAATTTTTTAAGTCAAAAGGCAAACGTTGTTTATAAGTCAAATGAGAATCATTGCAGTAACTCCAACCTTTTTGACATTTTAAGTAGCATGTATAATGTCCTGATGTTGTCGAAGGACCGTCATGATAAATAATAGCTACAGTTCTAAATGTTCTTCCTGAAATTGATAACTGAGAAGCCACACAATTTTTGATACAATTTGTCCATTTAGTTCCATCAGGTCTACATCGTTGGAAAACTAAAATGACATACTGACCATAAGTTTGTATAAATAATGTGAACAGCATTGGACATTTACATTGGGTACACACCATATTATGATCAGCTGCTTTTACTAGATTATTAAATGACACTGATTTGCAGTCTGGTAAAGTCAAATATATAAATCTTTCAGTGTCTATTCTAGTAGTACTTGATAAACTACAATTGTGGCAATCATGCTGCCATTGATAAGAAAGGCTAAAAAGATTTTCTACATCTACTCCTTCATCTTCCAAAACACCAAACATATTCATAAAAAATTCCTGACAATCCTGCTGAATGTTCTGTGAAAATTTATCTTGACCAGAACACATGTCTAAAATATTTCGAATTTCTGTTACACTTTCTATTTTTGCTCTATCACTACTACATTTCTGAAACACAGAATTCAATAAACCGCAGAATCTTTGATCCCGATTTTCAACAATCTGTTCTTGTAAAGTTTTAAGAAAAAAAACAACATTAACCACTACATTAGCATAGCAGTTGACACCAGAACTGTTTTCAAATTGAAATCCAACAACATCTTGAACAGAATGCTTTTTCTTTCTGCTTACAATTACAGTTTCATCTACTTTTTGTCTTTTTGCTACTACCTCACTGCAATTATTTTCATTTCTTCTTTTTCGGCCTACCACACGTTTTTCAAACAGAGGATATTGAGGCAAATGTGGAGCATACTCTCTTCTTAACCTATTGTATTATTTAACACAATCTAGATCTGCACAAATTTTTGTCTCATCACACTCAATCAAGTACAATCCTGATAAAGTTCTGACTCGTGATAATGCCACATATGCCATACCCTCTTTAAACACAGAACTTCCAATGTTCACCAAAGCACTATCTACACTTAAACCTTAAGATTTATGAATTGTCACCGCATATGCCAAACAAACAGGAAACTGTTTTCGGCGAACATATAAGTCTTTTCCAAGCAAAAATCCAGCAGAACAACGACTGATTTGTTGTACTTGCTCAATGCCATCAAATTTAATTTTTAAAAATTCAATTCCATCTCTATTTCTATAATTCACAAATTCAACAACATGACCCATTGCTCCATTTACCAGACCTCTTTCAACATTTAAATTCCTTCTCAAAATGATACGACAATTTAAACACACATTGAGAGTCTTTTCAAAACCAGCTGTTTTAGATATACTCTTCTCTAATGAATCCAATTTTGTTTTCAAATTTTCTGACAAAACAATTGTTGCACCCTTATGCTCTATTTTATCTATTGCTTCCAGTTTCACAATCTCTTCATTTTCTAACTTTAACATTTTGTTGTTGAAGATGGAACATTCTTGCAGAGTTGGCATCAAACATATCACAGATTTCTTCCCAGTAATTTTTTAAAAAATATTCTCTGGAAGAATGTTTTCATTTGGATACAAATTTGAAATTAATCGAGCAAGTAAAGCTTCTTTCCCAAGCTCACTTACTTTTCCTATTCTTACATCTTGTAGAATATTTTTATAATCTTCATCCTTTGCCTGTCGCATATTTTGAAGCAGTTCTGCATATTTAAAATGTAACCATATATTAACGTTTCCAATGCTTCCAAGCGACTTCCTGGTATCTTCATGCGTGAGCATTTTAAACACTGGTTGTCCTTTTACTGGAGTCAACTGCAGTAGATCTCCAAAAACAATAATGTGTTTTCCTCCAAATAACACATCATACTCTGTTCTAAGAATTTCTTGCATTCTCAAATGCACAAAAGCAAGCATCAGATTTGAGACCATGCTTACTTCATCAATGATAAGAAGTTTCATTTTCTTCAGGACTCTGGAAACTTCAGAACACGCATCTCCAGATAGCTTGTTGTAATGCAATTTATTATCATGCTCAACTGGCAGCATCAGTAAACGATGTAGAGTAATCCCTTTAATGTTATGTGCTGCCAGTCTAGTTGGAGCGGTTACAACACAAGACAGCGGTGATTTGTCCTTTTCTGCAAATAAGTTGCAATGGCTTTAATCAGAAAACTTTTTCCCTTTCCCGTTTCTCCACTTACGTACAGTCGGACAGGCTTAAATGATGTACATGAGCACTCTTTTTTGTCATGTCTGAATCCATGTTCTATCTGTTCTGTGACTTCGTCATATATCATTTTCTGCTCAATGTTTAGTTGCTTTACCAAATCTTCTAAGTTAACTACATCCTCTTGAGCTTGTTCCATAGCTCTTTCCACCTCATCCATGGCAGTTGCAGCTTCATTTTTAATAATTGGTCCTCCTAGTGGATCCTGACTCAATGAAGTAGAACTCTGACTGTCTTGAGAACTGTCTCTAGCAATCTCTTCAGCAATTGTGGTTTCTTTCTCTATTTCTTCGTTCAACATTTGCAGATAATTTGGAAAAACAGGACATTCTATGGTATCCTTGGTTGCATTAAAAGAGTCTTCATAACAGAGAAAAACTCCAAGTAGTTCCTCTTCTGTACGCCATGGCTTAAAGAGTTGCAAAAGAGCTAAATAGTAAAATTCTCTTTTGTCTGGAGATTCGCAACTCAATTTTCGATGATTAATCAAATGGCCTTTTCTCTGCTTCACTAGGCATCCTTCATACCCAATGACAGCATATTTTCCATTATTGATATCTTCTGTGATGTTCCTCTTATAACTGTAGTTTTGCAGAACCTCATACAAACAAGTGTTCTCAAGGTGAGTACTTCTATTTGGATAGTATGTATCCAACATGTTTGTCTTCAAAATATCTGTACTGTTTGGTTCTTTTTCCGCCAAATATTCAATTTCTTGTACAGATTTCAAAACTCGGTTTCGTGTTGCAGCAAGACCTAGATTCACCCAAATGATTGTTCTTGATTTGGCATAGAGGCTTGCTGATGATAACCGATCAGAACATTCATATGCTCCAATTACTCGATGCGACAACATCTTCGGAATGAAACTTTATAATTTTTTACTTATACTCTTTTCATGTGAAATCTCTTCCCACATTTCCTTCAGTTCAGTCTTTTCTTTTTTTGTGATGTAAGACAGCACATATCGAGCCACAGCAATAGAGTTGTCAGCAACGAACTGAATATCCATGTTAGCATTCCACAAGTATAAAATCACTGGGTTGTAGTCGTTGATGTACTTGGACTCTTCGTTTCTTTTTAAATTGTATGTATTTTTTGGTGATTTCCTTGTCACAGTATATCGCAGAGAAGACATCAAATTATTTACTCTTCCTTTAGAAATCACTGGTCGTGGAAACGCGAAACGACATTTTGTGTAGAATTTCTTCTTGTTTTTAAATTTTCCACGACAGTACTTTCCACAATGATGAGATTGAAAACGTAAAACTTGTTGCCTTAAACTGTTTTCTTCAGTAGTTTTTGGAACAGCACATGTTGAGCATTCTTCAATGAAACTCATCACTGTATCATCCGAATCAGTTCCAAATTTCGGTGCATCTTTAATCCATAACAACATATGTATGTGAGGAGCAACTCTCGCTTGATATTCCTTCCTCCAAAAGAAATCCAAAACCTCACCAAGGGGAGGATTTTTTTTGTTGGTAATAAAAGACATCATAGCTTCAAATCTATGATTAAAATATCTGCAAACATTCACTGGATCCAAAGAACACAGTTCTCCAGGTGTTTTCAATTCTATATTTTGTATGTTTCCATTTGCCTCTCGTAGAAATTAAAGTGAGTCATCCCATGCATACTCAGCACAGCTAAGAGTGAGGAACCATGTAGGAATTCCTAAGTTTCTTAGCATACATTTCAATTCCCCATGACAACGGAACCAATATTCGTTTGTTCCACGCTGACATGCCATGAGATTGATTAGCTGAGATTCCAAAATACTGTCTTGCAGATTGACTTTCTCCATAAAGTCCCTCGCCGAAACATTTTGCAGATGAGCTCCACTTTTCAGTATATGATTAACTGCATAAGAAAGCCCAGACAAATCACTTTCATACAGTAGATGAAACAAATACGGAATGCATTGCCGAAACCTTGGATCTTCAGCATATAATCTTAAAGTCCGGTATTCAGCTGCAGGAATTTGAACTGGTCGATCATCATATCGTTTACCTCGACCTGTTGGAAATAACTGTGGAAAACAACGAGCTTCCAAACTTTCTTCCCATACACTAATAGGACTTCCTTTTGCTGCTTTCATTTGAAACAAATCAATTGCATTCCCCATTACTTCTTTGGAATGCAAAGGATGAACAGTATAATGTTCATATATTTCTTCACTTCTAGACACATCAACTTTTTCAATTTGGCCAACTGAACAATCACTGTCTTCTTCTGTAGCTGTTTCCTCTACTCCAACACTTACATCTTTATGGTACTCATTGTCTTTGACCAAATACAACGTTGCCTTTTTGACTTTCCTAACATCCACTAAATCTTGCTCTTTGTTGGAACCCCATTAACTAGAATAACCAGAGGATCCTCTTCTATTCTTTCTACACCAATTGTATCAATATTTTTCTTGACATCTAGAGGCAAATAAACAACTCTTCCCTTTAATCCTTTTTTTAAATCTGTTGGAGGTAATTTCCCTATCTTAGGCTCCATGCGAACACTAGCTTGAAAAGGATGGACACATTGAATCAAAATTGATTCATAAGTATTTAAATCCATCAATTCAGTAGGAATATCTATCAACTGAAGATTATTATGAACAGCTCTAGCTGGCATTCTATTTTCATTTAATTTTTTAAAACAATAAGTACAAATACGTTGATCAAAACTCAAATCAAAAGAATTCTGCACCAACAAATAACTTACAAAATCCTTCCATTCACTATTATTTTCCAATTCACATTTTGCATATAAATCAACTAACCTAGTCTGAATCTTATAATGAGTCCGTCGACAACACACACAAGTTAAATTAGGCCTTCCACTTGATTTCACCTTAAACTTGGTAATTTCCTCGTCAAACTTTTCTATACTTGAAATCTGTACATTGTCTTCCACATTACCATCCATTACTATATCCATTTCTACACTGTCCTCTTTGTTCCCAAAATAACAAAACTCAATTTCTTCACAAATAGTCTTCACATCTACTTCAGATCCATGCAAAAGAGCACTGTTTAACTGTGTAAGCTTAAGTGCTGGACTTTTTGCATAATACAACCTCCTCACTAATTTCCTCACCTTATTATGATGCACTGCTAACATCCTAAAATGGTGAAAAACACTCTGACATACTTTTCTAGAAAGACAAGCCAGTGAATGCCCATGCAAACCTGTGTTTTTTCTCACTCTGCAAGGATCTAACTCTTGCAAGATCTTCACTTTCTGTTTTACACTTTTCTTACCATATGTACGTAAGAAATGTCGAAGCAAATCGATTGAATCCTGTCGCACACTACAAATACTACTGCACTTCCATGTATACACTGGTTCCTTAGTAAGTCTCCCTAAAACTTCATCTGCTAACACCTCTACTGCATCTCTAGACACAAGTTTCTCTTTTTCCATCGGACAACCATCTTTCACCTCATATGCTCGACCACTGGTGTCAACTGCATGCACCAAATCATTTTCCTGAAAGTAACTCTCCTCATTAAAAAATGGCTCAGAACTTGAACTATGCATCCATTCTCCAGAAAATACTTCACAAAAATTAGTCCTATTAATTATTCTTTTCCATCTACTGTTCGATTTGAAAACATCAATTGCCTTGTTAAGTATCCTAATTCTATTAATTACAAAAATAAATAATATTTTCTTAACTTCAAAAGCCTGATCAACAATCTTCTCTACACTTTTCTTTTTCTTGTAAAAAGCAGCTCTCTGTTTACCTTTCTTTTCATTTTTTAGCAAATTTAAAACTACCCTATTGCGAAACATTCGTCTACGAATGTCCCTAAATACATTTTGCCTTCTATTGCTATCCATACTCTTCTCTCCTGATCCAGTAGAGACATTTTTTGAGGGCCTCTCCTTCCTTTTCAAATTTGCTCTCTCCTTCTGGATCTTCACATTACCGTTAACATTTGTTTTTATTCTACATATGTTGCGAAAAAAATACTTAGTTGTCTTACCAGGAGCTTTTTTGGTGTTTTTTTAAGTACTTGTTGTAGAGGATTCCTTTAATTCCGTTGCTGATTTTGTTGTATTCCGTATGGTATTTTTTCTTCTCCTCTTCCTTGACGGCATTTTTGCTTACTTTTCAAATGTTGATTTCAATCTGTGGTAAAGAAAAAAATAACACATTATAGACCACTATTAGCAAACAACAAAGCAATGACAATAAGCAAACGATATAAACACTAATTTGCAAGATATCTAAGTTAATACCACAGCAACTATATAACTAGGAGTAAGACAAAGAAAAACAGCCAGAGGGAGTAACACAAAAACACAGAGAGACTCAGACAAAGAAACAGGTAGAGGGAGTAAAACATACAAAAGGACTAAGACAAAGAGAGTGTATAATATGTTGAAAGACAGAAAAAGGATGTAATAGGGAGAGGAAGTAAGTAAAAAAAGGGAGTAAGTCAGAAAAATGATGTAACAGGGTGTAAAACAGAGAGAGTGTGTAACAGGAAGTAACACAGAGAGAGGGTGTTAGAAGAGAAAAGGTTGTAAAAGAGACTAAAACTGAGAAAGCCTGCAAAGGAAGAGACAGAGAGTAAGTTTCAGAGAGGGTTTAAGAGGAAGTAAATCAGAGACAGGATGTTACAAGAAGTAGGTCAGACAGAGGGTGTAACAGGAAGAGAGAAAAAAAAGTCAGAAAGAGAAAGAGAGACGGTATAAAACAGACAAAAGGTATAATAGGGAGTAACTCAAGGCTAGAATATTACAAAGAAAAAGGTTGATTAGATAGTATCTGCATGATTCAAAAAATATATTAGCACATTTCACAATCATGTCATCTATGTTTCCTCAGATTAGTCATATTTTTGGATAATGCTTGGTTTAAACATTTTGTTACATAGAGATATTGTATTTTGTGAAATAGTGAATTTTCAGTAGTGAAATTGAATGTTTGTACGTAGGACCTGTGCTGTGTTTCTAAAATGTAATTTTAAAAACGACTTTGGGGTAATTGAATGGCTTTTATATTTTTCATAAGGAATTAATAGTGTCTTCCTCATTAAATAAATATATTTGAACCTTTTAGAATGATGTAATCTGCATTACCTCAGATTAGGAAACAGATTGAGCTTCTTTCTTGTTGGTTTGTGTCATGTTTTTTGATAATGCTTGGTAAAACGATTTTGCTGCATAGAGGAATTGTAGTATGTAAAATTGAGAAGTGTTACTAGTGACCTGGAATGCTTGTACATATGACCTGTGCTGTGTTTGAAAAATCCTCTATCTTGCAAATGTTGATTGCAAGCATTATCAAAAAGCAAGACACAAACCAACAGCAAAGAAACTCAGGGCCTTATTTATGAAGGCCTTGCACCACCGGTGCGTCACTTTTTCCCCATGTTAAAAGTAACGCACCGGCGGCACAAAGCAATCATAAATAAGGCCCAAATGTAAATACCATTGATTTGCCCCCAAAATCGTTTTTTGAATAACATTTTAGAAACACAGCGCAGGTCCTATGTACAAGCATTCAATTTCACTACTGAACCCTCACTGTTTCACAAAATACAAATCCTCTATCTTGCAAATGTTGATAGCAAGCATTATCAAAAAGCAAGACACAAACCAACAGCAAAGAAACTCAGGGCCTTATTTATGAAGGCCTTGCGCCACTGGTGCGTCACTTTTTTCCCATGTTAAACTTGATGCACCGGCGGCACAAAGAAATCATAAATAAGGCCCAAATGTAAATACCATTGATTTGCCCCCAAAATCGTTTTTTAAATAACATTTTAGAAACACAGCGCAGGTCCTATGTACAAGCATTCAATTTCACTACTGAAACCTCACTGTTTCACAAAATACAAATCCTCTATCTTGCAAATGTTGATAGCAAGCATTATCAAAAAGCAAGACACAAACCAACAGCAAAGAAACTCAGGGCCTTATTTATGAAGGCCTTGCGCCACCGGTGCGTCACTTTTTTCCCATGTTAAAAGTGACGCTCCGGCGGCACAAGGCGATCATAAATAAGGCCCAAATGTAAATATCATTAATTTGCCCCTAAAATCGTTTTTGGAATAACATTTTAGAAACACAGCGCAGGTCCTATGTACAAGCATTCAATTTCACTACTGAAACCTCACTGTTTCACAAAATACAAATCCTCTATCTTGCAAATGTTGATAGCAAGCATTATCAAAAAGCAAGACACAAACCAACAGCAAAGAAACTCAGGGCCTTATTTATGAAGGCCTTGCGCCACCGGTGCGTCACTTTTTTCCCATGTTAAAAGTGACGCACCGGTGGCACAAGGCAATCATAAATAAGGCCCAAATGTAAATACCATTGATTTGCCCCCAAAATCGTTTTTTGAATAACATTTTAGAAACATAGCTCAGGTCCTATGTACAAGCATTCCATGTCACTAGAGAAACTTCACAATTTAACATAATGCAATTCCCCTATGCTGCAAAACCTATTTACCAAGCATAATCCAAAAACATGACACAAACCAACCAGAAAGAAACTCAATCTGCATCCTCATCTGAGGTATTGCAGATGATATCATTGTAAAAGGTTCAAATATATTTATTTAATGAGGCAAACACTAACAATTCCTTCTCAAAAAGATAAAAGGCATTCAATTACACCAAAATCGTTTTTAAAATACCATTTTAGAAACACAGCACAGGTCCTATGTACAAGCATTCCATGTCACTAGAGAAACTTCTCAATTATACATAATGCAATTCCCCTATGCTGCAAAACCTATTTACCTAGCATTATCCAAAAACATGACACAAACCAACCAGAAAGAAACTCAATCTGCATCCTAATCTGAGGTAGTACAGGTGACATCATCGTAAAAGGTTCAAATATATTTATTTATTGAGGCAAGCACTAATAAGTCATTCTCAAAAATATAAAAAGCATGCATTTACCCCTAAATCGTTTTTTAAATAACATTTTAGAAACACAGCACAGGTCCTATGTACAAGCATTCAATTTCACTACTGAAAATTCACTATTTCTAAAAATACAATTCCTCTAGGCATTAAAATGTTTTAACCAAGCATTATCACAAAACATGACACAGAACAACATTAAAAAAAACAATCTACTTCCAAATCTTCTCCATAGAGCATACAAGTCTCTATCTAAATTAAATGAATAATTTCTTACCTTTACAAATGCTTTGGGAGATAGAGAACAATGTCAGACACACACACCAATTTTTCTTTAGCAGAGCAAAAGGTATGCACTCCAGACATTGCAATCATGATTGCCCACAGAAAATCTCTAATTCTACTCAGATATGCCTCATTTCAACCAATCAAAACTCTTCCCTCACTAATTTCAAACCAACACCCTTCACCCCTCAGCCCTTTCTATCTGCTACCATAGCAACTCCCTCCTTACTGAACTCTCAGGTTCAAATGTTTATTCTACAATGTTTCAAATGAACTAAGCAAGGATGTTTGACCTCTCAATACACCAGCTTTTCCAATGAAATGTTTCTTTAATTGACTTTTTCTTAACCATTCAAATTGCTTCTTTCACAAAACACAACCATGCACCCTAACTTTTACTTTTCAACTATTTGAATCCACCAATCATTGCTTGTGAGTCAAGACCAGTGAAACTCCACAATTATTTTTTTGTAAACTGCTACTATTCCAACTGCCATTTCATTCCCACACTTCATCTGACTGCACCAGAACCTTCTTTCATCATGTATTCTGTGTGGATTATTGGACATAGCTACATCCACTGGGCTCAAAGGTATGCAGCTAGCAGAATTTTTCACAACCTTGATTTATCAAATGTGGAAATCAAGTGGATTGGCCAGAGAGGATTGAGATGTCACCAATTGATACCATTGGTGAAAACCTTTTTGCATCTGCCAAACCCTGACCTCCTAAGAGTGCACTGTGGTGGAAATGACTTGGGCACTTTGACTGGGGTTGGTCTGGAAATGCTTTTAAAGGGCACCTTTGATCATTTGATGCCACTTTTTCCACAAACTGCCTTGGTATATTCCAATAAATGCCAAAGACAGAAATGGAACTGGTCCAACCAATTTTGTCCACAAATTGAGAAAGCACGAGAACATGTGAATAAATCTGTTTCTGCTTACATGAGAGACTATGGAATGGGTTCAATATACAACAATAACTTGCTTTTCAACATGCAAGATATCTACAGAGCAGATGGTGTGCACTTCTCAGATGACGGGAATAGAATATTCCTCCTGAATTTAAGACTGTGCATTGGAACCTACTTGTAGGTACCTAAATCAGCCACAGAACCCAAACGCTCTTTTCAGAGCTACCCTACCTCTGATCACTCAAAATGATTATCTTTCTCTAACTTTTTTCACAATTTTTTACCAGAGTACGCTCCCCGGTACGCTTCCTGGTGCGCGTACCGGGCGCTCCCCCCGCGAAATTGTACAATTTTTTTTTGGGCATATATGCCCCTCCTAAACTCCCCTCAGAAAACCTAGAGGGTCAGGGGGTGTCTACTGTGCCCCTTTTTACCCATTCCCAACGTTGTTTGTCCTCCATCTTGTGTCTCAATTCAACCGAAACACAAAATGGCGGACCCCCGTAGCACTCCCGGTACGCGTACCGGGGCGCGCACCGGTGAGCGCTCCGAAAAAAAATGTGAGAAACAAAATTACATAAAAACTACTGGACAGACTTTCACCAAATATAGCATAGACCCTGCTATATACCACTCCCTACCATTATCCCACATTTGATAGTATTCCATTCAGCCATTTGGGCTGTAGCCCTGTCTAAATATCCTGAGGTAAATTACATGACAAAAACACATATGAAAGTGTTGGAATTTACAACCAATTAAAATGTTACTTTCATTTCCTACTTTTTTTTCCCAACATTTGATTGGTTATGTACATGAATATAAATGAAAAATGAGAGGGAAACACAGCCATTTTGACTACAACTACCTGAGATACATCTTTAAAAGATTTACTCATTTATCTTCATCACCTTTCTGTAAGGAAAGTTATAAATTTGTGAAGGGGCACTTTAAGTTCATTTGTAAAAATGTTTAATGACAGTTATTTACTGTCCCTCTGTTATAATTACAGATTGAGATAGGCTTCTCTGTTATAGTTATAGATTGAATTAGGCTTCTCTGGTATAATTATGAATTATATTAGGCTTCTACACATACACTTTTCTTATATTTCTACTTCCTACCTCATACCATACACTGCCCAAAGATAACTTCACTGTTAAAAACTCACAAGTACCTGTCTGAACTTAAACCCAACAGTGCCCTATCTCTACTGATATATTTATTTGTTATGCAATTTACAGCAAGAAAATGGAAGGAGAACACAATAAAATTAATATTTCATTTGAAATTGATTTGGAAAACAATCCTAAGGAAGACATTGATGAATCAGAATTTTTGGATCAGTCTCTGGACCAAGACTCACTTAATTGTGTAGAAGAAATTGAATCATGGAATCCAAATGAGGACATACCTGACAAATTAATGTTGGAAATACTTTTAGATTTTGAAAAATCACAGCAATACATTTTTATTTAAAAATTAAAAATTGTTTGAGACATTATTCTTTTTTATATGTAAATTATGAAATAGTACCAAAATAGATATAATATAAAGTGAGACTTAAAATATACTGTGCAACTTTTTTATGCTACATAGTAATTTTGCTCATAGTTACTTCCTTTCTCCCACTATATTATCTCCAATGTGTATTTAACATCTCTTTATCATCTCCTGCCTCCAAGTTGTTTCTGCTTTCCTGACAGACTATTGTATGATTTCCATATACCACAATAGCTTCTGTAACAATATGCAAGATATCTACAAAGGAGACGGTGTATATTAAATTTTAGACTCTGCATTGGTACCTACATGTTGGTACTTAAATAAAAAAAGAACAATTAATAAACATACAATTTTTGAAAAGTCTGTCATTCTTTTTTCCCCATGGTACGCTCCCTGGTGCGCTCCCCGGTGCGCGTACCGGGCGCTCCCCCCGCAAAAATCGAAAAAAATTATTTTCTTTTTTGCCCCGCGGGGCCCTTTAATAGCCCCCACATCAAACCTAGGGGGTCAGGGGGGGGTCTACTCTGCCCCCTTATGGTCAATTCCCCCTTTGTTTTTGCCACCTCATGTGTCTCGATCCTACCAAGACACAAGATGGCGGCCGCTCCGGACTGTTTAGAATGTTTACAGACACCCGAGAGCCAATCAGCTTTCTGCGTGCAAGTCGCTTAGCGCGCCCGGTGCGCTCCCCAGTGCGCGTACCGGGACGCGGCCATAGATATATATATATTTTTTTGAACCTAAATTACTCAAAATCCACTGGAGCACATATCTTGAGACATAGCAAAGGTACATCGGGCTACCAGTCCCTACAATTTTGCCAAGTTTGGTGGAAATCCATTCAGCCGTTCGGGCTAAAAGTGAGTTCGACCGCCCTATGGAAATTAACATGGGGAAAACACGTTTTGGGACCCCCCTTTTATCTCAGACCCCGCTTGACGAATCCCCCCCAATCTTTCAAGGAAGGACCGGAGCTCCACAAAGCAAATTTGAGGAAATTTTGAGACAGATTTGTCAACCGGCGCCAAAGTTATTCCAAATAGAATTTTGAGATTTTGCATTGAAAAAAGTCCTAACTATAAATACCTACTGGCGACCGCCAGTAGGTAATATATATATATTTATATATATATTAACTGTTTGAGTGTGAATAGTAATTTTTGTTTCTCCGCTATCCAACACTTTCCCTAATGTTGTGCTCACTGGAGTGGGAAAACTAATTCTCACCTCTCCGCTATCCAGCACTTTCCCTACTGTTGCATTCACTGGAGTGGTATTATTATTTTACCCCTCCGCTATGCAACTCTTTCCCTACTGTTGCACTCACTGGAGTGGGAATAACATTTTTATCCCTCCGCTATCCAATACTTTTCCTACTGTTGCATTCGGTGGAGTGGGAATAGTAGTTTTTATCTCTTTGCTATCCAACACTATCCCTACTGTTGCACTCTTTGGAGTAGGAATAGTCATTTTGCACCTCCGCTATCCAACACTTTCCCTACTGTTGCGGTCATTGAAGTGGGGATAGTACATTTTACCCCTCCGCTATCCAACACTTTCCCTATTGCTGCACTCACTGGAGTTGGAATAGTAATGCTAACCCTCCGCTATACTGCACTTTCCCTACTATTGCACTCACTGGAGTGGGATTAGTAATTTTGAGCCCTCTGCTATCCAGAACTTTCCCTATTGTTGCACTCACTGGAGTGGGAATACAAATGTTTACCTCTCTGCTATCCATAGTAAGTTTAATTCCTCTGCTATCCAACACTTACCCTACTTTTGTACGGATTGTATTGTGAAATGTAAGTGTACATTTTTTCTCTCCAATAGTTAAACGTTTTATTATAGATTATAGTTTTTTATATTTTAAATAATTAATTTATATTTTTATTTTTTATGTTATTTTAAGCTTTTAACATAAACTAAAAATAATAGTTTAATATTTGTTTAAAGTACATATATACATATAAATTATTATGTGTGTGTGTTTCTTTTTTTATTACATTTCTTTGTTATATTTTAATAAAATGTATATTAAATGTATTTTATTTTGTTAATATTATATTTAATTGATTTCATATATACGATTTTATATTACATTTATAAAAAGTTGATATTTTATACATCTACATTTTTGACATCAACATTTTTGAGTCAATATTTTTGACATCGATTGTTGACATTGACTTCGACCTGTTTAATTATAGGAGTCGATATGTTTGTTGTATATATTTTTTAGTCGATATTTTTAACATCAATATTTTTTACATCGATGTTGTGTCAGTGAACCTGTACAGAGCTGCTAATGGTAGCTAGTTGACTGACTTTTTTTTGGTTTTCCATCTGATCCAGTCAGGGCTGCCTAAGCTTACCTACGTAATCCATGTCAAATTGTCTTTCAAGATATAATTTGTTTATTTTTTTAATGGCGTTTTAGGTATTGGATATCAGAGCGCTTTACACGAGCACCAGTTGCGTTACATGAGGACACATAAATGTTGGGTAGACACGGGGAGATTAAGTGAATTACCCAGAATCACAAGATGTTGTGCGTCCCTGCCGAGACTCGAAACTGGTTCCCCAGCTCGGAGGTCGACTGCCCTAGCCATTAGGCCAACTCCTCTCCCCAATGCACTGTTCTCTGCTTTGATGGCAGCGAAAAATGTCCTCTGACCTGACGTACATGAGAAAAAGTGTGTTATCTGTGCCTCATATTTCACTTTAAGACAGTGGAACACCAGCAGGAAACTAATAGATTTTGTGTTGAGCTCCTTGGACTCAATTAAAAATATCTGTAACAAAAGCTTACTGTATTCTTAGCATTGAAACTCTAATTTACCTTTTTATAATCATTTCTCAAACCCTGGATAACGTAACCTTATTCCAGATCATTTGATAACTTGCTTTCCAATGTCCCACACTTTGCACACTGTGCAGTTTCTACATCTGGAATTACATCATGAAGTGCTGGTAAACCGTTTTAGAAAATACTGAGGGGCCAATTACGATGTTAGTGGGACCGACACTGACAGTACCTTGGTGTCAATCCTGTTGACATCTTTAACTGTAGACAGATCGCTGCATTACGATGCAGTCAATCTGACGCATTGCCCCAGGGACTGACCAACATCTTCTGATGGTCTCAAGGAGAGCTTAAGGAGGCTGTCAGACAGTTGGACAGTCGGAAGGATTGCATTCCCCACAATGGGGGCAGTGCCTTTTTAGGCACCTCCGTGAGGATTAAGATCCACCTTTCCACCTGCCATTTCACGTCGGTTCTTTCAACATGAAAAGGCTGGAGGAAAGGTTTTTGGGGGGCCGTAGCAGGGCCCTGTCCCCTGTAGCCCTCTGCTATTGGCCCTAAGGGGCTCCTGAGGTCCACCCTGTACATCCCTGCATTGTGTGGCAGGCAGCGCATGGTGCCTGACACAGGGTGCAGGGATGTTTGTAAACATGCCTCTTTGCAGTGGAGCTTGTACTACGGCCCTTTTCCGCAGTAATGTTTCTGACCAACTCCTTGGCGGTTGGATCCTAATTTAGTGGGTGGGACCACCGATTACCTGTCGGTCAGTCCTGTTCCCAGAACTATGGCGGTCTGATGCTTGTCTGACTGCCATCGTAATCGGATCCTGTGTCTTATTGATTAATAAAAAATATTATCCAGCATTCTCTTGTATTTCACTTAAGTAAACTAGAGACAAAGTGCTATTAAATTAGCCCTAACCACCTCTCTGGACGTGGGCAAAGTGGGAAAGCAGTTAAAGTCTTGTTAATTTTTATCACCACCCACTCCATGCCTGATCACATCAGAAAAGTCAAATCGGAACTCATCTTCCGGAAGGCTTTGAAGACTTGGCTCTTCAGCCTCCCTTAGCAAACTAGGCCTCGACAACTCTAGCTTGCCCTCACCTTCCACTGTAACCGCAAGCGCCGGGACACCCCCGTTGGGGGTAGCTGAGCGCTATATAAGCTTAAATGCATACATAAACTTATCTCACAGCTGAAAATTCAGCTAGGGCTATTTCCACTTCCTATAAGGAATAAATACCAACACAATTAGGCAATAATGAGCAGCCAGTGCAAAATTATTTCTCATTTTCTCTGGCACCTCTAGCAGCCAGTGTTATCCAAGACTGGTTACATTTTTCCAGCTGAGTCTTAACGGAATATGTTTCCCCTAGACAAATAATGTCTGTATTATATCTTTGCAAAAATAGTACTATGCCTGTCCTGTTTTTATGCTTCAGTAAACTATTCACACCACATGTGAAAGTGTTAAAGGCTTCCATCTTCCATTACTAATCCAAAGAAACATCAGTCGAAACGTTACTCCTGTCACCCATTAACCCTATTGCCCACACTCTTGCTAGAAAACCCCTTTTTTGTGATCCTCTCGCTAAAATTACGATGCTCCTCCTAATCAATACCTTTTCAATTGTTGTCTCCATTCCTCAGTGTCAGATCTACACAGCCTCCCAAGCCACTCAATCCCACTTTTGGACAAACCATGTCCTTGTGATAGTCAAAGTAATCACAATGCGTGGCTTCCTCCCAAAGGAAAGAACCAGAAGAAAAGCATTTAATAATGAAATGACTGCTACTCATTAACAAATCAATTAAATTAGCGGCCCTAATATTACATCTGTCCAAGGTTCACACATTTCTCCAGTGAATCTGCAGCTTTTCCCAGATGATTAGTGCAGTATCTCCACATCATCCCTAATTATCATCACGTCTGGCATGTTCCTCCAAATAAACACCATCTACTGCCTATTTAAATGTATGAGTGAAAAATGAATGAACATATTTATAAGCATCCAGTCACTTACTAAGCAATAAAGCTCAGCTTCAGGATAAAACAATTATCAATAAAATGATAAAAAACATCTGTTCAAACCTCTCTGGAAGTAGGGATAATATTAGGAGAAGTTCTCAAATTACTCTACTGCACACCAAAAATGGTCTAGTAACACTACCCGTCAGTCTTAAATGGCACGCTTTTCTGACATTGGGTCATCCTAAATTTAATTCACTTGTTGCAAGCAGAAACAGGGTTACATTATAGGAGAAGTGGTCATTCTGCTGAGCCACTTGCAGTCCTGCATTTAAAACTGCAGAGAAATTGTTATCAAGTTTGTTTGGCATTTCATTAAATGGAAAGTTTTACATCACTGGATGTCATTCTAACTGTGATCCTCTTCTCTGTAGTCTTATTTTTAAAGATAAAAATGTATATTTTTTGCAAAAAAGACGTACTTTAAAAAAAAATGTTTTAATGTTGCATATTACACTAAATGTACCAGTATATCACATGTACATTGAACATACCTCACATACAAAAACAAGAAAGTGACTTCAGAACTGGTGTCCCAGCCCTTGTATTATTTCATCTCGATGGTGGTAATGGTAACAACACAACAAACAAAAACGTTATGTCCTAATGATATTAGATGACCCTAGGGCTGTGTTCTAGTGACCACATCTGCCCTTAATAAGACATTCCCCATATAAACTAAACATAAATAGTTGTGTACAAATAGTTATGTGCAAGTGGTTGATTTGTTATAAGAAAAACAATGAACCCCGTAAAATTCATATAAAAAATACCACAGCATAATATCAAGGCAGGCGGTAAAGAGGCTAAGATCTCCTCTGTAGTGCTAAAAACCTTCTAGTTGTTCTGTCAAAGACTGTTTTGTAAGTGTTAATTTCAGTCGGTCCTTGATTTAAGAGAGGATTCCTGGAGAGTTCCTTGATCTTTCATTACTCCCCATATCTTTCTTTATTTACACAATCCTTTCTCCAATTTCCCTGTGCCACCCATTTAAAGTTTTTTTATTTTGCAGACCAATCTACTCATTTCTTTATAAATAAGATCAAGTTTCTTCTGAGAGTATTTAAGTCTCGTTAGACTGTAGTTGTCGCTGCTGTTTTCTTTTCATTGCATAGTAATCATCTACCCTAAGCTCTCTATACGTTTCTGTTTCCAATTAATATCACACAGAACTACAAAATCTCTGTGAGGAGTTGTTTTTTTCTTTTATTGCCAGATGTTCCAAGCTGCTTCTTCAAATCAATCATATAATCTTGGTTAGAAGGCTAGTGTTGACTCATCCTTCCCATAGCCCTTCATTCCACAGAACAGTGCCTCACTCTCTATATCCACAGCGCTTCTCATACTTGAAACTGTTGGCACAGAAGAGAGGACTTCCACCATTTACAAGGCAATGGGGATCCCAACCCCATCCACCCCTTGCGGACTCATTCTTTAATGAGACTCAAGCCAGCATCATTCTACTCATCACTTCTGCCATGTTTGCATTTCCTCTCCAACTGTAAGTTGTTTACTTACTGTGTAAACCAAGTTAAATTATGTAGCCCATGCAGATTAGTGTTTATTACCATAGGGTCCAAGTCCCCTGGGTTCCATGAAGCTTACTTTGGATCGCCGCAACTTTTTATACATTTTGATAATATTAACAGTTTGAGAAAGTACAGATAAATAAAAATGCAGACAGGTATTTAGCCGGCCGCCAGATAAATAGTGAGTTTTCTTAGTTATTTACTTGGTAGCTGGCTAGATAGTGGAAATTAATTACTATTTGATAGGGAGCCTTGAAAATATCAGAGAAACTTCACCATTTACCTGGACCCTGGCTAAATAATGATAATTCAGCGCTGTTTGGCCGGCCACATAGCAAACAGCAGAAAAACGTTATTCTTTACCCAGCAGCCAGCTAAAAAGTAGACATTCAGCACTGTGTGGCATGCAGCTGTGCAAATAACAAGGAAGCTTCACTATTTATCTGGCCACTGAATGAATAGCACAAGTTATATAATATTTGGCCAGCAGTCAAACAAACAAAAAACTTCACTCATTACCCATGTGCTGGCAATACCGCAGACATTATGTCCAATTTGACCAGCCGCCATGCAAATAGGAAATAAACCCAATTTCCACATGGCTGCTGGTTAAATAACAGAAATGTAATACTATTAAACAGGTAGCCTGGAAAGTAGATAATCAATTTGATTATTTCCCTGGCTTGTATCTAAAGGCAGAAATTACGTACTAGAAAAGAAACTTCATTATACACCTGGTGGCTGGATAAATAGCAGACAGTATGCACAACTTGGCCAGTAGCTGTGAATAGCAGATGAATGTCACTATTTACCTGGCTCTTGTCTAAACAGCTGAGAGTTTGTGTCAAGATGTCTTAGGCAGATTTTAACAGGATGTATTATTAGTTCACTTGTGAATAGAATAGCATTTTGCAAACCGACCTATATACTCTGTGGTCCGTTCACAAAATGCTCAATTGCAGGGGGTTGCTGGACAATGTACCCAGTTAGTATTCATTAGGCAGGTGCCTATTTGTGACTCACTATGGCTGTAATCAAAGGGATGGTGGCCTACAAGGGACTGCACAGCATCATTCCTATTACTGAATTCCGGAAAAGATTTTTCTTTCAGAGCAGTTTCTGTTCCTTAAAAGAACCAGTGGTAAAAAAAAAACCTTCTCCCCCATGAGGATACCAACATGATTCTTAAAGGGAAAAGGTACCTAAGGGGACCCCCATTCCCTTTGTAAATTAGTGGTACCCCAAATCAGGTGTTGGTTGCTCATCAATGGTTTGCAACAACAATTGCAGTCATAAATGATCAGAAAAGTCCTTTCTGGATTTGGAAAGGGGAGGTGGAATGAATTTTCCAAGTCATAAAAGGGGTTTTGTACATAATGATAACCACTTTTGTGGTCACAAACCCTGTGATTTTGCAAAATGAGGCCCTTAGTGCTAGGCTTAGATGCAAGCATTAACTAAATATCCGACATTTTTGAACATTTCCAAGTTATTTTGAAAATGCATAGCACCGAATGCCCCCCCCCCCCCCCACCATTACACCATGGGCCAAGATTCAGCACTTGGAATGCCTTTTATTAAGCTAGCTCATGGTCTACAACTGCTTTTGTTCCTTTATGATTAACTGCAGAGTTGGCTAATGATAAGTGTGATTAGAACCTTTACAAGACTAGTTGAAGCTGTTTACTCTTCCAATGCTATTTTCAGAGGAGATTGCTAAAGTGGCAATTCCTATTTTTATTTGGAAGATTTGACCAGGTTCCTAACAACTAACTGTAAAAGGAAATTGTTTAGCAGTCTAAGGTGCAGATTTACTAAACTGTCACCCAATGCAGTGCAGCATTAAAAAATGCTGCACTGTGTTGCATGATAGGGAGGGAGCATGAGAGTGCCATTTTAACAGAGATATGGCTTTCTTCTCCCTTCTCACTAGAACCGGCGCAGAATTTTGCTGCCATGCACCACACACACACCCTTGTTCCATAGTGCAAGGGTGTGTGCAAGAGTCTAACATAGGTTTTGTTCTGTAAAGGTTTGCATCCAGTGCAAAATACTATGCCTAGACAACTTTTAAAACTTTTCCTACTTTGCATTCGTATTGTACATTGCATTCGGAAAAAAGGAGAAATTAATACATTTCTCCTTTTAATGCCTGGTTTCAAAAGGTGTTATTTTTTAATTAAAAATCCTGTCTCACATTTATGGTAGATAGGGTAAGGTTTTGAGTAAAAAAGTATGGGTGATTGATTGGGAACGCCCTTGTAACACCCCCTTGACGCTACGTAATGCAAAGCAGTGCCTTCTACTACTTTGCATTACTTTTAGTCAATTTCCAGAACAAAACAAGTTTTACACTGGAAAGCCAATAATAAAAGAAACATTGTGCTGGCTTGCGTTGCTTTTAAGACTCAAAAACAGCGCAAAATGTTACCAAATCACTCCCTAAGACTTTAAAATTCCTTTTAGTCCAAACACATATATTGAAATGTAGCTAGGCTTGCATTCTGTTGTGTTAATCATGTAACACAAATTCCTTTATTTTTTTCTGTGTTGTAGAATATGTATTTCATAGTTCTTTTCTTACCAGCTTTGGAACCAACCCTAGGGCAGATATTGGAGCCAAACTGCAATTTTCTAGTATGGACTTTAGCTCTGGTTCTGTGACTACAACCCTAATTCTAGGATATATATTAAAGTCTTTTTTGATTAGACACTGCAATTTTGTCAGTGGAGCTTTATAACAATCACATAACTAATTACATTGATTTGATTAAAAACAACTAAATGATTAAGACCCAATTCTAATCTGATGGGGCATGAGGTATTGATGAGCTTATGTCGAAGGTTTTTCAAACAATTTTAACCAAAGTGGCTATTAAAGTCTCTATAATTTGATTATTTTAAACCGATTGCTCCTTATTAAAGAACAGGGAAGATTTTCATGCTCAAAACAGTGAGTGTAAGGCCAATTACCTCCTCTTCAAATAAAGACAGCAATGTGTGCAATTGATCGAGATGTCATCAGCCTGTTTTTTGTCAGTTCTTTATATGAAGACCAATTTAATTTGAAAGCACTGTAAATCATAGGTTGGTGTATTCTGTAACTATCTCTATTACCTTGTTCAATGTGCAGAGTTATCCGGATTTTGAATTTCAAAATGACATTATTCTTTGTATATTATAGTTGATAATCAATTTCCACGATTTTTCCCAGATATATTCTCATAGGTGTTTTAATTGTCTTTGTCAGAGATCACTCTGAGTGGTAGATTTTTAAATAAGATTGTCTGCATAAATTAAGTGAGAAATCATTTGCTGTCCAAATGTGGGTTGTCACCATTGTCTTGGTTAACAATTGGGGTTAAGTCAGCAATATAGTGGTCGACAGAAGAGAGGTGACGATTTATTCCTATTTAAGGCAGCTATAGGTAAAACATTTTGATATGAGACCTTTACCCTTAGTTAATTCCCCTTGTTTACAGGTATTCATATGAAGCTCTATTAAGAGAAGTGAAAGTTCACAATCTACCACCATTGACAGAGTTTTGACCAAAGCTTGTGTCTGATAACATTGTCAAAGTTGGTGGGAAGTCCACAAAGCACATGGACAGATTATTTCTTTTTATTTCTAGTGAGTGAGTGGCCAGGACCCTAATACAAGCATACTTTACACTTTGGAGCAATTAGGTCAAAAACTGGTCTGACTAATTGGAATTATTTTAAACAGGTATGATAAGAGGTGCCTGGCAAATATCTTGCCATCAGCATCCAACAAAGTAATGATATGAATTCTACTTGGCTCTGTTTTTGGTCCTTTGTAAGGGATTGAAGGTAGGAGCTTTTTCAAGATGGTAAAATTGTGTGGTTGAATATTGAGGAAAGTATAAAGCTTACATTTTTCAATTCTGAGTTGATAACAATTACCTGAATGCCGTTCAAGTCAGAGGCATGGTAAATCAAAGTAGAAACAATTGCACACAGCTCCTTTTCAAATCACTAACACAGTACAATTTAGAAACGTCAGTCAAATCTCATGACAGTAGGCTGAAACACTATGAGCCAGATTTAGAGTTTGCGGGACAGTGTTAACTTCGTTGGTATGATGGAGGTCAATACCTTTGCAATCTTGAGGGATCTTGACCCTCCAAAATCAAAGTTGTCCACCGGCCCTGTTGACATCTCTCTGCTTTTATGAAGGGTCCTGTCAATGCGAGAAAGATTTGATGAACTGTGCCATCAGACATGATGGTTGGCCCGCAAACTGTTCAAAAGAGTTTTGTTTTTAAAAAAAAATTTCTCAAAGTCGAAGTTTTTTAGTTTTTTGAAAAGAAAAAAAACTAATGGCCACTATACACTGGAAGTTTTTTCCCAGGGTGCTAGGGTCATTATTTTTGTTCATGTCCCTTATGGGCAGGTTTTACCCAAAATAGGATGGATGGTGTAAAATCCTTCCTGTAAGGGCCCCTACTCTGTGAGTCCATCAGAGAAAGTACTCTGTTGAGTAGCCATGAGCAAAGGAATATGACAATAATTAATTGAACGGATGTCATTGGAATATGAATTCATTTTCCCAGTCAATCAGAGAAGGACATATAGGCATCAAAGGCGCACAAGAAAAGAAGCTCACAGAAATATTTTATACATTGACCTTATTAACAAATATTGTAAGAAATAAGACCTTGAATAACAGAGATTCATTGTTACCTCCATTCTTGTGACCTACAGTTCAATCTGATCACAGCTCCACTTGTATACTACTTTTCCAGACAAGGGATATGGATTCACTGTGAAGGTCTTCAGAACTATTTTGGAGTAGTTCTCTTTTAAATGTCTTTTTCTGGCTTTAGCTAAGACACAGCCTGGATGCAAGGTTATGGCTCTCACAGCAGTGGCAATAGTGCTGGCACCAAGCAAGAATATAAAAAAAAGGAAAATAAAGCATGGAACCTATCAGGCACAGACACCAGGCAATCACTGCTTAGAAACATTGTCATATTTAATAAGAGAAATCTCAGAATTACCCCCCAGTTCTACCATCAACCCTATGTCTTCACTCAGGAAGAATGAGGGCCTCAAAGAAGTTCTGTGGGCAGCCTTTGATCCATTGTCCCTCTTTTCAGTTCTGGGTCTCCACCCTCAATCCATAGTGATACAGGTAATAGACGTCCATTATCCAGCAAACCTGTATCTACTTTCCATCACATCATGCAAAAAGCATCCCACTGATGCATGTACTTAAACTTTCACCATGCAAGGAGACTTACTACTACACACTTGCTGGTAAGTAAGTAAGTACGTTTTTATTGTGCAATTAATTAAAATTATTGCAATATACACACTCTAGAATGACCGTTACGTATTGAGGGTGAAAAAATTCACTGAACACTTAAAAAACAGAAAAAATATTAATTAATGAAAAAAACGTGCAATAATGTCAACGGGAGATGAAAAAACTCAAGCTGGGTCAGAAAACGAATTAAGGGAATTAATTTCTAAAATAAACTTAACAAATCGAGCCGCCAACTGCGGAGAGTCTCCCCTCATGCAAGCGATGAGTGCTTCCTGGCAGGTCCTGATGTTAAGAAGAAGCCAAATGGGACACAACCAGAAGTTTCTTTGGGCTCGGAGTTTTTGGCAAATGCACGGTATGTGGATAAGATTTTCCTCCTCCTGCTTGCTAAAGCGGCATTGAGGCGATGCCTCTTTCCTATACCCCTGGCCAAATTTGTATGCCTTCAGCGGGATTAAACCAAAGCGGAATCACATTAATTGAAGTTTTATGTATACTTTCATAGGAGCTGCCAGATATAACAGAAGAGTTTTCTGGGTGTATAATTTAGAGGCCCAGGGGCCATGAAAGAGCTGGGCGACCCGTTGCTCATCGTGGCCGCTTGATAGAATTTTTGCTTGTTTGGTTAGAAGTTTTTTTTATTGCCGCAATGGGCAATGGGGATGACCATATGTCCTTTTCTTTGAGGGTTTCTAAACATGATGTCAGATATTTGTTCCACTGTGTTTTGTGGTTGCTGAAGACTAACCATAGACAGCTCTTTAAGGAGTGGGGGCTAGCATGCTTTGTTTTTAAACAATAGTTGATGTACCGTGCACTCATTATCCACCTCTGGGAGGACAACGAAAATTCTTTCCGAATTTGGGCGTGGGCAGTTGAGTTTGGCAGCCGAAACACCCTATGGTAACAAGACGATTGTGCTCTGTCCATCCAATTATTCATTTTGTCCTTGAATAATATTGCACCAAATGAGAGAGTGGGGAGTAATTTTGCGGCAATCAGTTTTATTAATGGTACTAGGTTTTGAGAGTGCAGAGCACTTTTCGTTCTTATAAAGGCCCCTTCCAGACTACGGGCAACTGCCTGCATTTCGGTTGTATGCACAGAGGGTCTCCCTTTGTGGTCGATCCACACCCCCAAATACTTATAGGCAGTGACAGTTTCCAATCTTTTCCCTTCGAGAACCATGTGTTTTTTTCTTGTTTTACCAGGAGATATTATCATTGCTTTGGTTTTTGTCACGTTTATCTCAAGCATGTTCGTATTGCAGTACTGGGCGAGGGAGTCGAACAGTCTCTGGAGACTAACCTGGGTTTGATCTAGCAGAATGGTGTCGTCTGCATATTGAAGAGTTTGGATCTTTCTTGACTCTATTCCTGGAGGGAAAGCACGAGTGCGTGACAACCATTCGGGAAGGTCTGCGAGGTACAGATTGAAAAGCATTGGTGCAAGGGTACACCCTTGTTTTAAACCTCTGGTGGTATAGATTTTACTGAAGGTCGACCAACTCGATGTAACTCGCACTTTGACCCAGGTGTCAGTATGTAAAGCGATTAATGCTTTAAGTAACGACTGTGGAATGCCCCATCTTGCAAGTTTTTCCCATAATTTTGGCCCACTTACACTGTCAAAGGCTTTTCGGAAATCGATAAAACCAAGGTATAAGGTTTTACCTTTTACGGCTAAGGTGGATTCCATCAGATGAGCAATGCATATCAAGTTGTCTTCAATGTGGCAGCCTCTTTGGAAACCGGTTTGAGAGAAGGTAACTAGGTTGTTGGTTTCCGCCCACGTAGTAAGTGCAGTTAGAAGAATGCTGGCATATGCCTTCCCGTCCACGTCTAATAGAGCTATCATCCGATAGTTATCGGGGTTAGAGCGCAATCCTTTCTTATGAAAGGCGACAAGAAACGATCCTTGCCAAGACGCCCGGAATGGGGCCACCCAGTATTCAGACCTCGAAGAGGGGTGTCAGTATCCGGGCCCATTTTCAAGCAGAGGCTTTAAAAACTTCGGTCGGAATTCCGTTGGGTCCAGGGACGCCACCCGAGCGCATTTTCTTTATTATTCCGGTTATGTAGTTCGTTAGTGTATTGACGAGGGTGGTGATTTCATCCTGGTTGACTGGTTGATCAAGAAAGGCCGGGCTATTAGTAATCTGGCCATGTGGAGCTGTGTAGAGCATTTTAACGTAAGTTTCCCAATCTGCGGGGGAGATGTTAGTTGCGGTAGGTGGTTTGATGGTTTTGCTGGCCTTATTGACCCAATTCCAGAATTTTCTTTGGTCTTTAGATTTTATAATCTCAAAGGCTGTTACCCAATGCTGGTCTTCCTCCAATTTCTTTAGGGTGAAGCGTTCCTTCCTATAGGCTTTCTGCGCAGCCGTGACGTCCTCCTTCAAAAGTTTATGGTCATTTTCGTTGTGGGCAGTTGTTCTTTGCAGCTTGTTTAATTTACGCTTGGCAGTTCTTGTATGTTGTTGTTGCACTGACAGAGTTATCAGAGTCGGAGTGTCCCTAGGGAGGTAGTTTGGCGGTTTTGAGGCGAAAAGGTCTCTAAAGCTGGTCAATACACACTTGCTACATATCTGCTGGACAGGCACATGCATGGAATGTTAGCGTAAAGGTCTTGGATTCACACTTACTTCTCTACCTTTCTTGACATTCACTGCTTCTTTTCTGGCCTTTCAAACATTTCTATGAAGTTATATTTGTTATCTCCGTGCACTCCTAAAGTTTATGCTGAAAATTTGAACAGTTCTTGTTGTGGCGCTGTCCTTGTAACACTGTGTCTTTCAGTGCCTTACGATATAAGTAGAGTGTGTGGTGACATGATCACAAAGGGCGTGCTCCTTTAACGTGAAACCAATGTGGTTTCTTCTTACATTATAAGATTTGGATTGATTGATTCACGTAAATTGATGATTCTAATAGATTGTTGAATCCACAATTTCTTTATTAATTGGAAACTTTATACTTTTTTGTTGTATAAATAAGTTTAGTCATTCATTGTACTCATGAATACTTCGTAATGTTACATCATGCCCAATGCATTTCGGGTTTGTTCAGAAAAACCCTTCATCAGGGGCCTGTGAAATGAAAACATCATTTGATCATGTGACCACACACTCTACTTTCAAACATTTCTGCCACATATGTATCTCCATAACTCTTCATCTAGTCCACAGAGTTTCACTGACCACTTATCGGGTGCTAAAGTTATCACTGTTGGCCTTGGTTCCAGTGCTATCACATATGGTAATCAGAGTCTGTTATTACTCAGAATCTCTCTTTGAACATTCTGAGATGATCTATCTGGAGCCTCCCTCACAATCTCTTCTGCTCATGAAGCCTTCTTATGATCCTGAGCTCCCTTTTCTGATTTCCATAGCCCTTTGACTCCCTTAGTTAGCCACTAAACATTTTTGCTGATGTCAACCATCCTTCACAGACCACACTCCTTTTCAGTAATCACCTTTCGACCCCACTGCCTAGTTCATATCCCTCTGCCCTCAGATCCACTCTCAGACCACTGTATCATCCAACGTTTGCTATCACTAAGAGGTTGGAGTGCCTCAGTTCAGGGGGCCCGATTCACAGAACTAACTTAAGACAAAATCCTAAACTTACAATAATTTACTCATTGTGGAATTCACAGAAGGCACTTACTCATTTTGGTATTCACAAAAGGCACTTACTCATTGATGAGTAAGTGCCCTCTGTGAATACTAAAATGAGTGAGTGCCTTCTGTGAATACCAAAATGGTAGTAAGTTTAGGATTTTGTCTTAAGTTAGTTCTGTGAATTGGGTCCTGGGTTTTTATTCACTTTGCCTGCTCTGTTTTGTCAGCAAACACTTATCAGTACTATATGTGTGCTAAAAAAGGTGGGGGGTTCTAAGAGTCGAAGGCATAAGAAGCATAAATAAAAACCTTTTACAAAGGAGATATCCTACTACTCATAGTCTTCATCGTTCTGTTCATTCTGGTGTTAGTCCACGTCATGCTTCTGTTCCAAGTCATCCTATGTTGGGTTGGTGTGGTCCTACTGATCCTCACCCAGGCCTGGTCCAAATAGCTGTCCTCATCTTAGTACTGGTTTCCTGAATCTGGTTATCTTGGTTCTAGTACTTCCTGACCCTAGTATTTCTGGCTCGACTCCTGGCCCATCCTTGTATGAGCCCTTCAAATGCCTCCTGAACCTGGTCCCACTGATTCTTATCCTGATGGTCTTCTGGGTATGTGTTCACCTAGCCCTATTCTCATGGTTCTCTTAGGTCTGGCACTCCTAGTCCTCCTAGTTTAGGACATCCTGTTCTCCTTCCCCTAGTTCCTGCCCTCATGGTCCACCTGGTACTGCATCAACAGGTTTTCTCTCCATATTAGGTCTTCTTGGACTGAGCCTGGTCATTTTGTCCCTCGTCTCGTTGCATTGGTCCTTATGGCTATAGTTATCATGGTCTCCCTAATCCTCACCAGCCTGGTACTCATACCCCAGTTCCTGGTCCTCTTGCTCGGCATGGTACTTCATGTCCCAGTCCCCTGGTTTCTAACACCTTTGGTCATTCTAGCCCTTTTGCTGGTCCTGCTCATTCTAATCCCTCTAGTTCACCTAATCCTCCCAATCTGGTGCCTGGTCCTAATGGCCATAGTCCACCTGAATTTGACCTTCAGAGTGCCATGATTCTTGTAGTCCGTCCCTTCTGCTCTTTCCCATACTTGTTTTGTATTAACTTGAACAATTAGTCATGATCCTCCTTAGTCAGGTTATCCTGTTCTTAGCCACCTGACTTGGTCATCGTGACCCTCCTTGTCCTGGTCTTCATTTTCCTCCTCATCCTGATTCTCCTTGTTCTGGTATGCCGGATACAGATGCTCCTGGGCCAATGTGTTTTGAAATTCCTTTTCACCTTGATTGTGGTCCCACTGATCATGCTTGACTTGGTCCTCTTGACTCTTGTCCTGCTGGCTCTGGGTCTTTGGCACTCTCCTCCTGTTTCCCCAGGTCATGTTCTCCTAGTCTTCCTCACCTTCAGTCTGGTTTGCTTAGCAATGGTCTTCCTATTTATGGTCCCCACAGTGCTCACTAGCCCTGATCCATTTGTTTCTGGTCTTCTTTTTTGGTTCTTTGTATACCTAATCCTCTTGGGTCTGGTCCTGACCATCTTGGTCCCTCCATATACCATTCTCCTTGTTCTTCCTCTTTCTTGCTGGTCCTCCAGCCCCTCATCTGCTTGATCTGGTTCTTCTGATCCAGCCCACCCTCTGTCTCTTGCTCCTAGTACATCAGTTCCTGGTGCTACTGCTTACCTCGGTCTACGTGACCTCTTGTGTTGTGGTCTTTTTAGGACTTGCACTCTTAAGCCTTCTCTTCCTGGAATGGATCATCCTGGTCCTTCTAGTCATGTGCTTTACCCTCAAAGCCATTCTGATACTACATTGAATAGTCTGGACCCTTATTCTTCCCGGCCACGGCTTGTGTTCCTCCTGCTCTCCTTCAACTTGGTCCTGCTACCCCTAGGTCATGGTCTTGCTGCTCTATGTGATACTCTGGGCCTGGTCCATTGGTCATGGTCCCCCAGCACACCCAGGCAAGGACCACTTGGTAATGATCATTTTAATCCTGTTTCCTCTGGTCCTCCTGACCGCTGTCCTTCTGATATCCTTGGTACTGACCACCCCATCTTCCTTGCTTGTTCTGATCCCCTCATCCTCTTGGCCATAATCCTCATGCTCCTAGTCTTGTAATCTTTTCCTACTTTTCCTCACCTTTGTCTTCCTGATCCTTGTCCTCATGCTTCTCCACAAATTGATCATGGTCCTCCTTTCTCTGGTCCTCCTTGACCTAGCCATCCTGTTCATCATTATCCTTACCATCCTGTCCCTAGCCTTGTAGCCTGGACCTCAAGGCTGTGATCATTCTTGTCCTCATGTGCCTATTCCTGACCTTTCTTTTTCTCCTCTCCCTGGTTCTCCTGGTTTTAGTACTCTTGGTCCTGAACTTTGGTGCCCTAATTCGCCCTGATCCCACTAGTCATTTATTTGTGGGTCCTGTTAGAACTTTTACTTTGACTCTGGTTGCCCGTGCCCCTGGTCTCAACTCCCTAGCACTCCAGGCCAAGGTTGTGCTATTCTTGTTTTTCATAGTCCTTATCCTTCTCAAGATTCTGAGTCCATTGGCCTTGGATCTCTTGATCCTGGTCTTATAGCTTGCTTTCTTCTGGGAAAAGTTCCCTTGGACTTGTCCACCAGTGATCATCGTCTTGGTCTCGAAGGTCCTGGTCATGCGGGTCCTTCTTGCCCTTTTGATTTGTGGCCATCCTGGTCCTTCTTGGTTTCCCAAGTCTAGGCCCATCTGGTCCTGTTGGTCTTTGGTCACCTTGTCCTGGTTCTCCTCACCCTGAGTCTCCTACCCCTCGTTCCTTGGTCCATCTGGCCTCTCAAGTACTGGCCCTGTTAGTTTTTGTACTCATGGATGGGTTATTCAGGACCTACTAGATTTGCTCTGTGTCCCTCTTTTTTTAAAACAAACTTTATTAGGTTTAACATAAAATTCCAGATGACATCAGTACATCTTATACTTCATTGATCAGCATCGTAATTGACCAATTCATTATACAGCTGATACAGTAGTAGGTAAAAAGGAACAACGATCACTACAATTCCCATAATTTCCCACCCCTCTCTGAGCAACCCCATGGGTGTACGTCTATTGGTGTTTGATTCTAGAGCTATTGTATGTTTCCTTGTTCTTGATTTTAAACACCCTAACCACAACTGCCCCCCACCCTCCCCTCAGGCATGTCACTTGCATACAAATCCCTGGCTTGCAATACCCTACTACTCCAGTTTAGGTTACGCATTAGAACTGAGGCAACTCTACTGGATCTTTCGAACAGTGAGGGCGTTGTTGTGCTGTTTCTATTGTTCCCCTCCCTGGGGCCATGCCTTTTTAATCGGTGTTTGTATTCAAACCTATTCATGCTGGGTGCTTCTCTAGTGGTTCCTCCTCCCTGTCAGCATCTGGGGTCTTAAGTGACACAACTAAAGCTTCCCATGCTCTTGCTGTAACTAAGGCCCTCTTGCTCCCCGTCCATTTTGCTATTTGCATCCTGATTATTCCCTCACACTCTGCCCACTTAATGAGTTATTTCTTCCATCTGGCTGTGATTGGACCCTGTTTTGCTTTCCTGTGCATGGTAATGTCCCTTTTGGGTAGGAGTAAGGCTATGTCTAAAAATGTGCTTGTGACTTTATTTATGGTTGTGTGCGAGAACCAGTGCAACAAGCAGTATTTGAAGGATGCCTCAATTTCCCTGTCAGTGATGACGGCCAACACCGTAACAACCGCCTCCCAGAAATTACACAGAAATAGTCAGTCCCAGAACATGTGTTTGAAGTCCGCATTTTCTTTATTACACCGGGGGCAAGCCGCAGAGTGGGCCGCAAAGTACTTATTAATTTTCTCTGGAGTAAGGTATGCCCTAAGTACTATGTAAAAATGTACCAGTTGGAATCTGGCTTTCTGGTGCTTTTCCAAGCCCTCTCCCCTTCTCTCTCCAGGTTTTCTCTGGAATCTCTTCTCCAAGGTCTACCACCCAATTTAGGCGGAACTCCGATAGGAAGGGTAAGGCTTCCCAAACTGTTGACCGCCTTAAAGTCCCTGTGCCCTCACCACATATTGGCACCCCAATGACGTTGACAGTTCAGTGAGTCCCCTTCCCCAGTGTTTTCGTATGGCTGCAGTGAGGGTAGAGTGCAATAAGAAGTCCCCCCTGAGTAAGTCAAAACGGCATTGCAGGTCGTTGAATGGAATCTAGGTCTCTTGGTCCTTAACATTTTTCTCCTTTTCTCAATTCTCAGCCATCAGAACGTCTAGTCCTGCTCCCCTGGCTTATCTAGTGCAATGATAAGCGTGTTCCTGGTCCCCCTAGTCCATGTAGTTCAGGTCTTAGTTCTGGTACACCTTTAGTTTTCTGATAGTGGTCTCTCTGGTATTGGTTTCCCTAGCCCTTCTGTTACCTCAGTCTTTCTCCCACTTCCTAGTCCTTCCAAGCCTCATGTTCTCCAGGTTTACCAGTTCTACCTTGTTCTTGTCCATCTCACTGAGGTAGCCTATATCATGGTTCTCTTAGTAATGGTGATCCTTGGTCTGGCCTTCCTCATCCCTGTGGCACAGGTCCTCCTAGTTACCATGTTGTGAGTCAACCTGGTCCGTGTAGTACTTGTCACTGTTATATTCCATATAGGTACCCCAATATCGGCTCAGGTACTAACTGCACCTTTCACCTACATTACGTTTCATATTGCACTACATAACAGTTCTTAGGATTGACCTTTTACCTAGTTGAGGTAATGACTAGAGGACCTTGGGTTTTCTCCGAAATGCCTAAGCCTCATTGATTATGCAGAAGCATTCTTGGAATCACAGCTGGACAGCATGAAGTATTACAAAAATATACCATAGAGCTATACTTACCAACAGCCCATATACCTTATTTACCATACATAAGTCAGTCGGCAATGGAAAAGGTTCAACCGTTTATTTTTTAAAGCACCCTATATAGGGAAGCCTCCCTCTCACCACAGCTCTCAAAGGTGTGCAGAGGAGACTGCTGGATCACATTCAAAACAGTGCATATATACTTTCGGCATACCTCATTGAAACCCCATACATGGAAAAGTACCAGCAACTGAGAAACCAACAGGAAGACCCATATAAGGCAAAATAGATTGATTCAAAATTTAGCTCAAGCTATTCTGGGGGTAGGTCAGTAAAGGTGCCTCCCTTTGGTTCTGGTGCATGGGAGTACAGTCATGGCGCCTGCAAGAATGTGCTCATCCTAGAAGAAAGACAGATGTGACCTTGAGTTTCATAAGTTAGAATCAATGCTCTGTTCATAGCCTGGGCCAACCCTTTAGACTCTCCGCTCAGCAGTATGTCACATGTTTTCCTTACTAACGAAAGAGGCCCGGGGAAATGAAATTAGTATGCTATTTGTTCGGTTCAGGCCTACGTTTTTGGTTATACATGGGTTGTGTGTATTTACAAGAAGTTTCTATCAAAGAGCAAATATATATACATTGGATACATTAGGCCAATATTATATGATATTGAGTTTATATTTCTTCAGACCACCCTTTTGGCGTGATGTAGCCAATATATAAAGGCTGGTCTCCTAATCTAAGAACACACCCTCATATATCTGCATGAGGTCAGCCACCTCCTTTTGCACTAACTTCTTCTCTATTTTAGTCTGTCTGGAAACTGTCAATGAGGGAATTAAGTTTGGTGGCCCAAAAGGCATGCCGGGCCACAATGAAATATTTACAACAAGGAGTGGTGATGGACAGAGTCTCTGAATTAAGCAGAAAGCTCTCACCCAGTCAAGAGATCCGGGCTAGATCCAACACCGTTTTTTAGCTCACTGCACCATCCCAGTTTCAGAACCTGGCTGTATGCAAATTAGTCTGTTCCTGTCCCAGTGCATGATGGGAACAGGGCAAACCAAACTACAAAAGCCAATTCTTACACTGGGAAGGAAACAAGCTCCCGGGGACCGGTTTCTGGCATTACAGCCGTCTTCGGCCCGGTTTGCTTGAATCCTGATGGTGCAATGAGCAAGGGTCTCACATCTGAGAATACCCTTCCACGCTTAGGGTGGACAAAAATATTTACAACAAGGGGTGGTGAGGGACAGAGTCTCTGAATTAAGCAGAAAGCTCTCACCCAGTCAAGAGATCAGGGCTAGATCCAACACCGTTTTTTAGCTCACTGCACCATCCCAGTTTCAGAACCTGGCTGTATGCAAATTAGTCTGTTCCTGTCCCAGTGCATGATGGGAACAGGGCAAACCAAACTACAAAAGCCAATTCTTACACTGGGAAGGAAACAAGCTCCCGGGGACCGGCCACAATGAAGGCACAGGCAACAAACAAATACCACTCCCAGTGCTCCAGCCAGAGTCATGAACATTTTCCAACCCCAGGTGGAGAGGAGATCCCAGAACCACCCGGTTAAAGACCAAGTGCCAGTATCAGCATGGACTTCCGCAGCTAAGCGATGTAATTTCTGAATAGCTAAATGTATAGTGGGAGCAGAATCTGGAATATATACACAGCAGGAGCTGCCGATCATGCAACATGCTCCTCCTTGATCAGCCAGGATGACGTCAAGCACCGTCCGATTTTGGAGCGATACAAGCCTCGTAGCCTGAAGCTCTACAGTGAGGTTAGGTAAAATCCCAGCAGTGGTTTGAACTACATTTTCCACTACTCTAGAGAGACGTCTATCATCTCTACTAGTGAAAATGGGACCCCATATTGAAAAGAGACCCTTTGCTATATCCATAAACTGCTGAGAAGCAGTATCAGTCTGATCAGTGCCTTCAGTACTAATACTCCTGCTAACTCGATACGGATCTAAACTTCGTTTAGTCATCTGGTGTGTCTTGTGATAATTAGAAGGAGCTATATATACTGTAGGATACAAGAAGGACAGATAACATTTTCCGGCCCACCCTCTAGGAAGCCAAGTAAAGGCGTTCTCGCCACAAACAAAATCCACATTTGGCAGAGTTATCAGAGGTGGGGTGCTGGTAGTATGTAAAATGTAAGTATAGTTACATCTGCTAATCCCTACATTAACATGACCTTTTCCTTGTATGCAAAAGGAAGCAGTACTATTCAGAATAGGAACTGGCATTGCCTTATCATCAGTGACATTTCAATCCTGGAAATGTTGAAAATATTGCGTGGAATTAAATTGGCCAAAATCCAACATTTCTTCCTTTAACCAAGTAGCATTTTCATAAGTGGTGTACATATTCATACAGGCATCTGGATCCAAAGATCCCTCCCCTTGGTTACCCTGGGCATCAAATCCCTGATGTTGTTCTATATACTTTAGAACAGCTTCATAGTCCTTTTCAGTATACCTTTTGGGATCAGCTACATAATGCAAATAAATGGGAGATAGTAACTGAAACCAGGCTTCACAGCTTGCTAATTGTGAAAATGGCAAAGAAATGAACAAATTATGGTAATGCATTACAAATGGCAAAAAGCCACATACCCAGCAGTTTGTCTTATTCGTAGTGCTATGAGCCTCATGCAACATTTCTATGAACGCGTTTTTAACATAGGTTTCTCGATGTCTCTCTTTGTGCAGAGGCAAGGTATAAAAGAAATGCCCAGGTGGGGCTGTGGTGGTACCCAAAACATTATGCATAAGGTATTGGAATTTCAAATACATAAACACACTCATTAATATTACCATAATTACTGCAATAATTATTACAAAGGCTATCTTCACTCTGGTAGCCAACCGGAAAACATGGGGACAAAAGGTCTGGGAGCAAGAGGTCTCTCATCTTCAAAAGCAAATCGGGCAAAGGGATACATCCTAACTAAAAGTCCAAACTAAACTTAGGGAAAAGGTGCAAGCCAACTGCCAGAGGGTTTCTTCTCCCTGTGCCCATTTAGAGCCTCACAGGCAGGCTCTTGCTATCCATCCACAAAAACAATTTTCACTGTAATTTCACAGTTGCAATTTAGAATTTAGGCCCTTTAAATTGCACAGTCTTTCTTTCTGAACAGAGCAATGTGTCAGTTCCAAGCTCTCAATGGGTTCAGTCCAGTGTCTCGCTCAATTCCCCCGAAAAGCTTATCTTCAACCCTACAATTCAAGTCTTTCCCTGTCTCCTATAACCCGAAACTGGGGTATTGTGAGTTTTTCGGGGCCGTAAATTGTAACGAAGAGGGCCAGGTTGCTCCTGGTCATGGAACAACACAGCAGCAGGGACATTTGGTGTAACATGTTTTTCAGAAGCCTCAGAGGGATCGGCCTTCTCACAAATTTCAGAAACTGGGGCCAATTCGTCTCCTTGCAGTTTCAACCCTCCTTCCTCTTGCCCGATTTCAATGACTCGATTTCTGTTGATAATTTCGCACGAGGACCCACTGTCCTGGTTCCAAGTGATGTCCAGGACCCTCCGGCAGCGGCTGCAGTACTGCTGACACCTGTTGATGAACAGAACGCAGATCTTTAGTTAAAGCGTACAGATAATCTGTCATCATAGGGTAATCAAGATCGCGGAAGGATCTGGGTCTTGGAACACCCCACACATTGGCTGGTTGGCCAAAAACAACCTCATAAGGTGACAGCCCAGCCCGAGAATGGGGGGTTACTCGTATTGACATTAATGCTAGGGCAGCGCATCAGGCCAACTCAAACCCGTACTCTCCTGTATCTTTGCCATCTTCAATTTCAATATGCCATTATAATTTTCAACCAGTCCTGCAGATTTTGGGTGTCATGCTGCATGAAATTTCTGTTTTATTTCCAATCCCTTACAAACATATTTAACGAGTGCTGCATTAAAATGTACCCCATTGTCTATCCATATAATTCGGTGCAAACCAAATCGGGGCAGAATTTTCTTAATTAGGGCTTTTGCAGTAGCTAGGGCAGTATTCTTCTTGGTGGGGTATGCTTCAACCCATTTACTAAACGGACAAACCACCACCAGCACATACTTGAGATTGTTTACTCTGTCGAATTGAATATAATCCCTCTGTAACACTTCAAATGGCAAAGATGGGGGCGCAAAATTTCCATTAAGGACCGTCTCCCTTCCTCCAGGATTATGCTGTAAACAGACCATGGAGTATTTGACCACATGGGCAGCAGTTTTGGGGATATTCGAGTTATTCCACACTGGGTCCAATAATGAACAAATACCTTTTGCTCCAATGTGGGCAGTGCCATGGGCCATCACTACTACCGTGTACACCAGGGCATTAGGCAATAGCCATCTCTGTCTCTCAGTCAAATCAATCCAGCAGTCATTCTTGTCTAACCGCCCTATTTCCTGTTCCCATTTTAATCATTCATCAGGCGTGGCTTCTTTCTGCAATTCTTTAACACTTTCAATAGTATTATCAAACACTGTAGTCTCCGCCACCCATCGGGTTGCTACACTGGGAAACATGGTGGACGTTTTAGTTTGTGCTGTTTCCTTCGCTACTTGATCATAAAGAGCATTTCCCTCTCCTGTTTTATCAATGATTTTCTTATGGGCACTACACTTAATGATAGCTACCTTCTCTGGTAAAGTTAAAGCATATAACAATCTTTCACTCAATGGGCCATGTTGTATTCTTTGACCATGGGAGTTAAAAAATCCTCGTTCCTTCCACAGCCGCCCAAAACTGGGCCACGCCAAAGGCGTATTGGCTGTCGGTAAAAATATTTACTCTTAACCCTTCACTCAGTTCACATGCTCTTAATAATGCTATTAGTTCAGCTGCTTGCGCTGATTGCTGAGAAACCCGAACGGTCCACATATTGGACGAGGACATTACCTGGAGGGAGAACCAATACTGCTTTTAGAGCCTGACTATAAATACTAAGACTTTCAGTATAGCCTTGAGGTGCACGACAAAATCTAAAACTGCGGCCAGATAAGGAGAATCCAAAAATATGACTGCTGTCTGGATGTATGGGGATACTAAAGAAAGAGTTTTTTAAATCGATCACTGAAAAATACTGTGCGGTAGGGGGAATCATAGTCAAGATGGCAGTGATGTCTGGGACCACAGGATATTGAGGAATCACTATTTTATTAACCTCTAGAAGGTCAATTGCAAAACCATGAGTATCTTTATAATCAGGGTCACCATCTAAACGGGCCTTTTTCAAAATCCATAAAATAGGACAATTACAAACATTTGCTACTGTTTCTTCTACAACTCCTTTCTTAATTAAATCACGAATGACATGCAATAAAGCCTGTTCACCTTCAGGCGAAATTCGATATTGGGGGATACGAGGTAGATGCGCCTTTGGTTTTAGGGTTATCGACACAGGGGGTATTTTCAATAATCCGACATCCGTGTCTCCTTTTGCCCAAAGAGTGGGGGTATATCTGCAAACTAAGGAGGGAGAGGTGCATTTTTGACTAAACATTGAGATATACGTTCAATGGGAGGCTGCAATGTTAGATACACACCATCAGGAGAACAATTAATACGAGCATGCAACTTTTTCAATATATCCAAGCCTAGCAAATTTCCGCCGCAACTAGAAGTAAGCAAAAATTGTGAATCCACAGTAACAGGTCCAATAGTAAAGTGAAGTGGTTTTGAAACGGGGCTGACCACGGGGATTCCTGAAAATCCCGCTGATAAGTTATTTTGCCCAGACAGAGCAGCCCCTGGGACCAACGTATGAGCAACAGAACTGTTCATAGCTCCAGTATCCACCGATAACTTCTCAGATGTCCCCATCAATTGCCCCTGGACGTAAGGCCCCTGCTGGTCAACTGGTACTGATATATGGCCCCTGCTCTGTCCGTGGCTGTCTCATGTATAATTGTTTCCACCATAGCTGTCTTCTCGATAATCCTCATTATAGTACTGCCTTCCTTGAAAATAATCAAAATAGTTTTTCTCAGACTCATCGCCGGACCTGTCACCACGTCTCATACTACTTCGATCGGTACCTCCTCTTCCTCGTCCTCTACTGAAACTACCCCGTCCGTATAGTAATGGACACTGGGCCCGCCAGTGTCCCTCCTGTCTGCAATTCGAGCACTGATCAATCCTTACAGGGGGTCCTGACCTCCTCCTCCTCCTCTCATCACTACGCCCCTTGGGAAAGAGCCCCTTCCTCTCCTTCTACCGTTTTGCCCTCTACTGACTTGCTGCAGTAGCACCCGGGTTTTCAAGTCCTTAACCTTTTTATCTGACTTATCCTTACTCTCATTTTCTCAATGCTCATAATACTGAGCCATGATAAGGATAACTGAGGGGGTTGAAGTGGTCCAAGTACTTTCGGAAACCTGTAAACGTGTTTTTATTTCTGGTAACAAATTAGTGACAAATCTATTTACAAATAGCTGTATGCCACCTTCTGTGGACAAATCCTGTCCACTGAAGTCAATGAATACTTTCTCAAACCGGGTAAAGAAGTCAGATACATTTTCATCCTTCTTTTGGTTGTAGGCTGTTAGCTTATCCCAATCCACCTTTCATGGAGGAATGAGGGTTTGCATATATGTAATAATTCGAGCAGGTATAGCAAAAATCTCATCTTTAGGTTTATTGCCAGGCTTCCGATCTTTTTGTCCCATGCCTTAATTTGGTCCCAGGTCCCTCCAAGTTCGGTGGCATGATCTGAATCATGCACTTGTCTCCATATATCTACTGGCCCCAGAAGACCGAAAAATAACTTGATATCAGCTAAAGACATAACGACCGAATTTGCAGCTTCATTTAATTCTTTATAATAAGCCGTAGGATTCTTTCGAGGGTCAGGAAGCTGAGCTTTTAAAGTAAGAACTTCACTCCGCTTCCAAGGAGTATAAACCCATTGTTCTTGTAATCAACAAGAGAGGTAGGGTAAAGAGGTACTCCTCCACCCCAATTGGTCTTGAAAATGTGCCTCTAAACGTGCTCTAATGACTTGGCCTCCTCCGTCCAATACTTCGGGATCCTCAGAGTAGAAAAGAGAATGCACTTCTCTCATAGGGTACTGTGTCCCTACATCTGGGCCTCTCCTAATCATTCGGTCCCGATAGTTTATCAAAGTTTCAACATTCTGAAACACCTCATCCAGCTGTAATTCGAATTTAAAAGCTCGATCTTTGATGTCGTACAATATCTGAGGGGCCAGCCCTTCTTGAAAACATTGTTCCCATAAAGAAATCAATCCTATTACCATGTGCTCTAATGCTAGTTGTTGTGTAACTGGTTCAAAATCTTTCATAGTACTCCAGATGTCCTCTAGAGCAGGGGTCTCCAAACCGGTCCTGGAGGGCCAGATCCATGCCAGATTTTTGGGACATCCCCATTGAGACACATGTAGTTATTTTAAAAATCTGGCATGGATCCGGCCCTCCAGGACCGGTTTGGAGACCCCTGCTCTAGACTATAAATTGGATTCCGCATCCATTGGGATGCCTGAATCACTACCGCCCGTCTTTCTTCATCCCCTAAGGATGATCGAGTAAAAACTCGTCGACCTTCCATCCCTCCCAATGGGCATCGTGGGGTGTCATCTGAAGAGGCAGTGGTCATCCCTTTGGGAGTAACCGTCATTCCTCTAGCCGGTGGTGTTAAAAATACTGGGGACACAGGGGAGGCAGCCACCGTCCCAGGTAACAAAGTAATTAAATCTGAGGTAGTGGGACGGAGGGTAGGAGGGGCAGACAACGGAGCAGGCGGGTGCATGGCTACTGGAGCGGTAGCAACGGCTGCTCCCGTCCTTCCTTTCCGGTCCACTGGGACCACTGGATACAAACCTTTGGTGGCATATGATGGCGGAGGGCGAGCCTCTAATAGTTCCTCTATTTCGTCTTCTGTTTCGGTTCGGGTCACTAACTTTTATCAGTCTGCAATCTAAACTGTCTATCTAATTGCTCGATATTCTTCTCTACTTTTTCTTTCTCATACGCCACTGCCTTTTGGGTTACAGTCTGTCCTGCTTTAATCTTTCCCAATTTCTCTTCTCGTATTTGCTGTCGCTTTGCCTCCTTTAACCATAAGGTAAAGGAGTGAAACATAGGCTGAAGGCACTTTCTCAAAAATAATTTATTCTGTAAGTAATTAATTTTCCTTTCAAAAGACCCTATTAAGGGCCAATGTAATTCTACATTATCTTTAGTATATTTGTTCCACAGTGTATTAAACAAAATGGGAGAAATACCATGTTTAACATACATATCAAAACTAGGACTGCCTTCCGGAGGAGCGTTTAACAACAAGGGGTGGTGATGGACAGAGTCTCTGAATTAAGCAGAATACTCTCACCCAGTCAAGAGATCAGGGCTAGATCCACCACCGTTTTTTAGCTCACTGCACCATCCCAGCTCAGAACCTGGCTATATGCAAATTAGTCTGTTCCTGTCCCAGTGCATGATGGGAACAGGGCAAACCAAACTACCAAGCTAATTCTTACACTGGGAAGGAAACAAGCTTCCGGGGACCGGTTTCTGGCATTTCAGCCGTCGTCGGCCCGGCTTGCTTGAATCCTGATGGTGCAATGAGCAAGGGACTCACATCTGAGTATACCCTTCGTTTTTGGCCACTATAGGTGTGGCAGGGTATACTCAGACATGAGTCCCTTTCTCACTGCACCATCAGGATTCAAGCAATCCGGGCCGAAGACGGCTGAAATGCCAGAAACTGGTCCCCGGTAGCTTGTCTCCTTTCTGGTAAAAAATTGGCTTGGTAGTTTAGTTTGCCCTGTTTCCATGATGCACTGGGCCAGGGACAGACTGATTTGCATATAGCCAGGTTCTGAGCTGGAATGGTGCAGTGAGATAAATAACGGTGATGGATCAAGCCCTGATCTTTAGACTGGGTAAGAGTGGTCTGCTTAATTCAGACACTCTGTTCATCACCACCCCCTTTCCTGAATCGTTTTTGGCCACTATAGGTGTGGCAGGGTATACTCAGACATGAGTCCCTTTCTCACTGCACCATCAGGATTCGAGCAAGCCGGGCCGACGACGGCTGAAATGCCAGAAACCGGTCCCCGGTAGCTTGTCTCCTTTCTGGTAAAGAATTGGCTTGGTAGTTTAGTCTGCCCTGTTCCCATGATGCACTGGGCCAGGGACAGACTGATTTGCATATAGCCAGGTTCTGAGCTGGGATGGTGCAGTGCGATAAATAACGGTGATGGATCAAGCCCTGATCTTTGGACTGGGTAAGAGTGGTCTGCCTAATTCAGACACTCTGTTCATCACCACCCCCTTTCCTGAATCGTTTTTGGCCACTATAGGTGTGGCAGGGTATACTCAGACATGAGTCCCTTTCTCACTGCACCATCAGGATTCAAGCAAGCCGGGCCGAAGATGGCTGAAATGCCAGAGACCGGTCCCCGGTAGCTTGTCTCCTTTCTGGTAAAGAATTGGCTTGGTAGTTTAGTCTGCCCTGTTCCCATGATGCACTGGGCCAGGGACAGACTGATTTGCATATAGCCAGGTTCTGAGCTGGGATGGTGCAGTGAGATAAATAACGGTGATGGATCAAGCCCTGATCTTTGGACTGGGTAAGAGTGGTCTGCTTAATTCAGACACTCTGTTCATCACCACCCACTTTCCTGAATCGTTTTTGGCCACTATAGGTGTGGCAGGGTATACTCAGACATGAGTCCCTTTCTCACTGCACCATCAGGATTCAAGCAAGCCGGGCCGAAGACGGCTGAAATGCCAGAAACCGGTCCCCGGTAGCTTGTCTCCTTTCTGGTAAAGAATTGGCTTGGTAGTTTAGTCTGCCCTGTTCCCATGATGCACTGGGCCAGGGACAGACTGATTTGCATATAGCCAGGTTCTGAGCTGGGATGGTGCAGTGAGATAAATAACGGTGATGGATCAAGCCCTGATCTTTGGACTGGGTAAGAGTGGTCTGCTTAATTCAGACACTCTGTTCATCACCACCCCCTTTCCTGAATCGTTCCGGAGGAGCGGGCTGTCTTTCTTCTAGCCGCCCACTTTTCCGACGGCAGCACCTAAAACATAATTTACTAAAACAAGAGATTATTATGTATTCAACAGATCATATCATTCCAACTGCAGTTACACTCATAGACGCGTCTACTCACCACATACTCTTTACTTTTTCAACCCACAACAAGTCAATATACATACTATACTTAAAGTGCATACATTTTGATTGATAAAAGTACTCCGGTCCTGACTTTAGAATTCCTTACGACATGTCGCATACGCGAACAGAGCCGTCGACTCCTGTTCGGGGAATCGATCACCCTGGATTCCAGACCACCAAAAGAATTCACAAAAGAGACCATCCAGAGACTACCCTGGGATCATCAGACATGCGCACCACGAACCCTCTTACAGACTTTCCCCCAGTCCTGTGCTGGTTTGGCCAGGCGTTAAGAGTGCCACCCCAGACCCTGCGCATACCCAGTTGCTCCTGGGGGCTTTTCCGAAGAGGATCCGGCCGAGTGAGCATCCACCGTGCAACACTAAAGCGTCCAACGCTGTCCCAACTAATCACCAAAGAAGTCTGTGGGGCATCTGCCCGTGAAGTCACACCTCTGCCACGTCAGACCCCCAGATTCCCTGTGGTTCACTAACCACTATAGTTCAAATGTAGTCAACTGTTCTTCTGAGTCACTTCTCAAAAAGTGCTCGTTCCATACAATACAATTCACTCGCCTGATGCACTCAGGTCTGATTGAGCATTCTCCACTGCCAACTTCTTTTATAGACCAACACGGACAGCTGTTCCTGGGTTAAGCCCGAAGGACTCCGGCAAAGGGTTATTTAGCAGCTGGGAAGGTCACTGGGTCAAAGAGTGGAAATTTCCTTTTCTACCACAAACTGGTTTTTCAATTAGGATCTTTTTCACTCCACCCCCTTGACCAGAACCCCTCCCTGTCCCTCTTCCCCTGTTTACAGGAGGGGACAACCCTATTGCGGAGTCCCGGCGGAGTCGCCAACTGAAGTACTACAAAAATATATCATAGACCTATACTTACCAATAGCCCATATACCTTATTTACCATACATAAATCAGTCGGCAATGGAAAAGGTTCAATCGTTTATTTTGCAAAGCGCCTATATAGGGGAGCCTCCCTCTCGCCACAGCTCTCAAAGGTGTGCAGAGGAGGCTGCTATATCACATTCAAAACAGTGCATATATACTTTTGGAATACCTCATTGAATTCCCGTTCATGGAAAAGTACCAGCAACTGAGAAACCAACAGGAAGACCCATATAAGGCACAATGGATTGATTTGAAACTTAGCTCAAGCTATTTCGGGGGTAGGTCAGTAAAGGTGCCTCCCTTTGGTTCTGGTGCATGGGAGTACAGGCATGGCGCCTGCAAGAATGTGCTCATCCTAGAAGAAAGACAGATGTGACCTTGAGTTTCCTAAGTTAGAATCAATGCTCTGTTCATAGCCCGGGCCAACCCTTTATAATCTCCGCTCTGCAGTTTGTCACGTGTTTTCCTTACTAACGAAAGAGGCCAGAGGAAATGAAATTAGTATACCATTTGTTCGGTTCAGGCCTACGTTTTTGGTTATACATGGGTCGTGTGTATTTACAAGAAGTTTCTATCAAAGAGCAAATATATTTACATTGGATACATTAGGCCAATATTATATGATATTGAGTTTATATTTCTTCAAGCAGTCTGAACATCTTCTGCATAAAAACTATGTACAAGGGTCATTCCTTCTGTCATTCTTTTTCAACATGACACAGCGAGGTATATCCCCAGGGGGTATTACTTAGGGTATATACACACCATCTCTTGCTAAGGTAGAGAGCGGAGAAAAGGACTTCCACGCCGACACACTGACATGAGACGCTGAGGCTTCTGCATGCAAATACTCCAGCTCCCAGTGGTCTGACATCCCTTGCAGGGTGTCCACCTCAAGACCAGAACGGGGTCCCATAGTCTCTCACTTCAGGTAATGGGGTTGACTTTATCCTAGAGGGATTCTTGGCTTCCACACCTACATACCTGCTAGGTACACTTAGGTACATCTAGTTAGAGTCGCAACATAGGAGTATTCTTTGATTACTGTCATGTATTCTTATACTTGCCTGTATTTATCGTTTTAGCACTATAGTAAAAATCTACCATCCTTTTACTCTGTTAGTGCTTATAATCATCTATTTCTGTTACTGTCTAATGATTGTGTCAGCACATCTATTTTACACTAGAATGACGCTGGTTCAATAAATACTTATTGGAAAATGCCCCCACCTTTTATTCTGAGTATCTCTCTCAGAGACAAAGTGCACGAATGACTGAGCAACTAGTATAACTGTTTCCACGATTCTGAGGGATCAGTGTTGTCAGGTTCGATAGTTGCCAAGAACTATTCTCTCCTTGGTAAGAGGGGTTTCTAGTGGCACTGTGAGTTAGCTCGTAGACAGGCTAACATACTCGGTGGGGATGTCCGTAATCAGTTTGGACACCAAGCCAGTGTATGTTGTCTAAGCGTGCAGATCCTATATAGGTTTTTAGGGACTACACAACATCACTCTAGTTTAGAAGCTCCCAGATTGTGACTTCATGGACTTTCTGATTCTGGTCTCACTGGCCTCAGACTTCTTGGTCATTTATATCCCTCCTGATAATTCTGATCTAGGGTCTCTTGGTCCTGCTAGCCCTGATTGTTTTCGAGTGTGGTTTTCCCAATCATGTTCTATAAGATTCTGCCTTTGAGTCCTCCTGGATCTAATGTTTGTGGACGGCCCTCCTGTCTCTGATCCTTCTTTGCATTGGTCCTCTTGGGTCTGTCTGCCTGGGGCTGCTACTCCTGGCCCTGGTTTTTCTCATTCCTCTCATCCTGGTCAGTGCACTCAGGCCCTCCTAGCCCTCCTCATTGGTAATCTTCCAAGGTCTTCTGATCCATCTGTCCCTGGTCCTTGTGTTCCTTCGTGCCCTTGTCCACTGGGTCCTGATCCCCCTGTACAGCATCCTCCTGGCCCTCCTAATCCTTCTCATCCTGGTCCCACTGTCCAGTTTTTCCTTGTGCTGTTCCTCCCTGCCTATTTGTTTCTGGTACCCCTGGTAACTGTGGTCCTCGTGGATTAGGCATCCCTGAGCCTCGTGCTTCTTGACCTTGCCATCATGGCACTGGTCATCTTAGCCCTCCTCATGTTGCATCTCCTGGCCCTTATTCTACTACTGGTCATCATTTTCCTCCTACTGGTCACACGCCTTTCATCCCCATCCCCCAGGAACAATGGTTTTGGTGAGATACAGCCTCCAAACCTGTCACTGAGATTTTTACTTTTTTGGCTTCCAAACTTCTTTTGTTAAGACGGCACTGTCAAAGATAGAAATGAGGGCTCAGTAGAGACAGCACCTTGATCAGTTACAACGCTGCTTACCATGGGGAAAAAACAAAAGTACCAGTCCCAAAATACACAATGAGGGTGCCTAAAATGTCAGTTTGGCTGTAGGGGCCACTCATTATATAAGATCAATAAGCATGCATGTATGAAATCCACTTTACTGGGTGAATAGTATGAAAAAGTGTGCTATGAACTAGGCAGTTGGGTGAAGCACTCCTCTGAATTATACAGATGCATCACTTACCTATCTTCTGCTTTCACTTCCCCATTCCATTGAAGTCCCATTACTGTTCTCATTCAATTTACTTCCAGCAAGAGTCCCAAAGCCCAGCTGCGGCCCATGCAGATAAGAGTGGTGGGGCAGTGGAGTCGTTGGGGGGGTTTCGACAGACGACGAGGAGGGAACATTAATTATTTATTCAATTTTCCCTCATGGTTGACTGTTGAATCCCCCCAACCTGGCCCCCCTACCCACCGCTCTTACCTGCATGGGCAGCTGCCGGCAAAGCCCTGTGCCCCCAAGTACCATTTGCCTACTGGATGCTTCCCTCCTTCTCTGGCCCAGATACCACCTATCTCTCACAATTTGCTTTTTGCTAATGCTTGTCCACTGCTGCTGGGTTGCCTGGTCTGAAATACTAACCACGCACAATCCTTCTTAAAAAGAAGCCTAAAGGTATAGTCCTTCTACAAGAAGCCCCCAAAAAAGCTCATTGATCTTGAGGTGGAAATAGGTTCCAAGCTTGTCGCAGAGGTCTTAGGATGGGGTGATAGAGTGATGTTTGTGGCTTCGCTGCTTGGGTTGGTGAATTCTTGAATGACACTGCAAAATTCCTTGAAGTTGGTGGAGTTGGCCAGGATTTTGTTGTGGATGAAGTTTCTCTTGGTGGCTCTGATCTGGTTGTGGTAGTCTGTCAAGGCGCCCTTGTAGGTGGTGTGGTTTTCGGTTGTCTTGGTGTTTCTCCTTTTCTTCCCCAGGTGTCTGCACGTGTGTATGGCTTCTTGGATAGCGGTGGTGAACCAGGTGGCTGTCTTGGGGCGTTATCTGTCAGGGTTGCGTAGTAGGGCGAGCTCGCCTGCGCAGTTGTAGATTCTCTGGCTGCATCGTTTGCGTCGGGTGCCCAGGTGTTGTTGTCTTGGGTGAGGGTGGAGTAAAGTTGTTCGTGGGTAACCTTGCTCCAGTTCCTTCGTGGTGGGCTTGGGGCTGTTTTGGGTGCCTTGGGTTTGTTGATGGCGAAGTGTATGCAGTGGTGGTCGGTCTATGTCGGCGGAGTTGTGTGGCTGAATTGGACACTGTTTCCTGCCGCAAAGATGGGGTTGAGGATGTGTCCTACTCTGTGGGTCGGTGTGTTGATGAGTTGTTTAAGTCCGATGCTGGCGAGGTTGTCACGAAAGATAGTGGAGTTGGGGTCGCTGGGGTTGTTGAGGTGGAAGCTCAGGTCTCCAATGAGTATGTAATTTGTTAAGGTGATGGCGTGGGATGCGATGAAGTCAGTGATGGTGATGGCAAAGGGTTTTAGGGGGCCGGGGGGTCTGCAGACAAGGGTTCCACGGCTCACTGGATCTGGAAATGCAGGTGTTCGGCAGAGGGGAAGGATTAGCTGGAGGTGGTGAGGGGGAGGGTGCTCTTGTGGGTGATGGTGAGGCCCCCTCCTGGGTGGTTGGGACGGTCTTTCCTCTGGATCTTGTATCCTCCTGGAATGGCAGTGCTGATGTCAGGGTCAGAGGATGCGTTAGTCCAGGTCTCTGTGACGAAGACGATGTCGGGCGTGAGAGATTTGAGTAGGTTCCAGATTTCCATGGCGTGTTTGTGTATGGAGCGTACATTGAAGAGGATGAATTTTAGGATGTCACCGGTGCTGGCATCAGCGGTGTTGGAGGCCGGGGTGGCAGTGAGGGTCTGGCGGCAGTGGAGGCAGGAGAACTGGCCGTGTGTCATATTTGGAGAGGCCAGTTGGCTTTCTCTAAGTTCTTCCAGGGTTGAGTGCGAGGAGGGTGGTGGTGTCGTAGTGATGGGTAGTGGGAGGTCCAGGGTTCCTGCTGCTGGCCGCAGTCGGGTCGCCTACGGGCGCAGATGGGCTTGCCTTTGGCGAGACTTTGGTATGCCTGCTACGTGACCGCGCAGTGGCCGCCGTTAAGTAGGGAAGGTGGGAGGTAAGAGAGGCTGGGAGGATGGAGCAGGGGAATTTTGGGGGGTATTCCAGGGGGAGGCGCAGCAAGGGCAGCAGTGCTGAAAGGCGAAAGGAACAGGAAGTCACAAGAAAATAAAAACAGTGGTGGAATTAGAGCAAGACACAGATGGGCACAACAACAGTGGCACAATAGGGAAAAATTGAGAAAATAAACGGATGAGAAACGTTACCGTGGTTGCAGGCAGTCTGGTCCCAGTTGGAGCAAGCAGCAGGCGCAGGAGCGGACAGCAGCCTCGAACCTCCCAAGAAGGAGGTTGGGTCTGGAGGCAAGAGGGGCTGGTTTAGGTGCCTTGGGTTTGTTGATGGCGAAGTGTATGCAGTGGTCGTCGGTCCTTGGCGGCTGCGTTGTGTGGCTGGATTGGACACTGTTTCATGCTGCAAAGATGGGATTGAGGGTGTGTCCTGCTCTGTGGGTCGGTGTGTTGATCAGTTGTCTAAGTCCGATGCACACGGGGTTGTCCTGAAGGATAGTGGTGTTGGGGTCGCTGGGGTTGTCGGGGTGGAAGTTCAGGTCTCCAATGAGTATGTAATTTGTTGAGGTGATGGCGTCGGGTGCGATGAAGTCAGTGATGGTGATGGCGAAGGGTGTTCGGGCCGGGGGTTTGTAGATGAGGGTTCCTCGGAGTGTGGCTTTGGGGGTGGTCTGGATCTGGAAGTGCAGGTATTCGACGGAGGGGAAGGTTAAGCTGGAGGTGGTGAGGCGGAGGGTGCTCTTGTGGGTGATAGTGAGACCCCCTCCTGGGTGGTTGGGGCGGTCTTTCTTCTGAATTTTGTATCCTCCTGGAATGGTGGTTCTGATGTCAGGGTTAGAGGATGCGTTGGTCCAGGTCTCTGTGAAGAAGACGATGTCGGGCAAGAGAGAGTTGAGTAGGCTCCAGATTTCCATGGTGTGTTTGTGTATGGAGCGTACATTGAGGAGGATGCATTTTAGGGTGTTATCGGTGCTGGCATCGGCGGTGATGGAGGCCGGGGTGGCGGTGAGGGTCTGGTGGCAGTGAAGGCAGGAGATCTGGCCGTGGTTCATGTTTGAGGAGGCCTGTTGGCATTCTCTAAGTCTTCCAGGGTTGGGTGTGAGGAGGCTCTGGAGGCAAGAGATGGCACAGCAGAGCTGCGGGGGGAGTGGACCTAGACAGAGGGCACAAAGAGAAATATCTTTATTTCTCCTCGTTGTTCCACTTTCTCGGTGTGTGCTGCAATCTACAGCACACAGATAAACTGAAAAAAGCCTCTTGCAATTATTTTTGTGCAGGAAAGTTCCCCTTTCTACACAAGAATATTAATCCCAGCAATGCAGGCACCTTTGCACCATGGAGCAAAGATGCCTGAGTTGGCGCACAGCAGCCCATTGTGTGCTAGCGCAGGGGAAAAGGACAGGAATGCGCCCTATCTAATAGATACACACATTCCTGCCATTTTTTTTGCCATAGAGCAGCGCAGCAGCAGGACTTGCTGCCCTGCCCTATGGCAGAAAAACATAAATTAGGCCCTTATTCGGCATCCTTATCTTGATTCATGGGTGTGATTCCATTTGCAAGTACAACAAACGGAATATAGTATTGATAATTTCATCCCTCAATGGGAGAAGCACTGGTATGTGCTGACAACCATAAAATAAGACAAATGGTTCTCAAAAACAGGCATCTTCTAGAAGAACTGGAAGTGCCTTTTCCTCGTCCTATATTTGCATATAGGAAGAATCAAAACATTGGCCAGCAGATTGTCCGAGCGGACATCATGTTACCAAAACCCAAGAACGATCTTTTGTCACAGTGGGGAATGAAACCTGTTAAGGGACATCATAGATGTGGAAATTGCGTGGCATGTAACACCACAATCGAAGGGAAAGTGTTCCAACATGCTAACGTAACCTGGAAACATGAAGGCTTTTCTAACTGTAGGACTAGAAACGTGGTGTATGCCATTGTGTGCCCCTGCCCCAAAGTCTATGTTGGTAAGACGAACCAACAAGTTAACACACGAATGACCCAACACAGATCACGTCTAAAAAATAAGGTTTTAACTGCGCCTTTGGTACAGCATTTCACAGAAAACAAACATGGAGAACATGACTTTAAGTGGACTGTACTGTTCAGTGTCAATCAATCAAAACACTCGACAGAGATAGAGCAAGTCTTGTTAAAAAAGGAGGCGTACCTAATCTTAAAATTTAACAGTACCCAGACCGGGTTGAATTTATTATCTGAAGTATCAAGACTCTAATTCATTCATAATCCCCGACTTTCAGACTGATTGCTATCAGTACAACTACAATGACCAGAATGCATCCCTATGATTGACTATATGGGAGGGACCAAACATGGCCGCCATGTAGACAGCTTGTTTGCATTTCCGCATTGGTGCAGAAACTGACAGGTGAGAGAGCGCGACTGTTAGGGAAATATCAAACGCGAGTGCAGCTTTGGGCTTAATCTAATGATGCTGCACCTATTCCAGGAAAGCCGCATGACTATGAACCGCCGGTGAATGCAGCGTGTTGAGGGGAGAAAGTGTCCAACATTAGTTGCTTGGTGCCCGATATGAAGCAATCGAGGTATGTTGCTCCTCAAGTGTTTCCGTTAGTGACATGCCGCAAATGAAATCGAGCACTAAGGGCTTTTTCTGATTATTTTTTAGACTGGGCTGAATGCTATACTTCAAGACTAGAAGTCTTCACAAACGCCTACCCAGAAAAGAGGTAGGAACTTGGGGACCTTGGGCTTTTAGACGCTGACTTACTGATTCAAGATTGAGATAGATTAGTAAATTCCTCTTATTTGCACATTAGGAGATTCCTCCTTCAAATAAACAAAGCGGATTTTGTCCCGTTATTATCAAAAAGAAGTGGACCCGCGGGACCGCCCGACCCTTCAATCAGGTATTTTTTATGCAAAGATGTGACAGCTTTAGATAAAGGGGTACTGTAGAGTTAGAGAATACTAGTAATTATACTCCCTTCTTCTATATTCCTTAAACAGACAACCCAAAACAACAGAGCCCTGATGAGAATCTGGCAATTGTTAATACCGGATTCGAAACGTGTCGGCACAAAGAAAGGAGAAAAAGGATTGCATTGATTGTTACTTTGTTTGACTATCCTAAAGTTTCATTTGACCTTTCTTTTAGCAAGACTTTGCTCACATTGTGTGGTTTTTTGTTTACTACTTGACACTTATCATGCAAAGATTAATTAATTGTGGATAAAAGGTAGTGAGCTACAGAAGAAGGTTGTAATTAATTGTGTATATATGTCTTGTAAAATTGTGTTGTATATATGTGTAAATGTATATTTAATGTACAGTGGTCTTTCTCATTCATAAAAAATGAAAGCAGTATTGTGAAAACAGAAATTCAGAGGGGTAAAAATAAATATACCCAACAAACATAAGACTTACGCTTTGGTTGTTTTCTCTAAACCTTGGAGATAAAAAGTGAAGTGTTGAGCCAGCAACTTTTGTATGTACATGAATTATTTGGTCCAGCAGCCCTCCCGTCCCAGGACCTCACTCCGTTGTGTTACAAAGACAAAAAGAAGCCATGCATTAGGAGCAAAAGAGACACAGCTATATTACAGAATTTAGTATATTGTTTCATCTTTTGAAAACAAAAATACATTACAAAAGCTCAACCTTCCCATAAAAAAGTGTATTATAGCATAGTTTAGACCTGCTCAGTAAATAAGATATTCCATAATTAGTGCATTTGATGAATCAAGACTTTTTAATGTGTTTCTGTGTATTGTTTTAAGGGGTCAGGTATAGAAATTACACAGGAAGGTGTCCCAAGCTTCTAAAAGTTATTCATTGGGGGAGCACAGAAGTCAAAAGTTTAAGATGCACTGATCTCCATGATGTACTAAATACACAAAAAGACCAATTAGGAGCAGGATTAGAGGGAGATATGCTATTGAGTTATCTAACTATTTGTTGATCATTATCACTTAGAACCCCAGGCAGTACCCGCCTAAATTAGAAGACACTGAATCTACTTCCGCGACCCTTGAACCCACCAGGTAGGTCGATCCCCCTCCGCACAGCACAGCCTATGTTCCCCTGCCCCAGCTGCCGCTGCTGAGGAAGTTTGAGGCCCTCCACCACCCACAGGCTACCACCTGCGAATCATCCCTGGTGGCCAGTGGTAGGCCGTAGGTTTGTTACAGACCCAAGACCTGCTGACCTTCAGGAGGATACTCAAGACCTGTCTGTTCGATCAGTAGCACCCCCCCCCACCAGCGCCTTGAGACCCGTGCTGGTATGTAGTGCGCTTTACAAATGATTGATTGATTGATTTACTTACAGTCACCAGTTAAGGACAATAAACATTTGTACACAACCAAGGCAAGCTACAGTTAAGCATGTACACATTGGATTAATTTCAGAAGTGGACTATGTGACCCAGAAGGCCCAACAAGACAAAGGGACTGCAGAAGACAATAAGAAAACCAAAAGGGCAATATTATCCTACGTAACTCTCCCTCATCCCCTTCATAGAAGTGCTCTAATGCCTACTACACCAAGATTTACATTTCACCACACCCCATCATCCACTCAAGAAATTTGGGGGCACATGCATCAAGCTATTTTGCCATCGCAAACATTGCGAATTGTAAAAAAAAGGCTGTTTGTGATCGCAAATTAGCTCTAAACAGTGCATCAACCACAATCGCAGAATATATAACATAATCACCATTTTTGCTATTACCTATTTTGCGAATTCCAAATTAGCGAACCAGTATTAAGCAAATCGCTATTTGGGAATCGCAAATCTATGCATGGAAAATTGTAAATTGCAAACTGCTGGGGAATCACTAATTTGCGCACGCAACATACCAAAAAAAAAAACCAGGTGGTAACAAGGTGAAAACAATCAAATCAGGTGGGAAACATTGGTAAAGTATTTAAACAGGCCCAGAGGGCCTCAGAATGTTTCACAATGGCAGCTCTCTGCGTCATGGCGAGGAGGATGAAGCTACGAGAAGCAGCACAGAGAAGAAGGAGGATACAGGAGTGCATTTTTAGAGTGCACGTTACTTTGTTGGGGCAGACAGAGGAAGAGATCTATGACAAGTATAGGTTAAGAGCAGACAAGATTTATGATCTGATTGCTGAATTAGATCCCCTACTGCAGCGTCGGACTCGCAGAACACATGCCATACCCACTCATGTGCAGGTCCTATGTTTCCTGCACCTCCTAGCATCAAGTAGCTTCCAGAGTGTAGTAGTTGCAGCTGGAGGAGTGTCACAAGTGTTGTATTGTGCTTTTTCAATACTTTCATTAATGCCATGTTGAGCAGGATACACCACCACCTTAGCTTCCCATCAACCCCACAGGAATTGCAGCTAACAAAATTAGACTACTATCAGGTAGCCCAGTTTCCCCACATAATTTGTTCCATTTATGGGACGCATACAGTCATTTGTCCCCCTGAGTGAAAGAGTACATTTGTAGGAGCAGAATATCTTACCATTTACTGAATATCGTTGTCTGCAATTCCAGAAACATCATAACTGACATAGTGGCACAATTCCCTGGCAGCACACATGATTTATACATATTCAGACACAGTGGCATACAGCTTATTCTCCTTGGGGGTAAATTTGGCCAAGTATACCTGCTTGGTAAACATATGTTACAATGTCTTGCATACTCTGGACAAATGGTGAAACACATCAGTGAGTAATCTGTTGCTTACTACCCTGTAAGTGACAGCGCATACGCCGTGTGCTCTTACATCCTGACGCCATACCTCAAGTGAGCAGCGTTACAATGCAGTGCACATCTCCACCCGCAATGTCATAGAGGGCACCTTTGGCCTGCGAAAAAGTAGGTCCCGCAGACTCCACAAGACTGACGAGGCATTGCAGTACCGACCGGATACCTGCTGCAAAATTGTGACCACTTGTACCATGTTGCATAACTTCGCAACTAGGAAAGGCATACCCCTGGAACTGTCTGACAGCGAGTCTGAGGAAGTCAACCAGCCAGGGCAACCATCACAAGCAGCAGCTGGGACAAGCTTAGCAGAGGGGCGACAGAGACATGCAAAAATAGCACAGCATTATTTTTAAGGTAGATAATGATGAGACAAGACACTGCTTGGTTTAACTGTAGCAGATGCTTATTGGCAAGAAAATGTGGTAGTGTTAATGCATACATACCAGGTGTAAACTAGCATGGTAACTGTAAAAATTAAACAACATAACATTGTCATGGAACGTGTATGTCAGCCCAGATGAACAGCATGATACTGGTTACCTCACCAGATTTGAGTTTGTCTCTCAATGCCACAATATTTTCTGCGGCCGCACACTTCCAAACATCTTTCTGTGGGCTCTGTCACATCTCTTGTATAGCCTTCTGGTGCAGTGGTACTCCTAGTATTGCACCTCCTGCATGTGGTCACTGGTGCCGAGAGACTACTGAGGTTGGAGGCCTCCTTACTCTCCCCTCCACCCAGTAAATTGCTGCCCCCAAATGAAGCAGTCTGAAATGGCTCCACAGCATTGGTGACCTGTATGAGTCCCCTGGCCACATCCCCACAGCAATGGGTAATTTCCATCTGCATGCCCACCGCACGATGGGACAGCAGAGCTGTGTTGGTGCTCAGGCAGTTGACGGCTCTAGTGTAGCCTTCTAAGCGCCCTAAGAACTGATGATTCCTTTTGTGTTGGGACACCTGGTCTTCCTGTATCACCTTACATAGCTATGAATGGCTTCATTTGTCTGGCTATATCTTTCCACCACTGCTGTAGTGAGGTCCATCATGCTGTCCTTCATGTTTGCCATCTTTGTAGCTATTGTACCAAGTTGTGCCTGCATTAAATGCATGTTCTTGCATTGCAGGCGCTACACCCTCAACATTTGGCTCTCCAGCCCACCTCATACATTGGGACTATTATCTTCTGCAGCTCTCATGTGTGCCCTTGACCTGCGCCTCTGGTTGTGGACATTGGTGAGCTGCACCTGCAATTTGGGTCTTGGTGTGGGGGTATCCTCAGCCTGGGATGTCTGTGGGTCAGGATGGCTCTCCTCCTCTACTTCAAAGGCAAGTAGTGGTTCCACTGTGGTCCTGCGTCTTGTGGGTGCAGTTATTGGGGTTGATGGGTCACTTGTGTCTCCTCTCCTGACTGTGCCTGAGTCTCCAGGATATCATGGCCTTCCCTTTCCTCTGACTCCTGTGCAGCTGCATCTGTGATGGTAAACAGTGCAAGTTTAGTTTTTTTAACATGTATGTCACACTGTCCACAGTTTTGTTTCATTGAATTTGATAACACACAGTGTCTAGATGTTTCACTTGCTTTTTGTACTTGTAAGCAAAAATGCTGTTTTGCTACCTAGTTGCCTTTCCTATTGGAGTGGCTGTCTGTTAGTCCCATAATGCATTTTTGTGTAGCAAGTAAAATGCGGATGGGAGTATGATTTGGAGCACTAAGCCTGATCTGACTTGAAGGGTTGTTTGATAGATTTAGTATTGAATGGTCATTTGCATGCATCATACCTTTTGAAGTACTGGCCAGTGCAGAGGTCGCTATCTCTGTCACTCCAAGTACAGCTTAAAGCTGAAGTGTTGACTCTACAAGGTCCTCCAGTGGTGTATTTGCTGTTTGGGTAAGAGGTCCTCCAGTGTGCTGTTTAACACTCACTGCGTTCACTCTGGATTGCATTCCAAGCTAGATTTGAGTTTCTCTGACTCAGGGGCTTGGAGTGACTGCTTACCAAAGACTTTATCTCACCTCCTCCTCAATGAGGACTTCAAGCTCCTTCTTTCTGAACTTCAGCTTCCTCTTGCGCTGTGCTGACTTTTCCTCAGTTGTTCCAGAAGTCAAGCTGATGTCCTTGCACAGGTTTAACACTCCCAAAATGGTTACTTCTGCTGTGCTCCTGCAGTCTGCCTCCTCCTCTGTCTCTCTCAGTGCACTGCTTTCAGCATGGGCCCCATCACTTCCTGGTTGTGATGTCATCATGCTGCATCATAAATACGGAATTGCTATTAGCAATTCGGTACTAGCAGATTCACAATTTTCAAAAATTGGCAATCGCAAATAGCGGTTTTAATTTTTACTGATTCACTAAAAATTTGCGATTTTCTCGATCCATTTCTCTTTGTGTTTACCAAATAGCAATTCCTTAAAAATCGCTATTTAGAAATCGCAAAGGGGAAATGTGATGCATGTGCCCATTGATATCCTGCATAGTCCTCTTCCTATTAAGCAAAGATGGGTGCAGATCTGGTTTATGTTACCAGTAGGGATCTGGCTCTTGATCCTTGTCTAGGCTGCTCTATGCTTGGCATACACTTGGGACGGAAGCTCTAGTCGTCAGGCTTTTGAGGGCTGTAAAAGGTGAGAAATGGCAGTAATATGACTTTTTGTACAGATGGATGCTGGGAAATGCCTGGGAAAGGTCATGCCCTGTTGAGATGGATGCCTGGAAGTAATGTTTGCTTGCCTGGCTTCGAGCAGGAAACCAGTGATGTCACTTATTTTCTTGCAAAGATGGACGCTGGGGCAATGCAGTGGTGTCATTTTCTCTTGGGGTGAATGCTGGGAAACCTGGAAATGTATTCATTTGAGATGGATGCTGGGATATGAAATCTACTTGCCTCGTTTCCTGTGACTCAATGCAGCTCAGAATATAGACTGCAAATTCCTTGGGAGACTGCTCTGAATCCACCACCCTTGCAAGGACATAGCTCTACCCCTGAAAGGGTGAACCTAGCTCACTCAGTTGTGCCGTTACTGTGTCGGGGTCTTAATGTAAGAGGGTGAGGGAAGGCCCACACTGGCAAAGACCCTGTTAGACTGTGATCATGAAGTACCTGCCCCCTTGAAGACTGTGGGGCATATATATATATATATATATATATATATATATATATATATATATATATATATATATATATATGAGTTGGGGGCGCAGAGAAGCACTGCAAGTCACCTTGCTACACAATCCTGCATCACAGGGAAAGGGCAAGAATGTGCTGTATTTATCCAATACAGCACATTACCTGTCCTTTTCCCAAACACTGCTGCCGTTTTGGCAACCTAGCACCAAAGCAGGCGCTCACCCTTGCACCATGGTGCAAGGGTATCTGTGTTGTAGGCAGGATTGCTTTTGTGCAGGAGCGAGCACCAACCAGCACAAAAACAATCCTGAGCGGATTTTTTTTCTTTATTGAAAGGGGAAAAAACACAGAGAAATTAAAATATTTCTCTGCACCACTCTCCTCTCCTGTGGAGGCATGTCTTTTTGGCGCATTCCCAGGTTTACAAGGTCTTATAAATATGGGAATGTATTGAAAAAAATCGGAGTTGTGCGGGAACACCCATGCCATTCTCATGGAACGCCTACCCAGGGCAGAGTATCGCAAAGCAGCAATTTGCGCTGCGTTACTCCATATATTTTGAGCCACTCAAAGCCACATAAAGTGGCTATGCAATGCTTCAAAAATATGACATAAGGTATGCGTGGTGCAAGAGGGACTCAATCAGGTTAATAAATATGGCTCTTCCCTATAGAGCATGGTGGAAAATATATACTCTGAGATATTGAATGCCAGTCACCTTATCTTCTCCCAAATGCTTTTTAGGTGCAATGTCTTCACAAAACACATTTTCCTCAAATGTCCGCATCACATCTCACCTTCTTTACCTTGAATGGAAGCCAGACAGTGTAACGGCCTGAAATTGAAGTGATATTCCATCAATATTTTTAGTACAGTCTTGAACTAATTTTTCCATTCTGCAAGTGCTGAACATGCCCCAACCGGGCAAAAGGAAACTTCAGTGCCCCATACTCACAATAATCACCAAGAAACATCAAAGAGGAACAAGCAGGGAAAGAGAAATTTCACTAAGAAAAGAATTTGATGAAACTTCAAGGTATGAGTGGCGTTCATCAATCGTCCCTTCACAACATAAGAAACACGAGGGCTATATCACTCTAGAGCTAATGTATTCTCACCCCTCACCTACCTGGCACAACAACCTTTTCAATGTGTACAAAGACTATGGGTCTAACTCAGGAAGGTATGGATGAGTGTGTGAAGGAGTAACCTGTAGTACTACTTCACAAACTCATAAATGCCTTTGTGAAATGTATTTACAGTCTTGAATATGGGCGAGAATAAAAATGGATTCCATATATGCCATACCAATGATCAATAAGAATGGAAGCCACCAAAACGGCACCACTATTTTTTGTTTAGTATAAAGATTATGTTCCCAATTCACAAAGACATTTATGAGTACGCAAATAGTACAACAGGAGTGCTACATGGCATACTCATTGACGCCTATATGTGCAAGAAGCTCAAATGTTTTCAAGACTGCATTTAAAAGAAGGCCGGCGTGATTTTTATTGTTTCATTTAAGTGACAAAAGCATGGATAAATCAGACATTTCATGAATTAGTGTTGTAATTATTTTATTATTGCTACACTGATGCTAGTGAAATTGTAATTCATTTAGACATGAACATAAATTGCTGTACAGTAAAACGAAGTAATTATTATCTTTGCAAGGGGAGTTAATTTTATTGTAGCTCTGTCATTCTATCTATCATAATAAAACAGAAAGAAACTGAGCGATGCACTAGAATTATTGTCTAAAATGTAATGATTAATAAACATATTTGAAATATTGGTACAATTGACAATGCCTGATTATGCTGTGGCATAGTTGTTTCTAACTAATATGCTAGTCACTTCCACTTCTTTAGATCCTGCCTATGACTTTTCTGACAATGTGATTAGGCTGCTCAGATCTTGATTGGACACCTAAGTCATCAGTTGCTGAGAATTCTAAATAAGGGAGGAAACACAGCAAGAATCATATGCAATCGACAGACACCTTGCCACCTATTTTCCACTCAGTCATGAATGTAGTTGTATGTGCTTTTTGAACAACGCATGCTTAAATATTTTTGGTCTTATATTGTTAATGGGAGTTTCTCAACATAATCCAATCTTTATGGGTTCTCAGTTTCCCAAAAAGAGGCAGTTGTGAAAATGGTGGTGAGTGTGTGTGAATTTGGTTATGACCTACGCTCGAATAGGACACTTTAGTCCACAGGCGTTTACAACGCGTGCCATTACCCTGCATTTTGTACTCCACAAAATCTTTTGCAACGCATGACTTTAGAACGCAATCCATTACAAAAGAACATTCCCCATTACAATGCAATTTACTATTATAACTCCACCGGGGCATTACTTTGGAGAATGCATTGTAATGGTTTGCAGTGTAAAGCTCTGCGAAGTAAAAGATTTTGCAGTATAAAAAATGTGGGGTAATGGCATGCATTGTAATGCATTTGTGGTAAAGAATGTTTACCCCTACACTCTTGCCTGTATGAGTGTGATCCCAAAGCACAGCGCCATGCTTCTATCCCTATTGCTATTTCATTTTGCTGGGTATCCGAAGTGGAAGGAATTTATGACTTAATATGGGCAGTGTTGGGTAGGATAGTAAGGCAGACAGAATTTCTGTACCTGGTTTTGCCCTCAAATTCAAACAGTGCCACAAAGACTATCAATCTGTGTCCCCTTTAGGATGTTGGGTGTTTCTACAGTGGAGTTCCATTGGGAGCCATGTAAGGTTTGTCAATGTAGTCAACAGGTTTTCTTACAGAGGTGTTCCATAAACCTGGACTCATCTTAAGATAGTTCACCTAACATTTGACGATGTGATTGATCACTGATACCTGTAGTTCTTAGTAAGCTCTAAGTCAAAGGCTTTGGTTTGCGTTTTTCATGTTTTTTGCTGCCATTGTGCTTCAGTGTCTCTCTATCTCAGTGACTTCCTGTGTCAGTACCTTCAGTTCCATGTGCCTTTCCATGCCAGTACTTGTCAGTTGGAACGACTCTCTACCCCCAACGCTATCTTTCCACTCAACCTACATTTTGACCATGTTTGAAGCTAGTAAAATCCTAGTTTTCTTCTGTTCAACTATAGTCTGATCCCTATCTTCATGTATCCCTGTTAGTACAATCCCAGTCTTAATCTACCAGACCCACATTTAGGTGTGTTTTTTGCTTGTAGCTCCCTTTCTCTGTAGGTGTTAACCTATCCCTTAGACACTACATGGCTTATTTATGAGCCCCCTGTGCCGCCAGAGTGTCACATTTTGTGACGCTCCGGCGGTGCAGATTACAAACTCATATCTATGAGTCCATGAGGCTATGCCTGGCTTTGAATGGCCTCACAGACATGGACTAAGTCAGTTCAGAGCAAATCGCTGCATTTCCTTACTCTGCGCTCGGGAGGTGTTCAATGTGCATTGTGGTGGGTTTTCTCACACAACACTTATGGATTTTGATGCTGCCCCAGGTTTACAAGAACATGTAAGCCTGAGGAAGCACCAAATTCTTACGCCTCCCAAGATGAGGCATAATGAGGATACATTTATTTATTTCTCCTCGTTATTTCCTCTTTCTAAGTGTGCTGCATTTTGCAGCACACAGAAAGAGGAAAACACCTCGCAGGAATGTGTCTGAGCAGAAAGGTGCCCCTTCCTGTACAAAAACAATTCTGCCAACAAGACAGGCACCCATGCATAATGGTGCAAGTGTGCCTGTATTAGTGCTTGGCAGTCAAAACTGCTCCAGTGCAGGGAGAAAGGGTTCTGTAACTTTGGTGCAGGGCAGTGTAGCAAGGTGACTTGCTGCACTGCCCTGCGCCAAATCCCTGTAAATAATGGCCTACATTACTTATCCGTTTGCCAGTATGTCATCTCCTTGAACAATTGTTTCCTTTCCTTGCACCTGTTTATGTGGCCCTTTCTCCTATGTTGTTCTGTTCATCTACTAGCTACTATGTGCATCACCCTTTAAACAACCATTAAAAATGATAGGGATTTAGTCAGCCATGGATGCCATTCATGTTAGTAGGGCGCATAGTTATTTATCTTTTTACAAAATATTTGGCTTGTCTCAATATTGGAATTTTATTTTACCTCTAAATGCTTTACTCAGAGCATTCAACTTCCTGTCCCTGTTCTAGTGTATTTTCTGTCCATGAGTGAAAGATTTTTTGCTCTGTTTGGTCTCTCTACGATTACTAGATGATACAGCCTCCTATTCCAGATAATACAATCTTGTGTCCCAAAGTCCGCCTTTGCCCTTGTTCAGCTTACATGACTTTCATGCCGTGGTGTTAGTATTGCTTGCTCAGTTTGTAATAATCTGTGATGCTTATTTCAACTAAATGTTTTGACTGACCCGTTCTTCTTCTGATTCTGAAGCTGTTTCAGTCGTCACTGACTTTAACATTGTTGACTCCTCTGGTTCACATGATGTCGTTGAAGGAGATCCTAGATCCTGTGTTGATCCCATTGTTGACATTAATGTGGGAAGCAAGTGTATTAAACTTTTAGTAGATTCTGGTACAAAAATTACGATAATTACGCAAAAACCTTTCAATGAAACTTGGAAAGGATTTCAGCCTCTACTTCCTCGAGATAGATCTCCTTTATCATATGAGGGTCAAAAAATGGACCTTTTGGATTTCTTTGAAGAGGCGATGTGCTTCAAATGGAGGATCATAAAAGGTCCTTGTTGTAGGTTGTCCTGATAACATTTAATTGCTTAGGAATACATTTCCCACTGTTTTTAGTTCTGATTTAGGGAAATATGTGGTTTAAGCACAGAATAATAGTTAAAGAGGGGTTTATTCCTGTGAAACATCAACTTACAGGGGTACCTTACAGTGTGAGAGACGACCTGGAAAAAGAATTGTTAAAACTGTGTGAGAAAGTTGTCATTGAGTCTGCTGAGTCATCTCTGTGGCTTTCACCCCTTATTGTTGCTAGGAAGAGGTGTGGTGAACTCAGGGTTGTGTTGACTTAAGGTCTGTCAACAAAGAGATCTGGGTTGACTCACATCCTCATCCGAAAATAAATGACCTCTTTGCTTCTACTAATGGGGCTAAGTTATTTACCAAGCTCGGCTTTTCCAGTGCTTACCACCAGGTTGAGTTACATCCGGACTCCCATCATCTTACTGCATTTGTGGCCCCTCTAGACACGTTCCAGTACCGAAGTATACCTTTTGGCCTGGAATCGGCTGCGTTGGTATTCCAGAGGATGATGAATAACATTCTCAAGGTAGTTTAGGGTGTATTAGTCTTCCAAGATGATGTTCTCAATTTTGCAAAAGATGTTCCTTTACATGATACCATTTTACACTAAGTGTTAAGTTTGATTCAGCAACATGGTGTGGTACTGCAATTAGAAAGAAAAATGTACAAAATGTTGTACCAAAGTAGAATACCTAGGACATGTGCTTTCTCATGAGGGTGTTAAACCCAGTCCTGGTCTCCTCAAGGCCATTACCAATGCTTCTTCACCCACCGACAAAACTGGAGTCAAATCTCTACTGGAACTCTGTGAATATTATTTGAGGTTTATTCTCTCATTATGCCACAATAGTTCGTCCCATAAGTAATCTCCTCAAAAAAGGGACCAAGTTTATTTGGAGTGATGAATGTGTGTCCTGCCACTGAAATTCATGATGATGATATTTCTTTTTCAGATCTTATCGAAGAGGATTGTGAAGATTGTCTGATTGTGGGTGTGGATATTCCTGAACTTAAGCTTTGCTCTGAAGATGAATGGTAATCAGCATTTTGCGATGATTGTATTCTTCAGGAAGCTTGTAACCTTGTTAGAAGTGGGTGGCGAAGAGAGGAAGTACTTTTTCCTTCACTTCAACCATTTTCTAGAATTGAGAATGAGATTTCTTTAGCAGATGGGATTTTGTTGCGGAATGACAAACTTATTCCTCCAGATGTTTTTAGGAAAGGGATTATTGAAAGGGTCCCTGATGGACATTTAGGTTCTTCTTTTACTAAACATTGTATACATGACGCATTTTGGTGGCCTGGAATGAATTCGGAATTTGACGAGTTTGTTGTGAACTGTTATGTTTGCAGCACATCAGACAGACCCTCCAGGATTTCGCGATTTCGCGATTTCGCGGTATGCCGCGAAATCGGCACTTTTGAAAAAATGCCGCGATTTTTACTAACGTGGCCGCGAAATCGGCACTTTTGTAAAAATTAAGCGATTTTTACAAAAGTGCCAAACTCCCAGGGGGCTCCGCCCCCACCGCAATTCTAGTCTTCTCGTCTCCTATTTTATTTTTTCGAACTAGAGACAGTCACTATACATTTAGAAATCTGACCTTGTTTTGTTCGAGTCAGGCACACTCAGGCTGGGCGCTTTGGAAAGGCACATGCGCAAATTAGCATGTGCCTGCCGTTGCAGGTTTTAAAGGGCTTACCTTGTATCAGCCCTGGTCCTCTGTGCCTTGCAACAATGTTAGGTCACTGGCCTCTATGACACAGAGCAGCCTCTCTGATAGAAAACGAGGCTGGGCGCTTTAAGCTTAAACCCTACGTTTTCCGAGGCAGTTGTCAATCAGCGAGGGTGAACACTGTACGGCACTGCACCCCGCCCTTTGGCTAAATCGTCACAGGGTGGGATGGCATGAACAAACCTCCATGGCCCCATCCCGTCCTGGCAGGAGTTCTGAACGATTTCAAATCTGAGAACACGAGGCTGGCAGCGTGGCAGGCTCTCCACAGTGAAATCTGTGACACGCATTCCTAGTGAAATAACAGAGGTGAGCAGAACTTAGAACTGCTGGCAGTTAGTGGCAAGTACGATTTAGGGCAGGAAACCGAAAGAGGGGATTTAGAGCCGGATTTTCATTCATGGTTCGATTTTTTTCCGGTACTGGCACCAGAAGTCACAAAAAAGAGAGAAAATGTTTTTATTTACAAATTTGAATTGCTCAAACTCCTCCTATCTGCAATGGAGTGCTTTACAGGAGCACTAGATTTCATTGCAAATTTGTTTAGCTTTATTTTTGCCACAGAAGATTGAATAGTGTGCCTCGAATCACATTGCTTGGCGCACCCACAGCGAGACTCGATCTTCCTTCTCTAGATGCAAAGTTGGCATCTATGGCCCAAATCTTCCCACCTTTCCCTTCTATGACCTTAATGGCTTGACCTTCGCTCACATGTGACTGGCGAGGTTGATTTCCTGGCTAAGCTCTGCCAATACAGTCATAAAAAAAAGCATTTAAAGACAAATTGAAAATTATAAGGGACAAGGTCTGCCTATGGTTTCAGGAGTACAAAATGCACTGCTAGCAGAAACAGGGGGCATCAACTAGTCTGTACATCCAGAGGTGACTGCCCATTGCATTCTGATCCTGGAATGATGCCATTGAAAAGAGGTACATAATGTAAAGCAAGAGTACAGCATTTTGCGTTAATTCTTTTGTTCTCTGAGATCAATTATGAGCCACAGCCGAGGCCAACCTGGAACCTTGACGAGCAGAGCTCTCATGTGACTGCGGCTTCTCTCTGTCTAGACTACCGGTAAAGGCCAGAGCTGCCGACTGTGGAGCCGGGGAGGCAGGTTCAAGTCTAGACGTTGGCTCGTCATCCTGTGATTCTGGGCAAGTCACTTAATCTCCGTATGCCTATAAACAATGCATGTGTTTGTGTTGTAATTGTGTAGTGTGACTGGTGCGCATGTGAAGCGCTTCAATTCCTTCCGGTCAAGTTGGAGCTATAATTTAAAAAACTACACAAGAATGCACTAGGAGGTTAATACTAAAAACAAAGTCCTAACGTAAGGAAAGACAAATAGATACCCACTTACTTGCTGATTTGTACAGAGTGAAACCAGAAAATCTGGATAAAATCGTGGCTTCCATTCTGAAATTGTGTGATTTTAGACAAATATTTAATTCCACTAAGGTAGGTTCTGGAATGCCATTTCCTATGGGATGCTACCAGGCCATCTTTGATGGGCGTCTCAGAACGTATACTAATGCAAATGGTGGATTGCATTTCCAAGGGATAACAGCCTTCACCTGTGGGGGCTGCTCCCTCTGTTCCATATCCCAGGTTGCCTATTTCAAAGCGGAATACTCTGCTAAAACAGTTTCCTTTGATTTAAGGCTGAAAATGAATGATTATGAGTAAAATAAAGTGCCGCAAAATGCCGCTAAATTTCCATATTTGTGCCGCTAAATTTCCATATTTGTGCCGCTAAATTTGCTAATCCATGCCGCTATATCCTGGGGGGTCTGATCAGACAAATCCCTTAAAACTTCTGTTCCTCCTCTTATGCCTGTTGAGTGTCCAGACTGTCCCTAGGTTAAGCTTGGTGTGGATGTCATGGGGCAATATAATATGCTTTCTGGGGGTACCAGATTTATTTTGGTTCGTGTCGACTATGCCTCAAAGTGGCCTGAGTACAGGCTTGTCAAGGAGGCTGATACTAAAAGTGTTATGGATTTTTTGAGTGATGTTTGGTCCAGGGAGGGGTTTCTAGAAATACTGGTTTCTCATAATGGGAAACAGTTTGTTAGTAAAAATGTTGAATCATTCTTGTCTCTTTCTGGTGTGAGACACATGAAAATGTCCCTTTGTCATCCTCAAGGGAACAGACTTGTGGAAAGGATGAATCATGTTGTTGGAGACTGTGCTAAATGGTCTAAAGCCAGCAACAACAATGTTTTGAAAGCTTTGAACAGCATGACATGGCTTTATAGAACCACTCCTCATTCGTCCACCAAGGTTTCTCGTTTTGCATTGATGAGGGGAAGGAAGGCTAAAACTTAATTTCGCCCTGGGTGGATGTCTAAATGGGTAAATACAGAGTCAGATGTCTCTAAATTGATGACTGTTGTGAAAGGGAATGTCTATTCAACCCAATCTAGGCAAGAAAATGTATTTTGACGCAAAGAAAGGTTCTAAGACTTCAATCCTTACAGTTGGCGATACTGTCAAAATTAACAAAATCTTACCATGTCAATAAAGGTGAAAGTAAATTTGGTCCACCGGTCAAAGTAATTCAGTTGGTGGGAAATGCTGTTTAGGTTGAGGAGGGGTTTTGGTGGAACTTGAGCAAGGTTACCAATGTGCAAAGTTCTGTTCCTCATCTATCCTCCATGCAAGGAAATGATTCTCCTGTTATTAGAGAATCAATCCAAGGGAATACCAGGAGGAATTCCTGTGTCATTGGCAAACCCACAAGGTATAGAGATACTTATTTTTTTTGTTTTTGTTTTTTTTTTGTCAGGAGAAGGGAAGGTAATGTAATAATCTGTGATGTTTATTTCAACTTAATGTTTTGACTATGCCTTTTGTATTACATGTATTGACTAGCTATTGTATTATCTTAGTTCCTTTTAGAATGTTTCTATTGCCTAGTAACATTAGCATCTTTATGGTGCACTCTTGAGTTGGTGTCAGTTGGAGCTGGATGCTTTCTAGCTGACTCCTCTTCCATGTATTTTTCAATGAATAAAAAGTGAGGGTTAGTGGGATTCTCCCAGTCCCCCTGGGATATCAATGTGAAACAAAGCAAAGGATTAACCCCTTAGATAAAAAATATATCAAACGAGATGAGAAGGTACCTAGGGGAAAGAAAGAAAAAAAGCTTCCTTTTTATTAGACCCCTCACTCACCAACCTAGTTGGTGGCATGCTTTATCATAGGGATCCCACCCAAGTGGCTGAACGCCATCCGGGTGTGCTTCAACACCTGATTACAGTGGAGCAGGTTTGGATTATCGGCAGTGGTGGTGCAAGTGAGTGAGATTAAAAGTTGTCTTCATTCAACTCCCTAAAAAGTTTAATATGGAGAAATAAGACAATGGTTAAAAACAAAAGTGAGACACTAAATGTAGGTTAAATTGGCCTGCGGTGTCTATGTTTTAAAGAGAGTAATAGTGGTGGTCTACATGTTTCAACCTGTGCGTGGTATTACAAGGTTTCCATCAGGACCTCATATGATGGCCCGAGCGGTATGCATGTGCTAAGGTGCACCCTACTCTGGGTCAATCACAAACCACACCGTTTACTTACAGTTTGGTAACCTCCTAGCCTTCTTTGAAAGGAATAATCTGAAAGCAAAAAGACACACACACAAACTCATTGTTAATTAGTGTGTTTTGCTCTTCCCGCACCTCTCAATCGTGGTACCATAGTAAGCTTTTTTATGTGGTACATACCATGCTCCATACATTCCATGCATTGTGTTTTAATGAGAATTTACAATTAAATTGTGACAGTGCGCTCCCATTAGAGAGGTGGAATGCCACACCCTAAAGAAACAACCTACAAAGTGCTCAATAGCGTGTGTAGGTGTTTGAATGCTCAATAAGAAATGAGCATGGATTGTAAAAATAGCTACGCAATGAAGAAACATGCATGCGATCTAATATTTGCATGCACTGTCATTGTTATCACTAATATGACTATACAGACATGAATGAGCAGAATAACAGGCTTACTGGAAACTAGATTCAGTTGTGCCCCATGGACACCGTCGGGTTCTAGTCACACTCTTGGGGTATAAGAGATATGCCCAAGAAACAGTTAGTTATCACGTACCTTCGTTATCTGATTTTGAAATAAAGCTTAGCCCACCCACATGTAATCGTTACTTACTACGTCAAAACATGCCGACCACAACCAAACCTGGACCATTCATCCTACATGGCATCCCGAGGATCACTGTGTCGGCCTTTCCCAGGTCTTTTAACCCAGAAGCTGGACGTGGTTCGTTTTGCTACGTGACACGGTCACGGAATCACGGAATAACGTCAGGGGTGGCGCTAGCCTCATGACAGCAGTGAATGGCAACACAGCGCTCCACCTGAAAGTGAGGTGATTAATATTTTATGGTCGAATTATCAGTAAGGTGGATTATATTAAACAAAGGTGCAATATTCATATATATATTTTTTTTAACCCCTTCGCTGCTAATGACGAGCTCGGCTCGCCATGCAGCACACAGGTCGTGTGCTCATGACGAGCTGAGCTCGTCATGAACAATGGGATTCTGTATTCTTCAGTACGCAGCGGGAAAGGTGCACCGCATGCATGGGGTTAAACAGCTCAGATTTTAAATATTTGAGGAATAATATGGAGGCCCTGCTCTGGTGACCCGAAGTTTTGATTATTCATTTAGCATGTCATTTGTCAGTCTAAATAGAATGGTCATAGATAAGCACCATTTGATCTAAGGGACATGAACCTTAAGAGAGCATGTTAGATTCAGTGTGAGTAGTGTAACATGATCTTAGTGGTTGCTCTTCAGGATCAAAGTATTGGGCTCATTCCAAGTGAATAAACCCAGCACTGTTCTTTTTGAAAAAGGCGCTGCTGAGTGTTTTCACGGATTTGTACTTGCTCTATTATTGTCAGTTTCATGTCATTTGGGGTGTGATTCACCTGCAGGAAGTGTTCTGTGAGTCTTGTTGTTTTTACACCTAAGGGTGCTGCGATGTTCGCATATGCGTTGCTTGATCTTTCTTCCTGTCATGCCTACGTATTGTAGGTCACGTGGACACGTTATCAGGTAGACTTCATTGGTGCTATTGCAATTAGTGTGAGCCCTTTGTATCCAGGTCTTACCAGGTTCTAAGGTCAGTGTTTTTGTTTCATCTGTCTAGTGGCAGGGTGTTAGACGAGGAATAGAACAGTCTAACTCTTCTTTTGAGCAAGATTGTTTGGTCCTGAGGAGAACCCTGCTAACCAATAGGGTTCGAAATGTGTCGACCTTACGCTTTGTGTAGCCAAATTGACCTATACACAATTAAGTTGTTGTTCAAACTTTTTTGAGTGCTGTTACAACCAATCAAAAAAAACATTTCTCAATGGACAATAGATCACTTTGTGCTGTTGGCTACATGCGTACTGCTCTAATGTGGGTCATGCCATTGTTGATCTATGACAATTGAATTAGGCGTGGCCCCTATGTGAATTTTGTGAGTGTGTTGAGCTAGTTTTGTTTCAGGAATGAATGTTGAAAGAGAAATCGGTATGTTTGGGGTGTCTTGTATGAGAAGTTGTGCTATGGATGAAGAATTCAATTGAATTTGGCTTGTTTGAGATCTGTGTTATGTATATATTTATTGAAAATTAGGCAAAAGCTTGAAAATAGTAAAATTTTTGTAATTCCTATGTAATTGATGTTTCATGGCACCGTTGACAGATTAGCAATGGCACCTACGACTGATTAACTCACAAATAAGCTTCAGTACTGGCATTTGTGTTGAATAAATACTTTACACATTGCCTTTAAGTTAAACCTGACTGCTGTGTACCAAGCTATCAGTGGGGCTGAGCACAGGTTAATTTTGAGTTTGCTTGTGCCTCAACCTGACAAAGATTCCTGTCTGAGTGGGGTTTTACCCCCCTCAGCCCAATTCCTTACATTGACAAGCGATGGTGAGAAATTGAACTTGAGTTTGTGCAGTGCCATATAGTGATTTTGTGTTACCCTGAATATTCCAGGTATAAAATCTAAGACTAGTTTGAGTTTTACATTTCTCCTTGATTGGCCTTTTTTGCTCTTTACAAACTTGACTGTTGTGCTTGAAGCCACACCTGCAAAGATGAAGTTTGAGCTGGCCAACATGGAGGCCTACACTGTGGCCCAACTGAAGGAGTTCTGCAAGGAGAAGGGACTAGGTTCAGAAAACAGAAACACCAGGAAAGTGGAGCTCCAAAAGTCACTGGTTATAGCATCAGAAGGAAATTATGATATGGAAAGGCAAGGAGAGGATCTGGACACCAGTCCTTGGATGTAGCAGTCAGTTGAGGGGGATAACTTGCTTCCAGAGTTGGAGCTTCCTGCCAGAGTAGAGAGCAGTGAGTCTTCTCAAAGCCGGTCACCAGAGGAGCTAGCAGACATGAAGGCCGAAAGGAAGTTTAGGCTGCAGGTGACCCAGTTAAAGATGGAATATGACACTAGTTATGGAGGAAAAACAAGCTGAGACGGACTTATAGAATTAAAATGTGCAATAGAGAAGAGAAAGATGTTGTTGGCTCATAAACTGAGTCTTAATGAGCTGGGCATCAAGGGCAGACAGGCAGAGTCCAGCAATTTGTGTGGCAGTGTACCTACAGTGCCCTCTGGAGGCAAGACGGCCACATTCCTAAAGGTCAGATGCCTGACTTTGTTGTAGGAGATGACATTGACAAGTGGTCTGAAGTTTATGAGACAGCTTTGCAGAATCATAGGATCCTTGAGGAAGAATGGAGTCTAGCCTCTGGAAGCATATCCCTAATGTGGGGACGAATGCCCTTCTGGCCATAAAGAAGGGGGACAGGAAGAGGTATCCCCCACTTGAAGGAAACCCTTGTCAGGAAATATGGCATCATCCCTGAAAAGTATAGGCAAAAGTTTAGGGACAGCCAGAAGCTATCCCATCAGTTCCGGGTGGAGTGTATAGATTTCTTTTGCAAGGCACCAAATGGTTGGGTGAAAGGCAGTGATGTGAAGGATTACCAGAGGATGTATAATTTGATTGTAAAAGATCACTTCTTTAGTCTTTGTTTTGCAGATCCACACCAACACCTTATTGATAGCAAGCTCGCTGAACCCGGGGAGCTGGTTAAGCAGTTGGACTGCTGAACCAGCACCAGGCATTAAAGATAATAGGGTAACCCAGTAACCCTCAGCACCAGGGTAAAAAATAACATATCTGGGGGATCACCACAAGGGTCAGCTGGGTCCCCACCAGAAGAAGGAGAGGGGAGACAAATATTAAAACAAGGAGTCCCCAAAATACTTCCATGGGTCAGGCATCCCAATCCACACCTGAGCAGAAGAAAAAATGGTTCCCTGATAACAAGTTCTCAGGGAAGGTGCCACACAAGTATTTATGCTGGCAACAGGTTGGGTATTTTACAGGGGATGCCAAATGTTCCAAGTGGACTCAGCTCTTCACTGTTGGGCAGATGCTGGGGCTGGCAAGTGTAGCACTTGGGGGGAGATTGCTTCAGATATTGTTGTGGGTAGTGTAGAGGTTCGCCTAGTGTCCCTCAGTGATGGAGAGATGGTTACAAGGTCTTACATGCCTAGAAAAACTAAGACATAAATCAGCAGTGGGTCACCATCAATGGGCAGAGGGTGGAGGCTCCTAGAGACACTTGAGCTAGAATGACAACTGCCAGATGTCAACTAGTGAATTCATAGCAGGTAGTTCCTAATGAACTCCACCATGTTATTAGAGCAGACAACCATGAGCGACACTATCCATTAGCTCTGGTTCCCTTTGAGTGGGGAGGAGGGGCTACTCAGGTTTCCTAAGGGTAGCTGTGTGTTTATCCATGCCCCTAGATTTTCTGCTTGGCAATGATCTAGAGCATACCATCTGGAAAGAGGTGGAACTCAGGTCCCATATGAACATATTAGGGTTGCCTGAGTGGGTGTGCCTGACCACAGAGCCCATAGCTACCCGAGAGTGTAGTCAGGTGGATGTGGAACCTGCAAGAATGGCCGGGGTCCCTGCTAAAAAGAGGAGGGGCAAGGGGCACAGGAAACCCACTCCTGAAACTCCCACGGTTTTGGAGGAGGCTGAGCCTGAGGGCGATGCCAGATAATCTCCAGGGGAGGACATTGCTGCCCTGGGGAACCTACCTGAACTGACCAACTAGTGGAAGGAAGGTGGTCTGTCCAGAGAGGAGTTCTGTAAGGCACAGATGAAGTGCCCTACTCTGGAGGGCCTACAGCGGCAGGTAGAGGCCCAGGCAGCTGGTGACACTTCTGGTGATCACCTGATCAATTGGAAGCATATTTTCCTGTATAGCGAGCATAATGTTCCTGAGGCGGCTTTGGGAGGCCCCCAGTGTTACAGGACCTTCCTATTGGAGCTGGCTCATGATGGTCCCCTGGCAGGTCAAATAGGGCAAGACAAGAAAATACCTTTGAAAGGCTTGTCACCCATTTCTTTTGGCCCCGGATTAGTATGCTTCAGATACATTCTGCAGGTCATGCCCTAGCAGCCAGGCCAGTGGTTAGTCAGGAAGGAAATTCAAAGCTCCCATGCCACCCTTTGAAAGGGTGGGCATCATCATTGTTGTGTCTCAGGACCCCAAGACTGCCTTGGGCAACAGGTTCATCTTGGTCTAGGTGTACCATGCCACCCTTTAACGAGACGCTGTCCCTCAGAGGACAGTGACTGAACCCACTGTGGCTAGGGCACTGATGGGACATTTACCAGAGTGGGATTCTGCAAAGAAGTTGGTTTCTAACCAATGTACCAGCTTTATGTCTGCATACATAAAATCTATGTAGAAAGGAGTTTGGTATAACTTAAAAGTTTTCCACACCCTACCATACCCAAACTTCCAGGCTTGTTGAGAGGTTCAAAGCAAACACAAGGAGATGATGGGCGGAGCACTCAGCCCAATCACAGATCTGGGTTGACTCCATCATCATTCTTTAGCTCACTTCGCCACCTCAGTTCAGAACCAGTTATATGCAAACCAGTCTTGATCCTGGGCCTCTTTGGAACAGTCCAGCCAGAACTGCCAAGCCAGGTCTTCCCTGAACGAGAAACAAGCATCCTGGTACCGGTTTCATCAGCCAGGCTAGCAAAGGAAGCAAGGCATGGCTTGGCAGTTCAGGCTGGACTGTTCCCATGAGACACAGGATCAAGATTGATTTGCATATAGCTGTGTCTGAACTGGGGTGGTGAAGTGAGCTAAAAAACGATGATGGATTCAACCCAGATCTGTGACTGGGGATGAGTGTCTGAAAAGTTTCAGCGCTCCATCCATCATTTCCTTGTGTTTGCTTTGTTCACCCTAAGTTGGCAGGGTATGCCCAGACCTGGGTCCCTTTCTCACGTTGCTACTGGATTCAAGCTAGCCTGGCTGATGAGGGCTTTTAGCCCAAAACTGGTCCCAGGAGGCTTTTGTTCCAGTCCAGGGAAAACATGGCTTGGCAGTTTGGAATGAACTGTTCCCTTGAGGCACAGGGTCAAGACTGATTTGCATATAGATGTGTCTGAACTGGGGTGATGAAGTGAATGCATGCCCGTTTCAGAACACCCACAGAAGATAAATCAATGCCCTTATATGAAAATATTCACATTTCAGTATCAGCCTTGTGCATATCTACTTACATTTATTTATTTTTAACACCCTTACCTATCATTCCACACAGGTATTGGCCTGGCAGTCATATTTGAACACCAAAGGGCACACGCACTGCCTAACTATGCATTCGAGTCACTGCATCAGAAAGATTGGGGAAAATACCTACAACATTAAACAGTTCCTATGAAAATCAGGGAAAATGGCTATTGGAGCACTGGTAGAGTATGTCGGGCATTCCAGGTGTTTGCAATAAATCAACCTTGAGCGGTATCAAAACATCTGATACTTTGCAAAACATTTTTGTTGCAGTTAGAGTCCTCAAGAGGTTTACAACTGCACGTCCAGTAAACAGTTCCTACACCTTAAGCCCTAGACCTGCCTTTTCCGCTCATCTCCATTTACCCTCAAAATGTCTCTTAAACAGCTGCAAAATCGTAGGAGAACCATGCAAATAAACACAAATAGGCACACAGATTTCTCTAAAGAGTATTCACCCTACTTATTTCCAACCTAGGCATTCAGGGTGTTTAGGAGTTCCCTGTTATTTTACCCCTGACCCTCGCCCCCAGATCCCCCTAAAATTACTGATACCGGTATTCTATGCTTTTCTGGACACAGGGAAATACCAGAGATTACAAGTTTGGGTGAATATCATGGGAGAATCGGTGGCTCTACTCGATTAGCAAATCATTTTAACCAGCGTTTCACCCAGAGACTTTGGACGCTTTTAGCAACTGAAATCTCTTTGTGAAACAGCACAACTTGTCATCATAATGGGGCTGTTAACTCTTGTTACTGGCCAGGGGCGTAACACAGGCCCCCGCAGCCCCTGCAGTGCGGGGGGCCCGCGCTCCAGGAGCCCCCCAGTCTGCACTGACCCCACAGCCCCTCCCGGTCGCTGCAGGCAAAAGAACACCTAGCGAGTCACAAGTGGCGTGTGCCCAGGAGCAGAGAGCTCAGGCGGGCTGCACTAGTCTCTTGACCGAATGAGGGTAAACGGTAACACACCCACCACACATGGCACCAGCCTGGGGCCCTTTCCTGTGAGCAAACGGGGTTCAAATGGTAGCCAGCCCCACGCCAGGGGATTAAGGGGTCCCAGAAGGCGCTTGTGCAGCCAATGCGGATGTGCATGCTGGATGTGTAGCTGATGCTGCAGGACAAGCAGGTGGGTGCCTCCCTCATGCAAGGGTGTCCCCTCTGCCGCTCCTGATGCAGCAATAGGTCCCTGGAGCTGTGGCGCCTGGCTCGGTAAATAAATGTGATTTTTATCCCCCTTTGAATTTTGGCGCGCGCTGTGAGTAAACCGTGTACAGGAACCCGATTAGGGATGCGGGGACACTGTGGTATTTGGTTGAAGTTTTGGCGGTAGGGGTGAACAGTCTGGTGACGGATCTGTGTATTTATTAACTAACCGTGCAACGGATTTGTTGCGCCCAGTTCACAGACTAAGTGGTCTTTAGGCGCACAGCGCAGAAGAGAGGCGGGGGCTTAATGCCCCTCTCTTTCTGCCTTTCCTAGTCTATGTTGCTTAAGGAGTTTTTGCTAAAGGGTGGAAGTGGGGAGCGAGGAGGGGGGAACTAGCAATGTATTTTTCAATTTCTACCTTATTGTGGGAGGGAAGAGGTTATGTTATGTTATGTTATGTTAGTGCAGCTCTTTTATAGCGCATGGCTACTCCAAGGAGTGTCCCGGCGCTTTAGAAAAGACCCGAGAGAGAAATCCAGGGCAGATGCAGGGCAGCAGAAAATTACTGAGTAAAAAGCCAAGTCTTCAGCACCTTCCTGAAAACCAGTAGATTGCTGATTTTCCTAAGGGAGACGGGCAGGGAGTTCCAACATCGAGGTGCCAAGTATCAAAAAGAGCGGCCTCCAATTCTAGCCCGCCTGATGGAAAGAACTGAAGCCATGGCCAGGGACAACGATCTCAGAGATCTTGAGGGCTGATAAAAGGATAGGCGCCTCCTGATGTATCTGGCCCCTGCGAGATGAAGCGCCTTAAAGGCAAGAGTCAGAGCTTTAAAAGTAATGCGTCTTGCGACAGGGAGCCAGTGAAGCATTTTAAGCAACTCCGCTGCACTCACTCTTCGATGAAGGCCATAGATGGCCCTTGCAGCGGAGTTCTGCACCAGCTGAAGGTGCGCGAGAAGGAATTTTGGCAATCCCAAGCAGAGCACATTCGCATAATCTAGGCGTGAGCCTATCAAGGCCTGTACAGTAGTCTTTCTATGCTCCAGGGACAGGATCGGGAGGAATTTCCTTAGCATTTTCAAAATGCCAAAGCATTTCCCTGTGAGCTCGCGAATCTGAGGCCCAAAGGAAAGGGCATCATCAATCTGGAAACCGAGATTCTTCGCCTTGGAAGAGGCGTCTGCCGGAGGGTACATGTCGGGCGGCCACCAGGCCTTCCACCTCGGATCAGGAGAGCAACCAAAGAAAAGCAGTTCCGATTTATCGGAGTTGCATTTCAGACTGTGCTGTTTAAACCAGTCAAAGACCGCTCCCAAACAGTCTCTGATCAGCATACCGTCAAAGACAGAGCCCTTAGTGCAGGTAAAAAGGAGCTGGGTGTCATCAGCGTAGGATACGATCTGGGCACCAAACGACTCCGCCACTGCCGCCAGAGGGGCCATATAGATGTTAAAAAGGGTGGGGCTCAGGATGGAACCCTGAAGCACCCCCACTGGCGGCATGTCGGCGGAGAAAGGTGGCGCCCAGACCGTTTGTCGGCGGCCGGCCAAGAATGACTCAAACCACTTCAACACCGCTCCATGCAATCCGATCTCCCAGAGTCTTAAAAGGAGACCGTCATGAGGGACGGTGTCGAAGGCCGCCGACAAATCCAGCATAACTAATATGGCCTTTCCTCCAGCATGGCATCGGTAACTTCAAGAAGAGCGGTCTCCATACTCATGTTGGTGCAAAAACCCGACTGAGTGTCATGAAGAATATCATTACTCTCAATGAAATTAGAGAGGGAGATGTGAACATGCTTCTCCACCACCTTTGCCAAAGCCGGGAGAAGGGAGATTGGCCTATAGTTAGCATGGATTAAAGGGTCCAAATTGGGCTTCTTGACAAGCGGCAGGATCAAGGCATGCTTCCATGCCTAGGGAACCACTCCCGTGCTTAAGGACATGTTAAGCACCGGGTTGAGCAAGGAATTTAAGGCAGGTGCTACTCTTCCAAGGCATTTTGCGGGACAAGGATCCTGCGGGGAGCCAGACTTGAGCTGGGTGAGAAGGTCCAAAGAGGCAGGGAGGCACAGAGATGGAAACTCAGAAAGAGAGGGGCCATCCACTACCAGGGATGGGGACCGAGAAAGCCTGAACTCAGGTGCAGATACTAAACTCGAAGGGGAAAAAGTATCTTGAACTGCTTTGATTTTTGAGGTGAAAAAGATTGCAAGTTGACGGACCCATGCTTCCATATGGGAGTGGGATGGCGAGATTGAGGTGGGGGAAATTAAATCTTTTACGATGCAGAATATTTCTTTGCTCTTATTCGCCGCTTTCCTCTATTCTTTTATCAAAGTAGGCTTTTTTCCCAGCCATATTATGGCGGTGATAGAGCTTAGTAAGTTCCCTATATTTATTTTTATCACTGGGTTCATACATGCGGCGCCAGGCCCTTTCGGCTTTTTTACACTCTCGGCGCAGCTCACCGAGAAAAGGAGTGAACCACGGGGCAGAGGCGCGACTGCAGGATTTTCTAGAGATAGCCATAGGAGCTAACTCCTCAAATCTGTCAACTAGCCACCTGTGTAGCATGTCCAGATCCTCATCTAGACTACCATACAGTTGACAAGGGTATGTGGAAAGTGCAGATACCAGCATCTCAGAGGACACCCAGTGGAAGGCCCTTGCAGTACCTCTAGAGCCTTCCAACGGTCTAGAAGAGGTATTGATGACTGGAGAGATAGTAAAGTTTAATAAAAAATGGTCTGACCATAGGACAGGGATCGGGGGGACGTGCCGATCGGAGCTGTGGAAAAAATTTGATCTAGAGTGTGGCCTTTGTTGTGTGTGGGAACAGAAACATACGGTAACAGCCCTAGAGGAGCTGTAATGTCCCACAACTTAACAACATCCAAATCACTGCCTACATCCATGTGGAAATTAAAATCACCCAACAATATGCAATGTTCAGTTTTTAAACAAAGTACAGAAAGAACAGCCTGCAGCTCCTCGAAAAAAAAGGCCTATAGGACCCGGTGGTCTATAAATTAAAAGCCCAACACAAGCTTGGCGAGGGGACAGAGAGAGGGTAAAGCCAAATTATTGTCAGTTGGGAGGGTGACGCACGAGAAGCGCTTGTCGACTACCAAAGCGATCCCGCCACCTCTGCCTATGGCCCTGTCCTTTCTGATGATGACATAATCAGTAGGGATGGCATTCGCTAGGTCAGGGCCAGAACTTTCTCCCAACCAGAGGTGTCTTTCCGATGGGGCTTGCGGAGGGTTAAACTGCTTCAGTGGTGTTGGGATACGACCATCCTCTGCGGCCGAGGGGGACTCCTGCCAAGTGCCACGCATCACTGTGTTAAAATAATTATCATGCATTCCGGAGCTTCCCTCAGTGTCAAACTGGAGCACTGAGGTACAGTAATTTGCAGTAGTGTCTGAGGAAAAGCAGGAGGCGGACTCAGCTGAGCTCCATCCACTCTAGATACATTTACCTGGTCCGTCCCAGTAGCATTCGGATTCACGTGGTGACATGACGTAAGGTCAACAGAGTGACTATAAGGATTTGCCCAAAGAGGCCACATGCTGCACGAGGTGGCCTAGTGACACACTGGCTGAAGTTCGAGGTGCTTACTTTTATGTGCGCAGCCCTCTTTACACCAGGACGGAATACTGATGCGACTGAGAGCAGTGACGCAATGGCAGCCGAGCCCACACAACATCTAACAGTGCAGTGAAGACTGTAGGGCAGTGCAGCCAGGCCTTTGAGGTAATCAATGTCGGAACAGTTCTGTTTAACTTTCATGTATAACTTAAAATTGCATTCATACGCTGGCAGCAGCTTTTACCGTTCCACACGTATCCTGGGCTCCTGTCTGGCTGCTCTTGCACTAAAATCCAAAATACCTTTACATAAAAGGAGTCTTCCCAGCCATTTCCCACAGCTGTAATAAATGACACTAAATTATATAAAAAGAGTTATATAATAAACTCAAGTATCAGTCGATGGGAGGTGAGGCACGAGAGTTTTAAGATGAGAACAAGGCTAGCGTTCCTTAGTGCCTTCAGTGTATATGATTTCATTTGCTGGCTCTCTAGAAGCAGAGAGAAGTTGTGAAAGCAAAGGGTGACTGGACACAGGAGGCCTCATTTATGACTTTTTGCCGTAGGGAAGCGCAGCAGGCCTTCCTGCTGCGCTTCCCTACGGCAAAAGAAAAGGGCAGAAATGCGCCGTATCTATAAGATACGGCGCATTCCTGTCCTTTTCCCCTGCGCCAGCGCACAATGGGCTGCCGTGCGCCAGCGCAGGCACCCTTGCACAATGGTGCAAGGGGGGACTGCGTTGCGGGGAAGATTATTTTTCTACAGAAAGGGAAACCTCTCTGTACAAAAATAATCACAAGAGGCTTTTCCTCTTTCTATGTGTGCTGCAGAATACAGCACACATAGAAAAAGGAAATACAAGGAGAAATAAAGACATTTCTCCCTGTTGCGCCTCCCTTACGCCTCCCCTGGGGAGGCGTAAGCTTTTGGCACTGCTTCAGAGTTACGATTTCTCGTAAATCTGGGGCAGTGTCAAAAGGCCATGGATGTTGCTGGGAACGCCCCCAGCAACACCCATTGCACGCCCCTTTAACGCAGAACACTGCGTTAAAGGGACTGATATTTATCAGGCAGCAGTACGCCACAAAAACTGGCGTACTGCTGCCTGATAAATACCACGCAGGCTTCTGCGCCACGGAACTTCATGAAAAGTGAAGTTCCGATGGCGCAAGGGCCTCATAAATGAGGCCCAGGGAGTTTAAGGCCAGAGGCAGAAACTAAAGTTGGATGTCCCTCCAGTTAAACGGTGCATCGCATAGTAGGCAAGGCAGCATAGGACATGCATACCAAACAAGGAGCCATGCTGGGGGTGGGGAGAGCTTTGTCAGATTTTCAAAGTATATATTCATTAAAAATATTTCTGAGTATTCTATTTAAACAGGAATAATTTGAATTGTAAGTGATTAGCCTGTAAATAAGGAAGTCTCAAGTTATCTTGGCTTGGTGAAGTGACCAATTCCACCTACCCTTTTTTTGGCACCTATGTTAGCTTTAACCTTTTTCAATGGGTTCCAGGGCCGACTTCCCGCTGGAGGGAACTGCCTGTGTGGTCTTTGCAAAAGGTTGTGCTTGAAAATCTGGCATCTCTCCAGTCCTAGTGCACACAAACTAGACACTCCTGAGAAAAGCAAGTGTAGCAGTGATACGAGTATGTTTTCATTCTCAGTGCACCATGAAAAGTGACCCTTCAAGGCACTAATTATAGTGCTCGGGTATTGTGGCTATTGCACATAATATAAAGTAACATAACATACTGTGTATTTGTATAGCGCAGGTTTGCTTAAGGGTATCTTTGCGCTGAATAACAGCTGTTTATTGCACAGCGTCAGATTTTAGAGCAGTGGGGTTACCAGTGTGTTGTACATTCATACTTTCCTTCCTAGCTTCCTTAGTCCTTTCTCTGTGTTTCTGTCTTCTTACATAGCTGTATTCTATCTGTAGTGTTGGGGATTCTACTACTGGCAGTTGGTCTGGTCAGCTGTGGGGAACTACTGCTCTGTGTCTTAACTTCTTAACTTATTCTTAGTAACTTAATAAATACAACCTATCTACAAGAAGACGTGTCCTGCTACTTACTTAATTCTATTTACAACACAGTGCTCCCAGCCAGTGGTCTCAATCCCATTATCTCTGTTTGGGAGTGAGTGTGGGGTTGAGGGTCCATGCGCCCACACACATTGCAATCCCAGGTGTGACTCGAATAGTGGTAACACTCTTGGAGAAAGTCCAAGAGGGTGCAAAAGAAAAGGCAAGCAATGCAGCACATGGACAGGGACAATAAGGAGAGTTGTGAAGATCGATGGGGGAGGGGGGTCGGCGGTATGGCTTGGGTATGAGGAAGGAGAAATAATTGGTGAGAAAAGAAGAAACCATCACTTGAAGCGAAGGTAAAAGGAGAGAGTGAAATGTAAAGGTGGGCGCCATTGGGACTGAAGGTGGGAAGAGATGTGGAAAGAAGGGGGAGGGATGAGAAGGGTGTGGGAGAGGAGAGGAGGGGTAAAGTGATGATTAGGAAGGGAGAACCCAGTTGTGAAGGAAGCGAGGGTGAAAGACGGGCCCCAAATAGTAAGACAGGCCAGGGTAGTGAAGCATGGAGGTGATAGAAAGGACAGTAGAGGAACAGGAGTAATAGGGGAAGGAAGGAAGGCGGAAGAATTGAAAGGAGGGACGAGGGGAGGAAAAGATGAGGAAATACATGGCAGAGAGTGTAAATGTTCGAGAAGAAAGAAGACAGCAAGCCAAGGAGTAGAGGCGGGAGTTGCAGAAAGAGCAGTTCTAGGAAGGGAGGGATGGAAGGGAGAGAGAAAGATTGAAAGACAGCGTGACTGGGAGAGAAGGAAGTGTTAATGTTGTGAGAGGGAAGTGAAGGAGGTTTTGATGCAAGGCGCCTCTTTTGTGCTATGAGCTAAGTGATTTACAGTGTGCATGCTAAGCACATTTCATCTCCTTTGCGCTCATTCACCCCTCATCCTCCACCCACTGAAATCTGCATAGCTCTCAACATGTCAGACATGTAACGCGGTTCCTCTGCTCCTCCGCCGCACAGGTGCCTTTGTAATACATTAGGATGGATGAATGACGCCAAGTGCCTTCCACTTGTCTCAGGAGACGGGGATGGACCTCGGCTAATTAAGTGAGGGAAGGGACCCAATCAAATCATTCATGGTTGCCTTGTATACTCTTTGCATCCCACAGCACCCCAGGGCAGTCCAAAATAAATCCACTGCCCTCACAGTGAGCATCATTCACTCCAAGCCCCCCACCCCCACAGATTCTCAGACTCCATGCGTCCCGCACCCAGGGCACCCCACACTGAACTGCTCTTCACAGTCATCCCACACACTCCACTTGCACTCTCTACCCCCCCCACCCACATAACCCGTTTCCACCCCTCCTAGACCCGCCCTGCAAGGGATCATACACTCACTTTGTAATCTCACCAATACCTCCCCCCGACTCCAGTGACCTTATATTTTTTTCATTTTTATTTTATTTAATGCGATTTTATATAGCCCAAACTTTACCCGAAGGTGTCAGAGCGCTTTACATAGGAACCAGTTTCAAAACATAAGGATTTAGGATTACATGCGTTACATAAAAGATACAAACAGCAAAAATTGCAAATGTACAAGATGTAGAGTCAAACAAGGAAGAGATACAAACAGAAAGAAAAATTGCAAATGTACAGATAGTAAAGTCACTCAAGGAAGAGATACAAATGGATATACTCTAAGAATCATATAGGAATGGTAGAAAGTACAACGGTCTACTGCGTATACTAGTGATTAGAGTTATCTCTATATACACAATGAAGGGATACAAATGATATACTCTAAGAGTCACATAGGAATGGTAGAGAGTACAAAGGTCTACTGCATATACTAGTGATTAGAGTTATCTCTATATACATATGGAAGGGATACAAATGGATATACTCTGAGAGTAATATAGGAATGGTAGAGAGTACAATGGTCTACAGCATACACTAGTGATTAGAGTTATCTCTATATACATAGGGAAGGGATACAAATGGATATACTCTAAGAGTCACATAGGAATGGTAGAGAGTACAATGATCTACAGCATATGCTAGTGATTAGAGTTATCTCTATATACATAGGGAAGGGATACAAATGGATATACTCTAAGAGTCACATAGGAATGGTAGAGAGTACAATGGTCTACAGCATATACTAGTGATTAGAGTTATCTCTATATACATAGGGAAGGGATACAAATGGATATACTCTAAGAGTCACATAGGAATGGTAGAGAGTACAATGGTCTACAGCATATACTAGTGATTAGAGTTATATCTATATACATATATATACAAATAGTTGAATTGGGTGGGAGTAGGGAGGGTGGGAGGGATACTGGGTTATGGAAAAAAGGCAAATCAGACACATTTGAGGATCGTCAAGGGGGAAACGAGGGAGAAGGGTAAAGGCCGAGGGAACAGACAAGATGGTGGGCCATGGTCAGGAGAAAGAAGCGGCTGAGAGCAGCAGCAAAATAGCGGCCATAGAGGAGCAGACAAGAGGGGGGTAGCCAGGAGGTGGTAGCAAGGAGGGAAAGGTATTGGGGGACCACCAAAGCCAAAACGAGTCAATTAGATGGGAAAACGCTCAGAGGCCACTGGGCAGCAGAGTCGCCAAGGATGTTCAAAGGCACAGTCTCAGGGTCGCAAGAGCAGCAGTGCCCCTCAGGCTGCATGCAGCACGCCAGGTCCCGGGAGCACCGTCCTCACCGGATCCAATGCTCTAATGATCGCTCCTCTACCCCAGGGACCCCAATCACCACTACTCATCCTCCAGGTTCTGTTATGTGACCCAATGTCACGAGAATTCCTCTTTTCCAGCGTGATTTTTCCCTTAAAAACTCACTGTCTTCATGACTGCAATTCCCAGAATCCACTAATGGAGCCAATGAATGCTTAGCACTGGAGACAAGTTATCCATGTGTATAATGTCATATATGCTTTGCAGGCATATGCATGGAGATCTAGCGTTCTATGCACCACTGGCCGCAGGGATTTTGTCCCAACGGCGACCCAGTGCTCAACTGTACCATCTATCCCGCCAGGCTCCTTAAATGTTCTGCCCCTTCAGTGAGCCCAGACTACACAGCACACCCATGCTTCAATGATTTCACACTCTTCTGCCCCATCATGCAGCTATCACAACATTCACGGTCTCCCTCCCCTCAGGGATCCCACACTTCCATATTCTTGAGGGCCACGCATTTCACTGCCCCATTATGCCCCAGGTCCTGCTTTTTTGCAGGGCCACACTCTCCTAATTCTAAATCAATTTATAGATTTATAAAGCAAGCCTGACATTTCTTTTAATATTAATGATGAGGCAGCTTACATCGCATTGGCAATAGAGATCATGTATAATAACCAGCAATACCTGTTCTATTTCTGTCAAGCACCTTTTTTAATACTTTGAATCTGATTGCTGTGCCACCTGGCATAAATGAAGGAAAGAGGACCCTATATCTATTATACGGCTTTGCAGCATCCAAGTGATTCCGCCCTTCACTCCCTCTGCCCCCAGGGGTTCCCTTCACCACTCTCAGTTCCTTTGCCTCTAACTCCGCTCTTTCATGCTATGGCCTCTATCAATTGTGTATTTTCTGTTCCAGACTACTAGTCCACTTGGGTAGTCTTGAATGCCATACATAGGGCCAAAGTGAATATTTGTGGACTAAAACATTTGGGAAAAAAACAGCACTTTTAAACATAAAAAACTGTTTTTTACTGGTATGAGGACCTGTCCTTGAAGCCCACTGATATATTGTCAACTCACGCACACAATCCAGCACTGCGAGGACCAAAGTCAAAACATTGTGCATGTGCCTGGGCCATGACACTTGCACTCTAGGGATGACCCCTGTGCTCAGCATCGAGTTGGCCACTCTCCCAGCATATGTCTGGCCTGTATCATCCCCCTTCTGCAATTCCAGTACAGAGATCCACTCAGCGTTGCATATGTGCCCAATCATTTCTGATCTGTAGCTGCCACTTCTAGCCCAGTACTGGGGCATCTCACTCACTGATGCACTTCTACCAAAAAATGCAGTGGTATAGAGTAGAGTGGCGTAGAGTTTGGGCCATCAAGTTGTAGTGTGCAGCTGCAGCATGGGTGCACCATTTGCCTCATATCAGTACTGTGGCCATGCCGCTTCTGAGACTCTCAATAGTGTAAATGGGCTGGCTCTCTCTCCTGTTTACCAGCCCAGCATCATCGTCTTTGTTGTAGCACATTCTGATGACCAAGTTATTGATAGAGCTACCCAACTATAGGGGCAGCAATTACATGTCATGGTACATTATTTATGTTTATATAATGCATTCTATGGAAAATATGACCCACGGCCCAAATGCCATGTCTGTGCTTAGTTAAATGTAAGCAAAATGTTCTATTTAATGTGTTGTGTGTGTCCCATCCTATTGAAAAGTGCTCTTCGGGGCCACATTGCAGCCAGCTGTATAGTATATCTGCGCTATGTGGGGTGTATGCAAGGTCTGTCCAATGCGTTCTGTTCGATGCTCGCATGTGTTTTAAACTACTTCCAATGCTCTTGGGAGCTGTGTGCCATCCAGCTTTATGGTATTTCTGAGCTATGTGCTATATAACCTCTACCCAGTGTGCGCTATTACATGTCTGTGTGTGATGTACATTATTGAAAGGTGTTGTTGGGTGCTACAGTGCACCTCAGCAGTCAGCTGAGGTGCACAGTCAACAAACCTTTGGAAACTGTTTACAGAGATTTTGTTTTTTCCTGGTTCCAGTACCCTCTAGGCCCCAACTCTGCCTATTCCTTGGATTTGAAATTCACATTTACTGCTGTAGTGTGAGAATGCATTTCATGAAAAGCAATATAAAGTAGGGTTACCAAAAGAAAAATGCCAGCCATGTGTTTAAAGAGCCTGGAAAGACCTCCTGTTGGAACTAAATAGGGTTATAAATAAAAAAGTATGTATTCATTTGTAATGTGACTTTTTTGTCTTTGTTCCCTTTAATTGTCATTCATGGATCTCATCATTCAGGCAGCCCTAGAACACAATTAAAGGGCATTCTATTTATATTTGCTGTTTCAAGACTGCACAGATAAATGCTGAATATACGCTTTAGGTGACTGCTTATTTTTGTCGGTGGGGCAATGTGGTAGATGGTGGGCCGGGCTGCTGGGGGGGGGGGGCTCATTGTGCTTTGCAGGAGGGCCCCCTGAAGTTCCGTTACGCCACTATTACTGGCCCCATGTGGCTTACCGAGCGACCTTCTAATGCAACATGAAGAAAGGAAAACACACTGTGTGCTTTTTAAAGCTAGACTTCTGATGTTAGGTCTGAATAATGTGACAAGTGAATTTACACTTATTCCTAATTTAAAAATAAACACCTTTTGCAAATCGAATGAGGCATAGGATGTCATCTCACAAAGGTTTTCAACAACAACATCGCTGAAGAAAAGGCCACCCGTAGAGTGGTAGCATCCTTTAGCTAATTTGGCTTTCCTCTCTATTTCAAGCTTGGTTTGTGTTGTCGGTGTTTTTATTTGAATGTCAATTGCCATTAAGTAGTTTAATTAGTGTGAACAAACAAATAACATTTTATCACCTTTTTGACAGTGAACAGCAGCTGTCAGAAAAGCTATTAGCCTTGCATGCTCTCAGGAGAAGACAAGCTGGAAAATGGAAGCACATAATATTTCCTCTCTTTCAAGACCAAGGTGACAGATTCCCCTGAATGCATTATTGTCTTGTGTCCGGGTCCTCTCTCCGTGTTGTAAGGTAATCACTATAGACAATGAAAGGACAGACCAACTGCAATAAAAAATCATTCTCAGTCTAAATTTAAACTGCTGTGCTACTTGTGAAGAATATCAGACCACAGCAATCGGACAGAGAGAGGATATAATACCTGGTTATTGGAATTTAAAAGGTAACAGCCTGCCTATTAAAGACAACTGCGACTGAAGTTAATTTATGTAGAAATCCATGGAAACGGCTATTAAGCAACAGCAACATAAATCAGGACTATAGACTAATTCATTCAAAAGCTTGCATGTCTTACTTTTGCTTGATAATGTTATATATACGATTCACAGCAGGTAGGGTGATTGAAAAGAAACAACTAATAGATACTCGAAGGTAGCTTCACCCCCAAAAAAGTCTCAACTCGAAAATCTATAAACTTCTTCCACACCTTTCTAACATCGTTGTCGCTTTTGTGTTCTATTATGTCTTACTGAACGTGAAAAAACACGACGGAGGACAAAGGGATGTGATAATCTAGTGGGGTGAAGCCATCAGGACTACAATTACATGTAGAAGAAGTCGGGGGCATATTATCAAGGGGGTTTATCTCCGCTTTTTTGGCTTTAAAAGCCAAGAAAGCGGAGATAAAATTATCTCCCTATTACCTAGCTGCCACTAACACCAGTTAGCGACAGCTAGTAGGAGATAGCGACCATCTTGGGCCCCACTTTGCATGTCAGTGATATTTATCACTAATGAGATGCAAAGTGGGAGTGCCAAGATGTTAGAGACTGAAAACAGTCGCTAACATCGCTATCTCCTATTACCAACTTTTGGAGATATTCGCGCTAAGCGGGAATATCTCCAAAAGCTAACACCTGCCCTGAGCAGTTCTTAGCCATGTTATCCAATGGGAGGTGGATAACATGGCTAAGAGCATTAGCTCGCTAATGCATGAATATCGCTGACTTTTCAGCGATATTCATGCTTTGCGGCGATTTTTACAGCATTTGCGTTAAACCTTGGTAATACCAAGGTTTATTTGCGGTAAAAATCGCCGCAGCGCTGCGGTAAATTGTTGTCTCTAACCAAGCAATAGCGATAATTATCGCTATTGCTTGGTAATATGCCCCTCGATTTTTAAGCATACGAATTAGACTGCCTTCAACACCTCTTCTAATGCTGGCCGTCGCCCCAGTTGAATTCAGAACAACATATTGTTAAAATATGTTCTGTTGGCAGGAAAGTAAATTAAATTACAGATGAGGATGACAAGGAGGGCCTAAAAATATAACTACACAGCACCTGGCAATCAGAATGTAGAAGGTTTTGTAATTTGAAAGATACTGGAAGAAGCATTTAGTAGTTAACACAGCATTGAGTGGCGAATTGTTTTCTTCTGTTCTTGCATGATTTATTAGTAGGATCAATAAACCCCTCAATATAAGTACTGATTTATTATTATTTTATTTTTTGCATTTGTATGGCGCGCAGCTACCCAACAAGGGTTTCCCGGCGCCGATGACAGAAATTAAGCAAGTTTGTGAAGGAAGGTAAGTGATGGTGGATTATTTCTGGAAGAGCCAGGTCTTTAGCTGTTTTCTGAAGATGTTATACCTGTCTTCTTTCCGGATATGGGGGGGGAGTTTGTTCCAAAGTGTGGGCCCTATGACAGCAAAGGATCTACCTCCCGTTCTTGCAAATTTGAACTTTGGGATGGAAAAGTTTGCAGCATTTTGCGAGCGTAGTGCTCTCGCCGGAGTGTAGGGAGTGGCGAGGGTTTGGAGATATTTAGGGGCGGTACCAGATTTGATCCTAAACATATAGCTCAGGGCTTTGAACCTAATACGGCTTTCCACCCTGAGCCAATGTAGGTCTTTTAGGTGGCTGGATACACTGGAGGTTTTTGGGATATTACAGAGTAGCCTAGCCGCTGAATTCTGGACCACTTGTAATCGGTTAATGACAGCTTTGTTTGAGCCCAAGTAGAGAATGTTGCCGTAGTCAATCCTTGATGTAATAAGTGCATTGACTACGGACTTTTGGGTGTCGAGGGGCAACATCCAAAGGATCTTCCTTAGCCATTTTAGGATGGTAAAGCAGAGGCCTACCACTCTGTTTGCCTGCTGTTTCATGGACAAGGTGTTATCGATGATGACTCCCAGATTTCTAACTTGAGTGGCGGGAGTAGGGATGGAACCGAGCTCAGAGGGCCAGTGAGAAGCGTTCCAGAGGTCTTTGTTTTTCCCCAAAAGGAGGACCTCGGTCTTATCTCCATTGAGTTTCAGTTGGTGTGCGGACATCCAGCTGAAGATGTTTTGGAGACCTTGATTAAGGCGAGATGGAAGAAGTGGGTTAGCTTCTGACAGGGAGAAGATGATTTGGGAATCATCAGCGTATGTCATGAGGGTGAGGCCAGATTCATCCGCTAGATCAGCCAAAGGCCGGAGGTAGAGATTAAAAAACAGAGGGCTTAGGATGGAGCCCTGTGGTACTCCATGGGGGGCGCTCATTTTATCCGAGCAGGCTATTGGGGATGTGATTTGGAAGGTTCTCTGTGACAAGAAGGACTCAATCCATTTTAGTGCATCGCCCCTGATGCCATTTCTCCCCAGGGTGGCCAGCAGTTTGGCATGGGAGATGGTGTCGAAAGCCGCACTCAAGTGATCAGTCCCAATAAACTATGTAACACAAGGTACAGGGCCCATCAAATGTATATGGTCTGCAGTAATAGCCTGGACCTGACTTCTTTCCATCGGTAATGGTGTCTGTTCAAAACAGCAATAAACTCCGTCAAGGAATGCCATATTAATAGGTGAATTGCCAATACTAATACCCATTCAGCTGGCAATTCCCAACTTCATGGCGGAACCTAAGACTTTCACGCAGAACACCCACTAGCTGTGTCCTCCGGAGTTAATGGGACACACATGATATAGATTCCCGAGTCTGACTCTATTTTATATACACTTTTTTTATGTTCTAGTGGCGCAATGTGCCATAGCATATTTATAAGGCCACGTAAAGCCACTTTACGTGGCTTTTCATGGCCTCATAAATATGTGCCCCTTTCATGCAGAACACTGTGTGAAAGGGGCGTTCCATGGGTGCTGCTGTGGGCGTTCCCACACAACAACCATGGGAACTGAAACATTCCCAGATTTACGAGAAATCATAAACCCGGGAATGCGTCAGAACCAAACGCGACCTCAGGGGTGGCGTTAGGAAGGCGCAAAAAGGAGAATTTTTTTCATTTCTCCTTGTGCTTTCCTTTTGCTATTTGTGCTGCAGCATACATTGAACAAGCATTTACAATGCAATGGTTTCGCCTTTGGAAAAGTTAGAGCTATTGGCATTGTAAATGACAAAATGTGATTTATGTGTTGGTTTTGAAAACAGATAAATAAATGGCATTGTCATTTACATTGCCATTAGCTTAATCTCTCGCAAATGTGAGACCTATTGTACCCTACGGACTAGCTCAGCAGACAGCAATTACTACCACACACACACACCCAGAGCCAGCCACACACACACACCCAGAGCCACACACACACCCAGAGCCACACACACACACACACACACCCAGAGCCACACACACACACACAGAGCCACACACACACACCCAGAGCCACACAAGCCCAGAGCCACACACACACCCAGAGCCACACACACACCCAGAGCCACACACACACACACACAACCACACACACACCCAGAGCCACACACACACACACACACACACACACAGAGCCCCCCCCACACACACACACCCAGAGCCCCACACACACACACACACACAGAGCCCCCCCCCACACACACACAGAGCCCCCTCCACACACACACACCCAGAGCCCCACACACACACACACACACACCCCCACACACCCACACACACACACACACCGAGAGCCACACACAAACACACCCAGAGCCACACACACACACACACAGCCACACACACACACTCAGGAGAGCAAGCACAGCGAGGGGGCAGGGGAGCAAGCACAGCGAGGGAGCAGGGAAGCAAGCACAGCGAGGGTGCAGGGAAGCAATCACAGCGAGGGGGCAGGGAAGCAAGCACAGCGAGGGGGCAGGGAAGCAAGCACAGCGAGGGGGCAGGGAAGCAAGCACAGCGAGGGGGAAGGGAAGCAAGCACAGCGAGGGGGCAGGGAAACAAGCACAGCCAGGGGGCAGGGAAGCAAGCACAGCCAGGTTGCAGGGGAGCAAGCACAGCCAGGGTATTGTAAGTCCTTCGACGTTCTGAATAAGAAGTTGCCCTTTGGCCTCATTCCACTATATCATAACAATACTCTTGCAATATCCTTAAAATGTGCGTTAAGGGGTTCTCTTATCTCCTACATAAATGCATCTTCAATATTCCAGCCCTGAGGGATGTAGAAGGTGCTTTGCAGACTGAAGGGAGGAGCTACAATAATGTCAGCTAAAATCTTTGTTTTTATTAATTCCTTCTGGCCCCAAGCTTGAAAAATCGACAAAGAAAATATTGTCTGTAACAAGAAGATTGCGGTCTTGTTTTTTGCCGTGCAACTCGGTTATCTTTCCTTGCAATACTCCCGATTTGTCCTCCCTTTTCTAACATTACTGCTGCGTGTTTAGCTTCCCTCGCCCCCATTGGCACGTTCTGCGTCCGTAGCTTCCATTTTTTAGGAAATTCAACAGTGAAGATGATTTTAAAAAAGTATTTAGCGTTTTAATACTGGATATTATGGTTTCAATTGGTGGCATGTTACCGTGTCCGAGGTGCCTATGAGTGTTTCTTTACACATGATCTTTGCCCAAGGTCCTGTGTCCTACATTATCTCGGCATACAACATGGCCATGCCATAAAGTTAGCATGGCGCTATTAAAACTTTGGAGGGGGACGCGGGCCTGAGCTCTGTAATTATGTTCAACTGGGGGCAAGCCAAGCGAAGGCAGGATTAACGTTAATTACAACTTGAGAAGCTGGCCTTTCAAGGACAGAACACAACGCAGGGGTTAATAAACTAAGCAGGAAGTGGCCATGGCTAAAGAAAATGCGTCACAGCAGCCATGGAGCTGGAGCACTTCCCGTGTACACTTCCTCTTGCAGGGGACGTAGCAGATCTGTCAGTTAATGAGAAGCAGCCTTCGCTGCCTGGGCGCCTTCCACTTCTGAGAAGGGGCGTCAGAACAAGTGATGCTCTGTGCTCGGGCCAGGGTGAGCTGCAGCAGTCTGAGGCCAAGCAACTAGGCCAAGGTCTTGGCTGTGGTTCACGCTAGGCCTCCAGGAGTGGTTTCGACCTTCCCCCAATCCAAACAGCATACACCTACAGTCCTCACATACAGGTTCAAGCAGAACTAAAAAGTCGTAACAGCCCACTCCCTTTTAGGAGAACCGCCTACATCTCCAGTTGAAATCGTATTCAAGCCGACACAACTACCTGTGCTCATCACACCTTAGTCCTAGCAGAACTACCTGCAAATGCAGCCCTCGCATGTCGATTCACAAAAAATTGCCCAAATCTACAACTACCTCACGTCAGATCAAGAGTAAATAACCAGAGTTGCAGCCTTTGAATCTGGTTCATGTAGAGATACCCCGATCCAAACAGAACTGCGTACACCATCACCCATCGCATCCTGGTTCATGCAGAAACATCCAGAGAGGAGGACCGCTCAATAAGACTCTCCTTTGCATGCTGTCCTCACAAACCAGCTTAAGCAGAACTGTACAGAGTGATAACCAAAGCACAATACTCTATTGGAAACAAAGCAGCACAGGACCCTGCAACATACAAGCAGAATTGTATTCGTATCAAAACTTTTATTCGGTTATCACATAGCAGAATCATAAAAAGTACATAAAATATTGCAATACCTGTTAAAATCACGATATTTGATACAGTTAAAAACTGTTAAACATTTAAAAATCTTTTCTAAAAATAATTTGTTAAAATGCTGTACAAGAGAGCATGGAATCATGTAAGCAGAAGCTCAAGCTTTACAGCGGATTTTTAAACATGATTTTAAAAAGCAAGCTACACACTTAGCAGCGTATTGGGAATCTAGTAACTGCAGGGCCAGATAAGCGGGCCGTCAGGTTCTCAGGCCCATTTCACGAAGAAGGGGAATGATCCAGCGCTTGCGGGGGTGCTCGTAATATCTGCAGAACAAAGTTACATGCATTGTACACTGGGATGATATTCCGTTACATGGACATTTCATTAAATCATGCGACCAGTCAAATTCATTGGGGAAAGTAACAAGCCGAAAAAAAGAATTAAATCGAAACCTAGTCAAAACATATTCTTCGTGGTTGGTTAAGAAAAAAGTTAAGTATGGTTGAATACCAGGAGCTGACTGGACCGTTAGGATCTGCACATTAGATGGTTTAATTACTTCTTGGGAAAGACGCAAATCTCTGAGATGGATTAGACAGAGATTTTTCAGGACTTTCCTGGTGATGTCTGACATTGTGATGGGCTCAGAGAAGTAAGATGTACAGTTCAAATCCTTGAGGAAATTGGAGACGTATAGAAGCCAAGGAATTTTGCTCCAATTTGCCAGGGATAAGCAGTCGGTTATTAGTGAACTGGTTAAATGGCATTGCGTTTTGGTCCAAATACGGTGCCACAAGAGGATCGGCTGGCATCTGATGTTATCTGTCAGGTAATCGATACACAGCTCGATGTGGCAACCGTATGTTGGGGCACTTTGGGGAAGTGCCAATATGTATTTTAAAAACCTGTTTTGAACCTTTTGTAAGTTATCTACAGGAGCGTAACCCCAAACCCCTGCGCCGTAAGTTGCTACGCTATAGCATTTGGCGTGGGAGATTTTGAGCAACTCGGCTGGGCAGGTTTGCCCAGTTTTCTCGAGAAGGAAACAAGAGCTGAAGTTGCTCTCTGAAAGAGTCACTTTTTACTTATCATGGCTTGTTTCCAGGATAATCGGTCGTCCATTAAGATTCCTAAATAAGGATATTCCCTGGTGCGTTCCATTCTAACTTGTTCAATGAAGACAGGTTTGGGGTTCTTCGCCTTGGGGCCGATGTGCATAACAAAGGTTTTATTTTTATTTACTTTCGACCCCAAGGAAAGCATAAACTGGCAGTATTTGTCCAACTGTCTTTGTAACTGAATTAGTGTTCTTGCTAAAATTACAGAGTTGTCCGCGTAAAGCAGCGCAGGAATAGGGCGGTGATTAATAGGTGGAAGGTCCTGGCTCCCTACTAGCATGGCCGGTTCCAGCCCGTTGGTGTAAAGATTAAATAAGAAAGGAGCCAGGACACAACCCTGTCTAACTCCTTTATTTACTGGAAAGGATGGAGATAGTTTGCCACCAATCCCATATCTCACGCAAGCAGTAGCATCGGAGTAGAGTTCGCGGAGAAATTGAATAAGAGGAGGGTCTACCCCCAATTCACTGAGAATGGACCACAGCCTTGAGTGTATCACGCAGTCAAATGCTGCGCTGAGGTCGATGTAAACTAGGTACAGGTTACCTCTTTTTTCCCCTACGTATTTACCTATCAGAAGGGTTAGGTTCAATGCCTGCTCAACAGTACCAAGTCCCTCCTGAAATCCATACTGGAGATCTGTCAGAATGTTGTTCACAGACGCCCAGTCCTGGAGACGTTCCAAAATCAGCAGGCCAGCGACTTTCCCCAGGGAGTCCAGGAGGGAGATGGGCCTGTAACAAGCTGGATTATTACCTTCGCCCTTCTTAAAGATTGGGAGCAGGATAGAAGAAGACCAAGAATCTATTAGGCCTATCTTTGTGACTGCTGCCATTACCTGGGTGACGAGAGGTGACCAGAGTTCCATGTTGCTTACAAAGATATCTAGTGGAACCCTGTCCAGGCTGGGGGCCTTACCAGTTTTGGAAGCTGATAGCGCGTTAATGACCTCATTATGATCAAAATGAAGGTCAATTGGAAATATTTGGTCCCCGGTACGTTCGCTTTCCATCTGAACCTCAGTTGTAGTATCGGCGGAGGGGCCTCCAAATATCTTTGAAAAGTGAGCCACCTACTCGTCGGCCGTCACTGCCACATCTAGATGCTGGGAAGATGTGGCATCTACCAAAAAGGGTGATTTGACCGTGCGCCAAAACAGAGAGCTGTCTTTGCGTAGACAGCTCTCATGTAATTGGGCCCAAAGATTTTTCTTTATTTCCTTTTTGCGGTTGTGCTGTGCCAATTTATAAACCTTTCTAAGTTTAACTATCTCGGCAGAATCTCTGTCTTGGTTGTGGAGGGCTCTTTTTAGGTCAGTTAAAGCTTTACGGCAGGTTGAGTTAAACCAACCTTTGGATTCCTGTTTCCGGGATTTGTGATGACAAAATAATTCTGCCCGTATAATTTTGATAATTTCCAGAAAACTAGATATAATCAACTGGGGTGAGGAATCTATTGCCAAACAATTATTCATCCATGGATATCCCTTTGCCGGTAATTACTTCTGCGTCGACTTTGGACCATTTTACAGAAAAGCCGTTTACTTTATCCATGGACAATGTTTATTGGTTTAATAAGCTGACCCTAGTAAGCTGAGGTAAAGCAGTGTTAATTGACAGGGTGACACTATTAGGAAAGTGATCGCTACTAATATCTGAACCTATTTTAAAAGATTGCAGTTGACCCTTTAGTATCTGGGAGCATAGAATATAGTCCATGAGGCTTGACAGACCCCTTCCATGAAATGTTGTAATAAATTAAGCGGGTGGATCCACAAGGTCATTCGCATATTCCAACTCCAATGAGAAAAGACACTCATTTAGGGTATTACCTAAATTCGTATGTGTGAAATGGGTCAGGGAGCAACCGTTTTCGTCTTGGAGGCCACAGATACCATTCTTATGGTTATTGCACAGAGGAACATTAAAATCCCCCCCCCAAATCACATAGCAGGTAAGAGAGGTGTACTTGTTCCATTGTTCTTTTATAAAGGATGTAATTTCAATTAGAGTTTTGACACATTTCACGGGCTGGAGGTTGTTGTAGAAGTTGACAAAAAAGTGCAGCGTGCACTTGTTAAATGAGACCATTATGATTTGAAAATTCTCACTGGTAAGAAGAACAGTTAAATTCATGGATGGTAAATTATTTGAGATGTATACTACTGGACCTCCCTTAGGTCCACCGTGAGTTTTAAGACTAGCTGGAACATAGTATTTTTTGTAACCCTGAATGTGTAAAGTCTCAGTGGCCCAGGTTTCCTGTAAGCATACTATTTGGTGTGCAGTTACTGTGTCTAGCCATGGTTTGTGGTTTATCTTGGAGCGGAGGCCAGCTACGTTCCAAAATAAGACAGAAAGGGTCTGAGTAGGGTTTACCGGATCATTTTTGTTAGAGAGGGCGTTTGAAGCTAAAGTACCTGGCCGTGGAGGTGAGTGCGATATCGAAACGGTAGAATGTAATTCAGAGTGGTCATCACAGGTGATAGGGTTCTCTATCAGTAAATCTGGATCTATTGGTCTTGGGGTAACTACCTTCCTAGTATTACCAGGTAACTCTGTAAATTTTATTACGTCTGAGGACATTGATGGTTCAGAGGTTGTTTCTACGGGTGAGCAAGGTATTAATAATCTAGGTTCTGTCGTCATATCAGAGATACCGTTCGTAAAAAATGATCTCGGGGAGCGTAAAGCTGGTTGCAAGCATTTAGACTCCGAGAGCGAGGGACCTGTACTATTCTGACTAATAGACACTGGTGGTCAATCCACCATTTCTAGGCAGTCAAATCTATTTGCAAGTGGAATGCCTCTCCATCCCAAAGGGGGAGCAGCATCTCTACCTCCTTATCCAGGCCAGTCAACCCAATCTCTTCTCCTGTCCCAGTTTCCTACTTGGGTCCAGTTCCATTCTGGGCCTTCGTTATATCGAGGTATTGGCGGGTAGAAATAGGAGAGTCTTTTTGTATCTATCCCGTCGTTTGTTGCTTGCATACCCCAGGAGCAAATGTGCGCAACTGTGAGTGGGTCATCAAAGTTGACAATGACGCAGTCTCCCCGGATTCTTTTCGGCTCTTTGCCTATCCAAGGGACCCTGCGGACCATTGAAACTCTGCTAGCTGAATACGGTGGTAGAGGTCTGTTGATAGACAACCAGTGCAATACTTTGTTTTTTAAAAACCAGCCTGGTTCTTCCGTATTTGTGCTCAGCTCAGGAACCCCGGTCATAATCACCACATATAGACTTCTGGTGGTAGGTGAATATGGTGTCCACCCCTCCCCCTGGACCTAGAGTTAGTATTTTGAACCCCTGGAGGTTTAGCTTGAACGGACGCCTGAGTTATAGGGGGAGCTGGAGTTTTTGTTGTAACAGGACCCTTCTTTACCACTGTGGCAGGGGGCTTTTGTTGTATGGATGACATTACGGTGGCAGGTTTTGTGGCTTGCGCCCCTTCCTTAGTGGTTTTGTTATTTGATTTTTGCACCACTATTTGACCAGGACCTGTCCCCTTTTGGGTTTTTGAAACTGCAGTCAGAGCTGCTATCTGTTTTTCTATCTTTAGGAGGGTCTGTTCAATGGGTTGCACATAGGTTTTGATTAATTCCCCTAATCTAGTCAGCAGTTGATTGTTTATACCGTAAATTTTGCACCCTCCTCCCATATTACTGTTTACACTGAGGTTTGCTATGTTTGTGGAAAGGTTATATATTTCTGATGGTGAGGATATTAACTCTCGCTGTATTGAACCAGCTTGACTTCAAGACTGAAGAGTAGGTAAGACTTTATGATTAGGTTGTTTATGCGATTTTTTTGATTTCTTATGTTTGGGTATCGCTCCCTCCCTTAATCCCCTATTTGGTGCTGTGATGAAGTCCTCCCTGTTCGGGCTCGCAAAAAGAATAGGGGTTTTCTCTAACAGCATATATGACTGTGAGTCTGAGAACTCTAAAGATGCAGACAGGTCGACAGTACATGGCACTGTGTGTGTTTCTACGTGCACTTCCAGTAGTGACCCGGGTTCCAGAGGGCGTGAAGGTGTCTTAGCAACAGCAAGGGAGCCCAACGAGGCCAAATCCTGCGAAACCCATTGTTCTAGCAGGATTATACCCTGGACAATTGCCTCATTAGCCCTAGTGATAAATTGGTCGATTGGGCCCGTTATCTGAGCAGCACCTTGTGCTGTTTTGCTTCTGCTACCTCTAGTTGTCATGGTGTGATTGGGGGCTAATCAAGTATAATACAATATATCAAAAGATGTAAGATGGTATTAGTCCGATGGGGATAGGTAGAATGTTTTCACGATGCAAATGTTAATAAGGTGGCCCAGTCCAGTCTTACCCGGTCTTTAACGGGCTTAAACGGGCCCGCCCTTGGCCCGGGCTTCGCCCGGCGTCCCACGATGTGGGGCTTACACCCTTCTTATGCGCCTCCTGGCGCTGTCGGCTGATGTCACTGCCGCAGAGGATGCCGGTAATGGTAGTCCCCGGCTCGCACTCCGCTCGGCGGTCACGCTGGTGAGTTGTTAGGACCAGCAAGACGGCAGGAGGCAGGCAGGTGGGTCAAGCAGCTTTGAGAAGGAAATGAAGGCACTGACGACCAGCGTCCGTAGATTGTGTCCGAAACTTAGAAAAAAGAGGTCCCACTCGTCATGGGATTACACCCTTCTTATGCGCCTCCTGCCGCTGTCAGCTGATGTCACTGCCGCAGAGGATGCCAGTAATGGTAGTCCCCGGCCCGCACTCCACTTAGCGGTCGCGCTGGTGAGTTGTTAGGACCAGCGGGACGGCGGGAGGCAGGCAGGGGGGTCAAGCAGCTTTGAGAACGAAATGAAGGCACTGACGACCAGCGTCCGTAGATTGTGTCCGAAACTTAGAAAAAAGAGGTCCCACTCGTCAGGGGCTTACACCCTTCTTATGCGCCTCCTGGCACTGTCGGCTGATGTCACTGCCGCAGAGGATGCCAGTAATGGTAGTTCCCGGCCCGCACTCCACTCGGCGGTTGCGCTGGTGAGTTGTTAGGACCAGCGGGACGGCGGGAGGCAGGCAGGGGGGTCAAGTAGCTTTGAGAAGGAAATGAAGGCACTGACGACCAGCGTCCGTAGATTGTGTCCGAAACTTAGAAAAAGAGAGAATCAAGAGAGAATCAAGCAGAATCACATACAGCGCCAGTGTTAACGCCCTGGATTAAGCAAAACTACTAAGAGTCATGCTGCATCCATCTCTCCCAGGTCGAGGAAGAACCAGAGTTCAGCAGCAATCAGACTCCACTCCCACCGGAGACACGGACAGCGGGAGGGGGGTCGGGAACGAGCACACAGACAGCTTACTGCGAGAAGCCACAGGGTTGAGCGAAGGGTTTTTAAAAAAAACCTGACTGGTCCCAAGACAGTATGAGCGAGTGTATTACACAGTAAGGTCTCGCAATACCATAGAATGCATCCAAATCCTTACACACAGGTTCTGGAACTCTGAAATCTCTTGTTTTAACTAGTTTCTTGAACCCTCTGCACACCGTTCTCAGGCCATGTTAACTACGGTTTTGATAAGGCTCGCCACTGTTCTCTAAGCAGTGTTAAGAATCAAGTGTTCAATAAATACAATGAAATGAAACGAAATGGTAACATTGCCGGCGCCAGTACGCACGCGCCGATTCGGTAACATGGCAGTATATATAAGCAAGGACTCCAACAGAATGGAACGGATACAAGGTGCAGCGATGGACAGGTGACTGCAGTCACAAAACCGCAATGCCCATGGACAGCACAGCATGAGGAATGCGCCCAGTGCTTGCTTACATGCCAAGAAGCGCTTATCAGAAGTCCACACTAACGCAGCCCAAAGAGACAACACTGAAGGGCACACACAGCCTAGCAGCGGTAACAATTCAAAAATGCCAACAGCTGAAATAAACACTTCATTCAGCGGGGAAGAAAGGAGAAAAATAAGTTGCTCGACATAAGCTGCTCTTGTTTGTCTTCCACAGCTGCCGCGAGTTCCAACAGACTCTACATGATGCAAGAGGGGGGAAATCTTGCAGAAGGCTCGACAGAGCTACACCACACACTGCGGATAAATAAAGCAAAGCCTGGCTCGGAGGCAGCCCGGGGCGGGGCAGAAGGGCGCCTTCTTAGGGCACTGAAACTATTCCTTCAAGGGCAGCACTCCGAGGTGCAAGTAATCTCGGATGTGCCCGCAAACTCGGCTCCCTGGCCCATGGGACTACAAGCAATTTAGTAAATGCACAGGCCAGAGGGCTTCCCCTTGGACTCTGCTGCTGAAAGGAGCCGCAATCTCCAGACGAATGGTTGCAGTAAACCCCATTCCCGGTAATTCCCCAGTTCTACCTTGACTGTCCGTGTCGCCTGGTAATGGCACGGTTTCATCTGGTCCTCAGAGTGATTGAATCGGCCTGTAACACTAACTCCGGGCCCCTGTGTCTGGCCCTATTAATGGTCGACTCCTGATGAAGGCCTTGGCTTAAAAGGGGTCTGTCTCTTTAGAAGGGGAGGGTACTTTGCACAAAAAAAGAGGACCACACAAACTACTGTCATCGAGGAAGCTAACACGTTTGCAAAAACAGAGGAAACAAACCTGAAATCCAACCCTGGTCCACAGTATTTTACAGCGCCAGTGTTAACGCCCTGGATTAAGCAAAACTACTAAGAGTCATGCTGTATCCATCTCTCCCAGGTCGAGGAAGAACCAGAGTTCAGCAACAATCAGACTCCACTCCCACCGGAGACACGGACAGCGGGAGGGGGGCGGGAACGGGCGCGGGAGGGGGGGCGGGAACGGGCACACGGACAGCGGGAGGGGGGCGGGAACGGGCACATGGAAAGCGGGAGGGGAGGGGAGCACTCACCAGGACTTCTTCCGGCGGCGGTCGGCCTGGAGGAATGACCCGAAAAAACAAAAAAATAAATAAATAAACCACTGCCCACCGCCGCAATGACATTCACAAAGGGGCGAAGAGCGAAAAAATCACTGGAACGCCTACAAATCTGCTCCCACAATGACTGACGCATCTCTGTTCCAATGGCTAGCCTCCATTTATGGAGCTAGCCAATGGAACAGAGAGGCGGGACAAAGCCCCAGACTACTTCTCAAAAGATTTGGCCTGCGTGAACGCTGCTGCGCAGTGAACGCCAGGCGAAACCTAACAAGGATATCGCCTGAATTGATTGATTTTGTACAGGAAGGTGTCCCTTACTGCACAAAATCAATTAGCCCAGCGTTCCTGCCCTTTCGTTTTGACTTAGGGCAGCACAGCAAGATTGCTTGTAGCGTTGCCCCACGTCAAGACTTCACAAATGAGGCCCTGAAAGTTAGCCTGACAGAGTATTTTTCCATTGTCTGCCTCAAACAAGCTATCTGCCCAACTCACGACAAGTAGGCAAGTTAATTTTACACGACACCTTCTTGTTTGATCATCAGCAGAAACGTACTCACAAATCTGGCCACGATGCCCTGAATATCTACTTCTCATGGACCCCTGCTACAGACACCAAGATAGAGAGATGAAAAGTGCACAGAGCTGATGCAAATAATTATTAGCGTTGGTTCCGGCTGGAATTTATTCACAGTTTCTGCCTTGATTTTCACTCATAATCAGCTAGACTAATCAGTGCTCATTTTGTTATATAAACAAAAAGACGATTATTTGGGTAACAATACAAATAGTATTCCATTGGACACTGTTAAGTTTCTTCATTCTCTCTAATGAGTAAGAATAGAGAGTAGAAATTTAGGAAATATATCCCTAATCAAGGTTGATTCTGTTTATGGTTTTACATTTCTAGGAACCACTATTGTAGCAATTTATTTTATATGTCTTGTGGTCACAGTGCATGTACCAAGTAGCAGGTTATGACAATAAATGTTTTTAAACATGCATTGTGTCATTATGAGTTCATATGTTTGAGTGCGACATTCTAAGCACAACTGTTGGGTTTCCCAATTACCATTGTGTCCTTCTGAAAGCATAGGAGCTGTCTGTTTACCAGAAAGCACCTCTCCCACCATGCAACAGGGCAGAATGTGGATCTGCAGATCACCAGATTCATCATTCTCAGATATTCTCAGATATGGTGCATTGAAAGAAATACATATGTTATACGGTCAGAGCATTTAAACCTGTAGATTTAGGGTATACCCCTAAGATACATTACACCCAGTAACGTTATCTCCAGGCATAATGACTGACAGGTGCTTGGCTGGAGCACTCATAATGAGACCTTATGTCTATGAATACATTTGCTGAGTACTGTTATCTTATTGGATAAGCAGAGGGCCTGGAAAGCTATGATCCTTCACATGTAAGTGAAGACTAGACCACAATAATCTATAGAAAATATTTGGGTCATATTTATTCTCCTCACAGAATATTTACAGTAGTTTAAAAATGGGGGCATTGTCGTCTTCCCTAAGTTAGCATGAGCACACTGCAGAGTGCCCTTGGCTTTGCGCACATCACTACATGAGTTTATTTTGCAAATGCCTCTTTTGGTATTTTCACATGAGAACCAATTACTGTTTTCATGTTTTGCCGCATCCTGGGATTTAGTCTGACCATTGTGAACAAGGTCGAACAACAATGCCCCCTGCTATTAACTTCTGGTCAGGTCCTAGCACCTAGACAAGGCTTGCAGATGCAGCTGTTCTTTGAGAATACGTACTTTGGTCTTATTGGAATAACACGGATAGGTAGCACTCATTTGTAGAGGGACCTTTCCAGGGAGAAGAGCATGACAGCACCTATGATAGGTAGCACACAATGGGAGAGGGACCTTTCCAGGGAGAAAAGCATGACAGCACCTATGATATAGATCTACCATCTATAGACTGAGGTACGGGGTCTGCAGATAACACCTAGAGATCTTCTAATATATAAGTCAAGTCAAGTAAAGATTTATATAGCGCGCTACATACCCATAGGGTCTCAAGGCACTTGAGGAAGGGGGGGGGAGTTACTTGTCGAATATCCAAGTTTTAAGTTGCTTTCTGAATGCTAGGTGGTTCTGAGTGAGGCGGAGGTGAGTGGGAAGAGAGTTCCAGGTTTTAGCTGCCAGGTAGGAGAAGGATCTACCTCCCATGGTGGCTTTGTTGATGCGAGGTACAGTGGCAAGGGCTTGGTTGGAGGATCGTAGCTGACGGGAGGGGGTGTAGAAGGACAGTCGTGTGTTGAGGCATTCGGGTCCAAGTTTGTAAAGTGCTTTGTGTGCGTGGGTTAAGAGGCGGAAAGTAATCCTCTTATTTACGGGGAGCCAGTGGAGGTTTTTCAGGTGACCAGAGATGTGTTCTTTACGCGGGATGTCTAGTAGGAGCCTGGCTGAAGCGTTCTGGATGCGTTGGAGTTTTTTCTGGAGTTTTGCGGAGGTACCGGCGTATAGGGTGTTTCCATAGTCCAGGCGGCTCGTGAACAGTGCGTGGGTGACCGTTTTTCTAGTTTCGGTGGGGATCCAGCAAAATGTTTTTTTGAGCATGCGAAGAATGTTGAAGCAAGATGATGAGACGGCGTTGACTTGTCTGGTCATCGAGAGTGAGGAGTCCAGAATGACGCCCAGGTTCCGTGCGTGGTCCGTCGGGATGGGTGCTTTTCCAAGGGCCTCTGGCCACCAAGAGTCATCCCAGGCGGAGGGGGAGGTGCCTAAGATGAGGACTTCTGTTTTGTCTGAGTTAAGTTTCAGACGGCTGTACTTCATCCACTCGGCAACTTCTTTCATTCCTTCGTGTAAGTTGTTTTTGGCGGTGTTAGGGTCTTTGGTGAGTGAGAGGATCAGTTGGGTGTCGTCAGCGTAGGAGATGATGTTGAGATTGTGTTGGCGAGCGATGGTTGCAAGGGGGCTCATGTACACGTTGAAAAGGGTGGGGCTGAGTGACGATCCTTGCGGCACGCCGCAGATGACTTCCGAGGCCTCTGACTTGAATGGAGGGAGCCGGACTCTCTGAGTTCTTCCGGTTAGGAACGAGGTGATCCATTCCAGTGCTTTTCCTTGGATTCCAATGTTTCTGAGGCGCTGTAGCAGGGTGCTATGGCAGACTGTGTCGAAGGCTGCGGAGAGGTCAAGGAGGATGAGGGCGACTGTGTCTCCATTGTCCAGTAGAGTTCGGATGTCGTCTGTTGCTGCGATGAGTGCGGTCTCAGTGCTGTGTTTGGCTCGGAATCCGGACTGTGAGGGGTCGAGGGATTTGTTGCTTTCGAGGAAGGTGGCAAGCTGGTTGTTGACAGCTTTCTCGATGACTTTGGCCGGGAAAGGAAGAAGCGAGATGGGGCGGTAGTTTTTGAGTTCGGTGGGGTCAGCTGTGGGTTTTTTCAGAAGGGAGCTGAGTTCTGCGTGTTTCCAGCTTTCCGGGAAGGTGGCGGAGTTGAGGGAGCAGTTGATGACGTCTCGGAGGTGTGGAGCTATGATGGAGTCTGCTTTGTTGAAGATGTGGTGAGGGCATGGGTCAGTTGGGGATCCTGAGTGGATGGAGTTCATCAGGCGGATGGTGTCCTCAGTGGAGATTGGGTTCCAGTCGTTAAGGATGTTCAAGGGGGGTGAAGGTCCTGCAGTAGGTTGAGTGGGTTGGTCTCCGGGTCGGTTGTCGAAGCTGTTGTGGATGTCTGCGATTTTGTTGTGGAAGAAGGAAGCTAGGGAGTCGCAGAGGGCTTGGGAAGGGGTGATGTCGTTGGAGTTGGCTGATGGGTTGGTAAATTCTTTGACGATGTTGAATAATTCCTTGCTGTTGTGGGCGTTGTTATCTAGTCGGTCTTTGAAAGCGGCTTTCTTGGCAGACCGGATTAGTTGGTGGTGTATGCGGGTGGCGTTTTTGAAGGCGTCCTTGGTGCTGGTGTTTGGGTCTTTTTTCCAGGCCTTCTCGAGGGAGCGACAGAGTTTCTTGGATTTCTTAAGATCATCGTTGAACCAGGAGGCGTGTTTGCTGCCTAGTTTGATTTGACGTTTTTTCAACGGTGCTAGGATGTCGGCGCTGTTGGATAGCCATTGGGTGAAGTTAATGGCTGCTTGGTTGGGGTTTGAAGAGTGGACAGGAGGATATAGAAGGAGCGATGAGGAGATATGGTCGATGGTGAGTTTGTTCCAATTTCTACGCAGGGTGGGTTGGGGGTGGTTGTGGATTGTGGTCTTATTGTAGATAAAGTGAACGCATCTGTGGTCTGTCCAATGAGGAGCTGTGGTGTGGCTGAATGAGACATGTTTGCTGGAGGTGAAGATAGGGTCGAGTGTGTGACCTGCAATGTGGGTGGGGGAAGTGACAAGTTGTTTGAGTCCGAGGTTGGCCAGGTTGTCCCGAAGGGTGGTGGCGCTGTTGTCATTGCTCTTTTCCAGGTGAAAATTGAGGTCTCCCAATAGGATGTAGTCCTCGGAGGGGAGGGCGTGTGGGGTGATAAAGTCAGCGATGTCGTCATTGAATTGTGCACGGGGTCCCGGGGGCCGGTAGAGGAGGGTGCCTCTGAGTGTGGTCTTGGGGTCGTTGTGGATCTGGAAGTGAAGGTGCTCGGCGCTGGCAAGGTTGACGTCTGAGCTGGTTGAGATGCGAATGGAATTCTTATGGACGATGGCAATGCCTCCTCCTGTGTGCTTGACGCGGTCCTTACGGATGATCTTGTATCCTTCAGGGATGGCAATGGTGATGTCTGGGGCTGAGGAGGCGTTCATCCATGTTTCTGTTAGGAAGGCGACGTCCGGTGAGATGGTGTCTAGTAGATTCCAGAGGTCGATGGCGTGTCTGTGGACCGAGCGGGTGTTGAGCAGGATGCAATGTAGGCGGTTGGTGTCAGGTCTCTGTATGGTGTTGGTGGATGAGGAGTTGGTTTTGGTGCCGTCGAACTTGCAGGAGTTGCATGAGAAGGGTCCATGGGTGTGACCAGGGGCGGCTTGGACGCAGTTGGGGGAGCGGCCGGGTTAAGGGCTAGGAGGGAGGTGGCATCGTAAGTAATGCGGGAGGGGTGGGAGGGACGGGGGCCAGGGGGTATGGCGCTGGGCGCGGTCGAGGCGCGGACGGGCGTAGACGGGCTTACCTTTGGCGCAACTTCGGCGCGGCCGCAGCGCGTGGACGCTGCGCGTTGGGACATCCGTACTTAAATGGTTAGTGGGGGGGCGGAGCATGGGAGGGTCGGCTGGGAAGGCGGGAGCGGGGAGGAGACACGGGGCCCAGGTAAACACACAACAACAGCAAGATGGCGGTGGGGTATCCCAATACAAAGCAGGGGCACAGTCGCCGGTCAAAATGCCAAAAATACATTGCACGAGCGCAGCTTAATTAATTAAATTACCGTAATGCGGCGGCAAAGAGTAATGAGTAATAGACAGGTATGCCAATAAACTGCACGAGCGCTGATGAAATAATTAAATTATCGTAATGCAGCACCAAGTAGTACAGAATGATAGACAGTCTAAATATCGATACCAGGTGCTCCAGGCGCTATGCTGTCGTAGAGGCGCTCTCACGGGACAGGCAGGGATCGAGGGGGAGCGAGTGGGAGCGACCGCAGACCAGAAGATCCAGACGGTCACAGGGTCAGAGGGGGACGGGTTATCCAGAGCAGTCCTAGTGTGTGGGAGGGTCGGCTGGGAAGGCGGGAGCGGGGAGGAGACACGGGGCCCAGGTAAACACACAACAACAGCAAGATGGCGGTGGGGTATCCCAATACAAAGCAGGGGCACAGTCGCTGGTCAAAATGCCAAAAATACACTGCACGAGCGCTGCTTAATTAATTAAATTACCGTAATGCGGCGGCAAAGAGTAATGAGTAATAGACAGGTATGCCAATAAACTGCACGAGCGCTGATGAAATAATTAAATTATCGTAATGCAGCACCAAGTAGTACAGAATGATAGACAGTCTAAATATCGATACCAGGCGCTCCAGGCGCTATGCTGTCGTAGAGGCGCTCTCACGGGACAGGCAGGGATCGAGGGGGAGCGAGTGGGAGCGACCGCAGACCAGAAGATCCAGACGGTCACAGGGTCAGAAGGGGACGGGTTATCCAGAGCAGTCCTAGTGTGTGGGAGGGTCGGCTGGGAAGGCGGGAGCGGGGAGGAGACACGGGGCCCAGGTAAACACACAACAACAGCAAGATGGCGGTGGGGTATCCCAATACAAAGCAGGGGCACAGTCGCCGGTCAAAATGCCAAAAATACACTGCACAAGCGCTGCTTAATTAATTAAATTACCGTAATGCGGCGGCAAAGAGTAATGAGTAATAGACAGGTATGCCAATAAACTGCACGAGCGCTGATGAAATAATTAAATTATCGTAATGCAGCACCAAGTAGTACAGAATGATAGACAGTCTAAATATCGATACCAGGCGCTCCAGGCGCTATGCTGTCGTAGAGGCGCTCTCACGGGACAGGCATCGCCCTGCTTCTAGACAAGAGAAAGGAGGTTAGGTTACGCTGTATTTCACTATGACAGCTCCTTGCAGTTCAATGCTGACCTTATTTGTGTTATGCATTTTTCTGCTTATTGTGGCATGTATACTGCATACTAGAGCATGTTAGTTAAAATACATATTTTAAACGTGTTTGTGTCTCTGTCAGATCTTAATGTGGACAAGTATAAGAGAATGAGCAAAAGGGTGTGTTTTGCAATCGTGATTTCTGAGAGAGTCAGGAGTGATGTGTTCTGGGGTTTCTAATCACTTGTTCTTCTGTGAGTGAGTGGAAGGGCAAGTGAGACACTATAGCTAGTTGGTTCCAGGCTTATGAGTACTAAGACGGTAGGGCGACTCACTCCCGATAAACTAGGGTCCCATAATCCTATGCATAGTTCTGTGATGGCGCAGCATCCCTGCAACATGGCGTCGCCAACGATTGGTCTGGTACTTATTCACAAGACCCCTCAGTAGCGCCTGTGCTCATCCACAATACCCTCTCACCAGTTTCTGGAGATGGCCAGAGTGAGAGGGCTTGGCCTTTTGCAGTTGTAGGATTGTAGCGACAGGGTAATTTTAGTCTATTTTCAGACTGGTGTTGACTATAATTTACTACCATTTCAGTCCTAGTTGCATTTGCGTTTATTTGTAGGGCTTAACTATGTGCTTTGACAGGGTTTAATGCCTTTTTCCTTTTTCTCGGGCCTACAGGCCCGAAAGCTAGAGAGAAGCCATTTTGTATCTCTGCCTCGGCTATCCGAGGCACTTGCAGGGTAAAGGTAATGTTTAGAATTCATCCTGTTGTTCGCTAGAGAGGAACCGGTCAAGACTGGCCCTTATCGAAGGAATGTGTTTGTCTCCCCGGCTCTAGACGCAATACGCAGGTGGCCACTGCGGAGGGCGAAGGGGGCCGGGGCCTGGTACAGGAATTCGGTGGGAGTCGGCCTAATGCCGGAATTTTCCATAGAGAAAGTGAGCTCTATATTATTAAGGAGCGAGTAGAGTAGAGAGAGAGAGCAACATGTGGAGAAGACAGAAGAAGTTGGTCTGAAGGCTGGTGCATAGAGATTGATACCATCAGCTAATCGAAATCCTGAAGTGAAGAAGGAGAGTGATTGAAAGTCCTGTAGTGACATCATACAGGAGTGGCAGAGACTAAGACCAGAAGAGGGTTTGAGTATTCGGGAACCATGGTAGCGTAGACGAGGCATAGCAGTGCAGACGTGTATTTGTGAGCCATAGAGGGAGAGCAGAGTCCCAAGCGCATAGAAGAGAATGAGAGAGAGAGAGGGATCAGCTCCGCTGCTGAGATGGAAAGACACACGTCTAAGGTGAGGCGTTCTGAGCTTAATGTAGAATGCATTTAACTATTCATCTTTATTCCCCTTTTTAGGTTATAGGTATTGACTAACTTAGTTTTTTTGTCTTTTGCTCATTCTGTCATGTTTGATTGTAGAATAAAGACTTAATGACCAATGTCTTTGAATGTTGTTTCCATGAATGAGATTAACCTTTCCTTTTAACCAGGTGCTGACATACAGAAGGATGGGATATGCCCTTCTGCAAAGGTAACTGATGATTGGGGGAGAGTGTGAACTTCATTTGGGAAATAACTCTTAAAGGTGAACCCCTATTAGTTATCCCCATTAGTGTAGATCGTCGGGTGATGTTAAAGAGATCGTCGGGTGACGTTAAAGATATCGTCGGGTGACGTTAAAGATATCGTCGGGTGACGTTAAAGGTATCGTCGGGTGACGTTAAAGATATCGTCGGGTGGCGTTAAAGAGATCGTCGGGTGACGCTAAAGAGATTGTCGGGTGACGTTAAAAATACAGTCCTACGGGACTATAAAGATAGATATAAAATTAGGTAAATATAGGATAAGATATGGAATCCATTAAGTGTTAGTGGCATGTAAATAGCTTCTTTTCACTTTCTCAGGTGAGTATTCTAGATGTCTTGTAAATAGTGGCCTGGGAAGAGTGTCGTTACGTGACGACTGGGTTAGCCACGGTTGGTGACCTGCCTGTCATGAGAATCCGGTCCTCACAAGGATAACCCTATTTTTGTGGAATTTCCAAGCTTGAAGTTTAAAAGATATTTAGACCCATTTTGCACTGCCATTTTGATTATTATTGACATATAACATGGCACAACCGGTCGCTTTTCCGGCTCATAACCAGGCTGCGGCTACACACCATTTGACACAGTATTGGGTCCCCAGTGCAGGGGCTACCATACCTTTTGTAGTTGAGGCAGATCTAGGATCCTGCATCGAGGTGTTTTATTCCTGCGTTACATTTCCTGCAGTTGATGCAAATTGTATATTTTTTCATGCTTAGATGGTCGCTGCTCCTCCAGCAGCGTATCGTCCTAATGCGATGATTGAAGTTCCGTTGACGTCCTGGGAGCATACTATTTGGCCTAATGGCTCCCTTACTCACCCTGTTTCTTTGGTTAATTTTGGCCCCTTAAGTATGGATGGGGCTTCTTGGCCAGTTTTGGCTGGTTTCACTCCACATCTGAACTATCTCAATGTTAATATGGCATACCTTTGTTTGCTATATTGACAAAGTATTCAACTCTATAGATGAGTCATACAATACATTTCTCGTTCTTTTCTAGAGGATTTCTCCTCTTGCCCTCCCCTGTGTGGGAGTGGTGGGTCCATCGACATTTTACCTGCAAGTACCCTTGTTTTGATGAAGCCATAAAGAGTCTACTGGCGGAAACGCGACCGCGACTGTGTCAACACTCTTGTGTTGAAGGAGTCCCCTTTATCTTTAATCGTGTATGTTTCAACTTCTTGCGCCCCTTACTAAAACTGTTTTGTGAGAGAATTTACTTCTCAGGCGCCATGAGGATTCCCTTTTAGATTTATATCACTCAGAAGTAGGAATGAATATTTTAGAAAGGTCTCAATTATCTTTCTTTGGGTACACTGTTGTATATGTATTGTATATATTGTATATGTGTATTGTAAATAATTACTGTATTGTGTATAGTAGGATTATATATATTTTTGTTTGTGTTATTTTCTGGATTTTTCTGTGTGCCATTTTTTCTTGTGATACGTTTTCATGTCCTTATAAACTTATGATTAGTAAAATTTGTTTACATTAATTTGTGCAGAACAAGATCATTAATTATTTATTGGGTCGTCACATTAAATGTTGAATTAATCCCTTAGTACCGTTTTTTCCATGAACAACAGATACAGCAGTGCTGGTCCCTGTTTCTGACTGGCTTCCCAAAGTTGGTGATCTGGTCCAGGAGAAGGTGGGGAACAAGAAAGAACTTTGGTTCCGCATACCGTGTTCCGGTCCCGGTCCTTGGTCTGAAGGGCACCGAACTGTGTCTTACCTCTGCTACCAGGATGCGAAGATAATCAATTCATTTCAATTGAACATATCAAGTTACACCATACAGCTGATACTTAATAGTATACCTACAAACATCCCGCCCTAGGATGTTTTGTTACATCTGATGAGTTCTATTTCTGTGGAATCTCCCCAACAACTGGAGGTGGAGATTGAGTCTTCAATTGATTTAGTGCCAGTTTTGCCTTCTTCATCTACCACTGGGGAAAATGGGTATACTTCTCCACCAGTTGAACTTACAGTTGATATCCCTGAAACTATAATACAATCAACTTCTAATGAGGAACAGCCCCCATTATTTGAGCTCAGCTCCAGCAGTTACTATCTTGACCAAGATAGCTTTTCTTCAGTTACATCTTTGTTGTCTTCTTCTATAGCTGTGGCGCCCACACGGATTTGTGTTTTCATATCAGGGTTGAAAAGAACTTACCTAGTCCCACCATGGACTTACATCTGGATCTTGTTGTCAATGGTGCTCCTCTTCATGTGGATTGGTTTTGTGACCGTTTTTTTATTTGAGTAATGGCCACTACTTGTCTGAATGCTCTGCTATGGAACTGGTTGACAGAGTACTGGCCCTTCATACGTCTTCATATAAAAGGGAAAGAGACCAAACACTTGTTAATATTTCAGCAGTCCCGATCACTGATGGCATTATATGGGACAAAGTGCCATTCGAAGTATATGGTCCGACAGGAACCCTGCAAATTCCATATGTCTTTCATGTTTCCTTAGGAGATGTTGTTCTTCCTGGCATTCATTCGGATGATTGGGATGTCAGTACTGTTAATTCATTGTTTTCTGATTTGCAAATGTATATTGTTTTTGATACTGAAGATCAATATTTAAATTCAGCAAAATATGCAGATTCTTTTTGTTACCAACATTATGGAAATCACATTCTTCAAAAAACCAGTACTCTGAGACCCATTTTTAATTATACACAATGGGAACATTTCCCAACACAATCAAAAGGGAATTCCATCACACAGCAGAAGAAATTTACATATTTTACTGGTTACAATCTATCCGACCCAGCTTCATATTATTTCAAATTGAATATCCCCACATTGAACAAATATATGCTTACACAGACTATGGGCCCAATTACGATGCAGGTTGGAATGGCTCTGACCGTCGGTCGGGGACCTCCAGACCGGATCGTAATCGGCTGTATGGATTCCTTTCTGTTCGACCCATTTTGATGGGGTCGGAAAGAAGGGAATCCGAATCAATTTTCCGAATTGCCTCAGACGGGCTCGGAGAGCCCATCTACCATTTGGAAACCCTGCAGTAACCCCTCGTCTCTTTCCGGTCAAGGCATGACAATGGCAGATTCCCACTGACTTTCTGAGCCGGCCTTTCCGACGCAGAAAGGCATTGAGAATCTATCATTGGGGGCTCCCAGCAGGGCCCCATTGGGTGCAAGGCCACCAAATGGTGGCATAGGGGGCACATATGGTGCCACCTTGTTGATCCCTGCACCCAGAGGCAGGCACCTTGAGGGATGAACTGCACCTCTGCTCTTTGTAATGACAGCACGCATTCTGTTCTGAATGCATGCTCCCATTGTAAAGTATAGGATTGCAACCGAACAGGGTTCAGTTGCATCGTACTTCCTGGGCTGGAACGGATGACAGGAGATTGTTCAGTTCCAGTTCCAAACCAATGTAGGACGGACTCCGGTCCAACTGACATCGAAATTGGGCCCTAGGTTGGTTAGCTCCTCAAACTTCATAGCAAATCTATCCCTCAAAGTTTACGATTATTGGAAGGACACTATTGGTTTTCTATCTATTTGGGGCTCCAAATTTTAGCAAGTGCAGGGTAGTGAGCCTTTGCAATATGCATGTTTAATACCGTCTCAATTCATATTTTTAAATCACATGGTTCAACAGAATACCTGTTTTGGTTTAACCACTGCAATAAATGTAAATACTTCCTCTATTCCATCTCTGGCTCAATATGAGAGGTGGCACACACATACCAACTATACTATCGATGAATTGATTTGCATGATACAAAATGGCTCTTTCAACATTTCTATAATAGACCTGGAGGGTTGGGTGTTGTGGTCCACATTTTATAAATACTGCTGACGGGTTTACCAAAAAATAGACCTGATCCCTGTTACCCTGATTTAAATACAGTTACAACTTATTCAGTTGGTAAATTATATCAACAATGGCTGGAACATTCAACACTTTCGTCTGTGAAAAACCATCTCTCCCTTTAAACAGGTGACACTGATCTTTCAGATTTTTATTGAGGTCCAAAATCCCCTTGCACTAAACGTTTTGTTTATGCAGCCTATAATCAATTTTGGAAACTCTCACAAATGGAAGCTGCACTACGCATACGCCAAATTGATCAAGATTATTTGAAAAAAGTACTTGCTGTAGTTGATAACAGTATAACTGCAAAGATAAGGGCCCCCCCTGGTACTAATGTGAAGTTCGCCTAGACAGGGAAATACATATTGTAAATAATCCCGGGCAACTTCAAAACAATGGAAGTTTCAGAACATGTAAAATAAAAGTGGTGACACTAGTATTTAGAAAAATACAAAACAATTTATTGAAAATTTGTAATTCTGTTTTAAATATAAAACATGATAGATATGACACTACAGAGACCATGATTTGTGCAACATGCTTACTACAATCATCCAACAAACATTCACACTACAATCTAATGCTTATGTCAATAATTAATCCATTTGATAATAATACAGTTCTTTGAGAGACATTTTGGAAACCACCCTCAAATCATGTGTTCAAATAGTATCTCTGTTACATCCTTATTGACGTTTCAATGAACTGTGACCCTTACAGACACTTAAAAATGGTAGAGTACCATGGGATTACCTGAATGCTTCTGCACTGTTTTACCATTCATTTTGACAGATAAACAAAAAATGATATCTATGAAAGACGCAACGTACACTATGCTACACATTGAGAAGCTAGAACAGTTACAATTTATGTCAGCAGAAACAGATTAAGCGGTGTGGTTAATACATGGTGTTATTTCATTACCGATCTCACTTTTACAGTTTACAGTTTGTATGAAACACTATCCTGTGGGTAGATATGAACTATTTGGGAGCAGTTACATAAATGAATTGTGGTTGTTGCCCCTAAAAGTTTGTTGTCAGCATGCAGAAAACGAAGTTTGCCTTACAGTGGAGGGTTGTCACTCTACCGTCGGCCACTCCCTTGTGTGTAAACAAGTGAAACTTCATGGCGCCTGCAACATTACAGCCCCTTATCTGGCTTTTTTTTTAAAGAAGCCCGGTTCATTTTATTATTCCAACTCTCACTTTGCTTTGTAACTGTAATTATCTTATTTTCAACAATCAGAACTGCTGTGGTTTATGGGCAGGCATCCCGTACATAGTCACAGTTATGCACGGTGTTACTTGTTGCAGAAATGTCCTGTTCCCCCCACACAGGAGTGTAGATAGTTCACTGTGGTCTTCCATTCCAACTTTGAACTTTGAAAACAGATTTCAATAAGCTAAGCAGAATCAAAGGCAATTCCTTCACGACTTTTAGAGGCCACGCCATTTTTTCAATGGAGCTGAAGATATCAGCACTTGAGAGACAGCAGTGCAGTAATGTCGAAACACCAATTGTGGCTAGAAAAAATGGGGTCCAGCTCAAATGGGCACATAGTGACAAAATAAAGTTGGTTCCAGAAATCATATCAAACACACAAGATAATATTCAACTATGTTTAGACCCAGAAGCTGAAGCAGGGGAAGTTGTGCTATCTTTTTGTAACATCTTAGAAAATATAAAATCGGCCCTAACAAGAACAAAAGGGCCAAACAGTGGAAAAGGCAAGGGCTGGTTCGATTCTCCTAGCACAAAAGCTAGGAAGGCTTTGCTCTACGCTTTAAAGACTGAGCAGAGAAACTATAAACAAATAAGAACATTGTGGGCCTCATACAAATTTGCTAGGAAACCTAGAGAAAAGGAAATCAGGGAAGACTTATGGGGCAACCTGGATAAAGCAGCCAGCTCTGGAAATAGTTGTGATTCCTGAAAGCTATTAAGCGTACCATATTTTAAAAACCCTAGCGACCCAACACTGGACATGAATGTCGATGAGGAGGCATGGGTCTCCCATTTCGAGAGCATCTTTGCTCTACACCCTGATATTACACCCCACTATGTGGCAACGCAGGAAATGCGTCATGTGCCTATATCATTTTCATTCATTGAAGCTAAATCGGCCTGGATTCTTGCAGCCTTGGAAAGGCCCCAATACTAGACGGTGTCCCAATAGAATGTTTTCAAGCTAATCCAGATTTTTGGACACCACTCCTAATTAATGTACTAAATAGTATAGCTTTGGTAGGCCCCCCGTCTCATGATCTTCGGGGGTTATTGTACCCATCTACAAAAAAGGAGACAGGGCCAACCCAAAGTACAAATGACCAATTTCCCTGCTGGATACAACATCAAAGCTTATGGGCCGTCTTCTCCTCTCTAGGTTAGAGGGATGGGCTAGAGCAAATAAGATCTTGATCCAGGCCTAGTATGGACTCCAGCAGGGAAGGGGAACTGTGGATCAATGCTTAAACTTAGCATTGACCATAGAAAAATATACTAAAGTGAAGGAAAATATACATGGCATTCATGGACCTGAGCGCGGCTTTCGACTGCGTGGTCCATGATAAGCTATGGACTATAATGGAGATGATGGGGGTCGAACCTGCTATAATAAATGTTATCAGGCACTCGTACGTAAACGTGACAGCGTCTGTGCGTTATACCAAAACTGGAGATTGTAAACGCTCTTTTTAAATCTCCAGGGGAGTAAGGCAGGGCTGTGTTTTGGCCCCATTTCTTTTCTCTCTATACACAAATGGAGTTGAAAATGCACTCAAAGTGCCTACTAGGGATGTCCCTCTCTTTGAAAACCAAATGCTACCAATATTGGCTTATGCGGACGACGCAGTTTTAATCGCCAGAACGGGGATAGGGTTACAAAGGCTGATAACCGCAGATGTCTCTTTTATGGATTCAGTACAGTTGAAAGTGAACCAGACGAAGTCCTTTGTAATAATAGCTGGGGCTACAAAAAAGAAAAAGTGCTGCACTTCCACGCGGATGCATAAAAAATTGAGGTTGTGGACTCTTTTCTCTACTTGGGAATCCTTTTTGATAAAGATCTGTCATTGTCAAAACTGATGAAAGGAATAAAGATGGTGATGGAGAGGGGTATTATTGCAGTTAAATCCTTTGCTAGAAAATTGGGTGCTAAACCGTTATTACCGATAAAAAATATTTACCATGCCAGAGTAAAAGCAGCAGTGACCTATGGAGCTGGGGTCTGGGGTACGGTTGCACCGACACCACTACTAATTATTGAGAATACATTTTTTAACTCTGTAGTGGGCCTCCCTCCCTCTTTTTCAACGGCATCTTACATTCAGAATTGGGCCTACCCCATATCTCAGATTATACACAACTAGCCCCACTTCTCCTCTGGCACTCAATCTGGAGGAGAGACACAGTACTACTGACTCAATCAATAATAAGGAGCTGCCTAGCTATGGATAAATGGAAGAGGTCTAGGTGGCTTAGTTATGTAGAGTCAGCATTAAGGGAGATCGGTCTCCATGAACTTTTTAAAGATCCTCTGGTCTGTAAGAAGGTCTCCAAACAGAATGTTAGTGACATGTTTATGCTGATGTCTGAGTATGAGCGTAAGGATCACTACAAAAAGAAACACGGAGCCCGGGCATATTGCCTTAACCCACCACTAATTGAGGGAGGTTTCTCTTACCTAGTAAATGTAAATAGGATGCAACACAGACGTATATTACTGAGGTTTCGTACTAACCTGATTCCCCTTATGTTAGGTTACCCTGAAAAAACATATAATCATTCTGATTTAAGTGCATGCCCATGTGATAATTTATCACTTCAAACTGAATTGTACCTAGTTTTATTTTGCAGGCTATATGAGAATGAAAGGAATGTCCACCTCAAATCAATTTTAAAGAAAATGAATTTTAAGCAGTGCCGAATAGCACTATACTATCTAAAAACACTACCTGACCCTTTGGTTTGTTATTCAGTCGTGTCAATCCCATGGGCCTGCATGAGGAAGAGGAAGGGGACGGCGAGTAGAGTAATGAGTTCTCTAAACAACAACACAAGTACTTAGACTTAGCATATTAAATTATCTTTTAACATCTTTTATGTATCTTTATCTGTATCTAGAATTGTGGTGAAATATTTGTAATTTTAAAGATAGAATTTTGTAATAATTTTATGATGATGTATTTATATGTGCTTTTATGATCATTTTTAACTTGATTGAATAAAGATGAATTGATTGCTTGACTCAACAAGCCATTGGAAGCAACGTTTGTGTAACTCTAACTTAATACTATTACTAAAGAACAAGGGAACCCTCTAGGTAAGCAAGGACCTGGGGTATCAATTGAGTAAAGAACAACGGTCCTTGGCAAGGAGGAATAACAATTTCAATAATTATAGGCCACAATATGCGCTATAATGAACACAAAGTCCAGCCGGACTTCAGAATTTATTCGATAACTAAATAAGTCAAATCAAACAGAACAACAATAAAGCAGTGGGACACAATCCTGTATCCGCAGTACTAAACATACAATACACAGTACAGTTAACTAGGGATTTTCAGGCATTTAGAAGGTACCGGAGCAAAAAGGTAATTTTTCAATCTATTTGCTTCACATATGTAGAAAACACATGATTTTAGGCACATGATAGTGAACTAGTGTTTAGACCACATATTTTGTCGACAGCGTTCCGATCCAGTTAAAAATTGTGGATCATCATCAGGACATTCAGTGCTTGCCTGAATTTGAAAGCCTAGGCACGGTGGATTGGACCAATTGCAGAATCAAGGTTGGTCGGGCTACCAGATGTGGAGCATGGGAGGGTTGGAGTTAATAGTTCCAGGTGGGCTGGCAGTCGAGTTAGGCGTGTTGTGCCTCGCAAGATCGCGGTCACCAAGTTGCCTGGAAGGTTTGACCCATGGCGTAAGGTAGTTTGCTGAGGGGCTGGTTGTGGGATTAGGCATATGTTGCCTACGAGGAGCCTCAAGGTTAAGAATCCCCGGGAAGCGCAAGGGGCTACAAGACCAATGTTGATAGCGTGCAGCCGGTGACCCAAGGGCCGGTAGATGGGACCAATCAAAGGATGCGGAACCCGGTAGAAGTACCTACGGGGTCGCCGATTTAAACCAGGCTACGAAGCGCAGTAGCCTATAGTAAGGCTCCTGAAGTTCGCGGTGGAACTTCCGAGGGCGTCTCGGTGCACAATTGCGCCGTAGAACCTAAGGTCAAGCACTGAATGTCCTGATGATGATCCACAATTTTTAACTGGATCGAAACGCCGTCGACAAAATATGTGGTCTAAACACTAGTTCACTATCATGTGCCTAAAATCATGTGTTTTCTACATTTGTGAAGCAAATAGATTGAAAAATTACCTTTTTGCTCCTGTACCTTCTAAATGCCTGAAAATCCCTAGTTAACTGTACTGTGTATTGTATGTTTAGTACTGTGGATACAGGATTGTGTCCCACTGCTTTATTGTTGTTCTGTTTGATTTGACTTATTTAGTTATCGAATAAATTCTGAAGTCCGGCTGGACTTTGTGTTCATTATAGCGCATATTGTGGCCTATAATTATTGAAATTGTTATTCCTCCTTGCCAAGGACCGTTGTTCTTTACTCTAAATTATACAGCGGGCCAAGACTGATTTGAATGTGACTGATATCTGGAGTGGAATAAGAAAATAATATGGACCAGAAGGTGCTTAAATTAATTAGCAGTGAATGAGATAAATGTAAACATCCAGCCTATCAAATATTTCTTCAGCACCATGGAAGGCAAACGTTCGGAGAGCCAGTACAAAAAGCAACATGACCCTTGAAATTATCTAATATAATTATAAAATATGTACTAATCTATTTTTAATTGCATAAATATATAGTACATATAAATATACATTAATGTTAAAAATATATCAAAATAGTCCCTATTTATTATTTAAAGAAAACGTATTGACCTATTTTGATTTAGTTAATACATATTTTATAATTAAATAATAAATAGGTACTATTTCTATATATTTTTAGCATTAATTTATATTTATTTAGCTTTTTACCTATTTTAAATAATTTAACTTTATTGAGCATTGTTTCCACCAGGGTTTTATTTTAAGTCCCTACCTACATTATTTTGTGTATAACAGTACCAGTGGGAGGCCATGTGTAATGCTGGTCTTATTACAAAGGTGTAATCTAACTCAAAAGTGTACATTTTTGTATGTGAACTAGGCCATTAGTGTTCAGGATATATGACAACCTAATAGCTCCGGGTGAACTTGGGAACAGGAAAACATTAGCACGTTATTCCCAAATGAAAGCTTGATTAACACTGGTATGGTTATGATGGCAACGGATTCCTTTCCACAGAACTCCAATTAATTCATGTTTTGTCCAACCACCTTGGTTCCCAGGTTTCACCAAAAACGAAAGGCGCCCTCCCATCTATCTATTAAGACTCTTCAAAGACATTCCTTTCCTCCCTATGTATCTTCTTAAATCTTAGTAACAAGGGTAAATTCCTGCATCTGCAGTAGGGATGAGAAGGAAAACTCTCTACAAACACAAATTCTAATTAAACTTTTAACTTGAGAGCAGACAAGGAGAAATGAAACTTAAAGAAACGAAAGTTAGGCCTACAAGATTGGCTAACCTAAGAATATCCATTAAAACACACACATTACATGAGTCTTTATATGAACCATTTAGTCGGAAGTGGATGCATTCTATATTGCATAATATTTGAAATATGCATGTATGACTACATTCTTTCTGTAAACATGTGCACAATCCTAATCATCCTCATATGCAGCATTACCGATTTCAATCTAACGTCCTTATATATGATACAAGCATCATTCTAATCACATGGATTACAGCAAAACAACAGGACATGTGTCAGTGCAGATTATTCACGAGTATAGTGCACCCCGGCAAATTTTAAGAGCGCAGAGCGGCCTATCAGTTATTTAATAAATAAGTAACACTGAATCCTATTTCTAAAATACACAGAAAGTGTTGATTAAAATGTATCATCTAGCAAGGCTTGAAGAATGCCTTTGAAAGATTTTCTTACAGTGAAATATACTTGCATAAGGAAATTGGACCGATTGGCATGTGTAAAGAGTGAAAAAACATATGTCAAAGAATTAAACAATACACAGATTGTCTCAATATGTGGATTTATCAGTTCTAATGGTACATTTATGTACTCTACCACAAATTAAGAAGTGTCAGTGTTTCGATCCTTGTGCATGAGGTCAATCATTATCAGGACTGATGTTTGGAAAGGTTCCTGCACTTCTGAAATAAAAGTAATGCTTCCATATTTCTGAAGCTTGAGGCTACATTACATAAGCCGAGACAGAATAAAACATTAAAATATATCATTACCTTTAAGTCAGGTGATGTGTTTAATGGATATGTAGGGGGATGGTGAAAATGAAGGAAATGAAAACAGAACAATCTACATGAAGCCACACCATCATAGTATACCAGAGTGCAGAAGGAGTAGTGTTTTCAGGAGGCAGAGCCTCCGAGAAGAGGCACACAGCTTTCTGAAGTGGACAGTGCCAAACATGTGTAGTCTGTGATAAAGGAGAGCTCTCCAATGAGTCTCTGATAAGCACACCAGATAAGTCACAGAGTTTAAATTGTCAGGTGTAGTCAGCTTGCTGTAGACTTCAAAAACAAATGAAGCAAACGTTTCCCCTCAGAGGACCATCTAATAAAGGACTGTTACAAATGAGGTGCTTAATTTCGGGAGAATTTGTGGAGAAGATAAGTAGTTGTCTACTTATTGGCTCTTAAAGATTTACAGATACCTTAGTAGGTATAGTCTGGGAATGCTTGTCAGTTCTGCAAAAAGGGTATTGAAAGATATTCATAGCATGTTTATTTCTGATGCTCTGTATTCACTTAGAGAGCATGGGAAATCTTTTCGCATAAGAATGCTGCACGAAAGAAAAACGTTCGTTGCGTCCCTTTAAAGGCAATCATATTAGAAAAATACCTCGATTTGATGGGTTCTTTGGACCCTGAGTGTATTTTAATAATTGGTACTTATCGTATTAATGGCATTTTCCCCACTAGCATGTATTGAAGGATGAGCACACATTGTCCTTGCTCTCATTTTGCCCTGCCTGTCCCATTCGCTATCCTTTGGTGGTAGAAGTGAGTACAAAACATGTGCAATTAGAGTAATAATGCATCTAAGGGGCACAATTGTATCCATTATCAGCAATAATGAGTAAATCAAGTGCTAAAGTACTGGAACCACTGATCACAATGTATATTTGGACTGGCTTCTTCCTGCTCTTATTTGTTTAGATTGGATCTGGAAACCCACTTAGCTATGGTATCAGTAGAATTTAAATTTAGTCTTGACTATGCCACTGAGTTTTGGCATTGCTGTTGTGCAATGTATGCTCTGCTCATTCTAGTTGTGGTAAAGGAATCTTGCCCATTGTCAGGTGAGGATGAAACCATTTATTGATGATGCTTTCGACTAAAAGCAAACAAATCTATAGGATGCAAGCTGGTGAAGGGCTGCAAATAACTAGTTATTAAACGTATCCGTGATAAATCCGGGTTCGTTGGAATGGATGGCTGATCAAAAGATTAAAGGGGCCATCGTATCCATGCTTACTGTCTTTTTGCACCTAACTCGAGTATCTCGGTTTATTTTGGAAGCCTTTCACTTGGGAGGTGGTGGCTTATGCGTATCACTTCGGACCTGATTTACAAAGGTAAACTTATAGGTTAGTGCAAATTTGCTCTTTTTTGTTATTATCGAACCTACCATTTAATAATAATTTTATGATTGCAGAGAGTCATCATTTGGGGCAGGGAACTCCACATATAAAACAAGCATTGAACATGCAATTGGTCTCACATTTGGTTGAGTTAGAGCTATTACGTTGTAAATGAAATATTTTTTTACCCATGTGTTAATGAGTGTATGTAAGTGGTGTGTAGTGGAATTATGTGGGTTGGATTTGAATTCTTAGATGTGGAGTTGTGTGGGATGGAATTGTGTGGTGTAGAGTGGATTTGTGTAATGGAATTATGTGGCAGGTTGTGCAGTGCAAATATGTGGCTAGAAATTATGTGGTATTGAGTATATTGGAATTATGTGGCGTATGATTTGTGTTATTAGTGTAATTCTGTGGACTGTTTTTTTGTGTTGTGGAGTGGTATTAAGTGGATTTTAACTATGTGGTGTGCTGTTGAATTTTGTGGCATTTTGTGAAAATCTGTGATGTGGATTGGATGTATGTGGTGAGTTGTGTAATGGTGTTGTTGAGTTCAATTATGTGGTTTTGTGTTTTTGTGCATTGGTAATTGCATTAGGTTTTGCCTATGTGATTATTACGTTTTTTATGGTTGTAAATTTTAGCTTGGTAAGCAGAGTTCCAGTTATGCAATATATGATACTGAAACTTCGTGCACCAATACACCAAAGTAAATGAACATCAAATGCAGGACAGAGTTGGTTCAGGGCAATCTATATGTTTGACATCAATTAATCAAATGCTCAAAACCTCTTAGTATGTTGCCGGACAAGGGGCAATGAGAATTCGTCCATTAGCCATTTTATGCGTATAGCTTTTTTGCTCTGTCACATGATGCCAAAAGCATCCATTGGTGATGTGTGAAATGGTATTGTTATTACCTTCCCAAAGAATAGTAGCAAGCAAATAAATAGCTGTATGTTTCAAGTTAGCTTGTTTTAAAAAGTGATTAGTATATAGAACAAATGAGCATTTCTATTGGTAGGCTATTTCTAAAATCTTATCGTTGTTTGCAGCTAGGCATGGGCGCTGATGAACAATGTAGTTTGCCCAGGATCACACACTGTAGTCACATGGAGAACCCTATACTATACCACAGGTTTGCTGCTTCCATGTAATGGATAATAGAACTTTACATCAGGGCTCATTCTTTAATGTATATGTGACGAGTAAGCATATAATATCTAGACAACAAATTCACAAACTGTTCATTGTTTTAAGTGTTTCACATTTGCACAACACTGTTGAAGAGTTAACAATAGTGCATTGGAAATTAAGTTGCAGTTCAAGTCAAGTCAAAATACCGTTATTTCGGTTGCGAGAATCATAAAAAGATTAACAGCATCATAAGATAAAATACAATATATCAAAAAACCACAATAAAATCTAAAACTGATCATAACATTCCAGCTATATCATGTCATTCTTTTCATAAAAAATCTGTTGAGGAGCAAATTTTTTTTCTAATGGTCTTCATAAAAGTTTACTAATATACTTCCTAATCACAATAGAACCCTTTATATAATGAATTACTGCAGAGCATATTTCAGGGGTTGCTAATGGCTTAAAAAATTAAACCTATCAATATACAAACAAGAGTGAATGTTCCTTAATAATGGCAATAAAAATCTAATTCTCACCAAGTTATACAATGTGTAAAATAAAACAAGATGTATAGTGGTTTGACTTGAGGAATTATTAAACAGACAGAACGTAAGATTGTCTGACCACCCTCCTTGCCATGGAAATGCCAGCAGAAAGTACATAGTGTATAAATGAAACCTTGTTAAATAAAATTGGAACTGAGTGTTGATAGAAAAAGTTCAATAAAATTGTACAGGGATGGGTAACAGGCGAGGGTCTCCCATATTGCAATGGTGCTGACAATTACACATGTTACCACTAGTGCGATAAGCCTCTTTAATAATGATCTTGGTATTTGGAAGAATACTTTCAGTGTTTTCAAAAAAGTTTTTAAGACCTATCTCCTGATATTTTTTCCACAGATAATGGAACCAGGGATTCTTTAAAACATTATCTGATTTTAGGAAATCGTTGATGACATCTCTTGAAAACATTAAATCATCTGAGAGCCAAATCTTAAGCTCATAAATGCAAAGGGGCACTGTCTAAATGGTCTTCAATGAACTCTAAGTCCAATTCCGTATGGCAATATAGGGTTGGAGCACTTTTTTGTAGCATCATTAATCTTTTAATACATATATTTTCAATTACTATGAGCTGATGGTTTTTATCATGGCCCCATACCCCAGCCCCATATGTGGCAATAGGGAAAAGTTAGCTCTGTAAAGGGTAATTAATTCCTTCGCAGGCTGTGCCCTAGTTTGCTGGCAAAACAAAACAATGCATTCACAGCTCTACTTGTCTGCTGCATGCTTGTGAGTAAAAGTGGTTCTTATTTCAGCTGATTGTTCAACAGATTGCCCAGGTATGAGAACGTGTTAGCCTTGTCTATCTTCATACCCTGGACACTAACAGTTTAAGATTTAGTGGATTTAGGACCACATACCATTATGTATGATATGATAAAATTAACTTTTAAGTCAAGAGAGGTCATAAAATCAGTAATATCATCAAGAGATCTCTGTAAGATCATGGTTGTCTTTGCTAATAAAACTGTATAATCTGCCTAAGATAAAAGAGGAACAGGAGTGTTGCCTATTTTGGGGAAATTAAGTTCCATTTTCAATAGGAAAGCCTCCAGTCAATTTGAGTAAATTAAAAATAAAAAAGGAGCTAAAATACATCCTTGCCTAACGCCCTCCGTTGAAATGTTTGGTTGAGTTTTCTCCCCTTTAATACCATATCTTATGTTGACTGTTGTGCTGGAATGAAAGGGTTACTAAGGCTTTTTCAGCACCCATGCCTTCCATCATGGCCCATAGTTTATCTCAGATGACAGTATCACTGGAGCTGGATAAGTCAATGAAGGCTAGAACTAGAGCTCTTCATGGACCTAACGTCCTTATTAATGACTAGCAGCCTGTCCCGACGTCGTCCAGGTATTGGTGCCGGCCAGTAGTATATTGTTTTGTAGGATTTCGTTTTGATAGCATTTCTTATCTGTGACAAGCCTGTGAAACGCTCCAATTCACAGTGCACTGCTGATGCACTTAAGAGTGCACGTTCAGTAGTGTGTGAACTCGAGTTTCCCTACTTTATTTTTCCTTGCAATATTATATAGCGCGAACTCGACAACATGGCATGAGCACAATTTATATTACAGAAGAACACATTAATTTGTGGTAGGCACGGGGAGACAAAGTGATTTGCCTGGAAACACAGGATGTTGAGCTGATGCCGAGATTTGAACGTAGCTCCCCAGCTCTAAAGTTCGCAATTCTAGGAATTGTGGCAGGAAGTGTGTCTAAAAGTGTATGTCGGTGCTGGCCATCAATGAGAGAGACCTGTGCATTTTTCAAATGGGTGGTGAAAAAATATGAGTATGTTGCTTGAGATGTGGGCCGCCGTGCCACCAATGTACTTACCTGGGGAGGGTAAACACCCATTATTCCGCAACTTTCTTTCCGCATACCATCACTCCACATACTTTCATTCCGAAATTTCCATGACTCCGCAATGCCATTATAACGCATGGCATTACATTTTATATGCTTTTACCAGGCATACATTTACAAAGAAATTCGTTGTAAATGCATGAATGATAAAAGCATGTTTTTTTAAAATGTTTGGATAAGGTAAGTATGGGTATAGGGGTATATGTTTTGGGGTACTGAGGTATATGTTTTGGGGTGTTTGGATATTTTAAGGGTGCAGATATAGTTTTGGGTTATGGGGTACAGGGGTAGTTTTAGGGTTTAGGGATAGGTATGGGTTTTGGGGTACAGGGGTATTTTTAGGGTTCAGGGCTAGGTTTGGGTTTTGGGGTATAGGGGTATTTTTAGGGTTCATGGGTAGGTTTGGGTTTTGGGGTACAGGGGTATTTTAAGGGTCCAGGGCTAGGTTTGAGTTTTGGGGTACAGGGGTATTTTTAGGGTTCAGGGCTAGGTTTGGGTTTTGGGGTACAGGGGTATTTTAGGGTTCATGGGTAGGTTTGGGTTTTGGGGTACAGGGGTATTTTTAGGGTTATGGGGTAGGTTTGGGTTTTGGGGTACAGGAGTCTTTTAAGGGTTCAGGGCTAGGTTTGGGTTTTGGGGTACAGGGGTATTTTAGGGTTCAGGGGTAGGTTTGGGTTTTGGGGTACAGTGGTATTTTTAGGGTTCAGGGCTAGGTTTGGGTTTTGGGGTACAGGGGTATTTTTAGGGTTCAGGGGTAGGTTGGGGTTTTGGAGTACAGGGGTATTTATAGGATTCAGGGCTAGGTTTGGGTTTTGGGGTACTGGAGTATTTTTAGGGTTTAGGGATAGGTTTAGGTTTTGGAGTACAGGGTATATTTATAGGGTTAAGATGGGTTAGTGTTTAAGGGTGTTGGGGTATTTTAAGGAGTAAGGGTGGGTTATGATTATGGGGTGCAGGGATATTTAAAGGGAGCAGGGTGGGATTAGCACACTATATGATACATGGCATGAAGGGCGGAACGTACCACACGCCCCCAGCGTTTGTCACGCCCCCAGCACAGACCCACAGCACAATGCAGACACGCCCACAAGGGACTAGTTTGCTGGCACGGTTATTTTACCTTTTAAATGTATATGGTGGGCGTCTGCATAGCCTATGTCCTTTTGCTGCAACTGCCCTTTCCAACGCTGTATTGGGTGTTGTGATTGGTGCTGTGGTTCCTGAGATTACCCGCCTCAAAGGTTTGGGCTCTCTCTCTATGATATTAGTATAGATTAAGGATAGGTTAAGGCACTGTTCAGTTGTACCCAGCCCCCTCCTAAAACCATATTGTGTATTGAACATAATCTCCTTAGTGGTTACCCAGTCTTCCAGGCATGCAAGAAGGACCCTGTCCAAAACCTTTACTGTGGTGTCAATCCATGAGATGGGCCAATAGCATGCCAGGTCACATCTAGTGCCCTTTTTCAAGACCTGGACTACAATTGCTTCCTTCCATGACGCTGGCAATGGGCCAATAATGGCCGCTTTAAAAACACTGGTTACCAACTGTGCCCACAACTTAAGATTACTTTAAAAAAAGGTAAAGGTGCACCCCCTCAGGGCCAGGGGCTATCAGGCATATGCCCTATGTTAAGACCACCTCCACCTCCTCCACTGTGATTGATAAACTAAGTTGTGTAGCTAAGGTTAGATCAATGGGTATTACCTCTAGCACCTTGTGTAAGGGATTACAAATATGTGAAAAATGGGTTGCCATAACTCACCTAGGATCAAAGAGTGCATCTGCCTCACTTTTTTAGTAAACAATGGGTGATTTATGATTTCCTCGAATTTTTGGGAATCTTAGAGAGCGCCTGATTTTTCCAGGCCCTTCCACGCCCTCCTCCTCACATCATTCTTTGTATCTTCAATCACCTTTTTATATTTGTTTGGTGTGATTTTAATTAGCTCTCTATCATCGGGGGGTGGAGCATAAAGCACATTTTAATTCCTTATGGGCCTTGAAGCATTCAGAATTGAACCATCGCGCATCTGGTGGTTGCTTTTGGGTAGCCTTCCTGGTCAACCCCAGGGTTACATCACAGCCCAGTAGCTCCAATACCCAAAGCAGTTCTACTGCGGAGTAATCAGACTGCAAGCATACACCTATTGAGCTATAGTTGCTCCTAATAATATTTTTTTCAAATGTTAACAGGTTAAACTGTCCCCAATTTAGTTAATTCCTTTGTTAGGGTTAAAATGGATAGGGCGTTCATCACTATCCCTCATTTTTGTTTTTTAAGTGGCAATTAGAGAATGATGATCGCTTGCACAGTTGAATGTGAACTGGTATTTAAGTTTAAAAAAATGGCACAAAAATGAAAATGCACAGATCATTTGTTTTTCCTGGGGATTTGGGATGGGGCACACTGTGTCATAGGGATGTTGTTGACTGTTGGGGCATGAGCCTCTGACATATGGTTTTTTTATGCCGAAGTTAATTTGAAAAGGTTAGCTGTTACTTCATAGGGCATTTGTTCCTTTGTGTTAGATGGCCCTTTGGAGAAGGATTGTTAAAAAGGATTTGCTGATGTGGAGAAGTTACTGTAAAATCTTTGTCCGACATGAGATGCACCTTGGCCAGATGGAAAGCAGGTTGGGTCCAGTCTCCTCTCAGAGTAGTTTTTAGCCAAAATCTTTCCAAGTCCCAAGTTTTGGATTTTGGCTATCTGGCACCTTTTGCACCGCCACCGGGGTCCTGGACTGGAGGGACTTTTTTAAAGTGCGTAAAAACCTGAGGGTGTCTTAGCGCTATCTGAGCAAAAGGCATGCTAGACAAGCACATTTTAACTATTGAACAGCCAGGTCTTAATCTCCTTCCTAAATGCCAACAAGGAAGGAATAGCTCTAATGTGTGGCGGCAGGCTGTTCCATAGCTTAGCTGTGCCATAGATGATGTCCTACCTCTCCAATTAAATTTTTTGAATTTAGGAACAGTAGAGTATTAGAGTTTGTGGAGCAAAGATCTCTATTGGAAACATACCATTTAAAAACCTTTCTGAGAAACTCCTGGCATGTATTATATAGTCCTTTATAAGCAAGGCATAAGGCTTTAAATTTAGCCCAGCTGCGAATTGGGAGTCAGTGTAGTTTTCAAAGTCCCTGTGAGATGGAATGATATTTTGGTAGCTTAAGAATCATTCTGTCAGTAGCATTTTGCACCAGTTGCAACAGTTTAAGTGCTTTTCTTGCACGTTTAGGTAAAGACTATTGTAACAGTCCAGTTTTGAAAGGACTAGCGCAGTGATCACATTTTCCTATATTCGTCAGGAATATAGGGCAGTACTTTCCTAATCATTATAAAAATCTAGTAGTCTGAGGAGCTCACCGCTGATACTTGGGCTCCCATGTTGAGATTGTCATCATTGATGACTCTCAAGCTTTTAGCTTTGGGAGCAGGAAGTGGGGGGTTGATGAAGATGCTCATGCCACCAACTAGGAGAACATGATGGAAAAGGCTTCCCAAATGTAATAATCTCAGTTTTACATGAGTTGAGTTTCAGGAAATGCCTGCCCATTCAACAGCTGACAGCCTCAATACAGTCTCGACATCTTTGCAGACCTGACAATTAATTCTTGGTTTCAGCGATTATCAATTGTGTGCCGTCAGCATATGAGGTAACATCCATCCTAAAACATTTAATAAGGGGGGCCAACTTAGCCACTTACACGTTGATAGTGTGGGGCTTAATGATGATCCTTGAGGGACTCTACAAGGAAAAGAATAAGGAGTAGATTTATACTTACCCAACGTACTGTTTGCTTCCTATCATTGAGAAAGGAGGTAAGCAGATCCAGCACCTTGCCTTTATATCTAATCTCCGCTAAACAGCAGCTAAGAGTTTTGTGATCAACTGTATCGAACGCAGACGATAAATCCAAGAGGATCATGGCTGTGGAACCCCCATTTCCACAGTCATCCTCACTTCTTCTGTTGTTTTGACCAGGGTAGTTTTGGTGCTGTGCCCTTGTCCAAAGCCGAACTGAGTTGAATCTAACAGATAATTGTCCTGATTATATTTAGATAGTTCAATAGTCATGATTTTTTCGATGAATTTTTAGGGCAGAGGCAAGCGCAATTTTGGGCGATAGTTCTTAGTGTCCATACAACTCAGGTTAGATTTTTTAAAAAGGGGAATTTTGCGATGCAGGGCGTGCTATGATTTTTTTTTTACTTATTTAATGCTTTACTTACCTCCAATTATCCATATTCCGGTGTTTCGTAACTCCCACCCTGCCTGTCCCCCACCACGCCCCGATTGCAGTGAGAAGTGCAATATTTAAATTCCATGTAGGTCACACTAAAGACTGATGGAAGACTGGAAGTGTACAACCGTTACAAAACCAACCAGTAGGTGCCAATTACGCATTGACTCACAGTCTGCCTATTAGAATAAATGTGCCAAACCTCAATCAGTCACAACACACGGGGATGCCAATTACGCGATGGCTCACAGTCTGCCTTTAAAAATGATATGCTGTGCTAAACCACAATTACTCACATAACACGGGGAACAAACTAACCTCAATTCTATGGGCGCAAACCTACTCCTTTGAATGTTGTGGTCCAGGGTTACAGGACCCAATTAGGGATCTGACTGGTGAAAAATACGAGATTTTAGGCTGGCCGCGCAATCCGCAAGAAACAATATCGTGAAGCTCTTGTGGGGTAATGCTCATCTTTAAAATTATGAAATCCAACTATTTATCAGTAGGTAATGATAAATTTACGATGAGGTGTTCGGTGGCGTGGCAATGCACTGTAAATGAAATAAATCAAGGTGGCGTAGGGCCTAAACACAATTGTGACTGTTTGGATTACGGCGTCAAGGGTGGTGGGTACTAAGGCGTGCAAGCTCTTATCTGGTAGCTGCTAGGTCAAGTATGGATTCCTATTGAGTGACAGTCCTTACCTGCACTCCTTGTGTTTAAAAACCCGCGAGCTAAAACGTGCAAGGTGCGTGACATGGCGCCATCTTGGGTTAGGGAATAGACATGAAGGAAAGACTGGTACCTGGCTGAAAAAAAATTAGAACAGCAGTGTGCTTGACGTGCCAGAAGCGTGCCCGCTGCGCGGATGTTGAGTGTGCATAGTTAAATGCCCTCACAGAGTAGGGGGCGTGTTTGACAGAGCGTCGACGTGGAAAGGCAAAACCTGAATAACGAAACAATGTGGGGCTTTTAACTGGGGCCCAACCCCCCTGCAACACCACCCCTGTATGCGTCACTATTGGGAAATTAAAAGGTAAGGCAAAACAAGCGTGCAAAACATAAATCATGCAAGAATTAAAAGAGGGCTGTCAGCAGCAGAGAACCTGTCTCTTAGGGAGCCAGGCACCTCCCAAGAGTCCAAGGAAATTAAAAAGCATTGCGTGTTCTAGCATGCTCTTGAAGAGCTTCGTGGGCGCGAAGTGTGCATATTTAAATACCCCTTAGAGGAGGGGGGGCATGTCCGACAGAGCGTTGGTGCCGGAAAGCAAAACGTGGTTGGTGAAATAAAGGGGGCTTTTAACTGGGGCCCAGCCCCCCTGCAACACCTCCAGGCTTCCCTGTATATGGCATTGCTGGGAAATTAAAAGGTAAGGCAAGCAAGCATGCAAAACATAAATCATACAAGAATTAAAAGCGGGCTGTTTGGGGGCGGGGCTTATTCGTCGTCTAAGATGGCGGCGTAGCAGCGAGGCTCGGGCGCCGACCTCAGATTCCTGTCATCTCTCAGCGCTCTACCGGCAGCTTTCGAGCAGGAATTTGCTGCCTGATGCCTTTCCAGTGGCGGTGAACCTAGCGCTTTGAATAATTACCGGATTTGCTGCTTCTTTGGTGCTCCCTCGGATGCGACTCGGCTCCCCGGGTCCCGACCGCCATTTTGTCCATGGCACAGCGCGTCTCCGCCTCTGAGGTGACTCTTCCTCAATTTGCGGATTCCTACATCAACGAATCGCATAATTGCTACTTCTGCGATGAGGTGAGCCCAGCGCCCTCATTTAATACAGTTTGCCGGCATTTTTGGTTCTTTTATAATCGCGACTCGGATTTCCGAATTCCGGCCGCCATTGTGTTACCAGACATGCGCGTCTTCGATAAATAAGCGCTGAAATGCCGTTTTTTCACTCCTGCTTTCCTCCCGCACTGTGGATGATATTTTAACTATTTCTCTTCCTTCTTTGGTCATTCCTCCTTTGCCATGGTTCACCTCATGACCTGGTTGCCTCAATGACTCTCTTGCCATATTCAATTCCTTGCCATTTTGCTGGTTTTTCCCCTTTTTGTTTTGGCTTTAATTCCTCACTTTCTTTGACCTGAGATGGCCAATGCTTGCTTCACTTCAGTTCTCTGTATTCCTTCATGGGGAAACTTTGTAATTTGAAACTTTCCACTAAGGTACCTACGTGCTCAGATTCTGATTCTCCCTCACAGGATATGGAAGGGGGTGCGATATCCAAGGCAGAGATGCTTCCAGGAGCAATTTCTAAATCTCATAATGGGAGTAAGCTACCGACGACATCAGCATCTTCTAAACGCCTCAAGAAAGATCCTCCCTCTCCAGAAAATTCCTCTTCCTCCTCTTCTATGGATCTTATTTTAGAGGAATTACGAGCTCTCAAACCATTTATGGAAACAACTACTAAAACCCTACAAGTTATGTGTGATAAATGGACATCCTTGGACTCTCATGTCCTAATTCTTGAACAATCAACGGAGTCTGTGCAAAACTCCTGTTCCCGTATCTCTTCCATGGAAACTGAAATTCTTCAACTTAAAAGACAAACGGAGGATTTGGAAAACAGGAATCGCAGGAATAACCTACGCCTTTATGGACTTCCTGAACTTTCGGAGGGATCCAACCCTACTGCCTTTTTCCAGTCTTTTCTTCCAAAAATTTTGGATACTCCTGCCTTATCTTCAATCAATATACAGAGAGCCCATCGATTAGGCCCTAGAGTGTCTTCTAAAACTCGTGGGGTCATCATGTTGTTTCTACAATACACAGATCTCGTACAGGTCCTTTCAGCTGCTAAGCTCAAAAAACAAATTATCTGGGAGGGTCATCGTCTTTATCTGTCAAAAGATGTTGCTAAAGTCACTGCTGATCGCCATAAGAAATTCCTGGATATGCGTCCACAATTGAGAGCTCTTAACGCTAGATATGGTCTTCTTCACCCATGTCTCTTCAAGGTGACTTACAAAGACAAAACTACTACCTATGAAGATCCTGCCATTCTACAAGAGTTTCTTCGAAAGCATGGGACAGACGTGATGGACACTTCCAGAGTCACCTGATTGGATCTGAGGGCGTTCTAGACTTATGCATCCTAATTTGTTGTTTGTACTCCTGTTTATTGTCTTACCCTCTCCTCTGCCCTACGTTTTAGGAATGTTTTATCATGTTATTCTTTCCTTTTCACTTTTTCTCTTACTATATTTTTTCTACCCCTTTCTTACAGATGTTTCCTCGCCCATCCTATCCCGGTGTGGTCACGTTGGTCCTGTATATTGTTTCTCTACTGTTGTATAAGCGGAGGTTTGATTGCCCGTTCTCGCTGTTGTCGTTGTCGTCTTTTGACGCCGTCACCCTGTTTTCACGTTTGTTTCCGTAAGTATGTTTTTCAGTCATCTGTTTTGGACTTGTACTGTCTCTGTGCTCTTTATATCTTTCTATTCCCTTTCTTATGCATAATTTCTCTTTCCTTCTTTTCATTTTCTTTGGAATTGTACTGTCTTTTTTCTCGCTTATCTATTTCTATTCTTTTTTCTTCTCCCCGTTGGCTTTCTTCCTCCTTTTTTCCCTTTTCTTCTTTCTCACGCTTCTTCTCTTCCTCCCTCTCTTCTCTTATCCTCTTCTTCCTCAACAATGACTTTGCATTTTTCTTTGTTCCTCTTTCCCTTTGCATTTAGCGAGCATGTTGTTACTAGTAGTCTTTTTTTGCCGTTTCATTCCGTGTTACTACTTAGAATGTTAAAGGATTAAATAATCCAATTAAAAGGCAACAGGTGTTATCACACTTAGCCAGACTCAAAACTGATGTTGCCCTCCTCCAGGAGTCTCACCTCTCGGAGGCAGAGGCTTTAAAGCTTAAACGTTGTTGGGTGGGTCATGTCTTTTGCTCTCCCACTGTTGACAAGAAAAATGGAGTTTTGATTTTGTTTCACAAAAAGTTAAATATTTCTTCTGTATCTCATGAATGTGATGCTCATGGCCGTTGGGTTATTGTTAAATTGCTTATAGATAATATTCCTCTTATTCTTTTTAATGTGTATGCTCCTACCGGAATTGATAGATCCTTTTGGCCCTCTATCTCTGACAAACTATCCTCCCTCTCTGGTGATTACGTCCTCTTTGGTGGTGATTGTAATCAAATCATGGACCCCTTCCTTGACCGCCATTCGAAAGTTAAGTTTGTACCCTCTAAGATGCATTCCCGATTTCTTAAAACTAATCAGAATAACGCTTTAGTTGATATCTGGAGACTTTGTAACCCTGACCTCAGAGAGTATAGTTTTTCTCCCCACTACACCAATCCCAATCCCGCATTGATCACATTTTTCTCAGTAAATCTCTGTCCCAACATGCCATTCATTCCAAAATAGGCTCCATTTTAATTTCTGATCACACCCCCGTCCTAGTTGACACAGATCTCCTTCCCTTTTCTCCTCATTCTGGCAGATGGAGATTCAACAACACCTTACTTCTGGACCCCACATTTTGTTCTGAATTTTCTACTTTTGACACTGAATTCTTCCTTCTCAATCAGACCCCTGACTCTTCCTATGTTATGGTTTGGGATTCCTTCAAAGCAGCCTCTAGAGGTTTTATCATCAACTTTGTAGCTCAAAAGAAAAAGCTCAGAGAGGCCAAGTCGGCTCAAATTCTCAGTGATATTAAACGCTTAGAACTCGCATGTCACTCTTCCAAATCAGAAGCTTCTCTTAAAGAACTTATTGATGCCAAAATTTCTTTTAACAAATTTACAACCGATGCTGCCTCCAACCTCCTCTTAAAATGTAATTCTCGTTATTATGGTGGTAAAAATAAAATGGGGAAACTTCTTGCTAACTATTTAAAAATTAGGAAGGAACGTACCGAAATCGAATCTATAAAAACTTCCTCCGGTGAATCTCGATTTATAGACAAAGATATTCTTCACAAATTTGTCGATTTCTACAAAACTCTCTATACCCCGGAACATGTCCCTACCTCAACAGACCTTCTTTCTTACTTTCATTCTTTCCCTTCTCCTCCATCGTCTCATGTTAATTTTACTTCTTTGGAACTGGACATCTCGCTATCTGAACTTTCCCACGCTGTTTCTAAACTACGTCACGGTAAGGCTCCTGGTCCGGATGGATTCGCTATTGAATTTTATAGTCATTTTGCTTCTCTTCTCCTACCAAAGCTCTTACTCTTATTCCAATCTTTTCTTGCTTCGGGTTCCTCGAGTGGCTCCTTTCAACAAGCCTTAATATGCCTAATACCTAAAGAAGACAAGGATCATTCTTTATGTAAGAATTTTCGCCCAATCTCACTGGTTAATACTGATTATAAGATACTTGCTAAGATTTTAGCTCTACGAATGGATCCCCTCCTGCCTGATTTACTCGGCCCTGAACAATTGGGTATTGTTAAGGGCCGTCTTTCCTCAGATAATTCTCGAGTCTTCTTTAATATTCTTAGCAAAGCTTCTTCTTTGGATCTTCCTTTCGCCGCTATCTCCCTAGAAGCGGAGAAAGCTTTTGACAGGATTGGATGGGACTTTATGTTCCAGGCTCTCCTTTGGGCTGGCTTCCCTCCCAAATGAATTTCTATTATCTCTTTACTATATTCAAACCCCCAAGCTTCCATCTTTGTTAATGGTATGACTTCGGACTACTTCTCTCTCCACAGAGGTGTTCTCAGGGCTGCCCATTATCCCCTCTACTATTTGTTTTAGCTTTGGAACCCTTTCTTAAAAAAATTTGTCACGATGATACAATATCTGGTTTCCACTTTGGTTCTCATCAAGTTAAACTTTCGGTTTATGCCGATGACATCCTTTTTTACTGCCTCGACCCTCTCTCCTCTCTTCCCTCTTTTCTTCAGCAAGTCTCTTCCTTTTCTGCTGTATCTGGTTATCGCCTAAACGAGGATAAATGTGAAATCCTTCCTTTGAATCCTCTTTGTCAGACACATCTTTTTTCTCAATCTGGCTTCTCTTGGCAACCGTCCAAGATTAAATATCTAGAAGTTTGGTTTGCCCCTCTCTTATCCGACACTCTCAAAATCTATTTTGATTATATCTATAAGAAAATGGAGGCAGCTATTACTCGTTGGCACCCACTCTTTTTGTCTTGGTGGGGTCGCCTCAATTCTATAAAAATGATGCTTTCCCCTCCTCTTCTTTAAACTATTTCTATGATTCCACTGCGTATTCCGGTTTCTTACTTCAAAAAAATGGATTCCTTATTATTAAAATTTCTATGGAATGGTAAGCGTCCTCGTATTGCTCTTGCTTCATTACAAAGGGATAAGGCTCAGGCTGGTGTCCGTTTTCCCGACTTTAGAGAATATCACCAAGCTTTTTCTCTCAAACAATCCGTCTGCTGGCTTTCTTCTGATCTTTCTTTTCATCCTCCCATCTGGTTAAAAATGGAATCCTCCTTTATTTCTCCCTTCAACTTTCATGAAATGTTATCCTTTACGTCCAACCCACCTCGATTTCGCACTCCTATCATTTCTCATTCTCATAAACTTCTTTTCCCTTTCTTATCTTCGTCTTATCCTTCCCTTCTTTCCACTCATGAACAACCTATCTAATATAACTCGCAACTTAAGATTCGCAATCGTACCTTTTACTGGTCAACCTGGCATTCTCGTGGATTATGTTGGATCTCTCAACTTCTTTCTCACGATACTCCTCTTTCCTTCTCAGACCTTCAATCTTCATTCTCCTTACCTCCTAGGGCTCGCTTACAATATGATTTGCTTTATCCTGCAATCACTCTTTACCTCCAATCATTATCACCTTCCAACGATATTCCTCCATCTCACAACTCTACTTCTTCTCTTTTGGAGTCCTCTCCCTCTGCATCTTCCCTTTACAATTCCTTTCGATATACGATTGATAGATTAAAAACCAAAATTGAAGTTGCATGGGAATCTGATCTCTTGCAAGATTGGTCGGTTCCTCTTTGGGATAGAATTTGGGCTAAACTTCATAAGACCTCTAGAGGTGCTCATACCACCCAAACTCTTTATTGTATTTACAACAGAATTGTATTTACTCCACTTGCCTTATCATGTTTTTCACCAGACACTCCCCCTACTTGTTGGTCTTGTCCATGTCCTTCTGCGGATTTAAAACACATGTTGTTTGATTGCCCCCATGTTTCCAAGTGTTGGCACTCAGTTTGGATTCAAATACAAAGGATTTTCCAATTTCTGGTCCCCTTTTCCCCCTCTCTTATTTTTCTAGGATCTCTCTCCGCTGATCTCCCTCGTTCTCAACGTCACCACCTACTCCTTGACCTTTTGATAGCCGTTGCTTTCCACACTATCACATCTAATTGGAAACAAGCTGCACATGTTACCTATCACTCCTGGTGGAATGCAGTCTGTTTTCATCATCGTTTAGACACTAACTAGGTCTCCCCCACCTCCTTGGCTATTAAACTGGACCTCATTTGGCTTCCTTTGGTGAATTATCTCTCCTCCTCTGCTCCAGCAATCTCATCCCTGACTCCTGATTCAGTTGAGGTACGCAAACCACCTTGATTTCCCTATTGCCTTTTTCTTCAATTTTATTTTACAATGTTATTCTAATATGTATATGCTTTTTACCTATGTTTTAATTTACTTATATAAGTTATCCTGCTTGCTACACATGCCTTTTATGAGACTTTATTATATTGCTTATTCCTCTTTTGTATATTTTATATTTGCTATTGTTCTCCCCTTATTATGTATATTATTGCCTTATCCATTCTCCTGGTTCTCCCCACCCCTTTTTTGACCTTTTATTTCTTCAATAAAATCAAACTTTAAAAAAAAAGCAGGCTGTTCAGCAGCAGAGAGCCCATCACGTAGGGAGACAGGCATCCCAAGAGTACAAGGAAATTAAAAAGCATTGCACATTTTTAGCATGCTCTGGCAGAGCTGCGAGGACTCAAAGTCTTTGTAGTAGGAGAAGTTGCAAGAGAATTCTCTTCGAAGTGCTTGAAGTTTCATGCTTTCCTCTGCCCTGACTCTAAAATGCCTGAATGAACAATGCTGGAGTGACATGTCCTTTGTGTGAAGGCAGAGCACACCCTTTTCAGTTACAAGTGGGGACAGGGCCAGCTCCAACCTCCTGATCCTGCCAATGGTTGTGTGACGGACCCACGAATGCGATTACCACACATGCCGGTTCCATGCGTTCTTCACCACGCAAGTCTTAACCATGAGTATGCCTTTAGCACGCATGCCTAAAAACGTCCCGTCTCTAACCGGCCTTCCCCTAAGGCCTAAAAACTCCCCCCACACCTGTGCCCTAAAAACTACCCGACCTGCAGCCCTAAAAACTACCCTGAGCCCTAAAAACTAATGACAAGACCCAGACCCCGAGCCCTGAAAACTTCCCCAACCCTTAAAAACGATCCCCCACACCCCATAACCCTGCCCCAGCCCCACTTCTGTCATTGTGCCCTCTTCTAATCCTTCCTGCTTCTGCCCATTTCAGCAGCTTTGACCGCGCACTGCCTTAACCACACATATGTGTGGTTAAGGCATATGCATGGTTAAGGCAAGCATGGTTGTTACCCGTGTTGTTCGAAACATTTCCCCCTGCCAATTGATGGCCCATCCAAGCACATCTAATACCTTTATTGTGTGGCTGTCTGAGAGGAATAAAGAAAGCCCAACTGCCAACTACACCCAGTCATGTGACTTAGGAGAGGCAGTAGGCACCAAAAATGCCAACTTTTTAAAAGTAAAAGACCACACAATTGATGGAAGGAATGCAGAACAAATCAAAACATTCACCCTCAGTCAAGAGATCTAGGTTAAATCCATCATTCTTTTACTCACCATGCGACCCCAGTTTAGACCTGGTCATATGCAAATCAGCCTTGACCCTGTGCCTATGGGAACAGTACAGCCCGAACTGCCAAGCCAGGTCCTCCCTGGACCGGAAACAAGCATCCTAGGACCGGTTTCGGGGTTTCGCAACTTATCAGCCAGGATAGCTTGAATCCAGTGGCACAGTGAGCCCGAGACCCACATCTGGGCACACCGGCGCACTGAAGGTGAGACAGCAAATGACACACAATTGATGGACAGAATGCAGAACAAATCAAAACATTCACCCCCAGTCAAGAGATCTGGGTTAAATCCATCATTCTTATGCTCACCATGCCACCCCAGTTCAGACCTGGTCTTTTGCAAATCAGTCTTGACCCTGTGCCTCATGGGAACAGTCCAGCCCGAACTACCAAGCCAGGTCCTCCCTGGTGCGGAAACAAGCATTCTAGGACCAGTCTCTGGGTTTAACCCCTCATCAGACAGGATAGCTTGAATCCAGTGGCACAGTGAGCCCCGAGTGGGAGGGGTAGGCCCATACGTGGGTCCCATGCTCTCCATTCCACTGGAGTCAAGCTATCCTGGCTGATGAGGGGCGATACCCCTAAAATTGGTCCTAGAATGATTGTTTCCAGTCTAGGGATGACCTGGCCTGGCAGTTCGGGCTGGACCATTCCAATTGGGTGCAGGGTCAAGACTTGCATATGCTGAGTCCAACCTAAAATTGCATGGTGAGCAAAAAACAATGGATTTAGGCCCAGATCTCTGTACTGGGGTGAATGTTTGACATTGTTCTGCATTCTGTCCATCAATTGTTCTTTTTGCATTTTTCACCTCGAGTGGGACTGGTATGCCCAGATGTGGGTCCTGTGCTCTCAATGCCACTGGAGTCAAGCGATCCTGGCTGATGAGGGGTAAACCCCGAAACTGCTCCTAGGATGCTTTTTTCCAGTCCAGAGAGGACCTGAGCTGGCAGTTCGGGCTGGACTGTTCCCATTGGGCCAGGGTCAAGACTGAATTGCATATAGGTGGGTCCAAACTGGAATGGCATGGTAAGCAAAAAACAATGGATTTAGGCCTAAATCTCTACACTGGGGTGAATGTATGACATTTTTCTGCTTTCTTTCCATCAATTGTTCTTTTTGGACTTTTTAAAAGTGGCATTTTCAAACTTTTAACCTAAAATGTGAATTTACCAATAAGAGGATTGTTAATTGGAATTTCTCTGACACCAAACGTTAAATGTTGACCTGTTCCCAATCAAATGTTACAAATTTACTTTGTGACATTCAAAATTGTAAATATTGATTTTTGTATGTATGGTATGTGTGGGAGTGTGAGATTTGAATGTGAATGTTGATCAACCACGTATGAATGTTATTTCCCCACTAATGTGTACTTTTATGAAAATGTAATTTTTATGAAGACTGTATTTTGTATTTTGTATTGTACGTCCTTGATTTTTGTGTTGAACTTTTGGTGAACCTTAACCAACGTATTATTCTGAAAACTTTCATGAAAAATAAAAGTGATTTATTCTGACACATTTGTCCAAACTCGCACTTAGTTTAACCCTTTGCGCGTAGAAACTCAAGTCAAATAGTAGTCGCAGTATTGGCTTTTGTGTTGTTGTTTAGTGCTAAAGAGGCTTGGCCTTACTGTGGGAAGCCCACACCTAGTGTTGTTTTCTCCCCAATCAAATGTTAGCACTTATTAAATGTAATAAGGTAGCCCAATGTAATCCTGTGGGGGAGGTAGACCTCACAGTAGTGAAAATCATATTTAGGAGTTGTTCACTACCAGGACATGTAAAACTTAAAAGTACACATCCAACAAATAACGTTTAAACCTGCAACTTCTTCTAATTATGACGGGTGTTTGAAAGCAATATACTGTTATATCCGCTTGACCTTTCTGGTTGAGAGGATATATATGACTTGTAGGTTCACTGACCTTTCTGGTTGTGAGGATATATATGATTTGTAGGTTTACCAAGAACCCGACGAACACAGAGCCAATAACTGAGCACAGTCTTGCAATGGTTTTTCAATATGCACTGGGTATATAGCAATTAATTTGGGAAAATATATACAGTGAAAAATCGGGATGAAAGACTCCTCTGTAGTTCTGAAATTGGAGAAAAATATAGAGTTTAGAAATAGAAGCTATTTTCACATTTCCAAAATTGTGAGTACCCATACTAGCATGAGAATTATAGGACATTTTTCAAAGTGACTTCTTTTTTACACAATGTCTTTCATTTGGAAGGCAGAAGTGCATTGGAAGTCAATAGGTAATAACAGTTGCTCTACAATTCTGCGTTACCCTAAGTCTCCTGATAAAAATAGTACATCACTTGTGTGGGTAGACCTAGTGCTCGCGACAGGAAATGGCTCAAAACATAACGTGGGCACACTTAATTTTTACAGTCAAAACGGACCCTTTTTTTGCAAAGTGTCTAGCTGCAGATTTTGAAGTATAGCTCTGTGGGCACCTAGGGAAACCTAGCAAACCTATACCTTTTTGAAAACTAGACACCCAGGGGAATCCAAGATGGGGTTACTTGTGTGGCTTTCACCAGGTTCTGTTACCCAGAATCCCCTGTAAACCTCAAAACTTGTAAATAAAACACATTTTCCTCACATTTCTGTGGTGGAAAGTTCTGGAATCTGCATGGATCCACACAATTCTACCCACCCCGCATTCCACAAAGTCTTCAGAGAAAATGGTACCTCACTTGTGTGGGTAGGCCTAGTGCCTGCAACAGGAAACTTCCCAAAACGCAACGTGGGCACACCACATTTTTGACAGTGAAAACTGACCCTTTTTTTGCAAAGTGCATGGCTGTAGATTTTGAACCATTGCTCTGCCGGCACCTATGGAAACCTAGCAAACCTATATATTTTTGAAAACTAGCCACCCAGTGGAACCCAGGATGGGGTGACTTGTCTGGCTCTCACCAGGTTCTTTTACCCAGAATCCCATGCAAACCTCAAACTTTGTCTAAAAAACACATTTTCCTCACATTTCTGTGGTGGAATGTTTTGGAATCTGCTTGTATCCACAGAATTCCACCCACCCTGCATTCTATGAAATCTTTTCATAAAAATGGGACCTCACTTGCATGGGTGGGTCAAGTATCCGTGACAATCAAGGGCCCAAAACGTATTGAGGAGATTTCAAAATTAGCTTTCACAAAACAACCTAATTTGCAAGGGGGTCAACTGGGTTTTGGCCCCAGGATCCGTGGCCATCTTGGGAAACCTACCAAATTCACACATTTCTGAAAATTAGACACCCAGGAGAGTCTAGCGAGGTATGGCTTGCATGGACCGCCCAATGTTTCCCTAACCAGAATCCACTGCAAACCTCAAATTCAGCTGAAAAATCTAATTTTTCTCAAATTTGTGTGTGGGAAAGTTCTGGAATCTGCATGGATCTGCAAATTTCCTACCACACAGTGTTCCCCTAGGTCTCCCGATAAAAATGGTACCTCACTTGCGTGGGTGAGTCAAGTACCCGTGACAGGCAAAGGCCCAAAACGTATTGAGGAGACATCAAAATTACCTATCACAAAAAAAAATTGTTTTTCAAGGGGGGTCACCTGAGTTTTTGGCCCCGGGCTCGGCCATCTTGGGAAACTTCCAAACCCACACATTTCTAAAAATTACACACCCGGGGGAGACCAGCGAGGTATGGCTTGAGTTGATCCCCCAAAGTTTTCTTACCCAGAATCCCCTCCAAACCTCAAATTTAGCTGAAAAAACACATTTTCCACATATGTTTGTGTGGAATCACCATGCCGGCACAAATATATTACCCCACAGTGTTCCCTTCAGTCTCTTAAGTAAAATGATACCTCACAAAAATGTGTGGAAAAAGTGCTTTTTCAGCTAAATTTGAGGTTTGCAGTGGATTCTAGGTAGGAAAACATTGGGGGATTCACGCAAGCCATACCTCAGTAGACTCCCCAGGGTGTCTACCTTTCAGAAATACGTGGGTTTGGTACGTTTTTCAAGATGGCGGTGAGAACCGGGCCAGAAAACAAGGCCCCACCGCAAAACCAGGTAGTTTTATGATAGGTAATTTCGAAAACTCCACAGTACAATTTGGGCCATTTCCTGTTGCAGCCACTATGTCTACCCATACAAGTGAGGTACCACTTTTATCAGGAGAGTTGGGGGAATGCTAGGTGGTAGAAAATTGGTGTCAGCCCGGTGTTCCCCCAACTTTACCACACAGAAAAGTGAGGAAAATGTGATTTTTTTCAGCTAAATTTGAGTTTGTTAGGTTTTCCTAGGTGCCGGCAGAGTTAGGGTTCAAAATCTACAGGTAGGCACTTTGCAAAAAAAGGGTCAGTTTTCACTGTAAAAATGTGGGGGCATATTTACAATGTCTGGCACATCTCTGCAAATCAGCAGAGATGCGCCAGAACAGATGTGACACGCAATTCCCCCCTTTCACCACCATGGATGCGTTGCATTTACAATGCGGCGCACCATGGCGCAAGGATGGTCAGATGCGTGTCACATCTTGTGGTGTAAGGACGGTGCATTGCTGGAGTCGCAAGTGCAACGCAACACGAGCAAGGCACGGGCCCGCCCATACTTAACGCCTGCTTCCACATTGTGTTTTGGGCCATTTCCTGTCGCTGGCACTAGGCCTAAACACACAGGTGAGGAACCACTTTTCTTGGAAGACTTTGGGGAATGTGTGGTCGGTGGAATATTGTGGATCCAGTATCCCAGAACTTTCCATCACAGAAATGTGGGAAAAAAGTGTTTTTTTAAACTAAGTTTGAGGTTTGTTAGGGATTCTGGGGAACAGAACCTAATGAGAGCCACACAAGTAACCCCAGCCTGTATTCCCATTAGTGTCTTGTTTTCAAACATAGACAGGTTTGCTATGTTTCCCTAGGTGCTGGCTGCGCTAGGACCCAAAATCCACAGGTAGGCACATTAAAAAAAAAAAGTCAGTGCCTAGTGGGCTCTCTGCCGCCCTGGGGAGGGGGAAATTGGGGGCTATTGGTCCCGAAATACCCCCGAGGGTGGTAGAAAGACTATGGCTATTCCTTTGGAGGTGGGGGCATTGGGATGCCCATTCTGGGAGCCTCCACCCCTACGTATAAAAAGCCAGAAAAATTGCTGCCACATTAGTTGCTCTCTGCCCCCCCGGGGGACATATCAGGGGCTACTGCCGCCATCTGCCTCCTGGGGGGCAGAAAGACTGTGGCATCTTTTTTGGGGGGTGGGAGCATTGGCAGAGATGTGGCGCAGCTGGTAGGGTGCCTGACTCCGGGCCACAGTGTTCATGGTTCGATCCCTGGCTCTGGCTGCAGGTTAGCCCAACACCATGTGGCTCTGGGCAATAGCTTGCTTAATCTTCCCAATGGCCCCCTGCGCCAGGACATCTCTCTGAAGGTAGCTGTGCACTTTACAACTATCTGGTGTTTCATTTCATGCCCATTCTTGGCAGCCTCCACCACAAACTTTGGAGAGAAAACATCCCTGGTGGCTAGTGGGGGTTGAGCCCCCCCCCTCGGGGGCAGATAAGGGGCTATTACCCCATCTGCCTCCCAGGGGGGGGCATAAAGACTGCAGCATTTTATTTGGGGTGGGGGCATTGAGATGCTCATTCTGGGTAGCCCCCACCCCTACCTATATATTGAAAGGGGCTTTTACCCATCTGCCTCCCAGGGGGCAGAAAGACTGTAGCATTTCTTTTAGGGTGGGGGCCTTTGAATGCCCATTCTGGAAGGCTCCACCCCGGGACTATTAAAAAATAATCCCTTGCATCTCTGGTGCTTTCTGCCCCTGGTGGGGTAGATTGGGGGCTATTGCACCATCTGCCCCCCAGGGCGGTGGAAAGTCTGGAATTTGTGTGGGGAGAAGGGGTGGGGCATTGGCATGCTCATCTTGGCAACCCCCACACCTAATTCAAATTAGAAATCAAATCCTGGTATCTAGTAGGCTTTCTGCCCCCGGGGCGCAGATTGGGGCTATTGACTCCGGGGAGGGCAGAAAGACTGTCATTTTATGGTGGAGGTGGGGGCATTGGAATGCTCATATTGGGCATCCTCACCCCTAATTCAAATGAGAAAGAAATCCCTGGTACCTAGTGGGCCTTCTGTCCCCCCGGGGGGGGGGCAAAAAGACTATACTTTTGCTGCAGGGAGTGGGACCATTGGCATGCCCTTATTCTGGAGCCCCCACCACTAATTTAAATTAGGAAAAATCCCTGGTATCAAATGGGCTTTCTGCCCCTGGGGCGCAGATTGGGGCTATTGACTCTGGGGAGGGCAGAAAGACTGTCATTTTGCGGCAGGAGGTGGGGGCATTGGCATGCCCATATTGGGCACCTCCACCCCTAATTCAAATGAGAAAGAAATCCCTGTATCTAGTGGGCTTTCTGAATTTGCCAAAATGACTATGGGGGAGCAAAGGCCCTTGCCCAAGCCCCCCCCCCCAGGTGACTAATGGGTGGATCCCTGCTCGGGTATCGTCCACCTGGGGCAATCCCCAAGCAGGAATCCACTAGGGAGGGGTGCCATTAGAAAGGGGGGATTCTCCTCTTTCCAAAAATATCTCTCTTGACTTTCTATGTGCTCAGGGTCCTGAGATAGCCCCGTGAGCACATAAAAAGCGAGTTCTGGTTTCATCGAAATGACTTAATTTCAGGGAAACAAAGCAGACAGCCTCTGGAGCTGGGAAACCTCTTTCCCAGCTCCCGAGGCTGTTGGGAGGTAAAGGGAATCCCTCTGTTGCCCGCACCAGAGGGATTCCCTGTGACTTGGCGAGGACGGTCGGGGCCGTCCTATTCACATGAGCACTGGTGCGTCGGATGGCCATCCGACGCAGGGGTTAAGGAAGAAGGAATTAATTACCAAAAGCAGTTGTACATCTAAAATTAAAATGATCAGGTAATGCTGGATCTGGTGGCTTAGTGGACTAATGCATCCACTGGAGGATCCTGTGCTTGACTTCATGGTCCCAGGTTCCAATCCTGGCGGGGCCACTCATCCTTTTATCCTTTTTGAGGTCGGTACCATTGAGTTGAGTAACGATAAACATCTGTTATTCAGTACCAAGATGCCCCTTTGGGGTGAAAGTGTGCTTTACAAATACACATGTTGTGTTAATGCATGCAGAAAAGACACTGCTCAAAGAGCCAGAGTATAAGGATGTTCAGAAATATGTTTTTCTTTACCTCATTCGCTGCCACTGTTGCTTAAATCACATTGTTGTCTTTGACAAAAAAGGAGAAAACAGTGAAGGGAACATCATCTCTGCAGAGTTCACTCCTCCACATTTCCACATTACCAGTCCAGGAGTGCGCTTGCACATAAAGACATCACAAGCAATGCTGATCAGAAATTATTTATCATTTTAAAACCCCGACGATATATTGCTCCTTAAGTTCAATTCTGGCTCTTCTGGAAGCCGCGCTCCTTAGCATTAAACATTTATGGCAAGGTATGATACAGATAAATGTGTAAGTAAGTAAAATATGAAAATCCAGTGCATAATACGGTTTGAACAGATTTTATTGGTGACTGTTTTATGACACTAAGGTACATGGAATGAAAGTATAATAGGGCTCGGTATTTTTTCTGCGTTCCCCAAGGACACTCTGGGAAAAAAGGAAATGTAACAGCTCAGGAGTTTTACCTTTGTAAGAAAGTGACAAAAAGAATATTCTTTATGTATCTGGGAGGAAGTGTGTCCAGTTTTAACCCGATCAGCACCTTTACTGTCGCTCGAGCCAAGAATTCGAGATAAAGAAACAGGGGATGTGAACTTCATGTTCACACTGCATTGAACATGGAGTAGAACACAAACTTGAAAGGACAAGCATTCTGTTTGTTCGTGAAAATGCATCCCATTCGTGCGTCATCAAGCGCCACTGCTAGACATCCACACAATTTTATTTTTGGTAGTGAACGTTTTTTGGTTTAGCTTGTATCACTGATAGTATGTATATTGTATTCTATAAGTTCCTAAAGGGCTTTGGATCCGCCTCCTTCATCCACTGGCTTGAGACAATGTCAATCACATCTCAGATCATTCCACACTATTTTTAGGACTCTCTTCTTCTAATAGCTCTGTGGTTGTATACTTCTCCCTTCGCTAAAATGCAAGAAGGGCTTTTGTATGTTTGAAAGGAACGCTCTGACTTTATCTCACCTATGCACTGCATATACAAAGCATTATGGGGCATATTACCAACGTTAAGCAATATTCATCGCTAAGGATGCTTAGCAACAAATTTTTTAACGCTAAGCATCGCAGAAAATTATCGTAGAGATTACTTGCTATTAGCCAAGTTTATCTTCGAAGTGATAAAAATCCTCACACTAACTGCCAATTGAGAGATTATCGCTGGAAAACCAACGATAATCTCTCAAAGTTTGGCGTTAGCTTGATGATAGGGGCTCACAAACTTAGCCATGATATCCACCTTCCATAGGATATCATGGCTAAGTCAGGAAAAAACCAGGTGTAAAAAACGCAGTGCTAACCGCAGTTAGCGCTGCTTTTTTTTTTATCACTAACAGGGCTAGCGAAATCCTTGATAATAGGAGAAATGTCGCTTAACAACATTTCTCCTATTATTTTTCTCTGGAACGCCCCCTTTGCATCTCATTAGAGATACAAGGGGAAGCGTAGAGAAAAAGAGTGCTAACATGCAAATTTGCGTGTTAGCACCCTGTTGCTGATAGGGAGATAATTTTATCTAATTTTATCTCCACTTTCTTGGCTTTTAAAGCCAAAAATGCGGAAATAAATCCCTTGATAATATGTCCCTATGTTTTTGTTTTACCGTTTTGCACTGCTGCATGACATTTTTTATTGTTTTTGTCAACGTTGAAGTATGAGTACCCAGTATACTGGCTTTTACAATGCTTGTTATATAAGGTTAGCTCACATATTTCCTCAAACACAGAAAACATCGTAAGTAAATGTTCTCATGATATAAATCAATTTCTGGTAATCTGTAATTTCCTGGTTAGCTAGCACTGCTGCAAAAAGTGTAAGTCCATTTGCATTATTTGTGTATCATTCTATAAGAAGAAATAGAACAAACTGAATTTGGACAAGGACTCAACATAATGGAAGCTAACTGCACACGTTTTCCTTGTACGATAAAATAAATGGGAAAACTAAATGTGATCACTTTAAAATTGTAAAATTGTAAGACAGCTATTAAAACAACATTATTTTATGTTTCATTTTATGACATGAGCCCTGATCTCAAGTCTCAAGTGGGTGCAGACACCCCAACTGGGAGCTGTCATGCTGAACTCTTTGGTACTCCATGGACTTTTCGGCCCCCTATCAAAGCATTAAAAACAGCAATAGGATATACTCGTTGCACAGAGAGCTTAACTCCCAGTGCTCTTCGCAATCCTATTCTTCCAGTCACCCTTCCTTTATAACCATTTAGCCAATGGGACCCAAAACATATATTGTCTCTTCTTCAGATCAACTGCATCCATCTTCAAATTTTATGTGACTGACCCCAACCACTCAATATATGCAGGTGGGAGATTGCTGTGACCCCTCGTACAGATCTCCCTCCAGGCCAAGGGAATCTTGTACAAAAGTAGTTTCACTCTCTCTCTGTTTAATTGTCTCTGGCCATTCCAGGTCCCAAAAATCACAAGGGAAAGGTTTACCTGAATCTTAATATAGAGGATCTCAGACAGAGCATTACACATGTCCACGCAGTAGCTCGAAATTCCTAGGCATACCACAAACATACTAATATCATTTGCCTTCTCAAGCCCACATTTTTTTCATATCCCCACTCTGTCTTTCCCCAACTTTGATAGTCTTTCCGGGGTCTAATATGCTCTGTGAAGGGAAAACAAATAATTTCTCTTTAAACAAGCAGGCTTGACAGCGCAGTACAGCAGATTCATAGATACTTGCCATTTATCTCTTAGCTGTATCCCCGGCAAGTGTTTTCCCCACAAATACTCTGGCAAGTCGACATCTCCTTCTGCCAATTCAACCATCAGCCAGTACCACTTTACAACTTCCTACTTGTTTAACCTTTCCTGGGCGAGAGTCTCTTCTAAATCAGTCGAGCCCTTTACCTCAAAGCCCCCTTCTGACACCATCTGTTAACTTGGATATATTTAAACTTTGATATTCTTCCTTCAGCCATTATCCAAAACTCATCCTAAGTCAACAGCACAGCTTCTTGGAACAATTGACCCCAGTTGTGAATACCCACTTCTCTAACAGAAAGAGGCAGTTTTAGGCATGGGCGGAAAATCCGTTCCGCTCGCGGATTTTGCGGATTTTCGGGAAATCCGCAATCCGCGAGATTTGCGAATCTCCCGCAAAATCCGCAAATCCGCGAGCAGCGGATTTTGCTCGCACTGCTCGCACTGTTCGCGTGAGTTCGCGCCCCGCGAATAAGTGCAAAATTGCAGAAATACGATTTTAGCAAAACTGAAAGTAACTACTTACCAGGTTCAAAAGTTCAGGCTCATCATTAGTAGCCATTTCCTGTAGTGCTTCCTGAGGGGCCCCTCCAGAGTTCAGTTGCCAGTTGAAACTATTATGTGACCCTGCTCTGAACCTCAGAATAGTTACACATATGCCACAAAGGTCCTGAATTACAGCTAAGGGAGACAAGCAGGAGCCAGGCTGGAAGTTAAAATCCATTAATCAGCCCCTAATTCATTATTGTCAGTTGGGGCAGGGCAGGTGTTGTAACTAATTTTGCAACAATGAAAGCACTTAGCAAGTGCAAAAGATCACTAATCAGGGCGCACTAAGGAAGCAGGTGCCAGCTAAAAAAATATTCTGTGACACATTAATCAGCCCCAAATTAATTCAGGTCACTTGAGGCAGGGAAGGTGTGCTTTGCTTTGCCGAAAATAATGTACACTGGACAACCAGAGGGTGTGGTGATGAAACAGAGGGTGGCATGGGTGGGCCAGAGGGTGGCATGAGTAGTCAGAGAGTGGCAGTGGTGACAGAGAGTGGCAGTGATGAAGAAGAGTGTCCCAAACAGGCTGGACACGTAGAAACAACAAGTTCGCGAAACTTGCGACCCGACAGGTAAGTTCGCAATTTGCGAAAGTGTACAAAACCCTCGCGAACTGGCAGAAACACGGGCGAACACAAAAAAAAAAAAAATCCGCAAATTCGCGGGAATTCGCGGATTTTGCGATTTGCGAATCCGCAAATCCGCAAAATTCGCGAACGCGAGATCCGCAAAATTCGCTCATGCTTAGGCAGTTTATGCTTAGCCTAGTCTGGGGAGTCCCAAACTGGTGCTTATCTGCTAAAGTAAGACAAACCTGCATCCTTCCTAATGCCATTCCAAATTTCTGCCATATCCTGCAACACCTTCAGCCTCGCCTTCTTATACGTTTTGGGGTCGCTGGATTTACACATGAAGCCTGAATCTCCAACCATGATGTCCACCAGCATAGCAACATTTTCCCATTCTTTAGTAGGAAAGCCCATGCATAATATCAGAAATGCAGAAGCGTTAATCCCCCCTTTTCTCTTTTCCTTCTCAACATTTTCCAAGCAATACATGCCCCTTTCGAGACCCAGATAAAACTGTCAATCCTACCCTGTAGCTTATCCAACAACTGTTTCTGGAACAACAGGGTAATAGCGTCGAAGATTAACATAAATGTGGGTACAATACACATTTTGAATATGTTATCTCTGTTAAGAATAGCCAGTGGTAGATGCTCCCAACCCTTTGACAGACTACATGTCTCCTTCCTGGTTTGATGGCAATTTACACCCACAAGCTCGCTAATATCTTGAGTGATTTTAGCCCCAAGTGCCTAATTTCTTCTTTAATTAACCCAGATTCTTTCGGAGTGTTCCATACTATAACTTCTGTCAAACCCCCATTAACCAAAACCCCAGCATTGGGATTCTGATAAATCATTTGTAATGTCCTACCATAGTTCTTCAGGTTAAAATGTTTGAGCATGGTCTGCAAATAGTTCCAGTTCACTCTATCAAAGGATTTTGGTGCATCGAACAGAAGCACAGCCTTATCTATTGAACTGATCAGACCATGAGTCAACACATGTAAAGCTCTCTCTTTAGGAAAACTCTACTGATTGTAGTGCAGGAGACCAAAAAACACACCACCCAACCTTTCAGCTAGGACCTGTGCAAAAAATGCATAATCAGCGTTTAGAAGCAAGATTGGTCTATAAGAATCGTAAGTCCTTGGACACTTTCCTGGATTCAAAATTAATGTGATTATAGCCTCATTCCATGACAGGGGTAACTGGTTTGTCCTATTGTTTTATATAATTTTACTTTCTGATCAAGATTTGACTGCTAAAAACACTCTTGATGCTTCAAAATGATGTAAAAGAAATAAAAGTGCTCCATCTAGCCTGAATTCACAACATACTGGTGAAGATATTGAGAGTGTATTTGTTTTACCCAGTTTCATCTAAATCATTAATTAACTTGGCCTCAATGAATGTTGACCCTATCATTTTTGGTTTAAATTGTCCTTTTTTTCCCCTTAGTTGTGAGGGATCCCTGTATGACTAAAAAGTGATATAACAATCCACAAGACTGAGGTCATGCAACTTTCCTGGTAAGTCTGCATATATAACACAATTCAAACTGTGGCTTTAGGATCAGACTTTTATCTAAGTAATTGTAGGCTAAGGCCATCAATTAAGTCTTCCATTGAAATGAAATGAAAATAAAATTTATGAAATGCGACAATACCTGGGGGTATCTGGGCGCTAGGCGGACAATACAGCTAGAAGGATCCAGAAGATGACAGTTATTTGCGGAGAGCCAGGTTTTACGGTGTTTCCTGAAATCTAACAGATTTGTCTTAAGTTTAAGTTCTGTTGGAAGAGAGTTCCACAGCTTTGAGTTGCATACAATGAAGCCTCTCCCACCCCAGTTGGCTTTTTTAAATCTGGGGATTACAAGATTACCACTTGTGGATGAGCATAGAGGGCGAGAAGGAATGTAGCATTGAAAATGCGGAATCAAATAGTCAAGGCTGACAGTTTGTTGAGCCCTGAAGGCAACATAAAGTGCGTTAAACTTAATGTGTTTATCAATAGGGAGCCAGTGTAGTTGAATCAGTGCTTGGGAAGCTGATTTATGTTTCGGAGTGCCCAGTAGTAGCCATGCCACGGCATTCTGTAAAGTTTGTAGCTTTTGAATAAAACACTTTTGGATATTGATGAAGAGGGCCTTGCGATAATCTTCTTTGGAGGAAATAAGAGTTGTATCTACCCTCTTCTGCAGGGTTGTTGGAATATAAGGCAACACTTTCCTTAGAGTTTTCAAGATGAAGAAACATTAGAAGGTGATATGATTTATCTGTCCTGCAAAGAATAAATTAGTGTCAATAATTATCCCAAGTTTTTTTTGCTTTGTTTCTGGGGGTAGGCAAAATCCCTAGTTCCTGGGGCCACCAATTGTTGGACCAAAAAGAGGGATTGTTGCCAAATAGTATTACCGTAGTCTTTGAGGAGTTTAGTTTCAGACAATTGTTGCCTGTCCACTTCCCAATATAGAGCAGGCAATCGTGAAACTGAGCTGCAGTGTCTCCAGGGCTGTCAGTGATAGATACAACAATCTGCATATCATCTATGTAAGAGACTAAGGAGAAGCCAAATTATCTAATTAGCACTGCAAGTGGGGTTACATAAATGTTAAACAAAGTGAAGCTCATAAATGAGCCCTGGGGGCCACACAGGGCAATGAAAAGTGTGGTGAAGTGAAATCACCAAGGGAGACGGTCTGGATGTGGTCTTCCAAAAAAGAAAAAATGAATTTAAGAGTGCTACCTTTGATCTCTATTATTTCAAGGTGATCAATTAGGAGAGTGTGTTTGACTGTATCAGATGCGGCTGAAATATCCAAAAGGATCAAAGCTGCATTGCCTACGCTATCAATGGCTTGCTTGAAATCTTCCTTAGCTGTGATCAGTGCCAACTCTGTACTATGGTGGCTATGAAAACCGAATTGTGTAGAGTCTAGACACTTGGATTTGTCTAGGAAGGTGCTCAATTCATTATTAACAATTTTTTCGACCAGTGTAACGGGAAATGGTAAACGAGTAATTGGTCAATAATTGTTAGGGTCATACATATCTAGGTTGATCTTTTTTAATAATGGCAGAATAGAGCCTACCTTCCAGTCTTTTGGATAATATCCTACTTCAAATAGGAATTAAAAATGTCTGCGAGGTGAGTGGCTATCACCTCAGGGACCAGATGAATAAATCTGACAGGACAAGGGTCCAGTAGAGAGCCTGATTTGATCTGTGTCAGTGTCATTTGCGTCTGCTTAGCCATCAACGGCCCAAAGTGGGATAACGTGGTGACATTAGGGGGGCCCCAAGGAAATCTGCTATTTATGTCGTCGGTTTGATTGATGTCTAGGAGAGAATCATAGACAGATTTGACTTTATCTTGAAAGTGATGTGCTAATGTATTGCAATATTGTTGGTTTGTGCTCTTAGAATCTGGGGGGCATATTACCAAGCAATAGGGATAATTATCGTTGGTAATAGGAGATAGCGATGTTAGCGACTGTTTTCAGTCGCTAACATCATGGCACGCCCACTTTGCATGTCATTAGTGATAAATATCACTGACATGCAAAGTGGGGCCCAAGATGGTCGCTATCTCCTACTAGCTGTCGCTAACTGGTGTTAGCGACAGCTAGGTAATAGGGAGATAATTTTATCTCCGCTTTCTTGGCTTTTAAAGCCAAAAAAGCGGAGATAAACCCCCTTGATAATATGCCCCCGGGAGTTTTGATAATTTATTGACTGTTGCAAAAAGTTCCCTAGAGGAATTCATAGCTCCTTGTATTTTAGCTACAAAGTAGTGCTTTGGTCTTTAAGAATCATCTTTTTATAAGTCATCAACTTAATTTTATGGAACTCTTTATCAATTAATTTGTACTCAAGTCTCCATTTACGTTCTGCTCTTCTTCATTCCTGTTTTAGCTGTCTAAGGTCATCGTTGTACCAAGGTTCGGAGGGATTAGATTTATGGCTTTGGGATTTTTTTGCTGAGACTAGCTGAGTTAATGATATATCCAGCCATTGATGTTAGTTGCGGACAGCTAGGACAAAATCAGGGCAAACTGGTGGAGTTGATCGGATAAGGGATATGTTAAGCTGCCTAGCATCAATGATACTCTATAGACTCTTAATAGTGCTCCCAATTTGTGGGCAAACTGATTCTGCCTTAGGTAGCTCATTTAACTCAAACATGATTGCCTTAAGGTTCGACCATGTCAGAGGAAGAGAGGATAGCCAGTGGAGCTGAGGATTGTCTGTGAAAATGCCATCTAGAAGGTGACCAGCTATGTGTGAGGGACACTGGGCAATTTGTGTTAGACCTAGCCCAGCCATATGATCCAGAAGATTCATGGAATCTGAATCCAGAGAATTTTCCATATGAAATTTAAAATCCCCTAGAATAGTGAAGTCTGTAGTATCCACTTTATATTCTATAAGATTTCCAATAGATTTGGTAAAGGCTGTTCTTGAACTAGGTGGCCGATAGATGAGAAGTCTGTTAAAAGAATAGTGGATGTTTACTTCAATTTGAAAATAAATAGCTTTGAAAAGAAGCACATTATAAAGAGTGTTAAAAATGGTTTTAAAATGTTCTCTAAATATAAATGCAAGACCTCCGCCCTTTTTCAGAGGGCGGTCATGTCTTAATATCCTGAAACCTGCAGGTAATGCTACTAATAAGTCTGGGTCAGATGTTGAATCTGCCAAGATCTCAGTGATAAAAGATAGGTCAATGTTCAAACTTTCTATAAAGTCTGCGAACAAGTGAGCTGGCATTAATGAAAGTGCAACTGAAGCTAGTGTTCTTTGGTTTTTGGGGCTATATATGAATTTGTAGGGGTGAGAGACATTCAGTGCAGATTAGTTAGAGAGAGGTTACAGATTGGGAATTTAGTGCCATCAATGTCACAGTGAGGGTCTAATTGAGGACTTGTGCAAATCTCACATGAGGCATTAATGGTTAACAGGGTATCCCTGCAATAGGTAATTTGTCCTTTGATATCTAAAGCCAGACTACAAGGGGGGCTGGTGCTGAACGTGGTCCGAGCACGGACAGGCGCAGACAGGCTTGCCTTTGGCGCACATTTGGCATGCCAGCGACACGTCCGCTGCATGCTCGGACCTGCATCTGTTTTTGAAGCCCCCAAAAGTGGGAATGGGGAAAAGCTGGACCGTCACCCTCAAAAGATGGCAGCCAGGAAAGGAGCAATTATAACAAAGAAACTAAGTGACTCTCTCCGCACAAACGGAAGCCATCGGCAGACCCGAGTATCGGCAGAAATGAGTGAGCGGAGAGGAGTTCCCCAGTTCAGATGCAGCGAGCATTGCTTTTATAAGGGGACTTGATTGGCTATGCATTCATCTGTTAGAATTGCACATAGTCAATAGCTATAATGGAGCACAGTTTACTAAAGGAGCTTCTGAGACATCTAATAAATCTTCTATAGAGCTGTATATTAGCAGTATATTAACAGGACTTTGAATTGTAATGCAGCAGACAACTGCCATATTCATGACAATTGATTCTGTATGCCCTCATTTGACAGCAAAAGAGGGCATACAAATTGACAAGGTAGATTTGAAAAGAACTACAACTCTCTTGTGCTTTTAGTTCCTCTGTTACACATTACAGTTCTTTATTTGCATTGTATAATTTGGTTGATTATTGATAAAACAAGCAATCTAGATTATCTTTTAAAATATAATGAACAGTAACTTTTGCTGCATTATGTTGAATGTAAATTGTATCTGCCTGTCAGGCATCTAAAAGGAGGAGTATAGGGTACAGCTTATTGAAGGGTGTTAAGTGTGACTGCCTTTTCCCTCCCTGAGGCTTGCAGAGGTGGAACATTGGAACATCTTAACACTTAATGAGACATATTGTTAGTTAACACGGGTTACTTTGTACTAATATATCCTTAGATCACCAACTAGCAGCACCACTGGGCACTCTTAGGCATAAACAGACTGAAACAGGTTTTTGCATAGTCTCTAGATCCTGAGGTTGTGCTAAAATGATGCCTCAGTCATACATTCTCTGGGTGCTGCGGGAACTTGGATGTTCCAAAATGTGAAGCAATAGGTTCTTCCTCATTGTGGGAACACATGCTGCAAAGTCTTGCTACACAGTTGTGTTTCTTTGAGCACTTGAGTACTACAAAAGTATTTCCTGACATACACCCTGGTCCTTATCCTGCTTTTCTCCTCAAATTGTTTCTGCTGCCTGCTGCTGTGTGTGACCTCAGTCACCCCTGAGCCATGTTGCAAGTTACGGGCAAGCCGCTGTTTTGATCGCTGCCACAGAGGTCACGCTGCTGGAACATGGTTCTGGGCTTTTTTGGCTTTTTTGTCTGCTTTATTTATTTATTTCTGTGTGTGTGTTTTATACCCGTTCTATATTTCTTCCCCTCCCTTGCTTATTGCCTATGGCAAAACTGAAGGCCACAGAGGGGAGTGTGGGGGACGGTAAACAGAAAAAAACGAGAAAGTCATAAATCTGCATGGGACAACTGTGTACTCGACTGGATTGATGATCTTCTGGTGGAATGTGAACAGATCCTAATTGCAGAGGTCACATACCACCTCCTCTTGCTGCATCTATTCTTCCAACTTCCAATGCAGCGAGAATCCAGCAGATGTTTTTGAGATCCAGCGGGCAGGGTCAGGAATGGACCACTTTCACTCAGATAGCATTGTGTCCTTCTTCCCCGTTAGATACTACTGCTTCTGTTCTAACCCCTTACCCCTCTGCTACCTCAAACACCCACTCCAATGTGGTTGATTTTCCTTGCAGTAACCATTTTTCTCCTTTGAGCGACTCACAAGCTGACCAGACAAAATGTACTACTGAAATCATTGATGGTACTAATTATGAAAAGCATTCTATTGATTTGCCAGTGTCTGGGTGTCCCACATTTACTAAAGAAATACTTCTCATTTCCCTTGTTCAATCATTGAAGTAGGAGGTGGGCGCCCCAAAATCGCTGGTCTTATCTTTAACATCGATAGTTAATAATTTATCAGCTCCTAGTAGACCTTTAGTAACCCCTAATCCTTACCGAGCTCTTCCTCTTCTTCCTCAGGGCCCCAATGTCCTAAGCATAACCCACCAACCAATACGGGAAAACATAATCTAGAGAGATTCTTGCCCACATCTGACACACAGACCCGTAGAGCTACCGTAGATGGCTCAACGGGCAGTGGCACTAGTTCCACTGACATCATCGAGCACCGGCCACGCAGAGAAAATATCTCTAACGCCCAGCTTTTGTTTTCAGGAGCCTGCATGACAACCATCCGAAGATCAATCTATCTCCAGGGTGGGGCAAACACTCAACTTATGGCTACATACCAATGATAAACATTCCCAAGCAAACCCCCTCCTCACCAGTGGAGACAGAAGAGAGTTTAAAAAACAGGACGCCCATAATGGATTTGTCATGGTCGGGGATGTCACTCAGTTATACGGAACAGCATTGTTAGTGTTAGAAGACCAGGCTGTTCTAATTCTGGTTTAGACATCCTTGACTTATGTTTAGTTTCTTCTGATATGACTGACAATCTGGTTGAACTTGATCAAAGAACTAATCCACCAGGTAATTCCAAAGTAGAGTTCAAGTATACCAGACCTCAAACCCCTGTTAGTGCCAATGGCCCTGCTCTGTCTTATAGAATGACTTGGAAAAGCGTCCCATGGAGACACACAGGAGACCCACTTATTGCTACCCAGTACTAGTCCTTTTTGGTAGGGCTAGTACAGAGTGTGACCCACCACCCAATTCATGCAACAGTAATACTCCTAGTGTATTTATCCCCAATCAAGTTAATGCTATCATTATGGGAATGGAAGGAATTGAGTCACAGCAGAATTTTGTTCACAAGAAAGTTCTCCCACTGATTTCTTGGAAATTGGCTGGAGTCAAATCAAAACTTATTGAGCAAGAATGGTATTGCTTTGTTAACAACTATGATGTTTGTATGTTCCAAGAGACCTGGGCACTGTACAAAATCTTCATGGGGCTTGTTTCATACAGTGTGAAAGCTTTACTCCCGAGGAATTCAGGACAGGCAGTGGGGGAGTTTAATGATACTGGTAAATACTGATATTATGTGTACACACAAATTGTTGAATGTAGATTCTCCTGATTTGGGTTGATTCTTAATTTCCCAACTGGTCTTAATTTGGTGATACTAAAAATAAATGGTAGGTCTGTGTCCTCAAATAGCGAATCACTGATTCTCTGGCCGCTGCTTCATGGCATGGTGGTTTTGTCGTGTACAGATATTTGACCATAACCCCCTGATTGTCACACTATCGGGAAATTACCTCACAAGATCGTCTTCCAATCACAGCACTGTGCTCCCTGAACCTATTGTGGCCAACAACTACAGAAGAGTTACCTTGCCTAAGGTTATGGGCAGTGAGAACCTCTATGCAGAGATATATCAGTGGCTTGATTGCGAGGAGGCCAAGAAACTGCTGCAAAGCACTATTAGGGGCTGTAATCGACTTGAGATTCATTCAGCTCATCAGGAATAGAAGTGTGCAATCTATCTTGCCAAATGGAAGTGAGAGAATGCTAATTGGCAAGATATGCTCCAGTCCCTTAAAATCAATGATGGCCTGACTTTTTTGTATTTTTAACACAGAATTTTATAAAGTTTTTTTTTAATACAGTCTAAAATACAGCATCACAGATCGTATAAATAATTCGTACATATAGTAATCAACACAATGTGGAACGATCTATTAACGTGTCCAAAAGCAAATCTGTAAAAAATATCATCATACAATAGAAATGTATGTATACAATTTTGTAGCAGTAGAAATTATGAGCAAGACTAGATCGAGTCAATAATACGTATGCTGCATATCTGTTCAAACAAGTTTGTGCTCATAATGCCAATCATGTTACCTATTGTCTTTTTATAAAGTCTAAAATCTGTGATTTAATGAAAGAAACAACACTAAAGAAACATGCTACTATGAACTATGTGTCCACTCTGATTCCCCTTGGGGGGAGTAGGGCAGGTTATGGAACTCTCCGAGTAAGTGGGGGTCTAAGGGGGGAGGAAGGGAGAGGGAAGGCGGGAGGAGGGGGAAGGGAGAAAGGGCAATATGCATGTACAGGAGCATATCAATGATCATCGCCATCCGTGTAGTGTGTTTTAAAAAGTTCAAACATTTAAGGCCAATCCGAGGATATTGGCTTTCTCCACAACCCCCTACATTATTCACAATGCAGTGCCTCCCTCTCAGCAGTATCCCACTTTATAACTTCTTCCCGCCATTTCCCTCTATGTGGGGCCTTGGCTGATTTCCATCGTTGTGTGATAAGCCTCTTGGCCAGCATGAGAATGAGATTTATAAAATGGCATAACACCTTTGCCTTCTCAGGAAGTGGAAGGAGCCCAAGGAGGCACGCCTCAGGGTAGTGCCAAGTGGAACGCTCAGAAAGGTGTCTGAGGCTCTGTAAAACCTCCGCCCAGAAGTCCACAAGGGCGGGGTACATCCAGAACATGTGAATAAAGTCTACCTCCGAGGTGTGACATCGAGGACATTCTGATGTGGGATTGGGGTACATACGGTGTATCACCTGCAGTGTGAGATAAGCCCTATGCTGGATAAACAGTTGAATCATTTTTAGTCTTGCATTACGGGAGACCCACCTGGGATAGTCAATGATCTGTGACCATCCTTTAACTTTGATGACCCGTGACACCTCTGTTTCCCATTTTTGACAAAGAGATAGTAAGGAGACTCTAAGATGGGGTTGCAGCCCCCGATACAGCCGTCGGACCAGATGACTACTTTGCCCCATTATGTGGATTGATTGCAGTAACACAAAGATTGGAGGTTCTCAATGACCCACTAACCAGTATCTACGCACATAATGTGTGATAGCAGCAGGTGTTAAAAACAATGTAGGAGGGGCCGAATATGTTTGAATATGTTTGATTAAATTCCTCATGTGGCATTCAATTTCATTCTATAAATAAGTCCCCTACAGTGGTCGCCCCAAATTCCAACCAGCTGCGCAGGCTAGCGTATGACAAAATTCCTTGCGCCGTGGGTAAGCTACATAGAGGTATATTCGGAGCAAAGGGGAACAATATATTAGTATACGTCAGTGCCAGTTGCCAATAGGGGAACGCACTATGTAAAAGAAATGGAGGGTCTTTCAGCTTAGTAGGCATAATAAGGGTTGGAGCGTCCCAGTCCGTTAGAGAGCGGGCAAATAACTTATTTTGAATAAATTATGACCGGCTAAACCAATAAGCCAGCCATTGTAGTTGGGCCACTATAGAATAGGGTTTTAAATCTGGCACACCCATTCCACCCTCTGTAGTCGGGAGTTGTATTTTGGCAAGAGCTAATCTATGTCAGCCCTGTCCCCAAATTATGGAAGTAACTAATTTATCTAATTGTTTATAAATCCAAGCAGGAAGCGCCACTGGAAGATTCGCGAATTGATACAATAGTTTAGGAAGCATTACCATCTTGGAGATGGCCACTCGACCCACAGTGGTTAAAGGTAAAGTATTCCAGAATGCTACTTGGGGTTTAAGATTATTAAGCGCTGTTAGACCTGGCACCATTGGCGTGAGTCTCCCTTCCATATTTCGCTTTTGCCTCATGTGTTTTTCTGGTAATATATGCTATGGGCACTGTGCCAATGCTGTCTAGTGCCACAGTGCAAGTGTTCCCTACTGAAAATTGATGTATTGATTAGTGGTTCCCTGATTGGATGTTTTGTTTACTGTCAGACCCTACTACAGTGCACTGAGTGTGCCCAGGGCGTGTGATCTAAATGCTGCTAGTGGGCTTGCAGCACTGGTTGTGCCACCCACAGAGGAGCCTTGTAAAATGTGTCTAAGGTCTGCCATTGCAGAACCTGCGTGCAGTCTGGTACTGTCATGCTGACTGGTCAAGTGCACCCACTTGCCAGTCCCTAAACCTTCCCTTGTCTTCATATTAGTCACCCCATGGTAGGCCCAAGGGCAGGGTGCATTGTAAGTGTAAGGTAAGACAAGTCCTGATGTGTGTGGCATGTCCTAATAGTGAATTACAGCCATTTTCGTCTTCACTATTGCAAGGCTACCTGTTCTCTATAGGCCATAGGCTGTTAGAATTGTTACATTCTACAATCCTAACAGACTCAGAGAACATGGTAGAAATTCGAGTTTAGTATGCCTGGACTCAGAATAATAAAATACATCTTTTAGTAAAGTTTATTTTAATATTCTATGTTAGCAAATACCACTTTTAGAAAGTAGGTATTTGCTTGCCTAACCATTTGAGCCCGCCTCTGCTAGGTTGTGTATTCCTTGTCTGGGGTTGTGTGTGACAGGACTGGGGAATTCAAAGGCAGGCTGGGGCTGCCCGGTGGTGAATAGGGAGATCTGCATCTAGATGGGAGGGAGGAGTTGCACCTGGTGCCTGAATAGGGCTGGGCCTTCCCACTACAATGCTGGCTCCACCCCCTGTGTGTGTCTGATGTCTCTGCCCTGCACACTGAAAGAAGAGAAGGAAGACTGTCAGCAAAGTGCTCCTGGACTGTACTTGCCTTCCACAATGCTGGCTCCACCTCCTGTGAGGCATCTGATGTTCCTGCCCTGCATGGTGAAAGGAAAGGAGCAGTCTGGTAAACAGAGTGCTCAGGAACTGGTTTGGACTGGGCACAGGCCCCTCTCCCGTCACAGAACAAAGGATTTTGGGGTATAAGTATTGTGACCCTGAGTCCATGAAATTAGATCGCTCCTGGAACTGACAAGAAGAAACCTCTGCTGAGGAGAAAAAACCTGAAGAAACTGAGGAGAGACTATTCCCAAGCTGAAGTGCTGCTTGGGGGATTGGCCTGCAGTGGTTGCCTGACTGCCAAAGAGAGGAGAAAGGACTTTGTGGACTTTACCTTTAATTTTCAACTTGTGCAAAGATCTCCAAGGGCTTGGAAGAGAGCTTGCACCCAGACCGAAATCCCAGACCCAGTGGACTTCACCAGCCTTTGTGAATTGCTGCTGTTCCAGTTGCTACAGAGGCAGGGAGCTATGACCGACTCTCACGACTGGCCTGGTGTCCTGTAGGCACCGCATTGAGCAACGTCAGCCTCGAACAACGCAAGCTCTGCACTCACCGACTCCTTCTCGACACTGTCAACGAGCCGTAGCCTGCACCGCGACTGGAAGGACACCTCGACGTGCAACGCTTCGCTACACCGAATCTAACTGGTATGACCGATGCGCTCACTGCTGCTGATTTCCAGTCCTGCGACCGCACCGGAGTTGGGCATCGTCTCGCACGCTTTGCGACTCACCGCCCGACTCGCACCACTGTCCGGACTGACAGCAAGCTTCCGAACTCCGGCTCGTTTGCCGCACCGTGAAGCTGGAAGCACTGTAACGAGCATCATCCGCCTCAAACAACGCAAGCTCTGAGCTCACCGGCTCCGCCAACGAGTCGTAACCTGGAGGAGAGGGTCCCTGCTTGTCTCAAGTACCTACCTGTACCAACCAGAGACCCCCAATTCTAACAAGCGTTCTGTCAACATTCCCATCAATTGTGTCTGAAGTTGTTCTGTAAATATTAATCCCTAAATACTTAAAGGTAACTGGTTCTACTCTAGACTGCAGTGGACCAAATTGTAGAGTGGGAAGTATATATGTATCATAAAAAGAAAAGACCACTGACTTAGAAGCATTGAGGTACAATCCCAAAACTGTCCCAAATTGCGCAAACAATAAGGCAATAGATGCCATATTGACATGCAAATCTGCAAAAGTAGAGTAACATATCATCTTCATTTTCCGATACAGAATGACATAGCCAACTAACCAGGATGCCAACTGTTGCCATCACGTATCGGAGCTGTTGTAACAAGGGTTCTAGAGGAAGCACAAACAGTAGGGGCGACAGCGGGCAACCCTGCTGCGTACCTTAATATACATTATCTGCTGCAGATATATTGGTGCCGGTTTTAGCCCTCGCCGTGGGTCTAGTATAAAGGAGCTTAACCCATTTAATAAAAGTTGAGGGAATTCCATATTTATCCAATGTGGCCAGCATATACGACCAGCATAGCGATTAAATGCCTGGCATACATCCAAGGAGAGGCAGCCTGCGCAGATTGAGCTGGCGCGAGCAGAATGCAGAAGGGCATAAAGACGACGTATGTTCAGGGAGGTTCTGCGTTAGGGTGCAAATCCACATTGGTCAGTATGAATTAGAGTGGAGAGCAAGGGGAGCAAAAGCGCTGCCAATAGCTTACTTAGAATTTTATACTTAATAGATGTTTATACGTGGAGAGATCTGAAGGGGTTTTATTAGGCTTCAACAGAGAGGTCACTATCGCCTCCCTAGTCGTTGGGGGCAAGGCACCCTCATCCAAAGCAGTGGTGTACAGTTGGAACAGCTTAGGGACTCTGTAAAGGTGGAGTAAAATTCAATGGGCATCCCATCCAAACCCGGGGTCTTGTTACGAGCAAGTTCCTGTATAGCACAATGGATTTCAGGAGCAGTCAGGGCTGCTCCTAAATCCACAGCCTGGGCTGCTGTGATATTGGGCAATACCATTGCCTCCAAGAATGAAGAGGTCGCATCCATGGTGTCGCATGGAGGAGCGGTGTAAAGAGATGTATAATGTTCACAAAACATTCTATTAATGTCTGCTTGTGTAGTGAGCAGTTCATGGTTGTCATTATATATGGCTAGAATATGTGTGGGGAGGGCTGCGATTTAATCAACTTGGCCAACAGTGTTCCGGACCTGTTTGAATCAGCATGAGTACGCAATGTGTATGCATTTAAATCAATCACCCTCAAGTACTCCAATACCTCAGCATATCTCATCCTGGCTTCTTGGGGGTCTGTCACTTATCAGGCATCAGACTGAGCAGCTATTTCTAAAGCTTGTAATGCACTTTCATGGTCTGTAAGATCTCATATGGCTGCTCACTGAATCCCCACTAACGTCCCCATAGAGTCCCCTCTGAGTATTACCGTACATTGGTTGTCTGTAAAATAAGTGGTAATAGTGGTAGCTAAAATATCTCTGTAAATCGGGTCTTCCAGCGGTAACAGCTGTAAGCACCACGTGGGGATTGGTGCAGGAATGCGATCCCAATGAAATACCAACTCCAGGGGATTATTGTCGGAGATGGTTTTGCCTAATTATGTGGTATTTGCTAACTTAGAGGACAGGTCTGGTAGCAAAGAAAATGATCTAAGCGTGTATGCAAGGAGTGTGGGTAGGAATAAAATGAGTATTCACGCATACCAACATGTGCATCCTCCCGACATCCAACAGTCCCCATCCTTTTGTCCAATTAACCAAAACCAAGTTGGTCGCTTGTATAGAGGCAGCTACGTTGGACAAAGGGGGTGTGACCTATCAAGATCAATATCCAAAACATCATTAAATCGGTGCTCCACAGGAGAAGGTAGAATAGACCGTACCATACAATTGTCCCCACCAGCGTCTCAGTACATTAGCAAGCTCAGAAGCAGTCAAGTGTGTTTCTTGGAGACACACTATCTGTGCTCGACGATGGTGTAATTGGGCAATTATCTGATGCCGCTTTTGTACTGACCCCGTCCAACGTATATTCCAGGAGATGACAGTATATGATTTTGTTACAGACATAACATCCAATCACGTGACCCGACCCCTACCCAGACCCCGCCACCCCGGCCACCCACACACCCCCCACACCCCAGGAGCCTCAGAAAACAAATCAGTAGAAGAAACTTAAAAAACAACCATTCCAATACAGGGTACAACGATTAAAACTTCAATCGACCAAACGGTGTGCAAACAAAGTACACAATACACTGAATATTAGAAAGGCTTCACGCCAGTGGGGTGGGCTGCCTAGTGTAAATATGTAAAGTAACTCAGAACAGGCCTGGACAGGTACTATATCATCAAAGCTTACCCAGAGCTTCCTATGAAGCTACCCTGTTTGTGAGCATAATGCACCAAATAAAACATAGCAGGTAATAGAGAGGTAAGCGCTTCCAATTAGGTACAAATAAGTATCAGGAGAACTATATGAAACACCTCTCCTCACATCACAAGGCATAACACAGTTACATTACGTATTCTGCCAGTAGATCATTCTCTGTGTGGACACAGAGGGAAATAACGCCATACTGCCCCCTGAGTCCGAATCAAGGATACCTCCATCGATGGGCTGGTGCTAATAGGTGCACAAGATGTCCGCAATGCTGAGGCCGAGCAAAGTGCTGCTCGTCGGCTCTCCAGTGCTGATCACTGCGAAGGAGTAGTAGGTATGGTACTCCGGGTGGTAAGTCCTTTCCGTCTTCGGCGCGGAAGGCGCCGCAGCTTTGGCTGCAACTGTGTACGGTGTATAAAACGATCATTGTCCAGGTAATTCTTATCCAGCCATTCCCAAGCGCTTTTGGGGGTCTCAAAAAAGCAAGCACACTGGTTGTGAATAATTGTGAGCTTACCAGGAAACAAAAGAGCAAATGTCAATCCTACAGCGCAGACTCGGGTCTTAACTTCCATGAACAAGGCACGTAGGCGTTGGACTGTTAATGTATAATCTGGAATAATGGAGATTTTGGTGTTGTCAAAGAGGATAGGGCCAGATTCTCGTGTTGTTTGTAAGATATGTTCTCGGTCCCTGTAGTTGAGGATTCTGGCTAGCAGCGGTCTGGGTTTAGCACCAGGGATGGGATTACGCATAGGTATGCTGTGGGCCCGTTCCAATGTGAAGTGTGCTGACAAGCCCATGGGAGCACCCTGGTCCTCAACCAATCTTCAATGAAGGTCATGGGGCATTGACCCTCCGCCCCCTCTGCAAGTCCAACAATACTGAGGTTTTTGCGCCGAGCCCTCCCTTCCGCATCATCAGCCTGGGCTTGTAAGGACTTAACTTGTTGTTATAGGAGACGGATGTGCCCATCATGTTCCTTCACCTGAGGCTGCTGCATCATGACTGAGTCATCAATATCTTTCACCTTATCAGACAGGTTTTTATGATCATCTTTTAGCAAATTTAATTCAGTAGAAACAGTGCTGATTTGTGCTATAGCGGCACAAATCTTCAAGATTCACAGATCTTTTGAAGTGTCACATCTAATTTGTCAACGGGGGTAAGAGAAGTGACCCCATCATCCGTCTGATGCAATTTTATGTAGGATGTCTCAGAAGGTGGGGACTACTATAACGTTTAATCCTGGGTTAGGGAGCACTCCGTTCAACGTATTTTTCTTAAATCTTTTCAAAATGGTGCTGCGGTTGCAGGGTTTGTCAGTCCCTTGGTATGAAAGACTTGTTTATATTGGGTATGGTGGCCCAACGAACCGTGCACTATCCACTTGGTGCTATGCACCTAAACCTATCTCATTTTTTCAACAAATAATAAACCTTATATGTTCTCAGTTACTTGTATTTATTTTGAATTCTTTTATCTCTTTTACTCATGTGTATATTACCACATAGTATTGCATTTCAATGACTTATATTTCGTTCACAGTCACAATAACAATAACATTACATTTCATGTTATATTTTACAATGCAGTATGTTATACATTTTTTGAAAGTGCCCAATGCATTTCGGCACTACCAAGGTGCCTTCATCAGGGGCGAGCCTGTAAAAAATAAACAAAATAACCATGCAATTGCAAATATTGGTTGCCCATGGGTGTTGTTCTGTGTGTACTTTAAATGTTGTCATACCTGTGTGCGTTGAGCTCAATTCTCAAACCTGTGTGGAAAAATTTACTTTTTTTAAACCTGTACCATCTTTATTGACTCTTGTGTTCAAGAACCCTGTCTAAGAATAGAATGAATTGGTACTGTATAACAGTTGTTTTATGATTTGACTCGTATCTCTTTGTTGTGATGTTTTGGGTTGATATTTACTAATCTATGGGGGAGATGTGATTTAGCCTTTTATAGCTAGTTTTGACACTGATAGTGGATCTGTTTGTTTACTTCCTACAGTGAACGCAGAACAGTCGGATTTAACAGGTATGCGGGAGCGGAAAGCGAAAGATGATGAGACATAACTAGCAGTCAATAAGTTCGTAGCTTTAATACTGGATATGTGGTTTGTTATTATGTCTTGCAGAATGTCACAGTGCTGGAAAAACATAAACAAGTCAGAAGGTGGGGAGCCAGTCCGCTCCGAACCCGGAATAATTTTCGTCCTGTTTCTGCCAGTCCCGGCCACCCCTCCAGCACCTCAACGAGGGAATCCTATATTAGCACCTGGAGGTTCGACTGCGTGGTGCCACCCCACAAGGGGAGGGATGTCCCAGTAAACTCAGGGCCCTAGAACGTGTGAAATGGATTGAGCAAAAAAGGCCTACACCAACTGCAGTGCGTGCAGAACGCAGCTGCTCGCCTTGTGCTCAGACTCACTTGCAGAGCATCTGGGAAGACCGCTCTGGTTAAACTCCACTGGCTCCCTGTCATGGAGCGAATTAAATTTAAAGCCCTCTGTTTTGCGCATCGAATTGCCCAGGGCAAAGGCCCAGACTACTTAAAAAATCTTCTCACCATGCATCGCCCCATTAGAAACCTAAGATCGTCCGGTGCGATGTTGTTTAAACTCCCCAGGATCACCAGAGCTAGGATGGGCGGCAGCTCATTTAGATACCTGGATTCCAGGTGTTGGAATAAACTTCCGCTCGACCTCCGAATGGAGCCTTCTGAGATTAGGTTCCGTGTAAAACTTAAGACATTCCTTTTTCCTCCTGTGTAACCTTTTTGCTGTTTTCCTCTTTTGGCCACTTTTTCTTCTGCCTCTAACGAATTAGCAGTATTTTTAGCACGGAGACACACGGTCCTTTGTGTGGCCAGGCACTTTAAAAATGTTTTTTATTATTATTATTATTATTATTATAAATGAGCTCACAGTCAGGCCTACACAGGATTCCGGTAAGGAAGAGCACGGATGCTCCGCAGCGTCAGCAGAGGGTCCAATAGCAGTTCACAGTAACCGCACAAGAGGCCATGCGAGATCAAGGAGGCAGGCAAGTTTCGCAGGCTCACATAAAGCCGGCGTTCACTGCAAGCCACTAGCTCTAGCTCAGGGTCTGTGCTACTTCCAATGCGGCGGGACGAGTCGGCCAGGGAAGACAAGGCCCTCTCCAATCATGTAACAACCCTGCGCAGCAAAATCCGGGCTCCACAATACTGCGTCTGGTGGGAGGGGGAGCAGGGAGTGAAATCTCAGTCAGTGGTCCATGCAGAATCTTATGGGGGCAATCCATGGGAAAGCATATACCCTGTGCAGCCAGCACACCCCCATTCACCCCTCCCTAGTGGTCGATCTGATAGAGGGGTAGGGTTGGGGGGCACCCACCTCACCACAAGAAGGCTGCCAGGAGCGCGAGCGGCCCTCCACCACCCGCAAGGTCAGCAGACTTGCTCCATATCCGTCTCCAATGTTTTCAGCCCAGACTCGACAAAGGATGAGGATCAGCAGTGGGAGAGGGGGGGCTAGAGTTCCAAGCCAGCCCCCCAGGTCAAATCACACAGCACCGGTGGTCCTCCGGCCGGCCCCATCATCAGCCAAAAAAGTACAAATCATTACTCACCGAGTGTCCCGCTCATCAACCGCTACTGCTACTGCTGAAACTCCAGCCCAAAGCCAGGTCCCCTCGTATGCAGGGGCACCGCCATCAGGCTTCAGGCATCCGAGCAGGCTGCACCGCAACTCACTGCTCCAAAGGCCACTCCCATGCCGCAAGTTCATCACGATGCAGGAAACCCCAGCGGGCTGTACTCAACGCGCACTACCTCCCAATTCCTCCGGATCACAGCACCGTGGTCCCCAGCACAGCTCGCCATGATTCACCATATGACATATAGCAGTAGCAGAAGGGGAAGTGCAGGATAATCGACGGATTTGGACTCCCCTGGCCTGAAGCTCGTTGCTTATGCGACCTCCATCTTGGGCTGCAAGCCACGCCCCCCAACAATGGCCTGACTCTGTGGCATATTATTGCACACGGGAAATCGAAATGTCCAATCCTAGAAGGAATAATATCCCACCAGAATGATGGGAAGATCATTTTGGAAAAATGTACATGTAGGATCAGTCCTCCAATGAGGTAGATGAGTTTCCCAAAGGTGATATTACCATGTTGGGAAGTGGGGAGTCCGCCAGTTAGAGGACAGCCTCTCTGCTATCAACAGTCTCAAGGCACTAAAGGCCCCTGGTCTTGATTGCATTCCTGGTGATCTATTTAAGTCAGAATCTTGGTTGTGGGCTACTTATGTGAACATTTTCTCTAATGCAATAGGATTTGGCGGGGAGATCCCGGATACCTGGAAGCGGGGCATCAAGAATCCTGATATTAAAAAAGAGACGCTAATTGTCCATCAAATTTTAGGCCTATTTCCCGAGTAGACAACCTTCAAAAAATATTTGCCAGGCAGGTCTTAAATTGATTGCAAAAGTGATGAATGAACAGAGGATTCTAACGCCCTTTCAGGCAGGATTTCATGCTAAAGTCAACACTTCAGATCAGGTTTTTAAAATGTGCCCTCCTTTATTGGAAATGTGCCCTGTTGGGCACCCTAAACTCTACGTGGTATTTGTTGACCTGCGTACCGCATTTGATCTGATACCCCAGAAGGGCCTTTGGAGAGTACAAGCAGCCATGTTAGTTCCAGGTGGTTAACTGACGTATAAGTCAGGCTGCACGAAAAGAATAACGTGCAGATCAGGTGGGGCGATAGAGGTGAGCTGGCAAAGAGCAAAACAGTTGCAAGAGGGACCCATCAGGGATGTGTTGTGGCTTCCACCTTGTTCACCTTATATATTAACGATGTGGCCAAGGAACTGTCAAACTGTGTTAATCACTCCCTCACTCTGAACGAGGCTTAAACACCTATACTTTTGCTTCCCGATGATCCATTATTAATCTCCAAGTACCCGATGGGGTTACAAAATCTGCTAAATAAATTCCTGGAGTTCTGTGGTCTCAGGGGTTTGGATTTAAATGCTGCAAAAACTAAGTTCATGGTCTTTAGTAAAAATGTGAATAAGAACTGTTCTGTAATGGCTGGGAAAGACCGTTTGGAATGGTTATATAGCTTTGATTATTATCGAGTGACCCTATCGGACAAACATAGGTGGCTTCTTCAAGTAAATAAAGAATCCCCCACAATATCACATACATCAAAGCCCATTCTACGATTCCAGAAGAACACATATTTGGCTTTCATTCCCCAAGCCCTGGAAACCTATTGAGTGAAGGTTCAAGGTGCTGCATTGTATGATGCAGAGGTTTGGGGTTACACAGCTACCACAAGGCTTGCAGTAGTGGAGAACACACTAGTTAGATCATTCCTCTTGGTCCCCATAAGTACTCCCCTGGTCCCTCTTTATTTTGATAGGGGAATGAAGAGTATCTGATCTGGAGCACTTAAAACCACTACTGTTCTAGATCCGTATCTGGGAAAACTCAAGAATTAGTTGAATATAAAGATTCCTTGAGAGATGTAAGGGATACGGATCATGCTTTGGGGTGCCCTGGTTAAGGTTTGTTTGTGACTTGTGCACAAAATTCAGCTTGATCAAACTGTGAGACTCGCCTGAATTACTTTGTAAGGGAGACAAACAGGTCTTAAAATCGACATACTGGGCTCTGGGGCACCTTACCAAGCGGTTCTTCGCATTTAAACCTACTCCTGACTTTGGAAGCTACATGGACAATATAACACTACCCCTGGCCAAGAGCTTGTATATTAGATTTAGAAAAGGCTGTTTGCCCCTCCGATCATTCAGTAAAAATTTAAATTAAAACTCCTCATCTGATTCATGGCCAGCTTGTGGCAGGAATTCAAAGACTCTTTATCGTGTTAAGTTTGTATGTCATTAATATTGTATTGTGTGCAGAAAATATTTGCATTCAATCTGTTTGTCTATGGGGGTATGACACTGCAGAGAGGCGAAATGAATATTGATGTCTGAAACATATGACCCGGTCGTTTTCTCTGTGAGTCGATTCTTGTCCAAGATCTGGACGAATCGGGGGATGTTCCTGAAAGATTGTAAATTCTAGCACATTTAGCGTATGTTTTTTTTTAAGGAAACTATTTTAATTATTTATGCATTATGTATGTAAATCTGTCTTTACTGTTAATATTTATTGTCCAATCCTCTCTATCAGTACCTTTCCAAACATTACACTTTACTAGACAGTATGAATGTTTTACATCTTTGAATTTGGGGCTTTTTTTAACTACTAACAGGCATCACAGAGATAAGATAATAAAACTGCGGGAGCATCTTGATATATACTGATAGCAAGAACTGTAATGAAATTGCTAATTGCAAGAAGTTTGCTCAGAATCTTTTTTCTGACTCTTATGATTTTTTATTTGTTTATTATATTTATGTAATATGGCTTTTGAATGAAGTGAAATTTGCTAAATGTCTTATATGGAAATGTAACTTTTGTTGTTATGAAACTAAATACAAAATCTTTGATTTGATTTGCTTTGGGTTCAAATAAACTCCTGGCCACGGTTCACTGACACAAAATCGATGTAATAAATATCGATGTAAAAAATATTGAGTAAAAATATAGACAACAAAAATATCGACTACTATATTTAAACAGGTAAGTACAAAAGCATTGACTAAAATATATCGATGTAAAAAATATAGATGTATAAAATATCGAATTTTATATAAATGTAAAAAAATATATATATATTAAATGTTAAATTAAATGTTAACAAAATAAAATACATTTAGGGGCCGATTCCGATTCGGGAAAAACCACTCCGAATAGCTGTTCGGAGCGTTTTTCCTGTACGAATCATACCCTGCAACGTCCCCCGTACGTACGACGAAGTACAATTCGTACCAGGAACCGTACTCCGTATGAGTCGTACAGAGACCGTGTGACTCTAATCTCCGTACGATTCTCCCTTGGAACCCGCTGTACGCGACATCTGTACGGTTCCCGGCTGGTTTTTACGACCCAGCAAGTAGGATACCTGTTGGGTACGCACCGTAAGACCCTTTTTCTACGGGAGCTGAAAATAGCCGTAAAAGCAGAGTTTGTGCCGAAACAGGTACAGAACGACCCCCCCGGGTACGGTGCGTACCCCCCATGATCGCAGGGGTACTGTGCGTACCCCTGCGATCACGGGGTGTACGAGCCATACCCCATGTACAATGGGTGTAGGAGCCGTACCCCATGTACGATGGGTGTACCCATCGTACATGGGGTACGGCTCGTACACCCATCGTACATGGAGTATGGCTGGTACACCCATTGTACATGGGGTACGGCTCGTACACCCATCGTACATGGGGTACGACTCATAGACCCCATGATCACAGAGGTACGCACCGTACCCCTGCGATCATGGGGTGTACGCACCGTACGGTGTGTATGTGTTTGTGTGCTTTTCCGTACGACTCGCCCTTACCTGACGTGGACCAGACAAAATGCGTCCTCATACCTTGGTCCGGATCGTACTCGTCGGGTCGTACGGCATGTGTACGAGTCGTACGGCATGTGGACGAGTTGTACGGTTCACGGTTTCAGCCTTGCAATACGTACGGATCGCGACGATTCGGACAGATTCCCGGAATACGGATCGTGCTACACGACTCGGACGGACGGTTACGATTCGTACGGAGAGGGCTCCGGATACAAATCGTACGGACGTTTTTTTTCCCCAAATCAGAATCGACCCCTTAATATACATGGTAAAAAAATATATCAAAAAAAGTTAATAAAAAAGATAAACATACAAATATAATTATGTATTCATATATATTTACTTTAGAACAATTAATAAACTAATATTGTTAATTTTTGATAAAAAAGTTTAAAATTATATAAAAAATTAAAATATACATCAATGGTTTAAAATATAAAAAAAAACTAAAATCTAGAATAAATTAAAACATTAAACAATTAAAAAATATTTAAACTCACATTTCACATTTCAGTCAGTGCATCAGTAGGGGAACGTGTTGGATAGCGGAGGGGTAAAACTAACTATTCCCACTCCAGTGAG